>NC_092729.1:56002217-56673717 GCF_047496885.1 Scyliorhinus torazame | reverse complement strand
AACTGTGGAACAAAGAGCCTCCTTCAGTGTTGTGAATTTCCAATTATTCATCACGTTTGCTGTGGTTGAAAAAAGCAGCAAAGTCGCAGAATGTATCTGACTGGAAAAAATGTAGAAGAATATCTTGCTCAAGAGAACCACAGCGAATCAAATCTTCACCCGATACCAATACAAACAAATTAGAAACAGAAAAAAAATTCACTTCCGCAGAAGCGCCTATCTGTGCCCCTGACTATAGAGTCCCCTATTACTATTGCTCTTCTGCGCTTTGACCCTCCCTTCTGAACATCAGAGCCAGCCGTGGTGCCACTGCTCTGGCTGCTGCTGTTTTCCCCTGATAGCCTATCCCCCCGACAGTATCCAACGGGGTATACCTGTTCGAGAGGGGGACAACCACAGGGGATTCCTGCACTGACTGCCTTCCCTTTCTGGTGGTCACCCATTTCTCTGCCTGCACCTTGGGTGTGACCACATTTATATAACTGCGATCTATGACGCTTTCCGCCACCTGCATGCTCTTAAGTGCATCCAATTGCTGCTCCAACCGAACCATGCGGTCTGTGAGGAGCTCCAGTTGGGTGCACTTTCTGCAGAGAAGCTTTTTACCAGATGCTTATTTGGCATTCAAAGTCATTTTCTCATCAATTGAAGCATTTTCACTTATTTGCCATTTGTTGTCAGTGAGGTGGAGATCATAATTTTCTATTTTTTCCCAGATGCTTATTTTGCAACGGAAGTGGTTTTCTCATCGAGTTAAGCAATTTGAGCCATTTGCCACTCATTGTCTGTGAGGGCGATATCATAATTTTCTACTTTTTAACTGATCTCGCTATTCCAAATGGGATAGAGGGGGAAAAAGGAGGAGACTAAAGACCAGTAATGTTGACCTCTGTGGTGGTGAAATTGCTGGAATCAATAATTAAGGAGGGGATGACGAAACAGTTGGAAAGACAAAGCTCAATACACCATTGTCACCCTGGTTTTATAGGGAATAATATATGTGTGACAAGCTTGCTTCAGTTTCTTCAAGAAGTAACCAGCAAAGTGGATAATGGGGAACCTGTGGTGTGTTGTGTCTAGACTTCCAGAAGGCGTTACACAAGGAGCCATATAAAAGACTGAACTAGAATGTTAGATCATAGGGGATTGGGGCAAAGTATGAGATTTGATTGATGATTGACTGACTGACAGAACATGGATCCTTATTTGGCTGGTGAACTGCACCAGGTATGCTGCCGCAGAGGTCGGTCCTCGAACATGAACTGTTTACAATCTATATAAATGATCTGCAAGCAGGGACAGAGTTTAACATAGCAAAATTTGCGGATGATGCTAGAATATCTGGGAAAGCAGGCAGTGAAAAGGAGATACCGATTTTACACGCGGATATAGATACGTTAGGACATTGGGCCAAAATTTGGTGAATGAAGTTAACGTGGAAACGTTTGAGGTTATCATCTTTGGCCGGAAAATAGGAAGACAAATTATTATCTAAATGGAAAGCAAATTCAAGGTGTGCATGGGCAGAGGGATCGGGCTGTGTGTGTTCATGACTTTCACAAAAATTGTATGCAGGTACAGCATGTAATTAAAAAGGCGAATTGCAAAAAGACTGGAGTATAAAAGTGAAGCAGTGTTGCTAGAATTGCATAGGATGTTGGTGAGACCTCATCTGATGTATTGTGTCCAGTTTGGGATACCTTATTTGGGGAACGAAGAGGTGGCACTGGAGGCAGTTCAGAGCAGGTTCTCCAGATTGATTCCGGGGGTAAAAGAGTTGACGTATGAGGAGCGATTAAACAGTTTAGCCTCACAATCGCTGGAGTTGAGAAGCGTGAAAGGGGCCTGCTAGAGGTGTGTAAAATACGAAAAAAGATTGAGAAACTGAACCTAGACCAAAGCCCCCCCCCCAACCCCCCCCCCCAACCCCCCCAACGCACCCTGTAGTGCTCTCTAGAACGATACATCACAGGTAGTGGTTGAGAGGCGGTAGACTTCAAACTGATGTGAGTTGAAAATCCTTCGCGAACTGGGTGGTGAATCTATGGAGTTCCCTGCCCCACAGTACGGTGGAGTCTGACTCATGAAATGCTTTCAAGAAGGTTTTATATATATTTCTGATTTTTAAAAAACGTGTTAAAGAGATATGTTGAACAGCCAGGGAGGAGGATTTGAGGTCAGGAAGAATTCAGCCACGAACTGATAGAATGGTGGAGCAGGGTCGAACAGTTGAATTTCCACCTTCGGCTCCGAATTCCCATGTTCTGAAGTAGTGCAGATATATATCAACCTTGCAAAATATAATGTTATTTTCAGCGCGGTGTGGCTTTTACTGGAGTAACCTGTCCATGTTGCCAGCTTCCTCTGTTCTGCGTTGGACTTTATATACGCTTTACTTCATTGTATGGCTTTTCTTCCTGCAAGACTGAAAGAGCTGTTCCACCATGTAGTTCTAGAAGGACTGTGGGAGCTGCCTTCTCCCTCTGCCCACATGTCCAACTGCTCGGCCTTCCAGTGTAAGTAATGACAAAGGGGCGTTTATCTACCAAACAAGGCCCGTTGCTCAGAGACTGTAACAACGCTGCTCGTCTATTCAATTACCCTTCACGCTGCAGTCCCAGTAAAATACAACAGGAAGACAATTGGATTTTACCCAACTGCCATGCATAAAACTAGCTCTGTCCAGCACAAATCTAACTGTAGGTTGAACCGCTCGAGGCACCGAACAATGAAATTAAATACACAACTGGGCCTTATTTCTGATGTTCACCAATACACTTATTAATCTTGTAACACTTTCTTTACTTTCTTCCTGAGCAGAATGTGTACACTGACATTAATAAACGCTCGAAATGTGTGATTGTTACCGTCGAAATTTTGGATGTTAGGTATGATTCCCCGGATCTAAGCCCCGCTGGTGAGGCACACATTGTTTGTGTTTGTCTCTACTTCCCCCCCCCCCCCTAGAAAGTGCTTATCAGAAGCTTTTTTGAAACAGTTCAGTCCATGAGATATAATCACACACACAAGTGTTCATTTAATTGTTTGTGCAGTTTGCAGTGGTTGACTCGTTTAATGCTGTGCGTCAAATTTCCTTGCACGGTCCATGCTTCAGGAACTGTGTTCATTTTTGCTTCAATGTACCACTCACTACTCCGAGTGAGCCCGTTACAGGTCACTTACTTAATCCGGAGATGTTGCGTCATCCACCATTACAAATCCCTGTATTCCTTTTCCTCCTCTTTCCAATTGCATCCCGATAACAGTGCCTCCTGCTCATGTAAAAATCGTCCTAATTAATTCGGTGCTCCTGCGTCGTTCCCTACCGCATCCCTACACCACCCCAACCCAAGGCCGGGTTCGCCAAGTATCTCTGAAGGACTTCTCGTTGCATGGACCCGATTAGCCAATTATCTTCCTGTGTCACAAGACCGTGTGCATCGATCTTCATCGGGTCTTTAATTTGACCAGCTAATTTTGAATTACCGGGAAACTAATCCCAAAATCAAGCTTACAGGAACAAGTAAAATTTTGCAGCTGCAATTAAAGTAATTCATTTCTGCTCATGTTATTGCATGTTAGTCATCTGAATTGTAACCAGCATATGTAGGTACCCTACAGACTGAAACAGTGGAATGCATAACAAGGGACAAAGAAATGGCTCAGCAATTGAATACATACTTTGGTTTTGTCTTCACAAAAGAGGACACACATCAGATCCCGGAAATGTTAGAGAATGAAAGGTTTAGTGAAAGGAAAGAACTGAGGGAGATCAATATGGGTAGAGAAATCGTGCTGGGAAAATTGATGAGATTGAAGGCGGATAAATCCCCAGAGCGTGATAAACTTTGTCCCAGAGTGCTTGAGGAAGTGGCTCTGAAAATATTGGATTCATTGGTTGTCATCTTCCGGGATTCTCTCGACTCTGGAACAGTCCCTTCAGATTGGAATGTTGCCAATGTCACTCCAATATTCAAAAAGGGAGGTATAGAGAAATCAGGGAATTATAGACCAGTAAGCCTAACATTGGGAGTGCGGACAATTCTTGGATCCATTATCAAGGATTTTATACCGGAACATTTCGTAAGAAGTGGCAGGATCAGTCTGAGTCAGCGTGGATTTATGAAGGGAAAATCATGCTTGACAAATCAGTTGGAATTGTTTAAAGATGTAATCATTACAGTTAACAAGGTGGAGCCAGTCGATGTCGTAATATTTGGAATTTCAGAAAGCGTTTTACAAAGTCCCGCTGAAGAGATAATTGTGCGAAATTAAAGCACATGGATAGGGGTAAGTGTAGTGAGGTGGCTAGAAAACTGATTGGCAGAGAACAAATAACGAGTAGGAATCAATGAGTCATTTTGAAATTGACAGGCAGGAATTAGAGGGATTCCACAGTGATTGGTGCTGGGACCCAACAATTCACAATATATATTAATGATTTGGATCCGGGAGAAAAATGTAACATCTCAAAGTTTGCAGATGGTACTACGTTGGGTGGGAGGGCGAACTGTGCCAAGGAGGAAGAAATCCTACAGCATAATCTGGACATGTTGGGTGAGTGGGCAAATCAATGGGAGATGATTTGGATAAGTGTGCGGTTATTCACTTTGGAAGCAAAAACAGGAAGGCAGATTACGACCTGATGGCTGTAAATTGGGAGAGGGGAGTGCGCAGCGGGAGCTGTTTGTCCTTGTGCACCAATCGCTGAAGGTAAGCATGTAGGTACAGCAGGCGGTAAAGAAGGCTAATGGTAGGTTGCCCTTCATTGTGAGAGGTTTCAAGTATAGACAAAGGGATGCATTGCTGCAATTATACAGGCCCTTGGTGAGGCCACACCTAGAATATTGCGTGCAGTTTTGGTCTTCCTTTCAGAGGGATGATGTTCTCGCTCTCTAAGGAGTGCATGCGAATGTTTACCAAGCTGATTCCAGGGATGGCGTTACTGGCAAATAAGGAGAGATTGACTAGGTTCGGATTATTCTCGCTTGAGTTAAGAAGAATTAGGGGGATCTCATCGAGCCGTCTAACAGGACTAGATAGGGTACATGCAAGGAAGATGTTCTCAATGGTGGGTGTGTATAGAACCAGCGGTCAAAGTCTGAGGATTCTGGGATTTCGGACAGAGATAAGGAAACATTTCTTCACCCAAAGAGAGGTGAGTCAAATGCCTGCAATTAACTCAGTAGTTCGTGCCATGATTTCATCTAGGTTATCAGTCCCTGGGAATCAATTCATCACTTCATAATTAGTCAAATTAAACTGCATCTGTCATTCATCGGCCCACTGCCCAAATGGTCAAGATCCTGTTGAAAGCTCATATTACATTCTTCACCAGCCACTGTGCCCCAATCTTGGGTTTGTCTGCAAACTACCTAAAAATGCCTCCTACATTCTCATCCAAATCATTAATATACATCATAAGTAACAGTGGACCCAGCACCAATCCCTGAGGCACACCACTGACCAGAGGCCTCCAGTTTGAGAAAGAACCCTCCACCGCCAATTTCGGTCGCCAAGCCAATTTTGTATCCAATTGGCTACCTGCCGCTAGATTCCGTGAGATTTCACCTTTTGCAACAACCTACCATGGAGAACTTTGTCAAAGGCCTTACTAATGTCCATGGAGACAACGTCGACAGCACTGCCCTCATCTACCTTCCTGGTTACTCCTTCAAAAACCTCAGTCAAAATCGTGAGAAATGACTTTCCCCTTACAAAACGATGCTAACTTTCCCAAATTAGCCCTTGCCTGTCTAAATGTCTGTAGATCCTGTCCCTGAGAATACCTTATATCAATTTACCCACTACAGAAGTAAGGCTAACCGTTCGATAGTTCCAGGGATTATCCCTACAGCCCTTCTTAAACAAGGGCATAACATTTGCTACCCTCCAATCGTCAGGCGCCTCTCCTGTGGCTGTCGTGATTCAATTATCTCAGCCAGGGGCGGCAATTTCCTCACGAGTCCCCTAAACGCCCTGGGATACATTTCATCAGGTCTCTGGGATTTATCTATCTCTATGCGCTTCAATACCCCCAACACCAACTTCTCTGCAATATGTGCACTCCTCAAAACATCGCTTTTTATTTCCTTAACATTCGTAGCATTCCCAGCAGCAAATACTGACGATAAATATTCATTTTGGACATCTCCAATCGCTTGTGAATCTGCACATAGTTGACATTGTTTATCCTTAAGATGCCCTACCCTCTCCCTAGTCACGCTTTTACCCTCTATGTATCTGTAAAACCTTTTTTTGGATTTTCTTTGCCTTATCTGCCAAGACAATCTCATGTCCCCTTCTTGCCCTCCTTATTTCTCTCTTTACTCCGAAAAGCCCGATACTCTTGAAGGGATTCGTGTGATCCTGGATGACTATATATATCATATGATTCCTTCCGTTTGACCATGGCCTCAATATCCCGAGTCATCCATTATCCCTCAATATCCCGAGTCATCCATTATCCCTCCTTTTAAAATGTATATTTCTCTGATTTCAGATGAACAACTGTTCTCGCTTCAACTGCTGTTGTGGAGAGAGTTGCAAACCGCTACCTGCCATTGAGCGATGCGGTGTTTCCTAACATCTTTACTGAACAGTCTCCCCTTAAATTTTAGACTAAATTTCCAACCAGTGTATTGCGTTTCATGTCCTTGGAATAATTTTAAAGAAAAATATAAACTAAATGGTACAAATTTTAAACGGGACCATACTCCGAATAATTTCTCCCACATGTGCGTCTGTTTATTTATTGCAGGGAGCAAGAATGATTCAGATGATCAAATGGTTTTATTTCACTAGGCAGAGCTGCCTGATTGGCTAAGCTACTAAGAAAGAACAGCTGGATGTCTGGATTGGCTATCAGTCAAACGTTAGAATATTCTGTTTGGTGAATACAGCTATCAGTCACATCGCAAACTCAAAAATTGGCTGAGAGTGGGTTGCTGGATGAATGAATCTCCAGCGTGACGTCAGATATTTGATAGCCAGCTGGTGGAAACCTATGCATAATGAATGCAGCTGTGGATTACAATGCAACCTCAAACAATGCCTGCGATGCATGTTGCTTCCTGACTGAAGGCATGTTTGCAGTATGACTTCCGAGATCTGACAGTCACAGCTGTCGGTCACAGTCACAGCTGGCTGATTGGCTGAGGGAACTCCCGGCAGCAACGGATCATTGTCCTTTACTGAGACTGCCGGTCGCCAGTTCCTGGTGCTCCCAGCTCGGTGAAAGCGGCTGTCAGTAGTGGAGGTAGGGATTGATCCACTCCAGCAGGCCCGACTTCTTACATATAAATGTTCACTCCTCGTTGTTACATGCCGTTTGTCTGTTGCGAATTTGTAGATGCACCTTCAATTCAGTTAGTTCGACTGTACAACTGACTCTCGCCAGTGAGATCCTATCACAAGTGATATTTGTTGACCAATTTATTAATTGATGTAACCGGATACATTGCTGCCTTCTTGACCTGCTCTCTGAACTTTGACTGAGTCACGCCGTAAATAAATGTGTTTGTGCAGCAACTTAAATTACGCAGCATCCATCCCACATATTGACATATAGCTTCAGATTCGTTTAAATAAACGATTCCTCGAATGTGTTTGTACAAGAAATATATAACATTCAACAACCATAGAAGTATGAAGGTCCCAGATATGCTGAAGAGTAAAATCATAGACTTCCTTCTGCTCTCCATTTCTGTATCACTGCGATTCTCTCCATTATTCTGAGCCCTCAGTCCCTGACGTACTCGACTGGTCACTAAAACATATCTGACTGTCAGTGCATTGAGCAACATAATTAAAACAAATGGGAGCAATGGCGTTAAAATCCGTTCGAACCAATGAAATCCTTGCCAAATTGGGTCAGTTAAAGTTATTACCTTTGTGTAACAGAGCCACGGTGTATTGCCTATTATCACGTAAGGTGTAAACGTAAAGTACCAGGGGATGTTTTTAAAGCAGAGCAGAATGCCGGTTGTTGCTAGAACCACAGCCGCAGTTTTCCCGGTGCAATATTTTGCTCTCATTTTCTGGCAACAGATGGTCACAAACCGATCAAGGGAGAACGTAACTGTGAACCAGACAGAACAGTCCCTGGCTGCACTCAGCAGTACACCCTTAACACTGCACACAGGGGTTATGTCCAGAAAGCTCAATGGCATGTAATATGTATTGATCTGATTCAGAATGACGTCTGTGATAATGAGCAGTAGATCCGCAGTTGCCATGGCCACCAGGTAGCGAGTAGTGCAAGTAGAGAGGCCACACTTTCCACGGGACAGGATTAGAATTGCCAGGGTATTAACTGTAAGAAAGGAACATTTCAACATAGTGAAAGTTGTTGATCGACATGTTCAAAATCTGCAACAGTTGCGAAAGACAGTTTTGCTGAAAAATGACAGGTTTCTGGGACAGGATGAATATGTTAGAGATTAAAACTGCAGACTAGACATTAAGAAACGCTACCCCACTGTTTAGAAATGGATCGAGAGAGAAACCTGAGACCTTCAGACCTGTTAGTTGGACTTCTATAGCAGAGAACATGTTAGAGTCTGTTATAAAGCACCTGATATCACTGAAAAATGATTTGGTTGGGAAGTCAACTTGGATCGAAGAGGGATCAGTTTTGACACACCTGTTGGATTTTGTGAGCATATTATAGATTCGCAAAATCACTACAGTACAGAAGGAAGCCATTATCAGAATAGATATTGTGTTTACCAATTGGCTTGCGAAGTGAGGAGCATGGCAGTACATTTGAAGAATATATGGAGGGGCTAAGTGAATGTGCAACGAATGGAAAATCGAACATAGTGTGAATATGTGTGGCGTTATCCACTTTGTACAAACATAATGGAAGGGAATAGCTTTTTAGGTAATAGTGATTGTTCAGAAATTGTTGTCATAATTGGTCTATGTCTCCTTATTTACAACTGTGGCCTTATTCATCGGCATACACATGCACCAAGCAATTAGGATCCCACATGCCATAACCCCATACATTCCAATGGAATCTGAATGCATCATTCAGCATGTCTGCTGCAAATACGAAGATCCTTTTAATTGGAGTGTTGTGTACAACTTTCGAGTTCATTCTTCAAGGAGGATGTAGCTAATATATTGCCGTGCAACGTGAATTCACTGGACTCGTGCGTGGGACATCATTTTCTGAGGGAAAACTGGGGAACTTGGTCCTTGGAGCTTCGACGCAGAACAGATGTACTCATTACAATTTGCACAGTTCGTTCAGGGTTTGACTGGCTAGATGTAGATATAGTGTTCCGTTGGGCATGACGACCAGAATGGGAGACACAACAGACGGTTACATTGGAAACATTGGCATGTTTCCTAATCTGTGATCACGAGGGTGTTTTCACACAGGGGAAGTTAAACACTGGAATTGTTACCCAGGCGACAACAGACTAACAATGACTAAGCATGTTCAAGAAAGAAGTCGATAGGTTTCGAGGTTCTAATGATGGCAAGGGAGATTGGTATTCTACAGAAAACTGAGTAAGTGGAAGCTTATCTACCACGACACTGTGAATGGAAGAGTGGGCCTTACTGTACCAATAGCCTCGTCCGAGGAATATCCCTGTGTTTTCCTGTTCGTAAACATCTCAGTTTAGGCCCTCACCTAATATCAAACCGCTTTGCTGCAGACTAGAGGAATGCCGGACAGACAACTACTCTCAGGGTACGTGTTGCAATTTACAGACGATAACGGAACCTCCAAACTCCAGAAGGAGGCTGTTCGGCCCATCAACTGTTCCTCAATCCTCGGAAAGAGCACCTAATCCTCACCATGTCACAGTTACCCCACCGAACATTTTGGACAACAACAATCAGTTTAGCATGGCAAATCCACCGAACCTGCACATCTTTGGACTGAGTGATGAGACCTGAGCACCCGAAGAGAGACCATGTGGAAATGGGGAAAATGTACAAACTCATGCAGAGTAACCGAGCACGGAATTTAACCCGTCTAGCTGGCACTAATGAGGCATCTGTGCTAACCACTGTCCAACGTGCCGTGTCTTGAGATGGTTCACAAGTGAAAGGCTGCAGCAGCTAGGTTCATGGCACCGTGTCTGGCTCTGCTGAACTTGAGGGCAGGAAAAAGAGTGGCAGAGCTATAGTGATAGGGGATTCAATTATGACGGGAATAGATAGACGTTTCTGCGGCCCCAATCTAGATTTAGGATGGCAAGTTGTCTTCCATGTGCAAGGGTCAAAGATGTCTCGTTGCAGCTGCAGGTCATTCTCGGGAAAGTATGAACAGATGTCTGCCGTAGTGCATATGGGGACCAATGATACAGGCAGGAAACGGGATGAAGTCCTACAAGCTGAAATAAGGGAGTTAGAATTTTAATTAAAAAGCAGGACCTCAAAGGTCGAATCTCAGGATTAGAACCAGTGTCACATGCTGGTGATAGTAGACATGACAGGATAGCTAAGATGAATACGTGGCTTGAGGGATGGTGTAAGTGGGAAGGATTCAAATTTCAGGACATTGGAACCATCTCTCGGGGAGGTGGAGCAGTACGAAACGGATGGTCTGCATCTGGACAGGACCGGAACAGATGTCCTTAGGGAGAATTTGTTGTGCTGTTGTGGAGGGTTATCCTAATATGGCAGGGGTTAGGAACCGATGCAGGAGATCGGATGGAAGTAAGGTGGGGACAGAAACAAAAGGCAGTAACAGGAAAAGTGGAAGGCAGAGAAACCAAAGTCAAAAATAAAAAAGGGCCATTTTACATCATAATTCTAAATGGGCAAAAAGAATATACGAAGGCTCTATGTCTGCAAGGAGAATTTGTAATAAGTTTGATGAATTTTCTGCGCTGACAATCATCAACGGAGATGATATAATTGGGATCACTAGACTTGACTCCATGGTCACCAAGGGTAGGAACCCAATGTCCTGTGGTATTCAATATTCAGAAAAAATAGAAGGAAAGGAACGGTACGTTGCTGGTTGAAGAGGAGATTCACGCAACAGTAACAAAGAACATTAGCCTGATGATGTGAAATCTGTATGGGTGAAGATGCGGAACACTGAAGGGCAAAAACGTCAGTGGGATTTGAGTGCAGACCAAAAAAACACTTGTTGTTTGGGGATGGCATCAAACAGGACATTAGAGATGCGTGCAGTACGGGAACAACAGTTATTCTGGGTGATATCAATCTGCATATTAATTAGCCCAATTGAACTGGCAGCAATTCGATGGAGGTTAATTTCCTGGAGAGTTTAAGGGATGGTTTTCTCGACCAATATGTCGAGGAACCAACTGGAGAACAGGCCATCCTAGATTGTGCAATGAGCGATATTAATTACCAACGTTGTTGTGCGAGTTCCTTTAGGGAAGAGTGACCCTAATAAGGTAGAGTTATTGATTAAGATAGAGAGTGCCACAGTTGAGTCTGAGAATAGAGTCTGAAATTAAAGAAAGCTAACTTTGATGGTTCGAGACGTGCATTAGCTAGGTGAAGTTGGCAAATGATGCTGAACGGGTTGACGGCGGATAGGCAATGGCAGACATTTAGCGAACACAAAGGTGAACTTCAACAAGTGTGCATCCCTGTCTGGCGCAAGAGTACATCGGGGAAGGTGACTCAGCCATGGCTAAAAGAAATTAGGCATAGTGTTAAAGCCAAAGTGGAGGCATATGAATAATCAGAAAAACCAGCAAGCCTAAGGAGTGGGCGAAATATCAATTTCAGCACAGGAGGACAAAGGGTATAATTCGTAAAGGGGAAAACAGAGTACGAGAGTAAGCGTGCACGGGACATAACAAGTGACTGCAAAATGTACTATAGATAAGCGAAGAGACAAAGAGTGGTGAAGACAAATGTACGCACCTTACAGTGAGAATCAGGTGAATTCATAATGGGAAACAAAGAGATGGCAGACCAGTTGAAGAAATAGTTTAGACCTTTTTTCACAAAGGAGGATAATCATAGCCTTCCTGGGACAGACGGTCCAGCATGAAGGAGAAACTGAAGGAAATCCTTATTAATCAGGAAATTGCATTGACATTGAGATTAATCCCCAGGGCCTTATGTTCGACATCCCGGACTACTTAAGGAAGTGGCCCTCGAAAAAGTGCAACCATTCATGATTATTTTCCAGCATTCAATAGAGTCCGGAAGAGTTCCAATGTATCGGAGGGTAGCTAATGCAACCACTCTTTTTAAGTGAGCAGGGAGAGTGCAAACGGGAAATTATAGACCGGTTAGCCTGACATTGGTAGTAGGGAAAATGCTGGACTAAACTAGTAAGAATGAAATAACTGAGCATTTTTAAAATGGGGCCAGGATCGGTCCAAATAAGCATGGATTCACTGAAGGAAAATGATGCTTCACAAATCTTCTGCAATAGTTTGAGGGTCTGACCAGTGGACTACACAACGGTGAACCAGTGGAAGTTGGAATTTAAGAAGGCTTTTGACAGTAGATTATTGAGTTAATTAGAGGTCATGGGATTATGCGCAATGTATTGACGTGATAGAGAATGGGTTGGCAGTCAGGAAGCGGAGTGTTGGAAAAAACGGGTTATTTACTGAATGGCATGCAGTGGTTCGTGGCGCAGTGGTTCAGTGCTGTGGCCCCAGCTGTTAACAATATACATCAATGATTTGCATGAAGGGATTTCATGCAATATCTTCAAATTTCCATACGACACTAAGGTGCCTGCAAGTGTGCTGCAAAGAGGCTGCAGTGTGATTTCGACAGGCTGGCTGGGTGGGAACATACTTATCAAATGCGATATAATGTGGGTAAGTGTGACGTTACCCACTTTGGTGGGAAATACAAGAAGGCCGATTGTTATCTATATGATGACAGTTCAGGAAATGGGGAATTGCAACGAGACCTGGGTGTCATGGTGGAACAGTCGCTGATGCTTGCCATGCAGTTACAGTCGGAGGCAAGGAAAGCTAATGGCATGCTGGCCTTCATAGCGAGAGGATTTTAGCCTAAGAGTAAGGATGTGTTGCTGCAGTTATACAGGGCCTTGGTGAAGTCACACCATGGGTATCGTGTGCAGTTTTGGTTTCCTCGTTTGAGGAAGGACATTCTTGTTATTGAGGACGTCCAGCGAAGTTTCACCAGACTAATTCCCTGGATGGCAGGACTGACATATGAAGAAAGATTGGATCGACTGGGCTTACACTCAACAGAGTTTAGAATAATGAACGGATATTTCATAGACACATATCAAATCCTGATGGGGCTGGACAGGCTCGATGCGGGAAGAAAGGTTCCGATGTTGGAGACGTGCAAAACTAATGGTCACGGCCTAAGAATACGGGGTAAGGCATTCAGAACAGAGATGAGAAATAGGTGCTTGCCTCAGAGTTGTGAACTTGTGGAATTATCTATCACAGAAAGTTGTTGGGACAAGTTCGTTGCATATATTCCAAAGGTCATTGGAGCTAAAGGATTAAGGGATATGGAGAGAAAGCGGGAACGGGATACTAAAGTTGAATAATCAGCCATGCTCATATTGAATTATGGTGCATTCTCGAAAGGCCGAATGGCCTACTTATGCATCTAATTTCTGTTTCTCAAAGATTTGTATTCTAAGATATAGTCAGCTTCACAAGTCTAAATTCGGCTGTCGTGTTTTCACCTCAGGACACTCACCTCATACTCAAAGAAGCAGGATTGTGGATTACAATCAGTAACGCTTAAGCAGAAATATGGCACCCTCCACGGCACGGTTCCCCATTCCGATTATAGCGTATCGAGCCAATCACCAAACTCAAGCACTCATGTGATGGTCCAAACAGTCATCAATTGAACTCTGACAAAGGTTGCAACAGATACGAGGACCAGATGGTTCTCGGAAACAGACCTTTCCAGCGATCAGAATCCAGCTACCTGAAATTGACAAATCTGTAAATTGAATTTCCTTCAGGGTGAGTCCCCGTCCCCATTAGGAACAGGCACACTCACCAGGATCAGACGAAGTTTCATAGAATCATCGAATCGCAACAGTGCAGAAGGAGGGCATTCGACCCTTCCTATCTGCACAGGCCGTCCGAAAAAACACACTCGCTAGGTCAACTCTGCCAACTGGTCCCCGTTACTCCAGCAACCGACACATCACTAAGGGGCAGATTAGCATCGCCAATTGAACTAACCTGCGCATTATTGGACTATGGGAGGCCAGCCCAGAGGAAACCCGCGGAGACACGGAGAGAAAGTGAAAACTCCTCACAGAGAGTCCCCCGAGGTCGGAATTTCACTGGGGATCATGGTGCTGTGAGGCAACATTGCAAACCACTGTAGATTTAATCGCATTGCTGTGGGTCTGGAGGCACATGTCAGCCAGATCAAGGAATGATGGCAGAATTCCCTCCCTAAAGGATATGAGAGATCCTGATGGGGTTTTACGACAATCGATAATGGTTTATGGTAATCATTAGACTTTTAATTCCTGATTTTCACTGAATTCAATTCCAAAACCTGTCTCAAGTGTTTCGAACCCAGACCCCCAGCGCCCTACGCTAGGTCTCTGGATTATTAGCCCAGTGACCATACCGCTACAACAGTCGCTCCCCAAAGCTAAGAACTCCGCCCATTCCTGGGATCAGACTCCCACATTGGATAGAATGCCGACGTTGATATTCAGACGTCATCAGGTGGAGTGTTCCACCCTGTGATCAAAAATCCTTCATGGTCAGACACTCCTAACTTACACTCCGCTCCACATTATCAGAGCACAGTAACATTCATACCCCCGGATGAAAAAATGCTCCTCTATTTGCTTTGTATGGCCCTTAAGGTGCACTGCAACCATCCACTGTGTGTTGATGAACCATTGTCAATGTTCTCTGTTGCTTGATCTTTTGTCTACTGTGAATGTACTGCGTACGTTCCCTTGGCCGCAGAACTTACTGTACTTCGGTAGATGTGACAATAAACCAATCAATACATCAATCAAATCCTCAGTGTTTTTAACAGAAATATACCATCTCCCCGCTTTCACAGTTAA
Source organism: Scyliorhinus torazame (assembly GCF_047496885.1). NCBI lineage: Eukaryota > Metazoa > Chordata > Chondrichthyes > Carcharhiniformes > Scyliorhinidae > Scyliorhinus > Scyliorhinus torazame. The sequence goes on along the minus strand of NC_092729.1, from coordinate 56,658,707 downwards.
TCCTGTGGTTTGAAACCCATTCGGGATCAAGCATCTTCCCGGCGCATGTGACAGGTACCTTAGCATGACTGATCGTCAAGATATGACCACCCACGGGACTATGTCACTGGCTTTAACAGACGTTCTTAAGGACCACTGCAGGGATGTTCACACATGCAGGAAGAGATCGCGCACAACGACATATCACCCTAAAGGATCAGGAAACATCACATTTTCGCCTCACACAATTCAGTCCCGCTCAGAATCCGAACATCATCGGGATAAGACCATTATTACGTTGAACACACTTCAGGGAGAGTATCCTTGCTGAGTTCACCCACAGCACTGCTCTGACCTCCCCAGCGTCAGTACCCCCTCAGGACCCTTCCAGGGACATGATCACAACTTCGTTGGGAATAATATGCCTTCCCACCCAATTTCAGACCCCTTGCAATATCTGACGCCTCTCAACATAAATTAATCTTACCACGGTCATCCTTCATTCCCGCAGCCCATGCCTTCCTCAGGATCAGCCCCACCTGAACATTAGATGCTTTAACCTGGGTCCGAAACACCATGAACATCAGGCGTTTCCTAGAAATTAAGATCGGCAGGATTAGACTCCACTCGCTATCGATAACCCACTCCTGATGCAGTTCACACTGATAGAGGCCATCACACGGATTTTACGGTCTCTCGACTTTCCTCCACATTTACTCGATCAGATACAATCCTATGATCCAAATATATCACGACTAGACTTCCCATCAGGTGCACTTAGATATTTCTCCTTCTTCATTCCATCAGAGCTGCTTCCCCGGTATTTAACCACACTCATTGTCAGAATGCTATGAGACCAATTTACCTTCCACATTGATCTGATCCGTCTGAGGGTCAGACGTCAGCTCCGGGTCTGACTCCACCGTCCATATCAGAATACATCCCAGGAACCCACCAAATTCAGTGAGTATCACATCACCATTTTCCATTAGCACGGGAGAAAGGAGTCATCGCGGGGTGTGGAGGGGCGGGGGTGTGGGGGAGGGGGGGGCACACTGCCAAATAGTAGAGAAGAACTTCCATCCAAAAACGGAAACATATTTTTACCAGGTGTTTGTAAATTATTCAGAGAGGGAAATAACTGCGATTTTGATTGACTCAATCCAAAGTACCATTCCTATATAATGGGGCGACCTCGGAGGTATTCTTCTCTGATGCATAATGAGACACACGTTATTAAACGATTGACTAACGATATAACATTCCCAAAGAACTGTACACGTGTCAGTGCGCTATAGTGTCATCAGCACATTTGCGAAAAACACGGTCTTCATTGAGCAACATTACCAGTATCGTTGTATTACTATCATAAATTGTAGAATATCTGAGAAGGTGCACATCTGTTTCACTGAAAAAGGCATTTTGTCATTGCAGCATGACAGAATCATGACTAATCACAGAACAAGTGTAATTAGGGACAGCAGGTTGGTCACACACCGACCGCCCCCCCCCCCCCCCCCCACCCCGCGCAAGAAAAAAGGGAGTCGGTGTAAATGAGGTTCATTCAGAGAGGTGTTCCTTAAGCCTCAACACTGCGATCACCGTTTTTGATATTTACAAAAAAGAGTTATACTTGCTTCAGAGAGTATGATTTCCCTGCGATCTGATTCAAGATAGGACAATTCCCCAATAAATACAGTAGCTTAATAATTCAGGGAGCCTTTGTGTAAGAAACGTGTTGATTACAAGCTGGAGAAACAGACTAGAAGCACAGATAAACGTCAAGACATTTCACTGTAGCTAAAATATTTTACCGAGCGGAAACAGTGCCCGAAAGATGTAACTCTATCTGTCACAAAGTAAAACCACAGGTAAATTCAGACAAAGATTTACACAAAATCAAGGTTTATGGTCACTCACCAGGTACACCAATTATGGCCAGAATCAGGTAGAATATTTTGGCGATCATTTCAAATGTTTCCAGCATTTTCCAGTGTGAAGTAATTGATGCCTTCTTGACACTTGCCGTTGCACTGTGTTGAACTCTGAGGGAACGTATGCCCAAAGATTTTAACTTATATCTGGTGGGATCGCCTTGGGATAGTGATGTCGTAACATAGTTCAGCTGAGTTTTCTTTTAATTGAACAAACATATGACGTTTCGTGAGGGAGTAGATTCATGTCACAAGACGCTAATTCTGAAACATTAATTAACTAGTTTTTAAAAATAAATTTCGAGTAACCAATTCAGTTTTTCCAATTAAGGGACAAATTATTGTGGCCAATCCACCTCGCTTGCACACCTTTGGGTTGTGGGGGCGAAACCCACGTAAACACGGGGAGAATTTTCAAACTCCACAAGGACAGTGACCCAGAGGCGGGATCGAATCTGGGACCTCGGCGCCGTGACGCAGCAGGACTAACCCACTGTTCCAAAATATTGGCCAAAATCCTAGCCAAAAGGATGGAAGACTCCGTACCAGAAGTGGTGGCAGAGGACCAGACGGGTTTTGTCAAAGGTAGGCAGCTAACCTCGAACATCAGGTGCCAGCTAAACGTGAAAATGACCCACTCCGGGGAGAGAACACCAGAGGTGATCGTCTCCCTAGACGCAGAAAAGGCTTACGAGAAGAGTCGAATGGAAATACATCATAGAGGTACTGGAGCGGTTCGGGCTTAGAACAGGGTTCACCTCCTGGGTAAAACTCAGAGACAGCACACCCATGGCGAGCGTACGGACCAACAACACCAACTCCCGATACATCCAACTGCACAGGGGCACCAGACAAGGATGCCCACTGTCCCCGCTGCTGTTCGCTCTAGTGATGGAACCACTAGCAATTGCGCTAAGAGCAGCAAAAAGCTGGAGGGGGATCCGAAGGGGAGGCAGAGAGCACAGAGTCTCACTCTATGCAGATGAACGGCTCCTCTAGGATTCGGACCCACAGAGCAGCATGGACGGAATCATCGCGCTCCTGAAAGAGTTTGGCGCCTTCTCGGGCAACACACTCAACATGAGCAAAAGCGAGACCTTCCCACAAGGAGGGTGGCAGCGCTAACTGGACTGCCGTTGAAACAAGCCCAACACAAATTGCGCGACCTGGGGATCCAAATAGTGCAGGACTGGGCGCTATCCACAAATGGAACTTCACCAGTCTGACAGAGGAAGTAAAAAATGACCAGCAAAGATGGAACACACTCCCACTCTCCCTCACGGGGAGAGTCCAGACGATCACAATGAACGTGCTGCCCAGGTACCTCATCCTACTTAGATCCATTCCGATATACATCCCCAAGCCATTTTTCAAAGCACTGACAAACTTATTATGGCGTTAGTATGGGGGTGTGGGTGGGGGTGGGGGGGGGGGGGGGGGGCTGGGGGTGGGGGGGGTGCTAGGATCCCAAAGAAGGTCCTACAAAAGAACAAATCCGGGGTGGGGGGGTGGGGGGGGTGGGTGGCTCTCCCAAACCTACAACTCTACCACTGGGCGGCGACAGCTACGCGAATACGGGGATGGATCAAGGGATCAGAAGCCGAGTAGGTGGGCGTCGAAGAGGCCTCCTGCAAGGGGACCTCACTGCGGGCCCCCGCCACGGCAGAACTCCCATCCCCACCCAAAAAACACTACAGCAGCCCGGTGGTGATAGCCTCCCTCCAGTCCTGGAACCAACTACGGCAGCAATATGGCCTAACCAAAATATCGGACAAAGCTCCCATCTGGAACAACCATCGCTTCGCACCAGCGCTAACTGACGCCACCTTTAAAACGTGGTAACAGGACGTAGGGTCACTGACAGTCAGGGACCAATATACGGACGGCAGGATCGCAACACTGGGCGAACTGATGGAGACATTTCAGCTAGCCAGGAGGAATTTCTAATGTACCTGCAACTCACAAATCTCCTACGAAAGGAGAGAAGGACGTACCTACAACCGCCACGACAGACATTACTGAAAGAGTTACTGGACGCAAGCATCCCAGATGCATCCAGCAGCGACATGCATGACCGACTGGTAGAAAGGGCCGACACCGCACTGGCCGAAACAAGAAAGAAATAGGAGGAAGACCTGGGGATTGAAATGGGGTGGGGTCTCTGGAGCAAAGCACTGCATTGAGCAAACTCCACCTCCAGGTGCGCAAGGCTCAGCATGACGAAACTAAAAGTGGTACATAGAGCCCACTTTTAACAAGAACTCGTGTGAGTAAGTTCTTCCTGGAGGTGGACGATAGATGCCAATGGTGCAAAGGAGGCCCGGCCAACCACGCCCACATGTTCTGGTTTTGCCCCAAACCTGCTGGGTACTGGACAGTCTTCTTCGAGGCAATGTCCAAAGTGGAAGCGATGAGGTTGGAGCCATGCCCGAAAGTGGCGATCTTCAGGGTTTCACACCAGTCAAATCTATTCCGGGGGAAGATGGAGGAAGCCCTTGCCTTTGCCTCCTTGGTCGTCCGCCTAAGCTGCAGACTGGCTGTCCGACCTCTTAGAATCTCGCTATGAGAACTTCAATATCGCCATGCGAGGGTCAGGCGACGGCTTCCACAGAATGTGGGAGCCATTCCCCAAATTGTTCCGGGACCTGTTTGTGGCCAAGGAATAAGCAGAAGTATAACCAGGTAGCCAAGAATCAAGGGAAAGTAGCCAAGGCGGGGTAGGGAGGGATAGACCGGGGGAGGAGTGAGGGGGGATAACAGCTAAACCCAAGAGAAAAGAAAGGCGAACCACAGGAGAAGGGGAGGGTAAGGGGGCAGAGGGAGGGGGAGGGGAAGAGGGAGGAGACCGGATAAAATAGAGGGGAACCAGGGGAGGCAACAGACTGACAGCCGGAGGGCGGGTACGTGAAACTATAACAAACTTAGCATCTACAGGAGCAGAGAACAAGGAAAATACAGGCGAAAGACGGGACGAGCGGCTGAAGCGGAGGTGATCGCGAGACGACAACGGCAGTGAAAACCGGGAGAAGCAAGCGACAACATCAACACCAGGTCCATTCACGTATTGTCCTCTCTAATTGTTATGTAATTGTTCCCGGGCACCCAAATGTACATGTGCCTCCCCAGCCCCCCCACCCCCCATAAAGAGATGCCTACTTATGAGCTAGATATAATGTTGCTGTTGTTGAGCTAGCACATAATCCACCTCCAGTTATTGTATTCCTTTTTTTTGCTTTGTGTTTTGTGCGATTTCCCTTCTCTTCTATGTATATATATATTTTGTTCAAATCCCCCCAGAAAACAATTATTAAAAAAATGTGTACATGTGCATTGCATAGCAAGATTCCAGTAAACACCTCAGCTGGGGCATGGAGACAGGAGAACATCCCAGGTCCTGTGTCTCTCTCTTAACAACCTCCCACTCAACCCACCCCCCCCCCCATCTATTTCCCCCATTAGTCCACCAATTCACTGACGACAAATCACAGTGGTGTTTTTATCATTTTATTTGAGAAGAATTATGCAGAGAAATAGCTGCAGATAGAGAGACACATGTGGTGGTGGGTGGGGGAGGGAGGGACACAGATTGCGGAAGAAATCATGAGACAGAGAGAGAAGAAGCTGTTCATTCCCTCAGAAGATATTATCCGATCGACTGTCTGAGGATTGCAGTTCTTGTAATGTTCCACTTTATGAAACGATGCAACTGGTCAGTGACCCCCCCCCCCACCCCCAGACCCGTGCTCTTTGATCCACTAACCCAACCCACAGCTGTTCTGTTTGTCTATCTCTGCCTCTGTTTCCCCAGTCATTCCCATTCTCTCCCACTCTAATATTAACTGTTCTTCTCACCCTCCATCCTCTATCTTTGTATTACGTTCCCCCCTCCCGCTCTCGCTGTCTCTATTTTACCACACCTCACCCACTGATAATGACAAGACAAAATGTTTCCTGGGTTCAGTCTGTGGAACATTTCTCAGTCAACAGCCATCTGTTTCGAGCACTTTTTAAAGTTGACAAGCGTTTACACAGAGACAGAGGTAGAGAGAGCGAGGGAGTCAAAGATAGAGCGAGTGGGTTCGGTGGGGTTACCGGGTTATGGGGATAGGGTGGAGGATTGGGCTTGGCGGGAGTGCTCTTTTCGGGGGCTGGTGCAGATTCCATTGGCCGAATGGCGTCCTTCTGCACTGTAAATTCTATGATTTTATGAGTAAAGTCCCGCATGATGATCCTCGGAAAACGGAATTAAAATGGAGACTGACTGTGGTGATATGCATGTCTTCATCGGTGTGTATCGTGATTTTTTGCAGAATATAGTTGTCGGCACGACCTCTGACCAGGTGGTGGCAGTGGAGATCTGCCACATGACTGGACGGATCCGAGAGTCGGTAGTGGGTCGTACTGGAGGACAGTCGCATTTGAAACAGCTCCAGGAGGATGTTATTATCAATTTCCGTTTGTATTATAGTTCGTTAATTATCTTTCCATGTGCTGATCTTGTTATTAAATTATCTTACCAGTCAAAGATCTCGATTTTCTGTGTGCATCTGCAATAACATCGGCAATAACAGAGAACGTAACAGACTCGCCCCTCATTGAAACCTAAGAGGACCAACACGCTGTGTGTTTCTCTCTCTCCATCAAATCTGCCACCTCCAGGGGCAGCACGGTGGCGCAGTGCATAGCACTGCCGCCTCACGGCACCGACGTCCCAGGTTCGATCCCGGTCCGTGTGGAAGTGGCACACTCCCCGTGTTGCGTGGGTTACGCCCCAGAACCCAAATATGTGCAGGCTAGATGGATTGGACACACTAAATTGCCCATTAATTGGAAAAAACGAATTGGGTACTCTCAAGTTATAACAAAATAGAATTGAAGAAATATCTGCCACCTCCTCCAGTTTCTGTCTCTCAATCTCTCTGGTTCTGCGACTAGCTGTGTTAGAGGAATCGACCTCCAGGGCCACCTGTGACACATGATGTGGGGATGGTGGCGTCGGGCTCGGGTTGGCAGAATAAGAAGTCTTGCTACACCAGGTTAATGACCAGCAGGTGTATTTGGTATCACAAGCTTTCAGAGCGCAGCTCCTTCATCAGGACAGACACTCATCTGATGAATGAGCTGCGCTCCGAAAGCTGGTGATTCCAAACAAATCTGTTGTACTTTAACCTGGTATCTGTAACACAGCAAGATCCCAAAACAACAACATGCTGACAGCTAAATGTTTCCCCCGCTTTAGTTGTCCCAGAAAAAGGTTCTCGGCCACCTCCCACCGCTGCTGGAGACAACTTTAGGAACTTTTACTGCAACAATTACAAGCCAGCTTTTTTGTCAATGGTAGGGAGAGACAGGTTATCGGAACGACACGGGCAGTTAGAGATAGAGCGAGAGGCAGAACGACATACATGAAAAGGAGATAGAGATTTAAAAGAGAGAAATGTTCAGTTCAACTGTCTCAGGTTTGTAGTTTGTGTAAAATCGCACTTTCGAAAACAAAATGTAGCCGGACACTGACTGCACACAGCGTATCCCCACCCCCAGACCCCGTGCGTTGGCCCCCTCACTTCACCTCACATCCATTCTGTTTGCTCATCTCTCCCTAGTTTCCCATGACGCTTCCATTTAATTCTCCCCCTCTATTTTTCACTATCTCTCTCCCTCTCCACTATCGTTCTGTCTTTCTCCCTCTCTCTCTCCCACTCTCTCGACAAATCAAATTGGAGTTTCCTATTACATTGATTGTTGGATAAAATGAAGACAGAAATGCCTGGAAAGAGAGAGAGGAAACTGGAGTGACAGAGGTAGGGACATTTCACCCTCAAACCCATCAGAAAAACCTCGAATCTCACCATCCTGTCTGAAGCACAAACACCACTTTAGGATTGAGGACAAATCTTTACACAGGCTCCGGCCTATTTATTTCAAATCCACTAACTCACCCCCTCCATACTGCTTTGGACTCAATGAGGCTGAGGTTTTTTAATTGGATGGTTGCTATTTTGCATTTCAGGAAAGGCCGCAGGTAATTGATGCACAGACTGCAATGAGATCCAATCTGGATGGGAGAGGAAGGCGAGGGGTGGGTGGAAGGACATATTACTTCTCTTGCCAGCTATATTCCTCCCTCCAAAACCCATATCCCCCCCCCCCCCCGCCCGAACTCCGTGAACGCCATGGGTATTCCGAGACGAGACACACATCCACTCTAATTCGCAAAATAGCTAAACCCTCCTCTTTAAACTGAGAAATCAGCTGCCCTATCCTTCAGAGAATTATTAAAACCACATTCCCAGCACTCCCTCCCTCCAAGTATTTATTTCTATTTTTTCCCATATAAGGAACTCCCAGAATGTTGTCAAGGAGTCTCCCTTTCCCGACCCACCCCCACCTCCCTGAGCCTAGTGCTGGGCACTGACTCCACACTGCAGACTCCCAGATGCTGTGCCTTTATGCACCCCCCTCTACGCCCCGCGGCCCACCCACCAAAGTTCACCTCTATATTGCCATCTATACCTGTTTCCCTCACTCCCTCCTTTCATTCTCTCTCTCTTCAACAATTTATCTCACTGTGGGAGATAGACAAAGAGACACAGTGAGAGAGAGACTGACAATATACAAGCAGAAACTCAGTAAAAGTCAATTCAAACAGTTCCCTCGGCTTTCACAAGGAACCGTGATATTAATTACAGCAAAACACGGACACTAATTCGCGATTGGCAAATTAAACCGAGTGTAATTGTAAAGTTTTTCATTTCAGGCCCTGTGTGAGAGGTGCAATTAAATCTGAAAAGTTCCTGTCTGGAATTAAGTCTGAAAAGTTCCTGTCTTCCCATTTATAATAACTGTCCCCAACACGCTGGACATGTTTAACATGTATAATTCCACACTCAGATCCACCCGCAGTCAGTGAATTAAAGAGTAAGGCGGCAATTGAGGGAAGTCTGCTCAACAGGATTCCACAGGCAGTGTCACAAAGGAGCAGGACTCCCCCATATCCTGTGTCTCTTTATTCCTCTGACCCCCCCAACACTCTACATCCCCTCTCTGTTCATCTCTCCCTCAACTGTTTCCTTCTCTAATCCCACCCTCCTCCTTTCCGTCAATTTATTTCTTCTTCATGTGTGGATGAATATGAAACAGAGAGGGGGATGGCACAGAGCATGTCTACAAAGCAGGTGAATACACAAACCTGGGTTTTTCAGATACAAAGTGAATTTTAAGTGAGGGTTAGGTTTAAAGTGAGTGCGAAATGAGGGTCTACCCTCTCTGTGTTTCTCACATGGTGGGATACAGACAGGCAGAGAGAAAGAGAGGGAAATGAACAGTGGGACTCTCAAATAACTCAATTCAAAATGCTTCCTGCACAAGCCACTAAATCCTAATTTGTTCGCAGGTTGAAAATTGAGGCCATTCAGAGAGGCTGCATTAAACCTCAGGGACAAAGAACACCCCCTCCCCCCACGTCCAGTTAAAGAGAACTATCCCCCCCATCCACAGTTCAGCCCCCGCCCCTGGATGGGGCGAGAGTGGGAGCCGAACTAACCTTCCACTCTCCCACGAAACCAACCCGTCAATTAAAATTATCCCAATTTATATTTTCTTAAATATGTCACAAGATTAAATGTAAAAATAAATGGCTCAAAAGGGAGAGGTAGAAACATGGAGTGACAGAGGAAGCGACATTTAACCCCCAAACCCCCTCAGAAATCATGCCAGTCCCACTGCCCTGTCTGAAACGCAAGCACCACTCTGGGATTGAGGACAAATCTTTACGCAGGCTCCGGCCTATTCATTACAGGCTGACTCCCTCACCCGATCCCATATACTTTACACTCAGTGAGCTAGTGTAATGTTGATTTATGTGGTCGCTAAGTTGATACGCAGCAAGATCCCACAAGCAGCAATTTAGTCCTACGAAGGTGGGACGGTAAGGTGGACAGAACGGTGGGGGAGATATTCTATCCCCTGCCTGATATACTCCTTCCTCCATCCCCCTAATCCCCTATACCCATACCCCTGAACACCATGCGTCACGTCGAGTCAAGAGACACATTCCCTCTGTTCCCAGAAGGAGCTAAACCCAATATTCAAATTGGAAAACCAGCTGCCCATTCCGTTCGGAGAATTTTAATCGCCCCGTCAGCATTTATTTCTGTTTTGTTCCAAATCATGGAATCCCCAGAAAGGTATGATGGAGACTTGCAGTACTTGGAAAGTTTTACATTGATTGAAGGGTTAACGAGACAGTACAGAGCGGGGATGTGATACACAGGTATCGGCAGAACGCTGGGAAGACAGAGAGAGAGAGCAGAATGGAAATAGACAAAAAGGGAGAGAAAGCCTCTTTTTTTCACTGTCTCCCTCTCTATCGACCCTCCCTCTGTCTTTCTCCTCTCCCTCTCTCTCATCTCCCTCTCATGTCACGCCCCTCCCTCACACTCTTTCTGCCCTTCTCTCTCTGCATCTCTCATCCCAGTAGTTGGAAGGGAGAGAGAGAGAGGGTCGCACACAATCATCTAAGAATCTCCAACACAGGAAACTGAATTCAAATGGCACCCTGCGAATTCCATCTCACCCTCATTTAAGTCTCGGCGTAAAATACAGGTTTATTCCTGTATTATACCGGCTTTAAGTTAAAGGACTTTGATTCCGGGCCTTCGAGATTATTTTTCAGTCGATGAATTAATTTTCAAAGTGAGCCCACTGTGTTAATTTAGGGAATTCTGCAGAAACATGTGCACAGGGAGATCCCAATAATGGTGACACTTTCAAAATTGAGTTCAGAGATTCTGATAGTTGCTGATAGTTGATCCCCCCCTCCCTTCGGCCCATCGAGTCTTCATGGAGGCATGAAAGGCCCTGACATGCCCACCTAACCCTACTTTCCCGCTCTTGGCCCAAAGCCAAAACGTTAGAGTGCGGCAAGTACACATCCAAATGTTTTTATGAGGATGTGAGGCATCCCGCCTCTGCCACCATCCCAGCCAGTGCGTTGCAGACTATCATCACTTAATGGGCGATTACGTTATTCACCCGCTTTCCTCCCACCGTCGCCACTTTATTCTGAGCGAATGCGATGGGGGACAGTTTGACTGAAGAATGGGTAAGTTTGGTTGGCGTTTGCGCGGATTTCTGATCAATCAGAATCAAGGAGCATGATGATGGATAGGTTGATTGCAAATGTCAGGTCTGTGTATCTGGGAGGCAATTAGTTCCTCCAGTGAGGGTGAGGGTTTGATGATGGGACAATTTGAGCGGCCAATGGGAGGTGAGTAATTTTGTGTGGCTGGTTTTCCCTCTTAAGATTTTACACATTGATGAATAGGAATAAAGCGAACTGTAAGCACATTCTTCATCTGTTGTCTGAACTGAGTCTGTGTCACGGCGTATATGAGAGTGTTTGTACAGCAGCTCAAGAGCTGCAGCATGAATCCCAATTGCAGAACATAATTCGCGATCCGTAACGATTTATACCCCAAGCGATCCATCCTGACCCATATAGTGTAAAACATTAACACTGACCATAATAGAATGAAGCTGGCAGAGATAAGAAACAATAAAATTATGGATTTCCTTCGACTCTCCATCTCTGGGTCTCTGAGACTCTCCCCACTGCTGTGAGCACGGAGTCTCCTGCGGGCCCTGCTGCTCAGGACAATGTGTCTGACGGTGAGAACATTGAGCAGCAGAATCAGGATAAATGGAACACCCGGGTTTAGAATGTAATGGATAAACTCGATTGTTCCCCAGAGCAGAGAGAAATAAACATCTATCGTGACACCGCAAAACCAGGGTTCGTTCGCCATCCAATACAAACCTGTGAACATAAAGTACCAGAAAATGTTCTTCAAACAGTTCACCACAGTCACTGTTCCCAGAACCACAGCCGCCGTTTTCTCGCTGCAATAGTTACATTTCAGAGTCGGGCAACAAATGGCCACAAATTGATCGAAGGTGAAAGTGACGGTGAACCAGACAGAACAGTCAGTGGCTGCATAAAGCAGCACGGCGTGGATATTACACACGGGGGTTGACAGCAGGAAAGTAAATTGTTCCTTAAAAACAATGGGAATGTGTCTCCAAATCAGATCGAGAATAATGACCAGTAGATCCCCCACTGCCATGGCCATCAGGTATGAAGTGACACATTTGGATAGTCCACAGTTTTTTCTCTTCAGGGTCACAGTTGTGATGATGTTAACTGAAATGTATGGAAATAAACAATTACGTTATACTTAAGGCTGGGGAAGACATTATCTGATTGATTGAGTTGGTGCTAACAAAGACAAACACATACACACAGATACGCACACCCTCAGACACAAATGCGCACATTCACACGCTCACAGACACCACAGACACAAAAGCACAAGTGCATAGACCCAATGAGACTCAGATACAAACACTCTAAGGCACAAAATGTGTAGACTTTGAACACATCTAGCAAATCCAGACTGTGCCGCCAGGTGGCGCTTAACAGCAGAATAATTTTATTCAACCGCAATCTGCAACCTCATGGCCTGGCATATTCCCCACTCTACTATTATCACCATGCAAGGGGACCGACTCTGCTTCAATGACGTGCAGGAGTGCATGATAGGAGTAACATCAGGCACAACGAAAAATGAGTTATCGACCTGGTGAAGCTACAACACAGGACTACTTGTTTGCCAAACAGCATAAGCAGCAAGTAATAGGCAGAACCATTATCATTCCACAATAAATACATTAGACCTGAGCTCTGTAGTCCTGTAACATCCAGCCTCGAATGGTGGTGGACAACTCGAGGAGGAGCCTCCGCAAATATCCACAACGTGAATGGTGGAGGAACCCGGAGCCTAAGTGCAAATGACAAGGCTGAGGCATTCGCATTAATCTTCAGGCAGAAGTGCTGAGTAGATGATCCATCTGGGTCTCCTCCGGAGACCACAGCATCACAGATATCAGTCTTCAGCCAATATTATTCGCTCCACCTAATATAAATAAACGCCTGAAGGCACTGGATGCTACAAAGGCTATAGGCCCTGAAAATATCCCAGCATGAGTACTGAAGACTTGCGCTCATGAACTTGCCACACCTCTTGCCAAGCTGTTCCAGTACAGCTACAACACTGGCATATATCTCGAAATGTGGAAAGTTGCCCAGATGTGTCCTCCACACAAGAAACAGGACAAATCCAACCCAGCCAATTACCACCCCATCAGTCTCCTCTCCATCATCAGCAAAGTGCTGGAAGTTGTCATCAGCAGTGTTATGAAGCGGCACCTACTCAGCAATAAGCTCACGGACTCTCAGTTTGCGTTCTGTCAGGGTCATTCTGCTCCTGACATCACTGCTGCCTTGGATCAAACATGCACAAAACAGATGATGCCAGAGGTGAGGTGAGAGTGACTGCTCTTGACATCAAGGCGGCACTTGAGCGAGTATGGCATCAAGGAGCCAGAGCTAAACTGGAGTCAATATGAATCGGGGTGAAATCTCTCCGCTGCTTTGAGTCATAGGTGGCACAAAGGAAGTTGGTTGTGATGGTTGGAAGTCAATCAAATCAACTCCAGAACACCACAGCAGAAGTTCCGCAGGATACTGTCCTTTGCCCAACCATCTTCAGCAGCTTCATCAATAACCTCCCTTCCATCACAAGGTCAGAAGTGGGGATGTTTGTGGATGACTGCACAATGTTCAGCACCATTCGCGTCTCTGCAGATAATGAAGCAGTTCATATCCAAATGCAGCAAGAGCTGGACAACATCCAGGCTTGGGCTGGCAAGTGGCAAGTAGATTTTATGCCACACAAGTGCCAGGCAATGACCATCTCCGACAAGAGAGTTTCAAAACACCGTCCCTTGACATTTAATGGCATTACCATCACTGAATCCCTCACAATGAACATCGTGGGGGTTATCATTAATCAGAAACTGAACTGGACTAGTCACATTAATACTATGGCTACCACGGCATGTGAAAGAATAGGAATCCATTGGCGAGTAACTCACCTCCTGACCCCCAAAACCTGTCCACGATCTACACGGCACAAGTCGGGAGTGTGAAGGAATACTCCCCACTTAACTTGATGAGTGCAACTCCAACTACAATCTATAAGCTCGACACAAAGCAGGACAAAGCAACCCACTTGATTGCTCACCCATCAACAAACATTCAAACTGTCGACCACCGACGAACAGTGGCAGCCGTGTGTACCATCTACAAACTGAACTGCAGGAACTCACGAATGATGAAGATTGTCAGAGAATTCAGCAGGTCATAGACATGCTACTAAATTGGGCTGAGAAACTGCACATGGAATTTAACCAGAGCAAATGCGCGGTGCTGCATTTTGGTCGATCCAATTGAAGTGGGAGCCACAAATAAACACCAGAACCATTTGGAGCATATACACAAAGAGAGATCGCGGCGTGCATGTCCACAGATCCATTAAAGTGGCAGCACAGGCGGATATCGTGATTAAAAAAGCATGTGGCTTGCTTCCCTTCATCGGACCGGGCATCAAGTATAAATGTCCTCAAATTATGTTTCAGTTATATAAATTTTGGTTGGCCGCATTTGGAGTACTGTGTCCAATTCAAGCCAGCGCCCTACCAGAAGGACGTGGCGGCTTTGGAGAGAGAGTACAGAAAAGGTGTATCAGGATGTTGCCTGGTTTGAAGGGTAGTAGATATGAGGAGAGGTTGAATAAACTGGGATTGTTCTCCCGAGAAATACGGAGCTCAGGGTCGGCCGAATTGAACTTGAGAGATGTATGAGGTGTATAGAAAGGTTTGAGGCTATTTCCAAGGGTGGAAATGACAATTATACAGGGCCACACGTTCAAGGTGATGGGGGAAGTGTTCAGTGGAGATGTGCAGGTGAATGTTTTTACATAGAGGGTGTTGGTGTCCTCGAATTTTCTGCCAAGGTAGATGGTTGAGGCAGATATGTAAGCGACATTATCTAGATCGACACAGGAACACGTGGCTGTGAGTTTGGAAGGTGTTATCTATGGAACAAAGAAAAAAGAAAAATGCAGCACAGGAACATGTCATTCGGCCCTCCAAGCTTGAGCAGTACGGTTGCACAGTGATTAGCACAGTTGCTTCACAGCTCCAGGGTCCAAGGTTCGATTCCCGGCTTGGGTCACTGTCTGTATGAGAGTCTGCATGCTCTCCCTGTGTCTGCGTGGGTTTCCTCCGGGTGCACCGGTTTCCTCCCACAGTCCAAAGATGTGCAGGTTAGGTGGATTGGCCATGCTAAATTGCCCTTAGAGTCCAAAATGGTTAGGTGGGGTTACTGGGTTACGGGGATAGGGTGGAGAGGTGGGCTTAAGTAGAGGGTGCTTCCCAAGGGCCGGTGCAGACTCGATGGGCCGAATGACCTCCTTCTGCACAGGGTATAGAATAATGCACGAGGATGAACTGAAAAGAACACGTGATCGGCGAAGTCTTGGAGGACCGAAGGGCATGTTCCTCTGCTGCACTGTTCTTTTCTCTTTATTCCCTAGATAACACCTTCCAAACGCACGACCATTACCATCTAGAAGGAAACGTGCAGCAGATACCTGGGAATAGCATAACCTGGACGCTCTCCTCCAAGTCACACACCACCCCGATTTGGAAAGATATTGCCCTTCTTTCACTGGGGCAACACCCTGGACCACCTTTCCTCCCAGAACGGTTGGTATACATACACGTCAATGACTTCAGTGATTCAAGAGGGCCATTCATCACCACCTGAAGGATACCGAGGGACGATAATAAATGCTTGCAGAACAAGGGACATCCACATCCCGTAAATGAATAAAAACAACGGGCACAGAAACCCAAATACAGGCAAACGGAGACACAAGTACAAACACTCAGACACACGGACTCAAAACAGAAATACACAGACACAGAGGCACAAATACACAGACACAGACACGGAAATACACACACTCACAGCGACACAAATAAGCACACTAACAGACACACAGACACTAAAACACTCACTCACAGAAAAACAAATAAACACACTCAGGACAATACACAAACTGAAAGACACAAAGAGACACAAATGCACGCACTCACAGATACACAGATACTCTAATACACACTCACACACACACTGATACACACACTCGCACAAATGTCACTAATGTCACTAATGCACACACTCACAGACACAAAGAGTCACTAATGCACACAACCACAGACACGAATAGACACACTCACACACACATACACAAATAAATACACTCACAGACAAAGAGATGCACTAATACAACCACTCACACACACATAATCTCCACACTGAAAAACGCACATTTCCTTATACACACAGAATATACACACTTACACATGCATATACACTAGTACACACTCACACACTGACAGATGACAATACACACACTGACAGACACACGCAGATATACTAATGCGTGCACTCACATAAACATGCAGACACTAATACACCCACTTACAGACGGAAAGAGGCAGTAATACACCCGCTCACAGACACAAAGAGGCAGGAATACACACACTCACAGACACAAAGAGGCAGTAATACACACACTCACAGACACAAATAGGCAGTAATACACACACTCACAGACACAAAGAGGCAGTCATACACCCACTTACAGACACAAAGAGGCAGTAATACACACACTCACAGACACAAAGAGGCAGTAATACACACACTTACAGGCACAAAGAGGCAGTAATACACACACTCACAGACACAAAGACGCAGTAATACACACACTCACAGACACAAAGAGGCAGTAATACACACACTCACAGGCAGACAGATTAATACACACACTCACAGACAGAGAGACAGACACATTAGTACACACAATCACAGACACAGATCGGAACAAATACAACACCCAGACAAACAGAGATACTCGTACACACTAACAGACAGAGCGAGCGACAAATAAATACACTCACAGAAAGACAGAGACACAAATAAACAGACTCAGAGCCTCACAGAGACACAAATACACACTCAAAGAGACATAAATAAACACACTCACCGGCACACAAAAACACAAATTCCCCCTCTGTGAGAGTGAAAGAAAAATTCCAAAGTGAATAGACGGTGAGATGCAGGGAACAACAGCAGAGAGGGAAAAGCGGCGGCGGAGAGCAGGCAGGCGCCCCGACGAGACGAGAAGGAGGTTCGGGTAACCCTGTATGGGAAAGGGATGGCGGACCAAACAGCGAAGCGAGAGCAGGACTCAGCGAACAGCATCTCCCCCGCACAGGCAGAGGAGTGGAGAAACGTGCCACAATAGGAACTAAGTGCAATAAAGGAGGCGCTGAGTACGGAGCTCCACACACTGATGAAGGAGGTGCTGGCGGAGACAATACACAAAATGCAGCAGACCATCAAAGGCCTGAGAAGCAAGGTGGAGGCCCAGGAGAAAACGATGCTGGAGTTGGAGAGGGCCGCCTCAGATCACAGCGGCAGGGTGATAGCTCTGGACGCTGAGGTGAAAAGGTTGGTACGACCCAGGGGAGCCGAAGAGGGAAAATGAAGGACCAGGAAAATAGGTCCAGATGGCAGAATGTTAGAATAGTGGGTCACTTGGATGGGACAGACGGCAGAGACCCAACAGGTTACATCGCAGAAATGCTGGGCAAGTTAGTGGGAAGGGAGGAATTCCCATTCACCCAGAAATAGACAGGGCGCACAGGTCACTCTAAACCATGCCTAAAGTCGGCGAGCAGCCCAGACCGATTATCGCAAGGTTACACGGGGTTCAAGACCGGGCGAAAATCCTAAAGTGGTCGAGCACATGGGGAAGGGAGGAACATGAGGGTGTACCAGCACATTGGGGCTCACCTGTCTAAAACAAGGGCTGAGTTCAACGAGCCACAATCGGCACTCTCCAAAAGCAAGGTGGAATTTGTGATGTTATTCCTGGCCAGACTCTGGGGAGCATTCAAGGGGAAAGATCTGTATTTTAACACCTCAGCGGAGGCTAATGAGTTCGTTCGATCGAACAAACTGGGGAGGAACAGCCGCAACCGCAATAAAAGCCACAGGGACGAAAAACACAGGGATAATCGGACAAAGAGCGGACGACAGACCGCAAACAAGAACAATAAGATCATGGTACGATGTCTTACAACATCAGGTTAAAGTCCAACAGGTTTGTTTCGATGTCACTAGCTTTCGGAGCGCTGCTCCTTCCTCAGGTGAGATGCAATGACTTCAATGACTTCAGTGATTCAAGAAGGCCATTCATCACCACCTGAAGGATACCGAGGGATGATAATAAATACTTGCAGAACAAGAGACATCCACATCCCGTAAATGAATGAAAACAAGGGGCACAGAAACCCAAATACAGGCAAACGGAGACACAAGTACAAACACTCAGACACACGGACTCAAAACACAAATACACACAGACACAGAGGCACAAATACACACACACAGACACAGACACGGAAATACACACACTCGCAGCGACACAAATAAGCACACTAACAGACATACAGACACTAAAACACTCACTCACAGAGAAACAAATAAACACACTCAGGACAATACACAAACTGAAAGACACAAAGAGACACAAATGCACGCACTCACAGATACACAGATACTCTAATACACACTCACACACACACAAACACTGATACACACACTCGCACAAATGTCACTAATGTCACTAATGCACACACTCACAGACACAAAGAACCACAGACACGAATAGACACACTCACACACACATACACAAATACACACACTCACAGACAAAGAGATGCACTAATACAACCACTCACACACACATAATCTCCACACTGAAAAATGCACATATATTAATACACACACATACACACAGACTATACACACTTACACATGCAGTACTCCTTCACCTGAGGAAGGAGCAGCGCTCCGAAAGATAGTGACATCGAAACAAACCTGTTGGACTTTAACCTGGTGTTGTAAGACTTCGTACTGTGCTCACCCCAGTCCAACGCCGGCATCTCCACATAATAAGATCATGAACTGTGCACATTCGCTTTCTGTTTTGCGCGTGACTGTGCTGCCTCGTTTCCGGGCTTGTCTTCTCTCTCAACGGGATTGGGGGTGGGGTGGAGCGGGCGGGGTGGAGAGGAGCAAGGGAAATAAGGGGGAGAAAAGCACACAAATACATACTCTCACAGACACAAAGAGGTACAAATACGCATACTCCCAGACACACAGAGACACAAATATACACTCTCACAGACACACAAAGACGAATATACACGCACTCTCAGACACACAGAAACAGAAAACACATACTCATAGACGCACCGTATCACAAATGCACACATTCACAGACACAGGGAGACAAATGCACACACTAACACAGGGACACACAGGGACACAAATAAACACTTTCAAAGGCACACAAAGAGACAAATGCACACACTGACACACAGGCACACGGAGACACAAATATGCACACTCACAACAAAAAGTGACACAAATACACACCCCAACAGACACACAGAGAACAGACACACACTCGCAGTCACGAATACACATTCACGGACTCACAGAGACACAAATGCACACACTCCCAGACACACAGCGACACAATTACACACCCCAGCAGGCTCACAGAGACACAGAAACACCCACTCGCAGTCACACAGAGACACAAATACAGACTCTCACAGGCACACAGAGACAGAAATGCACACATTCCCAGACACACAGTGACAGAAATACGCATTCTCACAGACACACAGAATCACAAATAAACACTCTCAGGGACACAGAAATACAAAAATGCCTTGTCCCAGACACACAGAGACAAAATACACACACTCACATTGAGACACAAGGACACACCCTCACAGACAGACGGATGCACAATTACACACTCACAGACGCACAGACAAATTCACACGCTCACAGACACAATCAGCCACAACAACACACACTCATAATGAAACAAATAAACCCACTCAGAGACACAGAGAGACACAACAACACACACATAACTCCATAAGACCATAAGACATAGGAGCGGAAGGCCATTCGGCCCATCGAGGCCACTCCACCATTCAATCACGGCTGATTGAGAGAGACACAAATACCCACTCTCACCGAGGCACAAAGACATACACTCAAACACACGTGAGCCACCGATACACACACTCACCGACACACAGATACAGAAGTACACACTATCACAGACACATTGAGACACATACCCGCTCCAACAGACTCATAGAGACAAAAATACACACACTCACAGAGAGACAGACACGAAATCACTGACTCACTGACACAGGGACACAAATACATTAACTCACAGACACACAGATGCACTAATATACAGTTTCACAGACACATAGAGACACGTAGAGACACTCTCGCGGGCACACGGAGATGCAAATACTCTCATGGACACACAGAGAGACAAATACAGACGCTAACAGACACACAGAGATACTAATAAACACATTGACAGACACACAGAGATAAAAATACACTCTCACAGACACACAGACAGAAATACACAGAGACAAAAATGCAGTCTATCACAGACACACAGAGACAGAAATACACATACTCACAGACACACAGACAGACAAATGCACACACTCACAGTCATATCTAGACACTAATTCACACACTCACAGACACACAGAGCCACAACATCACTCTCTCACAGTCGCAGAAATGCACACACACAGTCACAAAGAGACACAAACACACACACTCTCACAGACACAGAAAGACACAACCACAGAAACTAACGAGAACAGAAGAGGGGCAGAGGGTCACACAATGACGCGCACTGCCGGCGCACATCGCTCGGGAGCCTTGTTCAATGTTGGCCTCGGGTGACTGTCTTTGTGGAGTTTGTACTTTCTCTCCGTGTCTGTGTGGGTGACATCCGGGTGCTCCGGTTTGCTCCAACAGCCAGAATATGTGACGCTAAGCTGGATTGGCCAGGCCAATTTTCCCCTTATTTTCCAAAAGGTTAGATGAGGTTACTGGGTTCCGGGTTTCTGTTGGTCGTGGGAGGAGAGTGCTATTTCCAAGGGTCAGTGTAGACATGGTGTGCCGATTCGCTTTCTTCCGTGCTCTCGGGATTCTATTATTCTAACAGATGCACATTCCCAGGTATTCAGAGAGAGACACAAACACAAACAGACATGGAAACACAAATGGACACACTCACAGATCAACACAAATACACACACCTGCACATTCTCCGACACATGTCCACGTGCAGACACACATACACACACTCTCAAAAGCGTACATATACCGACCCATACTCACACAATCACAAACATACTTGTACACCCACACCTACGCATCACTCACACTTACACACCCACACATACACATCACACACAATTTCACACACATACACTGACCTAGAGACAAATACTCACAAACCAACTCACTCATTCTTACCCACACCAGGGCACATACCAATACAAGCACATTCACTCACCCAAACACACAAAAATAACGCGTACACCCTCACACAGCCACACACCCACACGCATGCACACATACACACTCGCATACACAGCTAAACACCCACACACCCACTCACACATGTACACCCAAGCACTCACATATGGGCATCCACAACCACACACACTCATGCACTCTTGTGCACATACACTTGCACACACATATGTATACATTCCACATAGCCACACACACCAAAACCCACTCACACACACTCATACAGAATTTCACACCACACCCATTCAAACACATATACCGGACACACGCTCACACATACTCACGCACACACCCACACACTCGCAAGCACACTCCCCACACACACACATACACACTTATCCACAAAACCTTCAAAGACCCACACACACTCGCACACACCATACATACAGACACGCCGACACATTCATCCAGTCACACATACACCCACGCACGCGGCACACACAGGCACAAGCACACAGACATACACACACACACGAAAACGAACCATACACATAACCACAAAATGCATATGTTCCCAGACACACAAATAAAGTCATACACACAGACACCAATATATATTCTTCCACATAGAATCCCACACACACTCACACACAGGCACACGCTGCACACACCCACACACACATGTGTCGACACAGACATACACGTTCACTAAACACATCTCACACAAAAATACACACAAAGAGCTACACACATATCCCCTCACATGCACAAACAAACAGCCATACACCCCCACACAACTACACACGCACACATTCAGCGACACACTCTCAGGTACTTCCCCCCCCCCCCCCACAATTACACCAAGACACTCACAAAGAAGCCCACAGACACACATACTCAGAGTACCCACAAACATATTGCCTCCCGACACACGAAACACACAACCGTACACACACAAATGCACTCGCATACATATCCATACACTCACAATCTCAGGCACACCCGAATCACACGCACACATCCCTCATATATACACATACTCTCTTGCATACTCACCCATAATCACATACCCCCATAGAGACACAAACACAGACATGAAAACACACACACCACACATCCACAAATACACACACATTCAGACACACAAACGCACACACCTCTCACGCAATGATCCTCACACATACACACTCACACATGGACAGCCACACATGGACACAATCTTACACAAAAACCCACACGCACTAACTCACACCCTCTCCCTCACACACAAACACATGTCCATAAACACACTCAAATACTCAAACACTCGTACAGGAACTGACACATGGAAATACACACTCGCACACACTCTGTAATCCACACATCACACCCACCCACAGGCAGCCATATGCACACACCCACAGCCAAACGCACACTGACTCATACACCCAAAACGTCCACACAAGCCCTCACACTCACAGAAACGGAGACTCACTCCCCCACACAGAAACCCACGCACCATCCCACACATAAACACAACCACACAGACACACACCCTCACACCCACACAAATACACACTCACGAACACTCACTGACACAGTCACACACATATAAACTCCCACAGACAGGTACAAAACACACCCACGTCCAAAATCAGGCTCACGCATACAATCAGAAACATTCATGCACAAATCGACATACATATACACCCTGACACACTCGCACCCAGACGCCCAAACACACACATATGCATACACTCAACCCGACACACGCTCACAGTTACACACATAAACTCACACACATATCAAAGCAACACAAACACATCCACCCGCATCCAAACAAACACACACATAAAGTCACACACACACACTCGCACCCAAGCTCAAACTCACACACGTGCACCAACCCAGACACACACATTTTCACACGCACCCACACGTACCCTTATGAATACACACTCACCGACAGACACACTCACACTAAAACACAGACGCACATATACACACGAATTCACAGCTGGACAGGCACACACACGTTCACACGCCCTACATACATACACGAAGCACCTGCGCACACTGACATGTACTCACAGATGCCCATTCACCAAAACACACCCAAACAAATACACACAGCATCCGTAAGCACTCACACAGCCACACACACTCATAGATACCGCAAATACCCGTCCGCAGACCTACACCTAGACACGCTCACAAAACCATCCTCACCTCCCTCACCCCGGATACACCTTTTAAAAAAATATAAATTTAGAATACCTGATTGATTTTTTCCAATTTAGGGGCAATTTAGCATGGCCAATCCACCTAGCCTGCACATCTTTGGATTGTGGGGGCGAGACCCATGCAAACACGGGGAGCATGTACAAGCTCATAGGTATCATAGAATTTACAGTGCATAAGGAGGCCATTCGGTCCATCGAGTCTGCACCGGCTCTTGGAAAGAGCACCCTACCCAAGCCCACACTCAGTAACCCCAGCCAACACGAAGGGCAATTTATGACTCTAAGTGCAATTTATCAAAGCCAATCCGCCTAAGCTGCACATCTTTGGGCTGTGGGAGGAAACCGGAGCACCCTGGGGAAACCCACGCACACACGGGGAGAACGTGCAGACTTCGCACAGACAGTGACCCAAGCCGGGAATCGAGCCTAGAACCCTGGAGCTGTGAAGCAATTGTATTAACCACTATGCCACCGTGCTGCCCCAACTAGACACGGACAGTGATCAGAGTCGGGGTTGAAACTGGGACGTCGGCGCCATGAGGCAGCAGGGCGAACCCATTGCGCCAACATGCTGCCCACCCGCAGACACAGACACAACTTCACAGACACACACAGATATACCCACACACGCCCAGCAACACTCACCTAAACACACAGTCACCAACACATACACATACCCACTCACATAGATAGACACAAACACAGAGACATTCACCCACAAACCTACACACTCTAAGAAACACATGCGCCCACAGAACCACATGCAAAGGCGCATTACCTCACGCACAAAGACTCCTACAGGCTCTCGCACGCAAACACAGACAGATACATTCCCAAATACAGCTTCGAACATTCATGCACAGACGTACAAACACATATACACCCCCAGAAGCACATACGAGCACCCAGACCCACAAACACACACACCTACACATCCACTCACCCTCACCCACACTCAAACATACCCCTACACATACACACACACATACCCCGACATACACAACGGCACACAAACACAAACACGCGCTCACAAACGCCAATACACAGCCATACACACAAACACGTCCACAATAAGCGAGGTAGCAACCCCCACCTCCACACATAATTAACCACGCACAAATAGACACACAGGCACACTCTCACACACATGCTGACACATCCCCCCACTGCCAACACACAAAATATCCCCCCAGGCACATACAGCCACACGCACTCTCACATAAGACCATAAGACACAAGAGCATATTGAGGCCACTGGTCCAGTCTGCTCCAGCATTCCATCTTGCATTTTGAAATTTAGAGTACACAATTCATCCTTTCCAATTAAGGGGCAATTTCGCACATCTTTGAGTTGCACATCTTTGGCTTCTGGGGGCGTATAACCCACGCAAACATGGGAGAATGTGCAAACTCCATACGGACAATGACCCAGGTCCGGTATCGAACCTGGGACCACGGCGCCGTGAAATGAAATGAAATGAAAATCGCTTATTGTCACAAGTAGGCTTCAATGAAGTTACTGTGAAAAGCCCCTAGTCGCCACATTCCGGCGCCTGTTCGGGGAGGCTGTTACGGGAATTGAACCGTGCTGCTGGCCTGCCTTGGTCTGCTTTCAAAGCCAGCGATTTAGCCCTGTGCTTGAAAGAGCAGTGCTAACCCACTGCGCCACCGTGCTGCCCAACACCTTTCAATAAAGGCTGACATTCTTCTGATCCCCATTCTCCTGCCTTCTCCCCATAATCCCTGATCTCCTGACTGACCAAGAACCTATCTAGTTCTGTCTTAAAGAAACGCAGAGATTTGGCCTCCACAGTCTTCTGCGGCAAAGATTTCCACAGATTCACCACCATCTGGTATTCTAAACGGCATTAAGGTGGACAAGTCCCCAGGTCCGGATGGGATCAATCCCAGGCTACTGAGAGAAGCGAGGGACGAAATAGCTGGTGCCTCAACAGATATCTTTCATAGGTTATCATAGAATTTACAGTGCAGAAGGAGGCCATTCGGCACATCGAGTCTGCACCGGCTCTTGGAAAGAGCACGCTGCCCAAGGTCAACACCTCCACCCTATCCCCATAACCCAGTAACCCCACCCAACACTCAGGGCACTTTTGGACACTAAGGACAATTTATCATGGCCAATCCACCTAACCTGCACATATTTGGACTGTGGGAGGAAACCGGAGCACCCGGAGGAAACTCACGCACACACGGGGAGAATGTGTAGACTCCGTGCAGACAGTGACCCCAAGCCGGAATCGAACCTGGGACCCTGGAGTTGGGAATCAATTGTGCTATCCACAATGCGACCGTGCTGTCCCTTCGTTGCAGCATCCTTGAGCACGGGTGAAGTCCTGGAGGACTGGATAATTGCTAATGTTGTCCCTTTGATAAGAAGGGTAGCAGGGATAATCCAGGGTATTATAGACCTGTGAGCTTGACATCAATGGTAAGCAAACTGTTGGAGAAGACATTGAGGGATAGGATCTATTCACGTTTGGAAGAAAATAGACTTATCAGTGATAGGCAGCATTGTTTTGTGCAGGGAAGGTCATGTCTTAAAAACCTAATAGAATTCTTTGAGGAAGTGACAAAGTTAATTGACGAGGGAACGGCTGTAGATGTCATATACATGGACTTCAATTAGACGTTTGATAAAGTTTCCCATGGCAGGCTCATGGAAAAAGTGATGTCGCATGGGGCTCAGGGTGTGCTAGCGAGGTTGATAAAGAACTGGATGGACAACAGGAGACAGAGAGTAGTGGTGGAAGGGAGTGTCTTAAAATGGAGAAAGGTGACTCGTAGTGTTCCACAGGGAGCCGTGCTCGGACCACTGTTTTTGTGATATCCATAAATGATCTGGACGAAGGTATAGGTGGTCTGATTAGCAAGTTTGCAGATGATACTGAGATTGGTGGAGTTGCAGATAGCGAGTGGGACTGTCAGAGAATACAGAAAAATATAGATAGATTGGAGAGTTGTGCAAAGAAATGGCAGATGGAGTTCAATCCAGGCAAATGGGAGGTGATGCATTTTGGAAGGTCCAATTCAAGAGCGGACTATACGGTCAATGGAACAGTGCTGGAGAAAATTGATGTACAGACAGATCTGGGTGTTCAGATCCATTCTACCCTGAAGGTGCCAACGCAGGTCGATAGAGTGGTCATGAAGGCATACAGCATGCTTGCCTTCATCGGACGGGGTATTGAGTACAAGAGTCGGCAGGTCATGTTACAGTTGTATAGAACTTTGGTTTGGCCAAATTTGGAATACTGCGTGCAGTTCTGGTCGCCACATTACCAGAAGAATGTGGATGCTTTAGAGAGGGTGCAGAGGAGGCTCACCAGGATATTGCCCGGTATGGAGGGTGCTAGCTATGAAGAAAGGTTGAGTAGATTAGGATTGTTTTCGTTGGAAAGACGAAGGTTCAGCGGGGACCTGATTGAGCTCTACAAAATTATGAGAGGTAAGGACAGGGTGGATAGCAACAAGCTTTTGTCCAAGAGTGGGGGTGTCAATTACAAGGGGTCACGATTTCAAGGTGAGTGGTAAAGTTTAAGTGCGATGTGCGTGGAAAGTTTTCTACGGAGAGGGTGGTGGATGCCTGGCACGCTTTGCCAGCGGAGGTGGTAGAGGCGGGCACGAAAGCATCATTTATGATGCATCTGGACAGATATATGAACGGACGGGGAACAGAGGGAAGTAGATTCTTGGACAATAGGCGACAGGTTTCGATAAAGGATCTGGATCGGCGCAGGGTGGGAGGGCCGAAGGGCCTGTTCCTGTGCTGTAATGTTCTTTATTTCTTGTCAGTTTTATCCAGCCGTGAATGGCGGTGGGCAGTTAAACATCATTTCTATTAATGATTAGTATGAAAATTTAGGAGGCATGTTCCGTGCGTTTGCGGATGACAAAAATATTGGTGGCACAGTGGAGAGTGAAGAAGGTTATCTCGGATTGCACCGGGATCTTGATCAATTGGGCCAGTGGGCCGATGAGTGACATATGGAGTTTAATTTAGATAAATGCGAGGTAATGCATTTTGGAAGATCGAATCGGGGCAGGGCCTACTCAAGTAGTGGAAGAGTATTGGAGGGTCTTACAGAACAAAGAGATATAGGAGTACTGGTCCATTGCTCCTTGAAAGTGGAGTCACAGATTGCCAAAGCGGTGAAGAACGCATTTGGCATACTTGGATTCATTGGTCAGAGTATTGAATACAGGAGTTGGGATGTCTTGTTGAAGTAGTATAAGACATTAATAAGGCTGCACTTGGAATACTGCGTACAGTTCTGTTCAATCTATTATAGGCAGTATTTTATTAAACTAGAAAGAGTGGACAAAATATTTAATATGATTCTACCGGGGCTTGATGGTTCAAGTTTTAAGGAGAGGCCGGATAGACTGGGACTTTTTTTCCCCTGTAGCGTAGAAGGTTTAGCGGAAATATTGTAGAGGTTTCTAAAATAATGAGGGGCATAGATGAAGTAGATAGTCAATATTTTCCCCAAGGTAGTGGAGTCAAAAATCAGAGAGTGCAGGCTTAGGTGAGAGGGGAGAGATGCAAAAGGGTCCATGGGGGAATTATGTTCACAAAGAGGGTGGTGAGTGTCTGCAACGACCTTCAGATGTAGTAAAAGAGGAAGGTACAATTTTGACTTTTAAAAAGGATTTGGACAGTTATATGGGAAATACGGGTACAAAGGGAGATGGAGCAAATTGGGCCTATCTTATTGGTAAAAACTGGGCTGCATGGGCAAGTTGCGCCGAAGCGACTGTTTTTTATGCTGCAACTAAGCCTTTGCAGCAGGAGGTTCCACAGGTATCCAATCTTCACTACTCTGGGAGCCCAGCACAATGCAAAGGTCACGGATGAAGCATTCGCAAAACATTTCATCCACACGTACAGACTGGATGATCCATCTCGGTCTCCCCAGTGTCCCCAGCATCGCAGATAATATTCAGCAAATATTATTCACTGCACATGATATTAAGAAAGAGCTGAAGGCACTGCATAATGTATAGGCTATGGTCCCTGACAATATTCTGGCAATAGTATTGAGGGCGTGTGATCCAGAACCTGCCCCCGAGCCAAGTTGTTCCAGTAGGGCTGCGACACTGACATCGACCCGGCAATATATAAAGTTGCGCAGGTGTGCACTGTATGCTAAGTCCAGGACAATTCCAACCTGGACAATTCCCGCACCATCCGTCTGCTCTCCATTATCAACAATGCAATGGAAGGGGTCATCAGCAGTGCCATAAAGCAGCATTTACTCAGCAATAACCGACTCACAGACGTTTGGGTTGTGCAAGGATCACTAAACTTCTGACATCATTGCAGCCTTCTTTTAAACATAGACAACATACTGAAGTAAGAGTTAAAGTGACATCAAAGCAGCATTTGATCGAGTATGGAATCAAGGAGCCCAATCAAAACAGGAATCAGCGGCAAAGAAAGTGAAATCTCCCCGCTGATTGGAGACATACCTTTCACAAAGAAATATGGTTGTGATTTTTGGAGTTTAATCATATTAGCTCAATCACGTAACCCCTTGTGTTTTTCAGGGCAGTGAACTCGGCTCAAACATCTTCAGCTGCTTCATCAGTAAACTTACCGTGAGGACATAACTTGGAATGTTCACTGATGATATTACAATGTTCAGCACCGTTTGTGACTCAAATACTGAAGCGGTCCGTCTCTCTGCACAGCAGATCCTGGGTAATATCGGGGCTGTTAAGTGGCGATTTACATTCAGGTGTCACACGTGTCAGCCAATGACCTCCTCAGCATGAAAAGGAGGAGGTAATTCAGCCGCACGAGGCTGTCGCTGTGGAACAGGAGAACCTTGTTTATCCTGTCAAGCTTGCTACACAGTAACGTTAACATACCATTCGCCCTTATAGTCTGTTACTCAGGAGCAAGAGGAAGTTGCTTGTCCTCTGGAGCTTCTCAGACACGAAATTAGCTCGACATTCTGCCCGTATAATGTGTTACTGTGGAACAAGGCGGATGTGTTAATCCTGTGGAGCTTCTTACAAAGTAACAGTTCTCCTCCTCGTCCTCGCGTTTCTCCCACTTCTGTCCTGGTCTCTGTATTCCTGGTGGCAATGCCAGCCTAGGCATTCCTTAGCCCATCCATCTTCAGCTGCTTCATCGATTATCCTCCCTCTACAATAATGTCGATGATCGCATGAAGCTGATATATTACCTGCCGATGGCGTTTTCCCAACTTCCACACAAGCTCCCGGATTTTAATAATGAGAACTTTGCAGATCGACAGGATTGGGTTTGCCGTTGTTTATTTCCGGTTCCTCGGTTGATGCCGGGTGCCCCATCCAGTTTTACCTCTTTGTGAACTATTAGCACTTTGATGCAACTCAGTAACTTCCTCGTCCGTTTCAGAGGGCAGTTCAGATTCAACCGCTTTGCAATGATTCTGCAATTACTTGTCGGCCAGTCCAGGGAAGGATGGCAGATTTTCTTCCCTACGGGACTTTACTGACCCTGATGGGTTTTTGCAACAATTGATAATG
This sequence comes from Scyliorhinus torazame, assembly GCF_047496885.1. Classification (NCBI taxonomy): domain Eukaryota; kingdom Metazoa; phylum Chordata; class Chondrichthyes; order Carcharhiniformes; family Scyliorhinidae; genus Scyliorhinus; species Scyliorhinus torazame. The sequence continues at coordinate 56,628,615 of NC_092729.1, read as the reverse complement.
GGTTCAAGGTGATCATTAGAGTTTTAATTCCACATTAAATAATTTCTTATTTAATTCACATTGCACCAATTGCTATGGCGAAATCTGTCTCCGCAGAGTGTTGCCCTTTATCACTGGATTACTAGTTCAGCGACAATACTACTGCATTGATGTAAAACACCGCTCCTCCTCTCCTCTCTCTTTACAGAGCTTTCCTTTCTGCAGTCTCCACTCCAACTCCGGCTCAGAGTTGATGAGTTGGAGTCTGAGTTTCAAACACTGAGGCACATCCGGGAGGGGGAGACTTACCTGGACACTGTGTTTCAGGAGGCAGTCACACCTGTCAGAGTAAGTAGTTTAAATCCTGCCAGTGGCCAGGGACAGCAGGGTGTGACTGCAAGTCAGGCAGGTAAAGGGAAACAGCAGTCAGGAACACAGGAGCCTCGGCCCTTGCCCCTATCCAACAGGTATGAGGCACTTGGTCCCTGTATGGATGGCGAACAGGGCTTCAGGAAGGATGAGTCAGCTGACCAAGGCACCATGGTTCAGCAGGCTATTAAAGGGGAGGGAGTAAATAGGCAAGTTGTAGTTGTAGGGGATTCTATTATCAGGGGGATAGATAGTATCCTTTGTGAGCAGGATAAAGAGCCCCGCATGGTATGTTGCCTGCCCGGTGCTAGGGTGCGGGACATCTCTGACCGGCTTGAAAGGATACTGGAGAGGGAGGGGGAGGATCCAGTTGTTGTGGTCCATTTCGCTCCCAACAACAAAGGCAAGTCTAGGAAAGCGGACCTGTTTAGAGATTATAAAGAGCTAGGATTCAAATTAAAAAATAGGTCCTCAAGGGGCATAATCTCCGGATTACTGCCCTAGCCACGTGCAAATTGGCATAGGGAGGCAAAATAAGGGAAGTTAACACGTGGCTGAAAGAGTGGTGTGGGAAAGAGGGGTTCCTTTTCATGGGTCACTGGCATCACTTTTCGGACAGGAGGACCAATACCGTTGGGATGGTCTCCACCTGAGCCAAGCTGCGACCAGTGTTCTGTCGAAAAGAGTAAATAGGGTGGTCAATAAGACTTTAAACTAGAGATTGGGGAGGAAGGGAAAGTCAGGGAACCAAGAGATGAAGTGGGAAGCGTAGCTGCTTAGGAATACAAAAAAGCACGAAAAGACATAACTCAAGAGAGGCTACGATAGTCCCCATCCACAAAATATGCCACAGTGTATGGAAAGGCTCAGTAAACCAAGTTCCACCACACAAAGAAACAAAAACGGACAGTCAATAGAGAAATAAAGGTGCTATATTTAAATGCGCGCAGTGTATGGAACAAGGTAGATGAGCTTGTGGCCCAGATTGTGACTGGCAGGTATGATGTGGTAGGCATCACAGAGACGTGGCTGCAGTGGGGTTCAGGGCTGGCATTTAAAGCGGACCTGTTTAGAGATTATAAAGAGCTAGGATTCAAATTAAAAAATAGGTCCTCAAGGGGCATAATCTCCGGATTACTGCCCTAGCCAGGGATTCACAACCTATCGAAAAGACAGAGAGGTGGGCAGAGGGTGCAGGGTTGCCTTGTTAATTAGGAATGAAATTAAATCAACAGCACTAAACGACATAGGGTCAGATGATGTGGAGTCTGTGTGGGTAGAATTGAGGAACCACGAAGGCAACAAAACCCATAATGGGAGTTATGTACAGGCCTCCTAACAGTGGTCAGGACAAGGGGCACAAAATGCACCACGAAATAGAAAGTGCATGTCAGAAAGGCAAGGTCACAGTGATCATGGGGGACTTCAATATGCAGGTGGACTGGGTAAATAATGCTGCCAGTGGACCCTAGGAAAGGCAATTCATTGAATGTTTACAGGAGGGCTTTTGGAACAGCTTGTGATGGAGCCCACGAGGGGAGAGGCCATTCTGGACTTAGTGTGATGTAATGAGCCAGACTTGATTAAAGATCTTTAATTAAGGGAACACTTAGGAGGCAGTGATAATAATATGGTAGAATTCAATCTGCAATTTGAAAGAAAGAAGGTAGAATCAGATGTAAAGGTGTTACAGGTAAATAAAGGTAACTACATGAGGGAGGAACTGACGAAAGTCGACTGGGAGCAGAGGCTCGTGGGAAAGACAGTGAAACAGCAATGACAGGAGTTTCTGGGAGTAATTGAGGACACAGTACAGAGGTTCATCACAAAGAAAAGAAAGGTTAATGAGAGGGGGGAGTAGGCAGCCATGGCTGACAAAGGAATTTAGGGAATGCATCAAAGCAAAAGAGAAAGCCTATAATGTGGCAAAGAGTAGTGGGAAGCCAAAAGATTGGGCAGGCTACAAAAACAAACAGAGGATAACAAAGATAGAAATAAGGAAAGAGAGTAAAAGTTTCTTTAAATACATTAAAAACAAACGGGAGGCAAAAGTACATTGGGCCCCTCCAAACTGACGCTGGTAATCTAGTGATGGGAGACAAGGAAATAGCTGAGGAACTAAATAAGTACTTTGCGTCAGTCTTCACAGTAGAAGGCATGAGTAATATCCCAACAATTCCGGAGAGTCAGGGGGCAGAGTTGAATATGGTAGCCATCACAAAGGAGAAAGTGCGAGGGAAACTAAGAGGTCTAAAAATTGATAAATCTCCGGGCCCAGATGGGCTACATCCTAGAGTTCTAAAGGAGATAACTGAAGAAATAGTGGAGGCGTTAGTTATGATCTTTCAAAAGTCACTGGAGTCAGGGAAAGTCCCAGAGGATTGGAAAATCGCTGTTGTAACCCCCCTGTTCAAGAAGGGAACAAGGAAAAAGATGGAAAATTATAGGCCAATTATCCTAACCTCGATTGTTGGCAAGATTCTAGAATCCATTGTTAAGGATGAGATTTCTAAATTCTTGGAAGTGCAGTGTCGGATTAGGACAAGTGAGCGTGGATTTAGTAAGGGGAGGACGTGCCTGACAAACCTGTTAGAGTTCTTGGAAGAGATAACAAATCGGTTCGACCAATGAGAGCCAATGGATGTTATCTATCTTGACTTCCAAAAGGCCTTTGATAAGGTGCCCCACGGGATACTGCTGAGTAAAATAAGGGTCCATGTTATTCGAGGCAAGGTACTAACATGGATTGACGATTGGCTGTCCAGCAGAAGGCAGAGAGCTGGGATAAAAGGTTATTTTTCGGAATGGCAACCGGTAACGAGCGGTGTCCCGCAGGGTTCAGTGTTGGGGCCACAGCTGTTCTCTTTATTTATTAACGATCTAGATGACGGGACTGGGGGCATTCTGGCTAAGTTTGCCGATGATACTGAGATCGGTGGAGTGGCAGGTAGTATAGAGGAGGTGGGGAGGCTGCAGAAAGATTTAGACAGTTTAGGAGAGTGGTCCAAGAAATGGCTGGTGAAATTCAACGTGGGCAAGTGCGAGGTCTTGCACTTTGGAAAAAAGAATAGAGGCATAGACTATTTTCTAAACGTTGACAAAATTCATAATGTTGAAGTGCAAAGGGACTTGGGAGTCCTAGTCCAGGATTCTCTAAAGGTAAACCTGCAGGTTGAGTCCGTAATTAAGAAAGCAAATGCGATGTTGCATTTATCTCAAGAGGCTTGGAATATAAAAGCAGGGATGTACTTCTGAAGCTTTCTAAAACATTAGTTAGGCCACATTTCGAATACTGTGAGCAATTCTGGGCCCTATACCTCAGGAAGGACATACTGGCACTGGAGCGGGTCCAGTGGAGAATATTCACACGGATGATCCCAGGAATGGTAGGCCTAACATACGAAGAATATCTGAGGATCCTGGGATTATATTCATTGGAGTTTAGGAGATTGAGGGGAGATCTAATAGAAACTTACAAGAAAATGAATGGCTTAGATAGGGTGGACGTAGGGAAGTTGTTTCCATTATCAGAGGAGACTAGGACCCGGGGGCACAGCCTTAGAATAAAAGGGACTTACTTTAGAACTGAGATGAGGTGAAATTTCTTCAGCCAGAGAGTGGTGGGTCTGTCGAATTAATTGCCACAGAGGGTTGTGGAGGCCGGGACTTTGAGTGCCTTTGAGACAGGTTGATGAATTCTTGATTTCTCATAGAATTAAGGGCTATGGAGAGAGAGCGGGTAAATGGAGTTGAAATCAGCCATGATTGAATGGTGGAGTGGACTCGATGGGCCGAATGGCCTTACTTCTGCTCCTATGATTTATGGTCTTATGGTGTTATGTTGGCAATGTTACAGACACTGATCTGCTGAAGTACGGTCCCCATGCTTTGTCCAGAGCTGGGCCACCAAGTCCACTGAATGTATGTGCTCCCTGAATATACGTAAAGGTTCACAACACAACGTCCAGAAACTCATCCACAACACCTTCACTACCGTTCCAATAATATAAGTAAGTCACAATCTCCTCTGGGACAGAACAAACATGGGTTCTGACACATTGTTAAAGATAACGTGTTGTGGATATATGGAATCATGGAATGTGACAAATTGGAGGTGGAATTGAAGCACACGAATGGGACAGTTGAGTCATAGGGATTGCTAAATTGATAGAAACAGCTAATTGATGTGACTTTAAGAAGCTGCTTCATATTACCCACCCAAGCTGGATACACATTGACACGACGTCTCTGAGGAGATGGACAAGCCAGACTGGAAGTGATCAGCAGTGTGGCTGCACCATTCATGGATCGAGATTTACACAAAACAGACGCAGGAGGGGCTGCCTCAGTGAAAGCGGATGTTTGGGAGAAATATGATGTTGGGATCGGGGTGGGAAGATTGTGGGCAGAGGGGCGTAGTTTCACGCTCTCTTGGAACGTGATCACGCCGAAACGTTTTGGGAAATGAAGATAGAGTTGGACAATCAGACGGTCAGTTTCTTGGAGGGAATTGATTAGGTGAGTGATCAAATTAAGACTATGCCAGAGTGGCTGGTGATAGAGGTCAGTGAGCACCAGAATTTTGTCAGAGATTCGGATATGGGCAGCATAGTTTGAGATGAGCTTTGATTCTGTAGCTTTGTAACTGGGAGGCTGGTCAACAGAGAATTGAAATAGTCTTGTATGGAAATCACATTAACGAGCTGGCGTGAGCCCGTAGATGATATTCTGGAGGTCAGAATAGACATGATTAACGATGGGGTGGATATGAGGTCAGAAATCTGCACAACGTTAAAGGGGAGCTAAGATGGTTTACAGTCTGCACCAGGCTCAGGTACAGGAATGGGGTCATTGGATAGGGACCAGAGTTTGTGAGTGGAACTTAAGTCATTGCCCATGTTCCCGGGACTTGAATAAGAAAAAATGTTTCTGAAAAAAACGTGAATTACCAAGACAGTAGCTGCATCTCAGGACTTCACAACAATTTCACGAGGCTCTGGAGGAGAGTATAAAAAAACACTAAAACATTTAACAGTGATTCGTACAATCAGTAATTGGATTTAGAGAATCCACTGAAACAGCAGCAAAAAATAGGGCAGAGTAAATGACAAGGAGAGTGATACAGTTAAACAGGTTATATAGAATTAATACAGAATTAACATCTGGACAGGGTCTTACCAGGGACACCAACAATAGCAAGCATCGGATAGTATCCCGCTTGAATAACCATAAGTACATCTTCAATCCTGGATGCTAATGAAATCCAACTTTGAGAAATATAGTAAAGGCCGAGGGATAAAGACCTCTCCATTGTTGTAACGTTCACATTGACTGGCCTCAGATTCTGATCCATTTCTGCAACGTTTCGATCGCTTGTTTAAAAGATTCTGATCCCTCCTCTCCGCCTCTCTCCAGCCGCTGAACTTTGCCCGTGTTGAAGTTGATGCTCCCGCTGACAGTTTGGGACAACACTTTCAAATGAACCTCTTATTAACAGCAGAGCAAAACCCTCCAGTGACATGATTGGGATCCTTGGAGACTGATATTAATTACAGTCACTGAACAAACAGGTTTTGTTAACTTCTTTCAATCCATCACTTTTTATATTAGAATAGAGGTGAATATTTACCCCGTCTAGAACGGGTGTATGCGTGTCAGTGAGGTATAGAACGGTTAGAATTGCTGATGAACGGATCATAACCTTTATTTTTCCCTGTCAACATGATAGGTTCTTTTGTCATCGTGGTTGTGGGTCTGGGGTGAGGGTATCTTTAGTTAGGATTGAGAGAGTCTGGGGAAATCTAGATGTTGTTGAACACGCCATTGTGTACAGTACAACGTTCGAAATAGGTTTCACATGGAACGATATCTCGTCGTTCAGCACAGCTGATAATTAGAACGAATCTGCACATAGAACTATCTCTCAGTGTTATGTACAATATATTCTTATAATAATCTATAATATGTATTAATGTCACAAGTAGCCTTACATTGATACTGCAATGAAGATACTGTGAAAATTGCCTTGTCGTCACATTCCGCTGCCTGTTTGGGTACACTGAGGGAGAATTGAGAATGTCAAATTAAAATAACAAACACGAATTTGGGACTTGTGCGAGAAAACCGGAGCACCCGGAGGAAACCCACACAGACACGGGGAAAACGTGCAGAATCTGAACAGACAGTGACCCAGGCTGGGAGTCGAACCCGAGATCCTGGTGCTGTGCTGAGCAGCAAGTACATATAGAAATGTCACACTGTGTGATGTACAGCACACTTAGCAAGAGGCTTCATATCGAACTATCTCTTAATGTTATGTACTGTACATCCATAGCAGGAAGTTTCATATAGAACAAGAATTCAGTGTTTTGAAAGGTGCATTATTAACAATGAGTTTTCAATACAACTATCTCTCAGCGTTATGAATAGTACAACGTTAGTAAGAGGCTTCACATAGAGCTATTTCTCAGTGCTATGCACAACACAAACTCAAATTGGAAAGAATCCCAGTATTGTGTACAGCACAACCACAGCAAGATGTTTCACACAGAATTATCTATCAGATTAATGTGCAGCGCAGACTTAGCAAGATACCTATAACTGTCTCTCAGTGAAATTTAGCTTTGGACTTATTGTCACCTGTCCCAAAGTAGAGTGAAAAGTGTAGTTCTGTGTAGAGTCCAGGCATTTCGCTCCATACATGAAAAACATAGAATAGATGATGAATACTTGACGTAAATACATAAATATCGAATCAGGCATACGGATTGTGGTGCTACAAATGTAGAGAGGATACATACCAAAATAGGTACATTCCATGAGAGGGTCATTTAGCAGTCTGGTAACAGCGGAGAAGAAGTTGTTTCTCGATCTGTTGGTGCATGTTCTCAGGCAGTTGTATCTTCCCGGAGAAAGAGGTTGGTAGACAGGATAGTTGATGGAGTATTTGCATAAACCGCCCGCTTCCCCAAGGCAGAGGGAGGTGTAGACAGATTAAATGGATGGAAGGTGAGTTCGCGTGATGGGCTGGGCTGTGTTGGCGACTCCATGCAGTTTCTTATGGTACAGGGCCGAGCAGTTGCCAGAACAAGCTGTGATGCAGCCAGACAGAATGCTTTCTATGGTGCATCCGTAAAATTCGTAAGATTCAATGTGGGCATACGGAATTCCCTTAATATCCTAAGCAGATGTGGGAGCTATGTTGCATTTTTGGTCGTGAGATCGACGTGGGAGGACTAGTACTGATTGTTGGCGATGTTTACAGTGAGAAATATGAAGCTGTGAATCATCTCCACCTCGGACCATTGATGCAGAAATGGCCGTGCACAACACTACGCTTCCTAAAGTCATTCAGCGGCCCCTTAGTTTTGGTGGCATTGAAGGAGAGATGTTTCTCATAGCATTATGCTGCCAAGTTCTCTGTCTGCTCCCTGCGGTCCGAATCGTCGTTTTTTGAGATCCGACCTGCTACGGCCGATTCATCAGGAAACTTGGAGTTTGAGTTGGAACCGCATTTCTCCACACAGTCGTATGTGTATAACGAGTATAGTCGCAGACTAAATACGGAACCTTGTGGGGACCCGGTATTGACGACAATAGCGGATGAGGTGTTTTATTTATCCTTAATGATTGTGCCCTGTGGTCAGTAAGGCGAGGATCCAATTGCAGAAGAAATAGTGGAGTCCTGTGTTTTGGAGTTGAATATGAGCTTGGCTGGGATGCTGCAGGAGCGGTGCTGTAGTCCATGAACAGGAGTCTGACATAGGAGTCCTAGTTGTCGCGACGCTCCAGATGTTAGTGTAGGGCCTTGGTGATAGCATCTGCTGTGGACTGGTTATGGCAGGGGGCCAATGTCAGTGGATCTGGTACACTGGAACTATGGAGTTCATGACGAACCTCTCGACGCATTTCATGATAATTGATGTCAGTGCCGCGGGTTTCGAGACGTTTGGGCATGTTGCCTTGCGCTGTTTTGGCACGAGAATGATAGTGGTCCATTGGACCAGGTGGGAACCTTGGAACAAAGTCGGATGAGATTGAAAATGTCCGCTAACACACCCACCAATTGGTCCGCGTGGGATCTGAGAGGACGAGCTGGAACTCCGTCAGGTGCCGTGGCGCTCGGTGGTTCACTGTCGAGAAGGCCAATATATCCTCTGAGGCTGAGACATTAGATCTGCGTTTGTCCCAGGCTGCTGGCGCAGTTGACAACGGTCTTCTGGCTTCCTGCTCGAAACTGGTTCATCCAGGGATGCTCAGTGGCCAGAGATTCTACTCAGCTTTGTTTTGCCGTTTAAGCCCTGCCCAAGGGCTTAGGATTTGTGTCGTTCGGCTGGGAATCAAGCTTAGTCTTGTATTGTCTTTAATGTCCTTGATAGCTTTGGGGTTCCTAGATTTCTCGTGTAGTTCAGGGTCACCCGTCCTGAACGCCTCAGACCCGGTTGAGAGTGGATCTCCGAGTTGAACCATGGTTTCCGGTTGGGGAATGCACAAACCACCTTTTCTGTCACATCATCTTCGGCGCACTTACTGGTGGAGCGTGTGACAGAAGTGGAATTTCGGGCAGGATGGTAGCTGAGTTCTTGAACCAGTCGCATATGAGCTCTGCCATTGCCTCTGACCAGCATTGTTCGGCCTTTTTAACCAGATCTCCCGCTTAAGCTTCTGCACATATGCCTGGAAAAGGTTCACCATTTTGTGGTTCGAATACCTAAAGTATGATCGCGGTATGGAGAGGGAGGCGCCCTTGATGTTTGTGTTGCAGTGGTCAAGGATGTATGGTCCTGGTGTGACTGGATATGTGTTTTGGCAGTATACTCTTCAAGTTGATGTCTGATGGCACGATTAACAAAAATTGCACGATTAACGTAAAAGCATGAGGCTTCACATAGAATTATCTCTCAGTAATATCTTCAGTAAAAACCTCACAAGAGGCTTCACATGTAACTATCTCTCAGTGTTCTGTCAGCACATACTGAGCAAAAGGTTTCCTACAGAACGGGATAGCCAAGTTCCGCACACATGAGCGCGGCCTCAACCGAGACCTGGGATTCATGTCGCATTACATTCATCCCCCACCATCTGGCCTGCGAAATCCTACCAACTGTCCTGGCTTGACACAATTCACACCTCTTTAACCTGGGGTTACCCCATCTCTGGATCTGTAAAGATTTAATCACCTGCTAATGCTCGCATTCCAGGCATTGTCTGGCATCTTTGAATCTGTCTACATATATAGAACATAGAACAATACAGCGCAGTACAGGCCCTTCGGCCCACGATGTTGCACCGAAACAAAAGCCATCTAACCTACACTATGCCATTATCATCCATATGTTTATCCAATAAACTTTTAAATGCCCTCAATGTTGGCGAGTTCACTACTGTAGCAGGTAGGGCATTCCACGGCCTCACTACTCTTTGCGTAAAGAACCTACCTCTGACCTCTGTCCTATATCTATTACCCCTCAGTTTAAAGTTATGTCCCCTCGTGCCAGCCATATCCATCCGCGGGAGAAGGCTCTCACTGTCCACCCTATCCAACCCCCTGATCATTTTGTATGCCTCTATTAAGTCTCCTCTTAACCTTCTCCTCTCCAACGAAAACAACCTCAAGTCCATCAGCCTTTCCTCATAAGATTTTCCCTCCATACCAGGCAACATCCTGGTAAATCTCCTCTGCACCCGCTCCAAAGCCTCCACGTCCTTCCTATAATGCGGTGACCAGAACTGTACGCAATACTCCAAATGCGGCCGGACCAGAGTTCTGTACAGCTGCAACATGACCTCCCGACTCCGGAACTCAATCCCTCTACCAATAAAGGCCAACACTCCATAGGCCTTCTTCACAACCCTATCAACCTGGGTGGCAACTTTCAGGGATCTATGTACATGGACACCTAGATCCCTCTGCTCAGCCACACTTTCAAGAACTTTACCATTAGCCAAATATTCCGCATTCCTGTTATTCCTTCCAAAGTGAATCACCTCACACTTCTCTACATTAAACTCCATTTGCCACCTCTCAGCCCAGCTCTGCAGCTTATCTATATCCCTCTGTAACCTGCTACATCCTTCCACACTATCGACAACACCACCGACTTTAGTATCGTCTGCAAATTTACTCACCCACCCTTCTGCGCCTTCCTCTAGGTCATTGATAAAAATGACAAACAGCAACGGCCCCAGAACAGATCCTTGTGGTACTCCACTTGTGACTGTACTCCATTCTGAACATTTCCCATCAACCACCACCCTCTGTCTTCTTTCAGCTAGCCAATTTCTGATCCACATCTCTAAATCACCCTCAATCCCCAGCCTCCGTATTTTTTGCAATAGCCTACCGTGGGGAACCTTATCAAACGCTTTGCTGAAATCCATATACACCACATCAACTGCCCTACCCTCGTCTACCTGTTCAGTCACCTTCTCAAAGAACTCAATAAGGTTTGTGAGGCATGACCTACCCTTCACAAAGCCATGCTGACTATCCCTGATCATATTATTCCTATCTAGATGATTATAAATCTTGTCCCTTATAATCCCCTCCAAGACTTTACCCACTACAGACGTGAGGCTCACCGGTCTATAGTTGCCGGGGTTGTCTCTGCTCCCCTTTTTGAACAAAGGGACCACATTTGCTGTCCTCCAGTCCTCTGGCACTATTCCTGTAGCCAATGATGACATAAAAATCAAAGCCAAAGGTCCAGCAATCTCTTCCCTGGCCTCCCATAGAATCCTAGGATAAATCCCATCAGGTCCCGGGGACTTATCTATTTTCAGCCTGTCCAGAATTGCCAACACCTCTTCCCTACGTACCTCAATGCCATCTATTCTATTAGCCTGGGGCTCAGCATTCTCCTCCACAACATTATCTTTTTCCTGAGTGAATACTGACGAAAAATATTCATTAAGTATCTCGCCTATCTCTTCAGACTCCACACACAATTTCCCATCCCTGTCCTTGACTGGTCCTACTCTTTCCCTAGTCATTCGCTTATTCCTGACATACCTATAGAAAGCTTTTGGGTTTTCCTTGATCCTTCCTGCCAAATACTTCTCATGCCCCCTCCTTGCTCGTCTTAGCTCTCTCTTTAGATCCTTCCTCGCTACCTTGTAACTATCCCTCGCCCCAACCGAAACTTCACACTTCATCTTCACATAGGCCTTCTTCTTCCTCTTAACAAGAGATTCCACGTCCCTGGTAAACCACGGTTCCCTCGCTCGACGCCTTTCTCCCTGTCTGACCGGTACATACTTATCAAGAACACGCAGTAGCTGATCCTTGAACAAGCCCCACTTATCCAGTGTTCCCAACACTTGCAGCCTACTTCTCCACCTTATCCCCCCCCAAGTCACGTCTAATGGCATCATAATTGCCCTTCCCCCAGCTATAACTCTTGCCCTGCGGTGTATACTTATCCCTTTCCATCATTAACGTAAACGTCACCGAATTGTGGTCACTGTCCGCAAAGTGCTCTCCTACCTCCAAATCCAACACCTGGCCTGGTTCATTACCCAAAACCAAATCCAACGTGGCCTCGCCTCTTGTTGGCCTGTCAACATATTGTTTCAGGAAACCCTCCTGCACACACTGTACAAAAAACGACCAATCTATTGTACTCGAACAATATATTTTCCAGTCAATATTTGGAAAGTTAAAGTCTCCCATAATAACTACCCTGTTACTTTCGCTCATATCCAGAATCATCTTCGCCATCCTTTCCTCTACATCCCTATAACTATTAGGAGGCCTATCAAAAACTCCCAACAGGGTGACCTCTCCTTTCCTGTTTCTAACTTCAGCCATTACTACCTCGGAAGAAGAGTCCCCATCTAGCATCCTCTCCGCCACCGTAATACTGCTCTTGACTAGCAGCGCCACACCTCCCCCTCTTTTGCCTCCTTCTCTGAGCTTACTAAAACACCTAAACCCCGGAACCTGCAACATCCATTCCTGTCCCTGCTCTATCCATGTCTCCATATATGTTTCTGGAACATCCCTCTTCATTCACCTGAGGAAGGAGCACCGCTCCGAAAGCTAGTGACATCGAAACAAACCTGTTGGACTTTAACCTGGTGTTGTAAAACTTCTTACTGTGCTCACTCCAGTCCAACGCCGGCATCTCCACATCATAGATCGAGAGAAACAATGTGTGAGGAGAAAATGAGACAGTGTGAGGAGAGATAGAGACAGTGTGCGAGGGGGGAGAGAGTCAGGCAGTGTGTGGGGAGAGAGAGGAGAGACATATTGTGTGAGGGGAGAGAGTGAGACAGGGTGTGAGGAGAGAGGGAGTGAGACAGTGTGTGAGGAGAGAGAGTGGGGCAGTCTGTGAGGAGAGAGAGTAAGACATTGCGTGAGGACAGAGAGTGACGCAGTGTGTGAGGAGAGAGAGAGAGAGCCAGTGTGTGAGGAGAGAGAGAGTGAGACAGTGTGTGAGGGGAGGGGGTGAGGCAGTGTGTGAGGAGAGAGAGAGTGAGACAGTGTGTGAGGAGAGAGAGTGAGACAGTGTGTGAGAGGAGAGTGTGAGACAGTGTGTGAGGAGAGAGAGACAGTGTGCGAGTAGAGAGAGTGAGACAGTGTGTGGGGAGAGAAAGGGAGAGAGATATTGTGTGAGGGGAGAGAGTGAGACAGGGTGTGAGGAGAGAGTGAGTGAGACAGGGTGTGAGGAGAGAGAGAGTGAGGCAGTGTGCGAGGAGAGAGAGAGTGAGACAGTGTGTGAGGAGAGAGAGTGAGACAGTGTGTGAAGGGAGAGAGAGAGACAGTATGTGAGGAGAGAGAGTGAGACAGTGTGTGAGGAGAGAGAGTGAGACAGTGCGTGAGGAGAGAGTGAGAAAGTGTGTGAGGAGAGAGAGTGAGACAGTGTGTGAGGGGAGAGAGTGAGACAGTGTGTGAGGAGAGAGATTGAGACAGTGTGTGAGGAGAGAGAGTGAGACAGTGTGTGAGGAGAGAGAGCGTGAGACAGTGTGTGAGGAGAGAGTGAGACAGTGTGTGAGGGGAGAGAGAGTGAGACAGTGTGTGAGGGGAGAGAGTGAGACAGTTTGTGAGGAGAGAGAGTGAGAAAGTGTGAGGGGAGAGAGAGTGTGAGACAGTGTGAGGAGAGAGAGTGAGACAGTGTATTAGGAGAGAGAGAGACAGTGTGTGAGGAGAGAGAGAGTGAGACAGTGTGTGAGGAGAGAGTGAGACAGTGTGTGAGGAGAGGGAGTGAGACAGTGTGTGAGGAGAGAGAATGTGAGACAGTGTGTGAGGGGAGAGTGTGAGACAGTGTGTGAGGAGAGAGAGACAGTGTGCGAGGAGAGAGAGAGAGTGAGACAGTGTGTGAGGGGAGAGAGTGAGACAGTTTGTGAGGAGAGAGAGTGAGAAAGTGTGAGGAGAGAGTGAGACAGTGTGAGGAGAGAGTGAGACAGTGTGTGAGGAGAGAGAGTAAGAAAGTGTGAGGGGAGAGAGAGTGAGACAGTGTGTGAGGAGAGAGAGAGAGAGAGACAGTGTGAGGAGAGAGAGAGACAGCGTGTGACGAGAGAGTGAGTGAGACAGAGTGTGAGGAGAGAGTGAGACAGCGTGTGAGGAGAGAGTGAGACAGTGTGTGAGGAGAGAGTGAGACAGTGTGTGAGGAGAGAGAGAGAGAGACAGTGTTTGAGGAGAGAGAGTGAGACAGTGTGTGAGGAGAGAGAGTGAGACAGTGTGTGAGGAGAGAGAGAGTGAGACAGTGTGTGAGGAGAGAGAGTGAGACAGTGTGAGGAGAGAGAGTGAGACAGTGTGTGAGGAGAGAGTGAGACAGTGTGTGAGGAGAGAGTGAGACAGTGTGTGAGGCGAGAGAGTGAGAAAGTGTGAGGGGAGAGAGAGTGAGACAGTGTGTGAGGAGAGAGAGTGAGACAGTTTGTGAGGAGAGAGAGAGAAACAGTGTGTGAGGAGAGAGAGTGAGACAGTGTGTGAGGAGAGAGAGTGAGAAAGTGTGAGGGGAGAGAGTGAGACAGTGTGTGAGGAGAGAGAGTGAGACAGTGTGTGAGGAGAGAGAGACAGTGTGCGAGGAGAGAGAGAGAGTGAGACAGTGTGTGAGGATAGAGAGTGAGACAGTGTGAGGAGAGAGTGAGACAGTGTGAGGAGAGAGTGAGACAGTGTGTGAGGAGAGAGAGTAAGAAAGTGTGAGGGGAGAGAGAGTGAGACAGTGTGTGAGGAGAGAGAGTGAGACAGTGTGTGAGGAGAGAGAGCGAGAGAGACAGTGTGAGGAGAGAGAGAGACAGCGTGTGACGAGAGAGTGAGTGAGACAGAGTGTGAGGAGAGAGTGAGACAGTGTGTGAGGAGAGAGTGAGACAGTGTGTGAGGAGAGAGTGAGACAGTGTGTGAGGAGAGGGAGAGAGACAGTGTTTGAGGAGAGAGAGTGAGACAGTGTGTGAGGAGAGAGAGTGAGACAGTGTGAGGAGAGAGAGTGAGACAGTGTGTGAGGAGAGAGTGAGACAGTGTGTGAGGAGAGAGTGAGACAGTGTGTGAGGCGAGAGAGTGAGAAAGTGTGAGGGGAGAGAGAGTGAGACAGTGTGTGAGGGGAGAGAGTGAGACAGTTTGTGAGGAGAGAGAGAGAAACAGTGTGTGAGGAGAGAGAGTGAGACAGTGTGTGAGGAGAGAGAGTGAGAAAGTGTGAGGGGAGAGAGTGAGACAGTGTGTGAGGAGAGGGTGAGACTAAGCAGTGTTTATGTCAACCGTACAATGCCGTAAACAGAGTCTATGTAAACAGTGCCCTATAGTAAACAGTGCATATGGAAACCGTTCAGTGCTGGAAACAAAGTCGATGTAAACATTACGCTAAATAAACAGTGCTTATGTGACCGTACATTGCCGTAAACATAGTCTATTAGGGGCAGCCTTGTGGATAGCACAATTGCTTCACAGCTCCAGGGTCCCAGGTTCGATTCCGGCTTGGATCACTGTCTGCGCGGAGTCTGCACATCCTCCCCATGTGTGCGTAGGTTTCCTCCGGGTGCTCCAGTTTCCTCCCACAGACCAAAGATGTGCAGGTTAGGTGGATTGGCCATGATACATTGCCCTTAGTGTCCAAAATTGCCCTTAATGTTGGGTGGGGTTACTGGGTTATGGGGATAGGGTGGAGGTGTTGACCTTGGGTAGGGTGCTCTTTCCAAGAGTCGGTGCAGACTCGATGGGCCGAATGGCCTCCTTCTGCACTGCAAATTCTATGATCTATGTAAACAGTGCCCAACAGTGAACAGAGTGAAAACCAACCGTACGCAACTGTAAACAGAGCCGATGTAAATAGTGCCCTACAGTGAACAGAGTGAAAGTAAACCGCACTACTGTAAACAGAGTGTAGGTAAACAGTGCCCCCAGTAAACAGTGTCTGTGTAAACCATACAATACTGCAAACATGGTCTATGTAAACAATGCCCGACAGTAAACAGAGTGAAATGTTGCCATGCTTTGCTGTAATCAGAGTCCATGCAAAATGTTCCTACAGTAAAACGTGTTTATAAAAACCGTAGCCTGCTGTAAACAGAGTCTATCTATATTGTTCCTTACAATAAATATTGTTCATGTAAACCGTACACTGCTGTAAACAGAGTATACGTAAATTGTGTCCAACTGTAAACAGTGTTTATGTATAATGTAAACTACTGTAAATGTAAACAGTGCCCTACAATACCCAGTATTTATGTGAACCGTACACCGCTGTAAACAACTCTCTGTGAACAGTACCCTAAATTAAACAGAGTTTATTCAATTGTATACTGTTGTAAACAAAGTACTCCCCGCATTGGAGATCTCTACTGCCTCCCGAAAATACACAAGGCCAACACACCAGGCCGTCCTATCGTTTCAGGCAATGGGACCCTGTGTGAGAACCTCTCTGGCTAAATCGGGGGCATCTTGAAACCCGTTGTGCAAGGTACGCCCCGCTTCTGTCATGACACGACGGACGTCCTACAGAAACTCAGCACCCATGCACCAGTTGAACCAGGAACATTCCTCGTCATATTGGACGTCTCCCCACTCTACACCAGGATCCCCCATGACGACGGCATTGCTGCAACAGCTTCAGTACTCAACACTGACAACTGCCAATCTTCAGACGCAATTCTGCAACTCCTCCGCTTCATACTGGATCACAATGTCTTCACCTTCGACAACAAGTTCTTCATCCAGACGCAAAGAACAACCATGGGGACCAAGTTCGCACCTCAATAGGCCAAAATCGTCATGCACAAGTTTGAACAAGACCTACTCACCGCACAGGACCTTCAACCGACGTTATACACCAGATACATCGATGAGATTTTTTTCCTTTGGACCCACGGCGAAGAATCACTGAAACGACGACACGGTGACATCAATAAGTTCCACCCCACCATGAGAGAAAGTGCCATTCAGTAACTGGGTGTTTCTCAGCACTGCAGCTACAGAGAAAGATTCTGGCAAATGCGCCGTTCACAGACTTTGTTTGAAGTCCGGTGAATCGTGCCCATGTTGGTGTTGATGGTAAGAGTTTTCCTGGAATTGTGCCTCAATCTAATTTTTGCTAGGAATAACTCTTACTTAGAATGGGGTAAGTTAAGTCTCCAGCTAGTTTGGCGTTTAAATCAGAGAATATTAATCAAACAGAACCTAATGTGTCGAAAATAACCCACACAAACACTGAGACGGCAACCGCGGGTCGCGACCCCCACTTTGAAAATCACTGCTCTCGGGAAGTAAATCTGCCGACCTTCTCTGCTCTGGCCTACATGTGACTCCAGACCAACAGCAATGTGGTTGACTCTTAACTGCCCCCTCAATGGCGTTTAAGAATGGTCAAAAAACGATAGCCCACCTAGCGACGTCCACAGGATATGAAGAATAAACAAATGCATTTTCACATTCGTATCAATT
Organism: Scyliorhinus torazame; assembly: GCF_047496885.1. Classification (NCBI taxonomy): domain Eukaryota; kingdom Metazoa; phylum Chordata; class Chondrichthyes; order Carcharhiniformes; family Scyliorhinidae; genus Scyliorhinus; species Scyliorhinus torazame. The sequence goes on along the minus strand of NC_092729.1, from coordinate 56,611,394 downwards.
TCATTCAGACTAATTTTAACACTTCCGCATTAAATAGCCTTGTTGCGACCCCATTAATACAAAATTAAACCTACACAGATTAATTACAGACATAGAACATAGAACATAGAAAATACAGCACAGAACAGGCCCTTCGGCCCACGATGTTGTGCCGAACCTTTGTCCTCGATTAATCATAGATTATAAAGACGTATTTTCTTTGAAAGTTTAAAGGAAATCAACTGCCTGTTGATGTGGATAATTTTCCTCCAGAACCTAAAGGTGCGGACTGTGGCCGGGGAAACTTGGAACAACATCTTGCCCCTTTCTATAATCTAAAAAATTATATTGTTCTATTACTTGGAATGTGGATGTACGTTTAAGAAATGGGAGTTTATCAAATAGCTGCCGTGATGTCACTGTTTTCATAGAATAAGAATTATTTTGTATTAAAAAGTTCTCTGTTGCATAACACTGAGTTTGCACTGAGTGCTGAATTTGGTGCATTTGAGTGCGATACTGAGAGTTTGGTGACTGAGGGAGTATAAGACTATTTATCTAAAGTATAGTCTTTCTTTTATTTAGTTAATTAACTTAAAAATTGCTGTTTGGTTTAGAAGAAGGTGAATTTTCAATCAGCTTTAAACAAAGGTTCTACTTGTAGGCACTTACAGCTGGGGCTTGTTAATTAGTTGATAGGATTAGGCCAGTTTTCAGAGGCTCGATTCACAGTATAAAAGTGATCCCCTACAGTGCGGACTTTGTTTGCACTGAGTGCTGAATCTGGTGCATTTGAGTGCTATAGTGAGAGTTTGGTGACTGAGGGAGTGCTGAATTTGGTGCATTTGAGTGCTATAGTGAGAGTTTGGTGACTGAGGGAGTTAGGTGAGGAGGGAGTAAGGTGCTCCTTTGGTTTTGTTTCCTACATTTCCGGGAAGAGAGCCACGAGTTTACAGAGAGTGCAGCTGACTGGGAGCAGAGTCGGAGGGCGGAGATCCAGTTGGTCCACAGGGCAGCTATATTCTGTAAGGTAAGAGGGGATGGAGGCTAGGCCAGTTGCATGCTCCTCCTGTAGGATGTGGGTGGTGAGGGATACCACCGGTGTCCCCGCTGACTATAGCTGCGGGACGTGCCCCCAACTCCAGCTCCTCAAAGACCGTGTGAGGGAACTGGAGCTGAAGCTGGATGAACCTCTGACCATCAGGGAGGCAGAGGGGGCGATAGAGAAGAGTTACAGGGTACAGGACAAGAATGGCTGGGTTACAGTCAGGGGGAAAAAACAAACAAACAGACAGTGCAGGGATCCCTCGTGGCCGTTCCCCTTCAAAACAAGTGTACCATTTTGGATGCTGTTGAGGGGGGTGGGGGGGATGACCTACCGGGGGAAGGCCCTAGCAGCCAGGTCTCTGGCACTGAGTCTGGCTCTGGGGCTCAGAAGGGAAGGGGGAGAATAGAAAAGTAATAGTTGTCGGAAATTCAATGGTTAGAGGAATAGATAGGAGATTCGGTGGTCGCAAGCGAGACTCCCGGAAAATATGTTGCCCCCCGGGTGCCAGGGCCAGAGATGTCTCGGATCGTGTCTTCATGATCCTTAAGAGGGAGGGGGAGCAGCCAGAAGTCGTGGTGCACATTGGTACCAACGACGTAGGTAGGAAAAGGGGTGTGGAGGTAATACATGAGTTTAGGGAGTTAGGCTGGAAGTTAAAAGCCAGGACAGACAGAGTTGTCATCTCTGGTTTGTTGCCGGTGCCACGTGATAGCGAGGCTATGAAGAGGGAGAGAGTGCAGCTGAACACGTGGCTGCAGGAATGGTGTAGGAGGGAGGGCCTCAGGTATTTGGATAATTGGCGCGCATTCTGGGGAAGGTGGGACCTGTACAAGCAGGACGGGTTGCATCTGAAACAGAGGGGCACCAATATCCTGGGAGGGAGGCTTTCTAGTACTCTTCGGGGGGGTTTAAACTAATTTGGCAGGGGAATGGGTACCGGATTTGTAGTCCAGCAACGAAGATAGCCGATATCCAGGACGCCAAAGCGTGTAATGAGGCAGTGGGGAAGGGAACACTGACAAAGGAGAGTACTTGCAGGCATGGAGATGGGTTGAAGTGTGTATACATCAACGCAAGAAGCATCAGGAATAAGGTGGGTGAACTTAAGTCATGGCTCGGTACTTGGGACTACGGTGAGGTGGCCATCACGGAAACTTGGATAGAAGAGGGGCAGAAATGGTTGTTGGAGGTCCCTGGTTATAGATGTCTCAAAAAGATTAGGGAGGGTGATAAAAGAGGTGGAGGGGGGGGGGGGTGGTGGTGGCATTGATAATTAGAGATAGTATAACAGCTGCAGAAAAGCAGTTCGAGGAGTATCAGCCTACTGAGATAGTATGGGTTGAAATCAGAAATAGGAAAGGAGCAGTCACCTTGTTCGGAGTTTTCTATAGACCCTCCAATAGTAGCAGAGATGTGGAGGAACAGATTGGGAAACAGATTTTGGAAAGGTGCAGAAGTCACAGGGTAGTAGTCATGGGTGACTTTAACTTCCCAAACATTGAGTGGAAACTCTTCAGATCAAATAGTTTGGATGGGGTGGTGTTAGTGCTGTGTGCCCAGGAAGCTTTTCTAACACAGTATGTAGATTGTCCAACCAGAGGAGGGGCAATATTGGATTTAGTACTTGGCAATGAACCAGGGCAAGTGATAAATTTGTTAGTGGGGGAGCATTTTGGAGATAGTGACCACAGTTCTGTGACTTTCACTTTAGTAATGGAGAGGGATAGGTGCGTGCAACAGGGCAAGATTTACAATTGGGGAAAAGGTAAATACGATGTTGTCTGACAAGAATTGAAGTGCATAAGTTGGGAACATAGACTGTCATTAAAAGGGCACAAGTGAAATGTGGAACTTGTTCAAGGAACAGGTACTACGTGTCCTTGATATGTATGTCTCTGTCAGGCAGGGAAGAGATGGTCGAGTGAGGGAACCATGGTTGACAAGAGAGGTTGAATGTCTTATTAAGAGGAAAATGGAGACTTATGTACGGCTGAGGAAACCAGGTTCAGGCAGGGCGTTGGAGGGATACACGATAGCCAGGAGGGAACTGAAGAAAGGGATTAGGAGAGCTAAGAGAGGGCATGTAAAATCTTTGGCGGGTAGGATCAAGGAAAACCACAAGGCCTTTTACACATATGTGAGGAATATGAGAATGACTAGAGCGAGGGTAGGTCCGATCAAGGAGAGTAGCGGGAGATTGTCTATTGTGTCTGAAGAGATAGCAGAGGTCTTGAACGAGTACTTTTCTTCTGTATTTACAAATGAGAGGGGCCATACTTTTGGAGAGCACAGTGTGAAACAGACTGGTAAGTTCGTGGAAATACTTGTTCGGAAGGAAGATGTGTTGGGCATTTTGAAAAGCTTGAGGATAGACAAGTCCCCCGCGCCTGACGGGATATATCCAAGGATTCTGTGGGAAGCAAGAGAAGAAATTGCAGAGCCGTTGGCAATGATATTTTCATCCTCACTGTCAACAGGTGTGGTGTCAGGGGATTGGAGAGTGGCGAATGTCGTGCCCCTGTTCAAAAAAGGGAATAGGGATAACCCTGGGAATTAAAGTCAGTTAGTCTTACTTCGGTGATAGGCAAAGTCATGGAAAGGGTACTGAAGGATAGGCTTTCTGAGCATCTGGAAAGACACTGCTTGATTAGGGATAGTCAGCACGGATTTGTGAGGGGTAGGTCTTGCCTTACAAGTCTTATTGAATTCTTTGAGGAGGTGACCAAGCATGTGGATGAAGGTAAAGCAGTGGATGTAGTGCACATGGATTTTAGTAAGGCATTTGGTAAGGTTCCCCATGGTAGGCTTCTGCAGAAACTAAGGAGGCATGGGATAGTGTGAAATTTGGCCAGTTGGATAACGAACTGGCTAACCGATAGCAGTCAGAGAGTGGTGGTGGATGGCAAATATTCAGCCTGGAACCCAGTTAACAGTGGCGTACTGCAGGGATCAGTTCTGGGTCCTCTGCTGTTTGTGATTTTCATTAATGACTTGGATGAGGGAGTTGAAGGGTGGGTCAGTAAATGTGCAGACGATACGAAGATTGGTGGAGTTGTGGAAAGTGAGGAGGGCTGTTGTCGGCTGCAAAGAGACATAGATAGGATGCAGAGCTGGGCCGAGAAGTGGCAGACGGAGTTTAACCCTGAAAAGTGTGAGTTTGTTCATTTTGGAAGGACAAATATGAATGCGGAATACAGGGTTAACGGTAGAGTTCCACCATTTTTTTCCACCATTGGAAACATGCTGTCCTCGTCTGCTCGATCCAGGCCTCGCAGTATCCTGTAAGTTTTAATAATTACCCTCAAAACAATTGTCAGACATGACCTCCCCATGCTTACTCAGTCCTATTTTATCATGCACTTCCCAGTAGTCCACGATATCATCTTTAATAAAGAACTCTAAAATCTTACCAATGACCAACGTCAGGCAAACCGACCTATACTGTAGCGTCTCCTGCCATCCTCCCTTCTTAAACATCGGTATTACATTAACTACTTTCCAATGCTTCGGGAACCCAGTGATTACTGAACGATAACGACGAATGCCTCCTCGATTTGCTCAGCTATCTCCATTAGAATTGCGGTGTGTAGTCCATTCGGTCCAGGGGATTTATCCATCTTCAAATTTTTAAGGTTTGCCAGACTCCCAACCTTACTGATGGCCAGCACACTCACCTCTGTTCCCTGAGTCTCCTGGAGCTCAGGAAACCGACTGGTGTATTCCATTTGGAAGACTGATGTAAAGTAACTTTTCGGTTCCTCTGCTATTTCTTTGGTTCGTATTATTACTTCTCCAGCCTCATTACCAGTGGCCCGATATCTATTTTTGCCTCTCTCTTACGTTTTATTTTTGAAGTAAATGAATGTGCTTGTCCAGGAACTTCAGTTCCACAGCATAAAATCGACTATTTAAAATAAATAAATATATCTTCCTCTGAGTAACTTGTGACATCAAAGACATATATACACAAACCACAGACTTATGAAACTGCTGGATATGGTGACGTGTAAAATAGACTACATTCACTTTCCACCTCTGGCTCTCTATGATTCTCTCATTTGCTCTGACTTGTGGTCCCTTACCGACTCAGCTGGCCATTAAAGTATGTCGGACAGTCAGAGTGTTGAGCAACAGAATTAAACCGAATGCTGTCAATGGGGTTAAAACAATTTTAAAATGTCTAAATCCAACCCAGCCACGATAATATTTATTATCACAGTCACATGGTACATTATCAGCAGCCCTTCTCTCTAAAATCTGATACAGTGTGAAGTGCTTTAAAAAGAATAAAGTTTCGATTATTGTTCGCATAGCGGCCGCAATTTTCTAAGTGAAATATTTAGATCTCAGCTTCTGAAAACAAATGGCGAAAATCCGATCAAATGTGAAAACGACGTAAACTGGACAGAAGAGGCTATCACTGCACGGAGATGAACAGAATGAACACTGCAGGTGCGGGTAATCCACGGAACATGTGTTGGGAAATGACAAGGGTTCTGCCTGAGAATGACCTCAGTAATAAGGACCAGTGGTCCGCAGTTGCCATGGCCAACAGGTAACGAGTGGATCAGTTGGGGAGGCCACAGTTCCCACGGGACAGCATCACGGTTGCTGCTACGTTCACTGGGAGATGGAATGGACAAAACAGATTAGAAATGACTGAAGCATAGTATCTGCGTCAGAGCAAAGGCAGCCTGGATTTTAGCACCATAATATTTTGGGCCGATATCGGCTCAGAGGTTAGTAAATCTCACCGATTACAGAAACGACTCTTGAAATCGCACTTTCCTGGTACCCCGTCCTGGAAATGTCCTTCAGATAGGGGAGCCGGATTAATGTGGAGCTATTCCCTGTGATGATGCTACCAGAGTTATAGATGCATGGCTGATCAATTCAGGGGGGCGGGGGGGGGGGGGGGGGGGGGAAATAACGAGATTTGTATATTTGTTCAAATCAAAGGGTTTTATTTATGCTCAAAAATCATTATACAAATAACGTTTACATTTATTAATAGTGAATCGTGATTCAACATAACTACATTTATTTGTAGGCTTCTCACTTCACATCACAGAAATATCAAATCTGCGGGGCAGGTAAACACACTGTACAAAAATAACAGGAAACTCTGAGAGATGAGAACAAACTGAAAATATCTGTCTAACTTTGTGTATCGGGGAGGCTGATGTTTAACCGAATGAGTGTCTTTCCAACTAGAATGCGTTTTGAGTGTGGAAAGGCGAATAGGTGACAGATACCAATACATGGAAGTTCTGGCCCACTGGCGTCATGCTCCAATTTGTCACCACAAAGATTTGGCACTGACAGGTAAAACTGTTAATCCTTGTTCACTGAGCTTCCTGCTGATCGATCAGGTAAAGTCGCTCCGAAGGCTACGATAACTTCTGCAGGAACTCGCATCGTTTCCGGATGATTACAATTTGAACACTTGCATTGATCAAACGAAGCGAGACACCACTGAGATCATAGAGGTTTATCATAGAATTTACAGAGCAGAAGGAGGCCATTCGGCCCATCGAGTCTGCACCGGCTCTTGGAAAGAGCACTCTACCCAAGGTCAACACCGCCACCCTATCCCCATAACACACTAACCCCACCCAACACTAAGGGCAATTTTGGACACTAAGGGCAATTTATCATGGCCAATCCACCTAACCCGCACATCTTTGGACTGTGGGAGGAAACCGGAGCACCCGGAGGAAACCCACGCACACACGGGGAGGATGTGCAGACTCCGCACAGACAGTGACCCAAGCCAGAATCGAACCTGGGACCCTGGAGCTGTGAAGCAATTGTGCTATCCACAAGGCTACCGTGCTGCCCGTGGACGTGATCTTCCCCAATATTTGAAATCTGGTTCCCCTGTTTACTTGAACGAACTGAGGCGCGGTATCGACTCCCTGGCCAGTTGTGGAACATAAAGTTTTGCTTGTTTTCTGTAAACAATATTGTTCAGGAGACTCAGAAAGGAAAACCCGCGACGTTGCGCCCAGGGATCGATATCACCTTTTCGAAAGCATTGTCAAGTGAGTGACTGAAGGTGCAGCTGCAGGATCAGGGTCATCGGCTACGCAAGGGCCCTCGTGACCCGTGACCAGTAACACGGAGTGCCTTAGATGGACAAGCACGCCGGTTAGCGAGTGATCATTGGCCCAAGTTAACGTCGTTACTGCATTTTCCGTCAGCAGCAACAGCACCAGCGCAGCGCTGGCAACAGACACGGCCGGGAGGTGAAAGGCCGCGTACTTCCAGCGCGCATGCCTGCACTCCCTGTGTTGTCACGCCGTGGATGTGCGGCGCACTAGCGACTCAAGTTGCGAATGGTGCAGGACATTTCGGGCCCACTGTGATTTCCGTCCACTGTTTATTGTGTATTCATCGTAGTTTGATTAATATTTGCTAAATGCCACAGTTTGCAGGTCACCTGGAAGTGTGATTCTGCTCCGAATAAGCAGCCGTGCGTCACTGCTCGATCCTGGTTGATGTTATCGATAATTTAATTCATTGGCAGACCTGACCGTTTCAAAAATCTGGAAAGTTGTGGCGGTGTTTATGCTACTGAATGTTGTTTGCGGCAAACGCTGCATGTTGAGTGCAGCACAGAATTTTGACTTTCCGCGGGGAGTTGTGTGAATACAAAATGAGGTGCCCCGTCCGATGATCAATAGCCCAGTCACTGCACAACGGTTTTGGTGATAGTTGATTTGAAGTAATGTTCAGGTCCGCCCTGCTGAGTTCATCTTTTGTGCGATGTGCACCAGGTGGAATCGACAGGCCATGTGCCAGTGTGAGAAAACCAGCCAGTGGCGGTCCTGGGCAACTTCAGAGTTCCCGTTGGGGAATTGAACCATGGTCTCCCACTTAACAAGCGGGGGTGTTAACGAGGAACTCAGGTGCTCAGGTATCCCCTTGGCGGCGGAGAGAGATTTAGTTATCTTCTGAAGTCCGATAATTTGCAACAGTGTCTGGTTTTGGCTTTGATTTCAGGACTTTCCTTGGCAACAAATTAGGCCAGCAAGAAATTCGTGGTGGAGATACAAGACATTGGTGATCACAGCTGGAGTACTGTTTGTAATTCCGGTCGCCATATTATATGAAGGATATGACGGCACTGGCGTGGGTGTAGAGGCGTTTTACCGGGATGTTGCCTGGGATGGAATATTTAAGTTATAAGCGAGGTTGGATAGGCTTGGGTTGCCTTGACTGGAACAGGGAAGACTGAGGGGCGACCTGATTGAGGTGTAAAGCATTATGAGGGGCATGAGCAGAGTAGATAGTGAACAGCTGATCCCTTAGTTGTAGTGTCAGTCATGAGGGGGACACAATTTCAAGGTGAGATGCGGAGGTTTCAGGGCGATTTGAGGGGAAAAACATTAGTCAGAGTGTGGTGACGGTCTGGAATGCACGGCCTGGGAGGGCGCTGGAGGCGGGTTCCCTCAGATCCTTCAAAAATACCTCGATAACACATGGCACGTCTCAACATTCGAAGCTAAGGTTGAATTGATGGCAAATGGAATTAGCACTTGCCGATCAGGTCCTTTCCATGCGGCAGTGCAGACTCGATGGGCCGAAGTGTCTATTCTGCACATTATTTTCCTGTGCTTCCGTGATTATGAACCAAATATACTCTGGAAACCTCTCTAAAGGTTCTGACTGCTTTGTCCCAGTTTAACACGACATTTTGAATGGAAAGATGCAGGATCATCCAAACTCCTCCTCGTGCTGATGTGTAAATATTGAGTCGAGGTGTTGAGATTGAAGCCGTCCATCACTTGAACCTCTGCCAACTGCAAACCGGCTAAAGAATCAATTTCCATTTTCTCACAGGAATATTCTGGCGGTCAGCTTCAGTGGATTCGATGCAGCAAAAGCCAGCAACCAGTCCCCAGAGAGAGGCTGAGAGGGTGAGAGACTGAGAGGGTGAGAGCGACTGAGAGGGTGAGAGCGACTGGGAGGGAGAGAGACTGAGGGAGAGAGAGACTGAGAGGGAGAGAGACTGGGAGGGAGAGAGACTGAGGGAGAGAGAGACTGAGAGGGAGAGAGACTGAGAGGGAGAGAGGGTGATGGGTGAGAGAGACTGAGAGGGTGAGAGACTGAGAGGGTGATAGAGACTGAGAGAGAGAGAGGCTGAGAGGGAGAGAGACTGAGTGGGAGAGACACTGACAGGGTGAGAGAGACTGAGAGAGGCTGAGAGGGTGAGAACCTGAGAGGGAGAGAGACTTTGAGGGAGAGAGAGACTGAGAGGGTGAGAGAGGCTGAGAGGGTGAGGGAGACTGAGCAGGTGAGAGCGACTGAGAGGGAGTGAGACTGTGAGGGAGAGAGACTGAGAGTGTGAGAGCGACTGAGAGGGTGAGAGCGACTGAGAGGGTGAGAGCGACTGGGAGGGAGAGAGACTGAGAGGGAGAGAGAGACTGAGAGGGAGAGAGACTGAGAGGGAGAGAGAGACTTAGAGGGAGAGAGGCTTAGAGGGTGAGAGAGGCTGAGAGGGAGAGAGAGACTGAGAGGGAGAGAGAGACTGAGAGGGTGAGAGACTGAGAGGGTGAAAGAGACTGAGAGGGAGAGAGAGACTGAGAAGGTGAGAGACTGAGAGGGTGAAAGAGACTGAGAGGCAGAGAGGCTGAGAGGGAGAGAGAGACTGAGAGGGAGAGAGACTGAGAGGGAGACAGAGACTGAGAGGGTGAGAGACTGAGTGGGAGAGAGACAGAGAGGGTGAAAGAGACTGAGAGGGAGAGAGACTGAGAGGCAGCGAGAGACTGAGAAGGAGAGAGACTGAGAGGGAGAGAGAGACTGAGAGGGAGAGAGACAGAGAGGGAGAGAGACTGAGAGCGTGAGAGAGACTGAGAGGGAGTGAGACTGAGAGGGTGAAAGAGACTGAGAGGGAGAGAGACTGAGAGGCAGCGAGAGACTGAGAGGGAGAGAGACTGAGAGGGTGACAGAGACTGAGAGGGAGAGAGAGACTGAGAGGGAGAGACAGAGAGGGTGAGAGTGACTGAGAGGGAGAAAGAGACTGAGAGGGTGAAAGAGACTGAGAGGGTGAAAGAGACTGAGAGGGAGAGAGGGAGAGAGGGAGAGAGACAGAGAGGGTGAAAGACACTGAGAGGGTGAGAGCGACTGAGAGGGAGAGAGACTGTGAGGGAGAGAGAGGCTGAGAGGGTGAGAGCGACTGAGGGGGAGAGAGACTGTGAGGGAGAGAGAGTCTGAGAGGGTGAGAGACTGAGAGGGTGAGAGCGAATGAGAGGGTGAGAGCGACTGGGAGGGAGAGAGACTGAGAGGGAGAGAGAGACTGAGAGGGAGAGAGACTGAGAGGGAGAGAGGGTGATGGGTGAGAGAGACTGAGAGGGTGTGAGACTGAGAGGGTGATAGAGACTGAGAGAGAGAGAGGCTGAGAGGGAGAGATGACAGGGTGAGAGGGAGAGAGAGGCTGAGAGGGTGAGGGAGACTGAGAGGGTGAGAGAGACTGAGAGGGAGAGAGGCTGAGAGGGTGAGAGAGAATGAGAGGGAGAGAGACTGAGAGGGAGAGAGGCTGAGAGGGTGAGAGAGACAGAGAGGGAGAAAGAGACTGAGAGGGAGAGAGACTGAGAGGGTGAGAGAGACTGAGAGGGAGAGAGACTGAGAGGGTGAGAGAGACTGAGAGGGAGAGAGACTGAGAGGGAGAGAGACTGAGAGGGAGAGAGGCTGAGAGAATGCGAGACTGAGAGGGAGAGAGGCTGAGAGTGTGAGAGAGACTGAGAGGGAGAGAAACTGAGAGGGAGCGAGAGACAGAGAGGGTGAGAGAGGCTGTGAGGGTGAGAGAGACTGCGAGGGAGAGAGACTGAGAGGGTGAGAGAGACTGAGAGGGAGAGAGAGACTGAGAGGGAGAGAGAGTGAGGGGGAGATAGGGTGAGAGAGACTGAGAGGGTGAAAGAGACTGAGAGGGAGAGAAACTGAGAGGGAGAGAGACAGAGAGGGAGAGAGGCAGAGAGGGAGAGAGACAGAGAGGGAGAGAGACTGAGAGGGTGAAAGAGACTGAGGGTGAGAGCGACTGAGGGAGAGAGAGACTGAGAGGGAGAGAGAGACTGAGAGGGTGAGAGAGGCTGAGAGGGTGAGGGAGACTGAGACGGTGAGAGCGACTGAGAGGGAGAGAGACTGTGAGGGACAGAGAGGCTGAGAGACTGAGAGTGTGAGAGCGACTGAGAGGGTGAGAGCGACTGAGAGGGTGAGAGCGACTGAGAGGGTGAGAGCGACTGAGAGGGAGAGAGAGACTGAGAGGGAGAGAGAGACTGAGAGGGAGAGAGAGACTTAGTGGGAGAGAGGCTTAGAGAGTGAGAGAGGCTGAGAGGGAGAGAGAGGCTGTGAGGGTGAGAGACTGAGAGGGTGAATCAGACTGAGAGGGAGAGACAGACTGAGAGGGTGAGAGACTGAGAGGGTGAAAGAGACTGAGAGGGAGAGACTTAGTGGGAGAGAGGCTTAGAGGATGAGAGAGGCTGAGAGGGCGAGAGACTGAGAGGGTGAAACAGACTGAGAGGGAGAGAGACTGAAAGGGTGAGAGACTGAGAGGGTGAAAGAGACTGAGAGGGAGAGATGGGCTGAGAGGGAGAGGGAGACTGAGAGGGAGAGAGGCTGAGAGGGTGAGAGAGAATGAGAGGGTGAGAGAGACTGAGAGGGAGAGGGAGACTGAGAGGGAGAGAGACTGAGAGGGTGAGAGAGACAGAGAGGGTGAGAGAGGCTGAGAGGGAGAGAGAGGCTGAGAGGGAGAGAGAGACTGAGAGGGAGAGAGAGACTGAGAGGGAGAGAGAGACTGAGAGGGAGAGAGAGACTTAGTGGGAGAGAGGCTTAGACGATGAGAGAGGCTGAGAGGGAGAGAGGCTGTGAGGGTGAGAGACTGAGAGGGTGAAACAGACTGAGAGGGAGAGAGAGACTGAGAGGGTGAGAGACTGAGAGGGTGAAAGAGACTGAGAGGGAGAGATGGGCTGAGAGGGAGAGGGAGACTGAGAGGGAGAGAGGCTGAGAGGGTGAGAGAGACTGAGAGGGTGAGAGAGACTGAGACGGAGAGGGAGACTGAGAGGGAGAGAGACTGAGAGGGTGAGAGAGACAGATAGGGTGAGAGAGGCTGAGAGAGGCTGAGAGGGAGAGAGAGACTTAGTGGGAGAGAGGCTTAGACGATGAGAGAGGCTGAGAGGGAGAGAGGCTGTGAGGGTGAGAGACTGAGAGGGTGAAACAGACTGAGAGGGAGAGAGAGACTGAGAGGGTGAGAGACTGAGAGGGTGAAAGAGACTGAGAGGGAGAGATGGGCTGAGAGGGAGAGGGAGACTGAGAGGGAGAGAGGCTGAGAGGGTGAGAGAGACTGAGAGGGTGAGAGAGACTGAGACGGAGAGGGAGACTGAGAGGGAGAGAGACTGAGAGGGTGAGAGAGACAGATAGGGTGAGAGAGGCTGAGAGAGGCTGAGAGGGAGAGAGAGACAGAGAGGGTGAGAGAGGCTGAGAGGGTGAGAGAGACTGTGAGAGAGAGAGTCTGAGTGGGTGAGAGACTGAGAGGATGATAGAGACTGAGACAGAGAGGATGAGAGGGAGAGGGACTGAGAGGGTGTGAGCGGCTGAGAGGGTGAGGGAGACTGAGAGGGTGAGAGAGACTGAGAGGGAGAGAGTCTGAGAGGGTGAGAGCGACTGACATGGAGAGAGACTGAGAGGAAAGAGGCTGAGAGGGTGAGAGAAACTGAGAGGGTGAGAGACTGAGAGACTGAGAGGGTGAGAGAGACTGAGAGGTTGAGAGCGACTGAGAGGGAGAGAGGTGGCGTTGCTCTGCACCCTGGGAACAGGTTGAGGTGTCTCTGCAACCTGGCACCAGTTGCGGCGGTTCTGCAGCCTGGGAACAGGTTGGGGCGGCTCTGCAGCCTGGGAACAGGTTGGGGCGGCTCTGCAGCCTGGGAACAGGTTGGGGCGGCTCTGCAGCCTGGGAACAGGTTGGGGCGGCTCTGCAGCCTGGGAACAGGTTGGGGCGGTTCTGCAGCCTGGGAACAGGTTGGGGCGGCTCTGCAGCCTGGGAACAGGTTGGGGCGGCTCTGCAGCCTGGGAACAGGTTGGGGCGGCTCTGCAGCCTGGGAACAGGTTGGGGCGGCTCTGCAGTCTGGGAACAGGTTGGGGCGGCTCTGCAGTCTGGGAACAGGTCGGGGCGGCTCTGCAGCCTGGGAACAGGTTGGGGCGGCTTTGCAGCCTGGGAACAGGTTGGGGCGGCTCTGCAGCCTGGGAACAAGTTGGGGCGGCTCTGCAGCCTGGGAACAGGTTGGGGCGGCTCTGCAGCCTGGGAACATGTTGGGGCGGTTCTGCAGCCTGGGAACAGGTTGGCGTGGCTCTGCAGGCTGGGAACAGGTCGGGGCGGCTCTGCAGCCTGGGAACAGGTTGGGGCGGCTTTGCAGCCTGGGAACAGGTTGGGGCGGCTCTGCAGCCTGGGAACAGGTCGGGGCGGCTCTGCAGCCTGGGAACAGGTCGGGGTGGCTCTGTAGCCTGGGAACAGGTTGGGCTGGCTCTGCAGCCTGGGAACAGGTTGGGATGGCTCTGCTGCCTGGGAACAGGTTGGGGCGGCTCTGCAGCCTGGGAACAGGTTGGGGCGGCTCTGCATCCTGGGAACAGGTTGGGATGGCTCTGCTGCCTGGGAACAGGTTGAGGCGGCTCTGCAGCCTGGGAACAGGTTGGGGCGGCTCTGCAGCCTGGGAACAGGTTGGGGCGGCTCTGCAGGCTGGGAACAGGTTGGGCTGGCTCTGCAGCCTGGGAACAGGTTGGGGCGGCTCTGCAGCCTGGGAACAGGTTGGGGTGGCTCTGCAGTCTGGGAACAGGTTGGGGTGTCTCTGCAGCCTGGGAACAGGTTGGGGCGGCTCTGCAGCCTGAGAACAGGTTGGGGCGGCTCTGCAGCCTGGGAACAGGTTGGGGCGGCTCTGCAGCCTGGGAACAGGTTGGGGTGGCTCTGCAGGCTGGGAACAGGTTGGGGTGTCTCTGCAGCCTGGGAACAGGTTGGGGCGGCTCTGCAGCCTGAGAACAGGTTGGGGCGGCTCTGCAGCCTGGGAACAGGTTGGGGCGGCTCTGCAGCCTGGGAACAGGTTGGGGTGGCTCTGCAGCCTGGGAACAGGTTGGGGTGGCTCTGCAGCCTGGGAACAGGTTGGTGTGGCTCTGCAGCCTGGGATCAGGTTGGTGTTTCTCTGCAGCCTGGGCACCAGTTGGGGCGGTTCTGCAGCCTGTGAACAGGTTGGGGCGGCTCTGCAGCCTGGGAACAGGTTGGGCTGGCTCTGCAGCCTGGGAACAGGTTGGGGTGGCTCTGCAGCCTGGGAACAGGTTGGGCTGGCTCTGCAGCCCGGGAACAGGTTGGGGTGGCTCTGCAGCCTGGGAACAGGTTGGGGTGGCTCTGCAGCCTGGGAACAGGTTGGGGTGGTTCTGCAGCCTGGGCACCAGTTGGGGCGGTTCTGCAGCCTGGGAACAGGTTGGGGCGGCTCTGCAGCCTGGGAACAGGTTGGGGCGGCTATGCAGCCTGGGAACAGGTTGGGGCGGCTCTGCAGCTGGGAACAGGTTGGGGCGGCTCTGCAGCCTGGGAACAGGTTGGGGCGGCTATGCAGCCTGGGAACAGGTTGGGGCGGCTCTGCAGCCTGGGAACAGGTTGGGTCGGCTCTGCAGCCTGGGAACAGGTTGGAGCGGCTCTGCAGCCTGGGAACAGGTTGGGGTGGCTCTGCACCCTGGGCACTCATGTGGAGGGTGGCTTTCAGGCTATTTCCCTCAGGGCTTGCCTTTCTGGTCTTCCACATAAATATCACAGCCCCTTTTTCGATATCCTTCTTCCACAATGGAAGGCCCATCTGAAAATGTTTTTAAAGTGCGGCTGTCCTGGGAGATTCCCCCTTTTGCCTTGGCAGGAGTGGCCCCTTGGGGTCATTTATCACTGGCACATTTTTTCCGTGCGTCTCCCGCCCTCAGGTTTGGTTGTCTGCTCTGGCGGTGGGAACTCGGTTTTGTTTGACCGCAATTTCTGTGCCCAGGAGCATGAGCGTCCATCTGGTTATTCTATTCTGCCTGTGAGTGCCGTCTTTGATCCTCCGTTTCAGCAGTAGTTGGCTGGGGGTATTGCTGGGGGTGTGCTGGGGGTTTGGCCGACATTATAACTGAATCGATGGACTACCCACAACACCGATACTAGCTGTTTCTCGCATACTGAGAAGGTTTGATCCGCCTGCGTTAATTCCGGGAACCATAGTTTATTGTGCCGAGGCGCCTGTGCCGTTCCTGGAAGAACACGGCGTCTCGGGTGCAGTGGGAGTAGTTTGCTGATTGATAAAGAGCAATGAGGAGAGAGCGCGGCAGTGTTAATAATTTGGGAATTTGAGACAGAGTTATAGGGAGAGAACAGAGCACTGGAATTAGGTTAGGAATTGACACAAGTCTTAGGGAAGAGAGCATGGCGATGGGATTAATTTGTGGGGAATACAGGACTACGAGAGAGACAGCGGGGCAGTGCAATTAGCTTTCAATTGATAGAGGGCCACCGGGAGAGCTGGGCAGTGATATTAGTTTGACGGTTGATCCAGGACTGTGGAGAGAGTGCGAGATAGTAGTAATCGTCATGGAATTGACACAGGGGTTTGGGGAGAATTGAGTCAGTGGGATTAGTTTAGGGGTCGATCCAGGGCGCTGGGCAACAAGCGAGGTCGTGGGATAAATTTAGGGATTGATGCAGTGCTCGGGGGAACGCAAAGGGCGGCGTGATTGGTGCGATGGTTGATACAAGTCTATAAGGAAAGACCGAGGCAGTGACATTAGTTTGGGCATTCATACAGTGTTATGGGGAGAGAGAGGGGCAGTGAGATTAGTTTGGGCATTGGTTCATGGGGAGAGAGCGTGGCAGTGGGATTAGTTGGGTGATTGACACAGGGCTATCCGAACAGGGAGAGAGAGTGGAATTGCTTTGGGCATTGACACAGGGTTATGGATAGAGAGAGCGTGGCAGTGGGATTCATTGGTGATTGAAGTGACCAGAGAACATAGAACGATACAGCGCAGTACAGGCCCTTCGGCCCACGATGTTGCACCGACATGGGAAGTCAAAAAACAAAAGCCATCTAACCTACACTATGCCATTATCATCCATATGCTTATCCAATAAACTTTTAAATGCCTTCAATGTTGGCGAGTTCACTACTGTTGCAGGTAGGGCATTCCACGGCCTCACCGCTCTTTGCGTAAAGAACCTACCTCTGACCTGAAATGTTGAGAGACCAAATAAATGCTAAAATATATGCAGAAAACAATCAGCCCTCAGCTTTTCCGTGAGGCACAGATGGCGCTACGTTCCGGCAGTTAAGCTGGTTGATTCCAGAGGAGCTACTGGGCAGAATCGCAATCAGTCAGAGACAACATATTTTCCCCATGGTAACCTATGGGCCTGTCTTGTGTTTTTTGGATCGTGGTGCCTGATCACTCATCCCTCAAGCAAAGCTGAGAGAGAGTATTTACCTGCAAACTACAGCGGTGGTTGTTTAGTGGAACTTCTTTCTGTGGCAATACATACTATTCAACATACCAGTAACCGGATCAGGTCTGCAGAAGCATTTTCACTCATTTCCCGGTGTATTCCTCGAAGGGAAGTCTGACAGGCAGAGTCTGTCTTCTATCTTCTCGGTCCATTTCCACATTCTGAGAGAATTCAACATGAGATGGATTTCTGAATAACAGCTGAGATGTGACACCCAGTCCCCATTGTCTCCTCAAATTCATAAAATTAAAGTTCAACCTTTCTCATTCGATCACGCTTCATGTCGATTCATTTCGCTCTTTATCTCTTCCAGTTCACTCTTTCCCTCACTTTCTCTATCTAGTCTTGTATTGCTTACCCTCTCTCTGTCCTTTTCTATCTCTATCCATCTCTCATCATGTCTTAATTCTCTCTCTGTCTTTTCTCCCTATACACCTTTTCTCTCTGTCCTGTTTTCTCTCATTGTCTGTTTCGGCCTTTTCTTTCCGTTGTCCACCAATATTGCACCCCGCCCAGCACCCCTCCCCTCAAACGACCGAATTCCTCCTCCTCCACATTGCCCCGCCACCAGATTCCTTCCATGGCACATTCCTCCCCAACAGCTTTTCTCCTCGTGCTGGATATTTCCCTTGGCATACATCATCCCTCCCCCGCAAGGTTTGTTCTAACTTCTCCTTGAACTTTTACTTGACTTTTACTGAAATTTTCACCTATTCGCCCGAACGAGTGCTCCATAATTCCATCTCTTTTCACAACTTTCTCTCCCCCTTAACTCCTACTCACTTAAATAACACACACTCCTCCTGTAACACCAACTCCCCTCTTCTAAATCACTCAAAGGCACCTCCTCGCTCTAACCAATCTTCTGCTAGCTGCTGAACATCCTAAATCTCTCCAGCAGCCTGTTCCCGCAAAATCCTTCTGAATCCCTCCAACACTCACTTATTCCACCTAACATTCCACATCCCTCTCAAACACCACCCTCAAACTCCTCTATTATTCTAACGCCCCCACACACTTCAACTCCACTTTCCCTTTATCCCCAACGCTGCAAAATTCCAGTTCCCCGTGAACTGTCACTGGGAAAAATAATACAACCTCCCTGTGAAGAGCCCCAAACCTAAGTAATTCTCTCTGTCTATGTGAACAGCCCCGAACTTGAGTAATTCCCCTTGTCTCTGTGAATATCTCCTATCCAGACTAATTGCCCCTGTCACTTTAAATGCCCGAACCATGACGAATCCTCCTCCCTGTGAACTGCCCCTACCCTGACTAATCCTCCTCCCTTTGAGCTGCCCCTACCCTGACTAATCCCACCTCTCTGTGAACAGCCCCTACCCTGGCTAATTTCCCTGTTCTTGTGAAAAATCTCTAAACTGACTAATGACCACTGCCACTGTGAATAGCCCCTACCCTGACTAATTACTCCTGTCCCTGTGAAGAGCCCTTTACCTGACTAATCCCCCATGGCTCTGTAAACAGCCCCTATCCTGACTAATTCCCCCTATCTCTGTGAACACCTCCTACCCTGAATAATTGTCCCTGTAACTGTGAAAACCCGCTACTCTGAGTAATTGGCCCTATACCTGTCAACATCCCCTACACTGACGAATTGCCCCTGTCTCTGTAAACATCCCCTACTAATTCTTTCTGTCTCTGTGAACACCCGCTACCCTGACTAATTGCCCCTATCTCTGTGAACACCCCCCTTCCCTGACTCATTCCCAGTGTCACTGTAAACAGACCCTACTCTGACTAATTGCCTCTCCCTGTGAACAGTCCATACCATGTGCAGAGTTCTTACACAGACTAGTTCTTCCTCCCTGTGAACAGTACCTAACCTAACTAATTACACAGCACTGTGTTCAACCCCTACCCTTATTAAGTCCCCCCGCCCTGTGGACAGCGCCTACCCTGACTCATTCCCCCTAGCTGTGAACAGTCCCCAACCTGACTATTTCCGCTCTCTGTGAAAAGACCCGACCCTGACGAATCCCCTCTGTCCCTATTCATAGCCCCTAACCTGACGTATTCTAGCTCCCTGTGAACAGCCGGCACCCTGACTAATTCCCCTTGTCGCAGTTCGTAGCCCCTACCCTGACTAATTTCATCTCGCTGTGAAAAGCCCCAACCTTGACTACTTCCCCTGTCCCTGTTCACAGCCCACACCTTCACAAATGTCATCTCCCCGTGAACAGTCCCGAACCTGACCAATTTCCCCACCCTGTGGTCAGTCGCAAACCTGACTAAACCCCATTCCTGTGAACAGTCTCAACCCTGACAAATTACCCCACACTGTGAACGCCACCGACCCTGACTAATTCCCCATCCCTGTGAACAGTCCCTTCCCTGACTAATTTCACCACCATGTAAACAGCCCCAACCCTGACTATTTTCCTCATCCTGTGAACAGACCCTTTTCTGACTAATTCCCCCTCCCTGTGAACAGCCCCTATCCTGACTAATTCCCCCTCCTTGCGAACAGCTCCTACCCTGACTAATTGAATTTCCCGGTAGAACGCCATCAAATTCATTAATTCCCACAGCCTACGGACAGAGCATAGCTTGACTAATTCCCCGCCCTGTGAACGGTCCCTACCCTGACTAATATCCGTCACTGTGTAGACCTTGACGAATACCTGGGCGGCACGTTGGCATTTCGACCTAGGGTGACTGCCTGTTCAGAGTTTACAGTTTTTCTCCGCGTCTGTGAGGGGTTCCTTCGCGTGATCCTGTTCCCTCCCACAGTCCAAAGATGTGCAGGTTATAGAACATAGAACATAGAACGATACAGAGCAATACAGGCACTTCGGCCCACAATGTTGCACCGACATGGGAAGTCAAAAAACAAAAGCTATCGAACCTACACTGTGCCATTATCATCCATATGCTTATCCAATAAACTTTTAAATGCCCTCAATGTTGGCGAGTTCACTACTGTTGCAGGTAGGGCATTCCACGGCCTCATCACTCTTTGCGTAAATAACCTACCTCTGACCTCTGTCCTATATTTATTAACCCTCAGTTTAAGGCTATGTCCCCTCGTGCTAGCCATTTCCATCCGCGGGAGAAGGCTCTCACTGTCCACCCTATCTAACTCCCTGATCATTTTGTATGCCTCTATTAAGTCTCCTCTTAACCTTTTTCTCTCTAACGAAAACAATCTCAAGTCCATCAGCCTTTCCTCATGAGATTTTCCCTACATACCAGGCAACATCCTGGTAAATCTCCTGTGCACCCTCTCCAAAGCTTCCACGTCCTTCCTATAATGCGGTGACCAGAACTGTACGCAATACTCCAAATGCGGCCAGACCAGAGTTTTGTACAGCTGCAACATGACCTCATGACTCCGGAACTCAATCCCTCTACCAATAAAGGCCAACACTCCATAGGCTTTTTTCACAACCCTATCAACCTGGGTGGCAACTTTCAGGGATCTATGTACATGGACACCTAGATCCCTCTGCTCATCCACACTTCCAAGAACTTTACATTAGCAAAATATTCCGCATTCCTGTTATTCCTTCCAAAGTGAATCACCTCACACTTCTCTACATTAAACTCCATTTGCCACCTCTCAGCCCAGCTCTGCAGCTTATCTATATCCCTCTGTAACCTGCTACATCCTTCCACACTGTCGACAACACCACCGACTTTAGTGTCGTCTGTAAATGTACTCACCCACCCATCTGCGCCCTCCTCTAGGTCATTGATAACAATGACAAACAGCAACGGCCCCAGAACAGATCCTTGTGGTACGCCACTTGTACCTGAACTCCATTCTGAACATTTCCCATCAACCACCACCCTCTGTCTTCTTTCAGCTAGCCAATTTCTGATCCAAATCTCGAAATCACCCTCAATCCCCAGCCTCCGTATTTTCTGCAATGGCCTACCGTGGGGAACCTTATCAAACGCTTTACTGAAATCCATATACACCACATCAACTGCTCTACCCTAGTCTACCTGTTCAGTCACCTTCTCAAAGAACTCGATAAGGTTTGTGAGGAATGACCTACTCTTCACAAAGCCATGCTGACTATCCCTAATCATATTATTCCTATCTAGATGATTATAAATCTTGTCTTTTATAACCCCCTCCAAGACTTTACGCACAACAGACGTGAGGCTCACCGGTCTATAGTTGCCGGGGTTGGCTCTACTCCCCTTCTAGAACAAAGGGACCACATTTGCTATCCCTCAGTCCTCTGGCACTATTCCTGTAGCCAATGATGACATAAAAATCAAAGCCAAAGGCCCAGCAATCTCTTCCCTGGCTTCCCAGAGAATCCTAGGATAAATCCCATCACGCACCGGGGACTTATCTATTTTCAGCCTGTCCAGAATTGCCAACACATCTTCCCTACGTACCTCAATGCCATCTATTCTAATAGCCTGGGTCTCAGCATTCTCCTCCACAACATTTTTTTTTCCTGAGTGAATACTGACGAAACATATTCATTTTGTATCTCGCCTATCACTTCAGACTCCACACACAACTTCCCATCCCAGTCCTTGACTGGCCCTACTCTTACCCAAGTCATTCTTTTATTCCTGACATACCGATAGAAAGCTTTTGGGTTTTCCTTGATCCTACCTGCAAAATACTTCTCATGTCCCCTCCTTGCTCGTCTTAGCTCTCTCTTTAGATCCTTCCTCGCTACCTTGTAACTATCAAGCGCGCCAACTGAAACTTCACTCCTCATCTTCACATCGGCCTCCTTCTTTCTCTTAACAAGAGATTCCACTTCTTTGGTAAACTACGGTTCCCTCGCTCGACGCCTTCCTCCCTGCCTGACCGGTACGTACTTATCAAGAACACGCAGTAGCTGTTCCTTAAACAAGCTCCACATATCCAGTATGCCCAGCACTTGCAGCGTACTTCTCCAACCTATCCCCACCCCCACCCAAGTCATGTCTAATGGCATCATAATTGCCCTTCCCCCAGCTATAACTCTTGCCCTGCGGGGTATACTTATCCCTTTCCATCCCTAACGTAAACGTCACCGAATTGTGGTCACTGTCCCCAAAGTGCTCTCCTACCTCCAAATCTAACACCTGGCCTGGTTCATTACCCAAAACCAAATCCAATGTGGCCTCTCCTCTTGTTGGTCTGTCAACATATTGTGTCAGGAAACCCTCCTGCGCACATTGAACAAAAATGACCCATCTAATGTACTCGAACTATATCTTTTCCTGTCAATATTTGGAAAGTTAAAGTCTCCCATAATAACTACCCTGTTACTTTCGCTCTTATCCAGAATCATCTTCGCCATCCTTTCCTCTACATCCCTAGAACTATTTGGAGGCCTATAGAAAACTCCCAACAGGGTGTCCTCTCCTTTCCTGTTTCTTACCTCAGCCCTTACTACCTCGGAAGAAGAGTCCCCATCTAGCATCCTCTCCGCCACCGTAATACTGTTTTTGACTAGCAGCGCCACGCCTCCCCCTCTTTTGCCTCCTTCTCTGAGCTTACTAAAACACCTAAACCCCGGAACCTGCAACAACCATTCCTGTCCCTGCTCTATCCATGTCTCCGAAATGGCCACAACATCGAAGTCCCAGGTAACAACCCATGCTGCCAGTTCCCCTACCTTATTTCGTATACTCCTGGCATTGAAGTAGACACACTTCAAACCATCTACCTGAACACTGGCCCCCCCCCCCTCCTGCAAAGTCAATTCTGTGCTCCTGACCTCTATACTTTCAATCTCTCGTACCCTAAAACTACAATCCAGGTTCCCTTGCCCCTGCTGTATTAGTTTAACCCCCCACCCCCACCCCCAAGAGCACTAACAAATCTCGCCCCCAGTATATTTGTGCCCCTCAGGTTCAGATGTAGACCATCCTGTCTGTAGAGGTCCCACCTTCCCCAGAAAGAGCGCCAGTTATCCAGAAATCTGAATCCCTCCCGCCTGCACCATCCCTGTAGCCACGTGTTTAATTGCTCTCTCTCCCTATTCCTCATCTCATTTTCACGTGGCACGGGCAACAACCCAGAGATAACAACTCTGTTTGTTCTCGTTCTGAGTTTCCATCCTAGCTCCCTGAAAGCCTGCCTGACATCCTTGTCCCCTTTCCTACCTATGTCGTTGTGCCAATGTGGACCACGACTTGGGCCTGCTCCCCCTCCCCCTTAAGGACCCGGAAAACACGATCCGAGACATCACGTACCTTTGCACCTGGGAGGCAACATACCTACGTGAGTCTCTCGCTCCAACAAAATCTCCTATCAGTGCCCCTGACTATCGAGGCTCCAATTACTAATGCTCTGCTCCTCTCCCCCCTTCCCTTCTGAGCAACAGGGACAGACTCTGTGCCAGAGGCCCTTGCCCCATGGCTTACCCCTGGTAGGTCGTCCCCCCACAAGTATCCAAAGCGGTATACTTGTTACTCAGGGGAACGACCGCAGGGGATCCCTGCACTGACTGCTTCTTCCCAGTCCCTCGTACAGTTACCAATCTTTGGTGTAACTATATTCTCTGAAGCTGCTATCTATGACCCCCTCTGCCTCCCGAATGCTACCAAGTTCATCCAACTCCAGCTCCAGTTCCCTAACTCGGTCTTGGAGGAGATGGGGATGGCTGCACTTCCTGCAGGTAAAATCAGCAGGGACACTAACATCCCTCACCTCAAACCTCCTGCAGGAGGAACATTGCACTACCTTCCCTGCCATCCCTACAGCACAGGAACAGGCCCTTCGGCCCTCCAAGCCCGTGCCGACCATACTGCCCGACTAAATTACAATCTTCTACACTTCCTGGGTCCGTATCCTTCTATTCCCATCCTATTCATATATTTGTCAAGATGCCCCTTAAATGTCCCTATCGTCCCTGCTTCCACTACCTCCTCCGGTAGTGAGTTCCAGGCACCCACTACCCTCTGCGTAAAAAACTTGCCTCGTACATCTACTCTAAACCTTGCCCCTCTCACCTTAAACCTATGCCCCCTAGTAATTGACCCCTCTACCCTGGGGAAAAGCCTCTGACTATCCACTCTGTCTATGCCCCTCATAATTTTGTACACCTCTATCAGGCCGCCCCTCAACCTCCTTCGTTCCAGTGAGAACAAACCGAGTTTATTCAATCGCTCCTCATAGCTTATGCCCTCCATACCAGGCAACATTCTGGTAAATCTCTTCTGCACCCTCTCTAAAGCCTCCACATCCTTCTGGTAGTGTGGCGACCAGAATTGAACACGATACTCCAAGTGTGGCCTAACTAAGGTTCTATACAGCTGCAACATGACTTGCCAATTCTTATACTCAATGCCCCGGCCAATGAAGGCAAGCATGCCGTAGGCCTTCTTGACTACCTTCTCCACCTGTGTTGCCCCTTTCAATGACCTGTGGACCTGTACTCCTAGATCTCTTTGACTTTCAATACTCTTGAGGGTTCTACCATTCACTGTATATTCCCTACCTGCATTAGCCCTTCCAAAATGAATTACCTCACATTTGTCCGGATTAAACTCCATCTGCCATCTCTCCGCCCAAGTCTCCAGACAATCTAAATCCTGCTGTATCCTCTGACAGTCCTCATCGCTATCCGCAATTCCACCAACCTTTGTGTCGTCTGAAAACTTACTAATCAGACCAGTTACATTTTCCTCCAAATCATTTATATATACTACAAACAGCAAAGGTCCCAACACTGATCCCTGTGGAACACCACTGGTCACAGCCCTCCAATTAGAAAAGCATCCCTCCATTGCTACCCTCTGCCTTCTATGGCCTAGCACGATGATAATGTGCAAACTCCACACGGATTGTGAGTGCGAAACCCTCACCCACACGGTGAGAATGTGCAAACTCCACACGGATTGTGAGTCAGTATCCCACACAGACACGGGAGACTATGCAAACTCCACACGGATTGTGAGTGAGAATCCCACACAGACACGGTGAGAATGTGCAAACCCCACACGGATTGTGAGTGCGAAACCCATGCAGACACGGTGAGAATGTGCAAACTCCACACGGATTGTGAGTGCGAAACCCTCACACACATGGTGAGAATGTGGAAATTCCACACGGATTGTGAGTGAGAATCCCACACAGACACGGTGAGAATGTGGAAATTCCACACGGATTGTGAGTGCGAAACCCTCACACATATGGTGAGAATGTGGAAATTCCACACGGATTGTGAGTGAGAATCTCACACAGACACGGTGAGAATGTGCAAATTCCACACGGATTGTGAGTGTGAAACCCACACAGACACAGTGAGACTGTGCAAACTCCACACGGATTCTGAAGGGCGAAACCCAACAGACACGGTGAGAATGTGGAAACTCCACTCGGATTGTGGGGGTGAAACCCACACAGACACGGTGAGAATGTGCAAACTCCACACGGCTTGTGAGTGTGAAACCCTCACCCACACAGTGAGAATGTGCAAACTCCACACGGATTGTGGGGGTAACTCCCACACACACATGGTGAGAATGTGCAAACTCCACACGGGTTGTGAGTGAGAATCCCACACACACATGGTGAGAATGTGCAAACTCTACACGGATTGTGAGTGCGAAACCCACACAGACACGGTGAGAATGTGCAAACTCCACAAGGCTTGAGAGTGCGAAACCCTCACCCACATGGTGAGAATGTGCAAACTTCACACGGATTGTGAGTGTGAAACCCTCACCCACACAGTGAGAATGTGCAAACTCCACACGGATTGTGGGGGTAACTCCCACACACACATGGTGAGAATGTGCAAACTCCACACTGGTTGTGAGTTAGAATCCCACACACACATGGTGAGAATGTGCAAACTCCACACGGATTGTGAGTGCGAAATCCACACAGACATGGTAAGAATGTGCAAACTCCACATGGATTGTGGGGGTGACTCCCACACAGACACGGTGAGAATGTGCAAACTCCACAAGGCTTGAGAGTGCGAAACCCTCACCCACATGGTGATAATGTGCAAACTCCACACGGTTTGTGAGTGCGAAAACCGCACACACATGGTGTGGATGTGCAAATGCCCCACGGATTGTGAGAGCGAAACCCACACAGGCAGGGTTAGAATGTGCAAACTCCACACTGGTTGTGAGTGCGAGACCCACACAGACACAGTTTGGATGTACAAATTCCACATGGATAGTGAGTGTGATACCCACGCAGACATGGTGAGAATGGGCAATCTCCACACGGATTGTGAGTGCGAATCCCACACACACGTGGAGAATGTTCAAAATTCACACAGATTGTGAGTGCGAATCCCACACACACACGGTGAGAATGTGCAAACGCCACTCGGATTGTGGGGGTGAAACTCACGCAGACACGGTGAGAATGTGCAAACTCCACACGGAATGTGAGTGCGAAACCCTCACCCACACGGTGAGAATGTGCAAACTCCACACGGATTGTGGGGGTGACTCCCACACAGACACGGTGAGAATGTGCTAACTCCACATGGATTGTGGGGGTGACTCCCACACAGACACAGTGAGACTGTGCAAACTCCACAAGGTTTGTGAGTGCGAAACCCTCACCCACATGGTGAGAATGTGCAAACGCCACACGGATTGTGAGTGTGAAACCCACACACACACAGTGAGAACGTGTAAACTCCACACGGATTGTGAGTGCGAAACCCACGCAGACCCGGTGAGAATCTGGAAACTCCACATGGATTGTGAGTGCGAAACACACGCAGACACGGTGAGAATGTGCAAACTCCACACGGATTGTGAGTACGAAACACACGCAGACACGGTGAGAATGTACAAACTCCACACGGATTGTGAGTGCGAAACCCTCACCCACATGGTGAAAATGAGCGAACGCCACACGGATTGTGAGTGTGAAACCCACACACACACAGTGAGAACGTGTAAACTCCACACTGGTTGTGAGAGCGAAACCCACACAGACACGGTGAGAATCTGGAAACTCCACATGTGTTGTGAGTGCGAATCCCACACACACACTGTGAGAATGTGTAAGCTCCACACGGATTGTGAGTGCGAAACCGACACAGACACGGTGAGAATGTGCAAACTCCACATGGGTTGTGAGTGCGAATCCCACACACACACGGTGAAAATGTGCAAACTCCACACGGTTTGTGAGTGTGATACCCACACACATACGGTGAGAATGTGCAATCTCCACACGGATTATGAGTGTGAAACCCACGCAGACACGGTGAGAATGAATAACTCCACACGGATTATGAGTGCAAAACCCATGCAGGCACGGGGAGAATGTGCAAACTCCACAAGAACAGTTTCAGCTATTTTGCCTGTTCTCGTTTATTGTTCTCTATCATCTTCATGGGCTGAATCCTGAGGCCCTGTTCAGTAATCTCCTTGCACCCATCTAAACAAAAGAGAATTCACGAACCACATTCCATCTTTGGACGAAGGTGTCGGGAGTAACATCAGGTGGTATGGTACCACTGCTGTCATGCTGAATGTTGGTACACCCCTCA
Source organism: Scyliorhinus torazame (assembly GCF_047496885.1). Lineage (NCBI taxonomy): Eukaryota > Metazoa > Chordata > Chondrichthyes > Carcharhiniformes > Scyliorhinidae > Scyliorhinus > Scyliorhinus torazame. Next base: position 56,584,408 of record NC_092729.1, on the reverse strand, counting down.
CTGTAATGTAGTGAATGTCCTACTGATCAGGGTGTAAAAAGAACGGGCTCACAAACAGTTAACTCAAGTTGTTTGTTAAGTGGCTCGATTTAATCTCAGTCTGCAGGGATGTGAAACGCGCCACCCGGGGCTTTCCCTCTTGGGTTAATAAGTGAGTATATTCAATTGTTTGCTCAGAATGTGAGCATCTTCTCCCGCATGAGCAGGGGATTAGCAGCTGGATCAGAATCTGGCAGAGAGACACTGGAATGCTGCAGCAATGGATACGAACACGCAGACAATCGATGGGAATCTGACAACAACAGATCCCAGCCTGACTGCTGAAGATTGGACTAGTCCACCATTAGCTCGGATACTCGGGGGAGGGCCTGTCCTCTTATCCATCCCCATTCAATATCTTTCTGAAGGCATTGATTGGATGTCAGTAAACATGCAGATCACGTACACTCTTCAAGCTATAGAATTCTTTTACTACCCAATCCTGGCGATTGCTGGTGTTTTTGGTAAGTCTCTCTGTCCAATAATTAACTATGTTAGTCACTCGGAGGTACCTCGTGATTCATTAGTTTCACTGCTGCTGTCTAATGTGTTCCGTTTGAAACCCAGCTATTCTACCTGAATGCCACTTTTTCATAGCTCCCATCAACTTTATTTTTTTGCATTGGATTGGGGGAATTCTATTGAATGGATAGAAAATTGGTTGGCAGACAGGAAACAAAGAGTTGGAATTAACGAGTCATAGATCACCGAATTTACAGTGCAGAAATAGATCATTTGGCCCTTCGGGACTGCACTCGCCGCTGCAAAGAGCACCCGACTCGCCCACGTATCTACCCTGTCCCCGTAACCCTGAAACCCCCACTTAAACTTTTTGGATATTGAGGGCACTTTAGCTTGGCCAATCCAGCTAATCTGCACATATTTGGACTCTGTCAGGAAACCGAAGCACCCGGAGGAAACCCACGCAGAGACGGGGAGAACGTGCAGACTCCGCACAGATAGTGACGCAGCTGGGAATCGAACCTGGGACCCTGGGGCTGTGAAGCAACTGTGCTACCGTGCTGCCCTAATTCCTTTTTCAAATGGCAGGCAGTGACTAATGGGGTACCACAGGGATCGGTGCTGGGACCCCAGCTGTTCTTTTTATAAGTGTATTTACGGTGGGCGTCACTGGTTAGTCCTGCATTTAGTGCCTATTACTAGTTGTCCTCGAAGGCGGTGGTGTTGCCTTCTTGAACTGCTGCAGTTCCTGAGGTGAAGGTCCACCCTACAGAGTGCCAGGGTTCCCACGTATCTGCTGTTTTTGTTCTTCTAGACTGTATTGGCCGTGGGTTTGGAAGGTACTACCTCAGGAAACTTGGCGAGTTCCTGCAGTGCATCTTGTAGATGGTACACACGGCTGCGACTATTCATCGGTGGTGGAGGGTTTGAATGTTTGTGGAATGGGGGGCAATCAACCGGGCTGCTATGTCCTGGATGGTGTTGAGTTTTTTCATCCAGGCAACTGGGGAGTATTCCATCACACACCTGAATTGTGCCTTGTAGATGGTGGACAGGCTTTGTGGAGCCAGGAGTTGAGTTAACGCTGTAGGATTCCCAGCTATTGACCTGCCCTGGTAGCCACAGTGTTAATGCAGCGAGTCCAGTTCAGTTTCTGAGCAATGGTTACTCCCAGGATGTTGACTGTGGGGGATTCAGCGATGGCAATATTTTTGAATGTCAAGGGGCTATGGTTAGATCCTCTCTTGTAGGAGATGGCCATTGCCTGGCACTTGTGTAGCGTGAATGTAACTTGCCACTTGTCCACCCAAGCCTGGATATTGTCCAGGTCTTGCTGCATTTGGACATGGACTGCTTCAGTATCTGAGGAGTTGCGAATGTTGCTGAACATTGTGCAGTCATCCGCTAACATCCCCACTTCTGACCTTATGATGGAAGGCAGGTCATTGATGATGCAGCTGGAGATGGTTGGGGCCGAGGACACTTCCCTGAGGAACTCCTGCAGTGGTGCCCTGGAGCTGAGATGACTGACCTCCAACCACCACAACCATCTTCCTTTGTACGAGGTATGACTCCAACCAGCGGAGAGTTTTTTCCCTGATTCCCATTGACTCCAGTTTCGCTCGGGCTCCTTGATGCCACACTCGGTCAAAAACTGCCTTAATGTCAAGGGCTGTCACTCTCACCTCACCTCTGACATTCAGCTCTTTCGTCCATGTTTGAACCAAGGCTGTAATGAGGTCAGGAGCTGATGACGCTGGCAGAGCCCAAAGTGAGTGTCCGTAAGCTGGTTATTGATGAGTAACTGCTGCTTGATAGCACTTCCATCATTTTGCTGATGATGGAGAGAATACTGATAAGGTGGTGCAAACTTTTCAGCACGGCCTGAAAAAACAAACACAGGGACCCAGGGAGACCTGCTTAGCGAGATTCTTATTCTGCTACAGGACAACCCCGCAAGCCAGAAGAGACATTCTTCCGCATATCGGCAGAAATGTTCACCACAGGCACGAAATGCAAGCTCAGGGCCTGAAGTCTAATCGCTACGTGAACCATTATACACGGGTGTGAGTGCGCTGTTCAGAAAGGCGGAGGATCCCGCCGCCAGATAGTGCAGCTTGTTCTCTCTATTCTCCTGAAAACTGTTGCCATTCTTCCTCTGATGACATTTCCAAATCTTCTGCCGTTTGAAGTTTGGAAATGATGTAAAAGCAGCGGCTCTAAGTGGTATGTCAGCACACTGCTGTGTGAGCCTTGATTCCCAACGATCTGTGCTCCCATCCCCACGTTGCCACAATGCCCATGTGTTTGGGTAAGGAGCAGTAAGCCTGGGTCATCCCCTCGCAAAAACCATGTGTGAGTATTATAAAGGTGAGGAACCATAAGCTGCTCTATTTGCTTCAGAGTAACCAATGGAGTGTGAACACATTTCTACCTTTCAAAGGTGTCGGTGAAACTTACAGCTTGCATGATTTGCTGCAAAATCCAGCCATTGGCCCTGGAACGTGAAATAAATAAACTCATCACCAGTAGACTGGATGTGATCTCTGATGAACCGATGTTCCAGGTGAACATTAATTCCCGAAACTGATATTTATTGTTCAATGAACATCTACGTCTCCAGAAATGACACTGCTATAGACAACTTTTTCAATGATTCACCGGCTGTGATTATCTGAATAAATACTTATTCCAAACTGTACAGTTGCTCACGACCTGACCTACCTTCGCTATTTCTTTCCCTTCCTTGCAGCTAACGTAGCAACAATTGTGGTAATTTCAAAGGGGAACTGCGGCCTCTCCAAATGTGTCACTCGCTATTTGCTGGCCATGGCAGCAGCTGACCTACTGACAGTGATCTTCGACCTGATATTGAGACACATTCCAATTGTTTATGAGCAATTCTTTAATGCTATGATTGGGCTCGAGTTGTGTAATATCCACGCCGTCCTGCTTTATGCAGCCACTGACTGTTCTGTCTGGTCCACCGTCACTTTCACCTTTGATCGATTTGTGGCCATTTGTTGCCCGAAGCTGAAAAGTAAATATTGCAGCGAAAAAACGGCGGCAGTGGTTCTGGGAACAGTGACTGTGCTGAGCTGTCTGAAGAACATTTTCTGGTATTTTATGTTTTATCCTGTTTATATGCTCAACAACACACCTTGGTTTTGTGAGGTTTCAATTAAAAAAACGCAATCAATCATCTGGGGAACCGTCGAATTCATCCATTATATTGTAACACCAGCGACTCCATTTGTCCTGATTCTGCTGTTCAATGTTCTCACCGTCAGACACATTGTCCTGAGCAGCAGGGCCCGCAGGAGACTCCGGGCTCACAGCAGTGGGGAGAGTCCCAGAGACCCAGAGATGGAGAGTCGGAGGAAATCCATAATTTTACTATTTCTTATCTCATTGAATTTTGTTTTGTTATGGGCAATATACATGGTATACTTTATATTTAACCGAATATACGGGTTATTGAATGAAGTTATGCCGATACCTACATGTGTGAAAGAATTGGGATTCATGCTACAGTTGCTGAGTTGCTGCACAAACACTGTGATTTATGCCATTTCACAGACGAAATTCAGAGAACAGTTGAAGAATATGATGAAATATCCATTCATTCTACTTATGAAGCAAATTAAATGATCATAGAAAGTAAATTAGCTGAGACATCAGACATAAACTTAACTTCATATATTAGCTGGTGAATTCCTGCAGACACAAAGAGACAGTTACAGTGCTGTTGCCTTTCATTTGGTCTGAACTCCTGATTTAGTCTGAGGTCCCGCTCATGCCCCTGTCCTAGTTCTGCAGATACCATCCGTACTGCCTGGAATACATCACACGGGTTTCTTTTTTCATTAGTTGTACATCACTGTTAGTTTGTGATTTATTGGCAATTCCAATTGTTTATGAATAATTGCCCTGGGCTCGAAGTTTCGGTCCGACCCTATTTTAACAGCTGCAACCAGCATCACGTCATTATGTCAGCAGTGCTGTTAGGAAGCATGTTTTAGACTTTTACACAGTGAAGGAGAGTAGCCAGAAAAGGTTCACATCAGGACCGGTTGCAGAAAGAACTCAAGGTGCTGATGTTCCCAAAAGAGGAAGGAGGTGATTCTGGAGCTGGACAGGACTTTGTTGAGGCCACAGCTGCAGTAATGTTTAATTCTGGTCTCCGCATTCTCGGAAGGATGTGATTGCACTGGAGGGGGTGCAGAGGAGATTCAGCAGGATGATGCCTGGGGTGGAACCTTTTAGCTATGTTTTCACTGGAGCACAGACGGTTCAAGGGGAACATGATTCAGGTGCAGAAGCTTACGAAGGGTTTGGAGAGGAGGAAAGAAGTCAGCTGATCAACTAAGTTGAAGGGTCAAATACAACGGGGCAAAATTTGAAACTGAAAGGCAGGAGGTTTAGAGGGGATTTGAAGAACAATAATTTGTCTGAGGAAAGTGAGAATCTGGAAAGCCTTGTCTGGGAGAGTAATTGATGCAGACAACCTAACCATTCAAAGTACTTGGATGAACACGTGAACTGTCAAAACATTCAAAGCTATGGGCCCACTGGGCTGTGGAATTAGTGTCAATTAGAGCAGTTCTGTTGTCGGATCAGGATTGTTGGGCCGGAGGAGCTCTTTGGTCCGTGGAGGATAATAAATTCTTTGGCATCTGCTGACTTTGTGTTTCTGGGTGTTCGACTACGACCATTTGGAATCTATTGTCAGACAGCACGGTGGGACAGTGGCTAGCACTGCAGCCTCACAGTGCTGAGGACCAGGGCAGCACGGTGGGACATTGGTTAACACGGTGGGACATTGGTTAGCACTGCTGCCTCATGGTGCTGAGGACCAGGGCAGCACGGTGGGGCAGTTGTTAGCACTGCTGCCTCGCGGTGCTGAGGTCCCGGGCAGCACGGTGGGACACTGGTTAGCACTGCTGCCTCACAGTGCTGAGGACCAGGGCAGCACGGTGGGACAGTGGTTAGCACTGTTGTCTCACGGTGCTGAGGACCAGGGCAGCACGGTGGGACAGTGGTTAGCATTGCTGCTTCATGGTGCTGAGGACCAAGGCAGCACGGTGGGACAGTGGTTAGTACTGCTGCCTCATGGTGCTGAGGACCAGGGCGGCACGGTGGGACAGTGGTTAGCACTGCTGCCTCATGGAACTGAGGACCAGGGCAGCACGGTGGGACAGTGGTTAGCAGTGCTACCTCACGTTGCTGAGGAACAGGTCAGCAACGGTGGGTCAGTGGTTAGCACTGCTGCCTCACGGTGCTAAGGACCCGGGCAGCACGGTGGGTCAGTGGTTAGCACTGCTGCATCACGGTGCTGAGGACCAGGGCAGCACGGTGGGACAGTGGTTAGCACTGCTGCCTCACGGTGCTGAGGACCAGGGCAGCACGGTGGGACAGTGGTTAGCACTGCTGCCTCATGGTGCTGAGGACCAGGGCAGCACGGTGGGACAGTGGTTAGCACCGCTGCCACACATTGCTGAGGACCAGGACAGCACGGTTGGTCAGTGGTTAGCACTGCTACCTCACGGTGCTGAGGACCAGGGCAGCACGGTGGGACAGTGGTTAGCACTGCTACCTCACGGTGCTGAGCACCAGGACAGCACGGTTGGTCAGTGGTAAGCACTGCTACTTCACGGTGCTGAGGACCTAGGCAGCACGGTGGGACAGTGGTTAGCACTGCTACCTCACGGTGCTGAGGACCAGGGCAGCACGGTGGGGCAGTTGTTAGCACTGCTGCCTCACGGTGCTGATGTCCCGGGCAGCACGGTGGGACACTGGTTAGCACTGCTGCCTCACAGTGCTGAAAACCAGGGCAGCACGGTGGGACACTGGTTAGCACTGTTGTCTCACGGTGCTGAGGACCAGGGCAGCACGGTGGGACAGTGGTTAGCATTGCTGCTTCATGGTGCTGAGGACCAAGGCAGCACGGTGGGACACTGGTTAGCACTGCTGCCTCATGGTGCTGAGGACCAGGACAGCACGGTGGGTCAGTGGTTAGCACTGCTGCCTCACGGTGCTGAGGACCCGGGCAGCACGGTGGGACAGTGGTTAGCACTGCTGCCTCATGGTGCGGATGGCCAGGGCAGAACGGTGGGACAGTGGCTAGCACCGCTGCTTCGAGGTGCTGAGGACCAAGGCAGCATGGTGGGACACTGGTTAGCACTGCTGCCTCACAGTGCTGAGGACCAGGGCAGCACGGTGGGACACTGGTTAGCACTGTTGTCTCACGGTGCTGAGGACCAGGGCAGCACGGTGGGACAGTGGTTAGCATTGCTGCTTCATGGTGCTGAGGACCAAGGCAGCACGGTGGGACAGTGGTTAGTACTGCTGCCTCATGGTGCTGAGGACCAGGGCAGCTCGGTGGGACAGTGGTTAGCACTGCTGCCTCATGGAACTGAGGACCAGGGCAGCACGGTGGGACAGTGGTTAGCAGTGCTACCTCACGTTGCTGAGGAACAGGTCAGCAACGGTGGGTCAGTGGTTAGCACTGCTGCCTCACGGTGCTAAGGACCCGGGCAGCACGGTGGGTCAGTGGTTAGCACTGCTGCATCACGGTGCTCAGGACCAGGGCAGCACGGTGGGTCAGTTGTTAGCACTGCTGCCTCATGGTGCTGAGGTCCCGGGCAGCACGGTGGGACAGTGGTTAGCACTGCTGCCTCATGGTGCTGAGGTCCCGGGCAGCACGGTGGGACAGTGGTTAGCACTGCTGCCTCATGGTGCTGAGGTCCCGGGCAGCACAGTGGGCCAGTGGTTAGCACTGCTGCCTCATGGTGCTGAGGTCCCGGGCAGCACGGTGGGACAGTGGTTAGCACTGCTACCTCACGTTGCTGAGGACAAGGTCAGCAACGGTGGGTCAGTGGTTAGCACTGCTGCCTCATGGTGCTGAGGTCCTGGGCAGCACGCAGGGACAGTTGTTAGCACTGCTACCTCACGTTGCTGAGGACCAGGTCATCACGGTGGGACAGGTTAGCACTGCTGCCTCACAGTGCTGAGGACCAGGTAGCACGGTTGACAGTAGTTAGCACTGCTACCTCACGTTGCTGAGGACCAGGGCAGCACGGTGGGACAGTGGTTAGCACCACTGCCTCACGGTGCTGAGGTCCCGAGCAGCACGATGGGACAGTGGTTAGCACTGCTGCCTCATGGTGCTGAGGGCCAGGGCAGCACGGTGGGACAGTGGTTAGCACTGCTACCTCACGTTGCTGAGGAACAGGTCAGCAACGGTGGGTCAGTGGTTAGCACTGCTGCCTCATGGTGCTGAGTTCCCGGGCAGCACGCTGGGACAGTGGTTAGCACTGCTGCCTCATGGTGCTGAGGTCCCGGGCAGCACGCTGGGACAGTGGTTAGCACTGCTGCCTCATGGTGCTGAGGTCCCGGGCAGCACGCTGGGACAGTGGTTAGCACTGCGGCCTCAATGTGCTGAGGACCAGTGCAGCACGGTGGGACAGGTTAGCACTGCTGCCTCACAGTGCTGAGGACCAGGTAGCACGGTTGACAGTAGTTAGCACTGCTACCTCACGTTGCTGAGGACTAGGTCAGCAACGGTGGGTCAGTGGTTAGCACTGCTGCCTCATGGTGCTGAGGTCCCGGGCAGCACGCTGGGACAGTTGTTAGCACTGCTACCTCACATTGCTGAAGACCAGGTCAGCACAGTGGGACAGGTTAGCACTGCTGCCTCACAGTGCTGAGGACCAGATAGCACGGTGGGACAGTGGTTAGCACCGCTGCCTCACGGTGCTGAGGTCCTGAGCAGCACGATGGGACAGTGGTTAGCACTGCTGCCTCATGGTGCTGAGGGCCAGGCCAGCACGGTGGGACAGTGGTTAGCACTGCTGCCTTACAGTGCTGAGGACCAGGGCAGCACGGTGGTACAGTGGTTAGCACTGCTGCCTTACAGTGCTGAGGGCCAGGGCAGCACGGTGGGACAGTGGTTAGCACTGCTGCCTTACAGTGCTGAGGACCAGGGCAGCACGGTGGGACAGTGGTTAGCACTGCTGCCTCATGGTGCTGAGGACCAAGGCAGCACAGTGGGACAGTGATTAGCACTGCTGCCTGACGGTGCTGAGGACCAGGGCACCACGGTGGGACAGTGGTTAGCACTGCTGCCTGATGGTGCTGAGGACCAGGGCAGCACGGTGGGACAGTGATTAGCACTGCTACCTCACGTTGCTGAGGACCAGGTCAGCAAGGTGGGACAGGTTAGCACTGCTGCCTCACAGTGCTGAGGACCAGGTAGCACGGTTGACAGTAGTTAGCACTGCTACCTCACGTTGCTGAGGACCAGGGCAGCACGGTGGGTCAGTTGTTAGCACTGCTACCTCACGTTGCTGAGGACCAGGTCAGCAACGGTGGGTCAGTGGTTAGCACAGCTGCCTCATGGTGCTGTGGTCCCGGGCAGCACGGTTGGACAGTTTAGCACTGCTGCCTCATGGTGCTGAGCACCAGGGCAGCACGATGGGACAGTGGTTAGCACTGCTGCCTCATGGTGCTGAGGTCCCGGGCAGCAACGTGGGCCAGTAGTTAGCACTGCTGCCTCAATGTGCTGAGGACCAGGGCAGAACGGTGGGACAGTGGCTAGCACTGCTGCCTCATAGTGCTGAGCACCAGGGCAGCACGGTGGGTCAGTGGTTAGCACTGCAGCCTCAAGGTGCTGAGGACCAGGGCAGCACGGTGGGACAGTGGTTAGCACTGCTGCCTCACGGTGCTGAGGACGCGGGCAGCACGGTGGGACAGTGGTTTGCACTGCTGCCTCGCGGTGCTGAGGACCCGGGCAGCACGGTGGGTCAGTGGTTTGCACTGCTGCCTCACGGTGCTTAGGACCAGGGCAGCACGGTGGGACAGCGGCTAGCATTGCTGCCTAATGGTCCGGAGGACCAGGGCAGCACGGCGGGACAGTGGTTAGCACTGCTGCCTCACGGTGCTGAGGACCAGAGCAGCACGGTGGGACAGTGGCTAGCACCGCTGTCTCGCGGTGCTGAGGACCCGTGCAGCACGGTGGGACAGTGGTTAGCACTGCTGCCTCAAGGTGCTGAGTAACAGGGCAGCACGGTGGGACACTGGTTAGCACTGCTGCCTCACGGTGCTGAGGACCAGGGCAGCACGGTGGGACAGTGGCTAGCACCGCTGTCTCGCGGTGCTGAGGACCCGTGCAGCACGGTGGGACAGTGGTTTGCACTGCTGCCTCACGGTGCGTAGGACCAGGGCAGCACGGTGCGACAGTGGCTAGCATTGCTGCCTAATGGTCCGGAGGACCAGGGCAGCACGGCGGGACAGTGGTTAGCACTGCTGCCTCACGGTGCTGAGGACCAGAGCAGCACGGTGTGTCAGTGGTTAGCACTGCTGCCTCAAGGTGCTGAGGAACAGGGCAGCACGGTGGGACACTGTTTAGCACTGCTGCCTCACGGTGCTGAGGACCAGGGCAGCACGGTGGGACACTGGTTAGCACTGCTGCCTCACGGTGCTGAGGACCAGGGCAGCACGGTGGGACAGTGGTTACCACCGCTGCTTCACGGTGCTGAAGCAGGGCAGCACGGTGGGTCAGTTGTTAGCACTGCTGCCTCACGGTGCTGAGGTCCCGAGCAGCATGATGGGACAGAGGTTAGCACTGCTGCCTCATGGTGCTGAGCGCCAGGGCAGCACGGTGGGACAGTGGTTAGCACTGCTGCCTTACAGTGCTGAGGACCAGGGCAGCATTGTGGGTCAGTGGTTAGCACTGCTGACTCAAGGTGCTGAGGACCAGGGCAGCACAGTGGGACACTGGTTAGCACTGCTGCGTCACAGTGCTGAGGACCAGGGCAGCACGGTGGGACACTGGTTAGCACTGCTGCCTCACGGTGCTGAGGACCAGGGCAGCACGGTGGGACACTGGTTAGCACTGCTGCGTCACGGTGCTGAGGACCAGGGCAGCACGGTGTGACAGTCGTTAGTACTGCTGCCTCACGGTGCTGAGGACCCGGGCAGCAGGGTGGGACAGTGGTTAGCACTGCTGCCTCATGGTGCGGAGGGCCAGGGCAGAACGGTGGGACAGTGGCTAGCACCGCTGCTTCGAGGTGCTGAGGTCCTGGGCAGAACGGTGGGACATTGGTTAACACGGTGGGACATTGGTTAGCACTGCTGCCTCATGGTGCTGAGGACCAGGGCAGCACGGTGGGGCAGTTGTTAGCACTGCTGCCTCGCGGTGCTGAGGTCCCGGGCAGCACGGTGGGACACTGGTTAGCACTGCTGCCTCACAGTGCTGAGGACCAGGGCAGCACGGTGGGACACTGGTTAGCACTGTTGTCTCACGGTGCTGAGGACCAGGGCAGCACGGCGGGACAGTGGTTAGCACTGCTGCCTCACGGTGCTGAGGACCAGGGCAGCACGGTGGGACAGTGGTTAGCATTGCTGCTTCATGGTGCTGAGGACCAAGGCAGCACGGTGGGACAGTGGCTCGCACTGCTGCCTCATGGAACTGAGGACCAGGGCAGCACGGTGGGACAGTGGTTAGCACTGCTGCCTCATGGTGCTGAGGAACAGGGCAGCACGGTGGGACAGTGGTTAGCACTGCTACCTCACGTTGCTGAGGAACAGGTCAGCAACGGTGGGTCAGTGGTTAGCACTGCTGCCTCATGGTGCTGAGGACCAGGGCAGCACGGTGGGACAGTGGTTAGCACTGCTGCCTCATGGAACTGAGGAACAGGGCAGCACGGTGGGACAGTGGTTAGCACTGCTACCTCACGTTGCTGAGGAACAGGTCAGCAACGGTGGGTCAGTGGTTAGCACTGCTGCCTCACGGTGCTAAGGACCCGGGCAGCACGGTGGGTCAGTGGTTAGCACTGCTGCATCACGGTGCTCAGGACCAGGGCAGCACGGTGGGTCAGTGGTTAGCACTGCTGCATCACGGTGCTCAGGACCAGGGCAGCACGGTGGGACAGTGGTTAGCACTGCTGCTTCATGGTGCTGAGGACCAAGGCAGCACGGTGGGACAGTGGTTAGTACTGCTGCCTCATGGTGCTGAGGACCAGGGCAGCACGGTGGGACAGTGGTTAGCACTGCTGTCTCATGGACCTGAGGACCAGGGCAGCACGGTGGGACAGTGGTTAGCAGTGCTACCTCACGTTGCTCAGGAACAGGTCAGCAACGGTGGGTCAGTTGTTAGCACTGCTGCCTCACGGTGCTGAGGTCCCGGGCAGCACGGTGGGTCAGTGGTTAGCACTGCTGCCTCACGGTGCTGAGGACCAGGGCAGCACGGTGGGTCAGTGGTAAGCACTGCTGCATCACAGTGCTGAGGACCAGGGCAGCACGGTGGGTCAGTGGTTAGCACTGCTGCCTCACGGTGCTGAGGACCAGGGCAGCACGGTGGGACAGTGGGTAGCACTGCTGCCTCATGGTGCTGAGGTCCCGGGCAGCACGGTGGGACAGTGGTTAGCACTGCTACCTCACGTTGCTGAGGACAAGGTCAGCAACGGTGGGTCAGTGGTTAGCACTGCTGCCTCATGGTGCTGTGGTCCCGGGCAGCACGGTGGGACAGTGGTTAGCACTGCTGCATCACGGTGCTCAGGACCAGGGCAGCACGGTGGGTCAGTGGTTAGCACTGCTGCATCACGGTGCTAAGGACCAGGGCAGCACGGTGGGTCAGTTGTTAGCACTGCTGCCTCATGGTGCTGAGGTCCCGGGCAGCACGGTGGGACAGTGGTTAGCACTGCTACCTCACGTTGCTGAGGACAAGGTCAGCAACGGTGGGTCAGTGGTTAGCACTGCTGCCTCATGGTGCTGTGGTCCCGGGCAGCACGGTGGGACAGTGGTTAGCACTGCTAGCTCACGGTGCTGAGGACCAGGGCAGCACGGTGGGACAGTGGTTAGCACTGCTGTCTCACGGTGCTGAGGACTAGGGCAGCATGGTGGGACAGGTTAGCACTGCTGCCTCACACTGCTGAGGACCAGGTAGCACGGTTGACAGTAGTTAGCACTGCTACCTCACGTTGCTGAGGACCAGGGCAGCACGGTGGGACAGTGGTTAGCACCACTGCCTCACGGTGCTGAGGTCCCGAGCAGCACGATGGGACAGTGGTTAGCACTGCTGCCTCATTGTGCTGAGGGCCAGGGCAGCACGGTGGGACAGTGGTTAGCACTGCTACCTCACGTTGCTGAGGACCAGGTAGCACGGTTGACAGTACTTAGCACTGCTGCCTCACGGTGCTGAGGACCAGGTAGCACGGTTGACAGTAGTTAGCACTGCTACCTCACGTTGCTGAGGACTAGGTCAGCAACGGTGGGTCAGTGGTTAGCACTGCTGCCTCATGGTGCTGAGGTCCCGGGCAGCACGCAGGGACAGTTGTTAGCAGTGCTACCTCACGTTGCTGAGGACCAGGTCAGCACGGTGGGACAGGTTAGCACTGCTGCCTCACAGTGCTGAGGACCAGATAGCACGGTGGGACAGTGGTTAGCACCGCTGCCTCATGGTGCTGAGGTCCCGAGCAGCACGATGGGACAGTGGTTAGCACTGCTGCCTCATGGTGCTGAGGGCCAGGCCAGCACGGTGGGACAGTGGTTAGCACTGCTGCCTTACAGTGCTGAGGACCAGGGCAGCACGGTGGGACAGTGGTGAGCACTGCTGCCTCATGGTGCTGAGGACCAAGGCAGCACGGTGGGACAGTGATTAGCACTGCTGCCTGACGGTGCTGAGGACCAGGGCACCACGGTGGGACAGTGGTTAGCACTGCTGCCGCATGGTGCTGAGGACCAAGGCAGCACGGTGGGACAGTGATTAGCACTGCTGCCTGACGGTGCTGAGGACCAGGGCAGCACGGTGGGTCAGTGGTTAGCACTGCTGCCTCACGGTGCTGAGAACGCGGGCAGCACGGTGGGAAAGTGGTTAGCACTGCTACCTCACGGTGCTCAGGACCAGGGCAGCACGGTGGGACAGTTGTTAGCACTGCTGCCTCATGGTGCTGAGGACCAGGGCAGCATGGTGGGTCAGTTGTTAGCACTGCTGCCTCATGGTGCTGAGGTCCCGGGCAGCACGGTGGGACAGTGGTTAGCACTGCTACCTCACGGTGCTGAGGACGGTGAGCAACGGTGGGTCTGTGGTTAGCACTGCTGCCTCATGGTGCTGAGGTCCCGGGCAGCACGCTGTGACAGTTGTTAGCACTGCTACCTCACGTTGCTGAGGACCAGGTCAGCACGGTGGGACAGGTTAGCACTGCTGCCTCACAGTGCTGAGGACCAGGTAGCACGGTTGACAGTAGTTAGCACTGCTACCTCACGTTGCTGAGGACCAGGGCAGCACGGTGGGTCAGTTGTTAGCACTGCTGCCTCATGGTGCTGAGGTCCCAGGCAGCACGGTGGGACAGTGGTTAGCACTGCTAGCTCACGGTGCTGAGGACCAGGGCAGCACGGTGTGTCAGTTGTTAGCACTGCTGCCTCATGGTGCTGAGGTCCCGGGCAGCACGGTGGGACAGTGGTTAGCACTGCTACCTCACGGTGCTCAGGACCAGGGCAGCACGGTGGGACAGTTGTTAGCACTGCTGCCTCATGGTGCTGAGGACCAGGGCAGCACGGTGGGACAGTGGCTAGCATTGCTGCCTAATGGTCCGGAGGACCAGGGCAGCACGGCGGGACAGTGGTTAGCACTGCTGCCTCACGGTGCTGAGGACCAGGGCAGCACGGTGGGTCAGTTGTTAGCACTGCTGCCTCATGGTGCTGAGGTCCCAGGCAGCACGGTGGGACAGTGGTTAGCACTGCTAGCTCACGGTGCTGAGGACCAGGGCAGCACGGTGTGTCAGTTGTTAGCACTGCTGCCTCATGGTGCTGAGGTCCCGGGCAGCACGGTGGGACAGTGGTTAGCACTGCTGCCTCATGGTGCTGTGGTCCCGGGCAGCACGGTTGGACAGTTTAGCACTGCTGCCTCATGGTGCTGAGCACCAGGGCAGCACGATGGGACAGTGGTTAGCACTGCTGCCTCATGGTGCTGAGGTCCCGGGCAGCAACGTGGGCCAGTGGTTAGCACTGCTGCCTCCTGGTGCTGAGGACCAGGGCAGCACGGTGGGACAGTGGTTAGCACTGCTGCCTCAATGTGCTGAGGACCAGGGCAGAACGGTGGGACAGTGGCTAGCACCGCTGCCTCATGGTGCTGAGCACCAGGGCAGCACGGTGGGTCAGTGGTTAGCACTGCAGCCTCAAGGTGCTGAGGACCAGGCCAGCACGGTGGGACAGTGGTTAGCACTGCTGCCTCACGGTGCTGAGGACGCGGGCAGCACGGTGGGACAGTGGCTAGCACTGCTGTCTCGCGGTGCTGAGGACCCGTGCAGCACGGTGGGACAGTGGCTAGCATTGCTGCCTCACGGTGCTGAGAACCAGGGCAGCACGGTGGGACACTGGTTAGCACTGCTGCCTCACGGTGCTGAGGACCCGGGCAGCACGGTGGAACAGTGGTTAGCACTGCTGCCTCACTGTGCTGAGGACCAGGGCAGCACGGTGGGACAGTGGTTAGCACTGCTGCCTCACGGTGCTTAGGACCAGGGCAGCACGGTGGGACAGCGGCTAGCATTGCTGCCTAATGGTCCTGAGGACCAGGGCAGCACGGTGGGACAGTGGTTAGCACTGCTGCCTCACGGTGCTGAGGACTAGGGCAGCACGGTGGGTCAGTGGTTAGCACTGCTGCCTCAAGGTGCTGAGGAACAGGGCAGCACGGTGGGACACTGGTTAGCACTGCTGCCTCACGGTGCTGAGGACCAGGGCAGCACGGTGGGACACTGGTTAGCACTGCTGCCTCACGGTGCTGAGGACTAGGGCAGCACGGTGGGACAGTGGTTAGCACTGTTGTCTCACGGTGCTGAGGACCAGGGCAGCACGGTGGGACAGTAATTAGCACTGCTGCCTCACGGTGCTGAGGACCAGGGCAACACGGTGGGACAGTGGTTAGAACCGCTGCCTCACGGTGCTGAGGCAGGGCAGCACGGTGGGTCAGTTGTTAGCACTGCTGCCTCACGGTGCTGAGGTCCCGAGCAGCGATGGGACAGTGGTTAGCACTGCTGCCTCATGGTGCTGAGCGCCAGGGCAGCACGGTGGGACAGTGGTTAGCACTGCTGCCTCACAGTGCTGAGGACCAGGGCAGCATGGTGGGTCAGTGGTTAGCACTGCTGCCTCACGGTGCTGAGGACCAGGGCAGCATTGTGGGTCAGTGGTTAGCACTGCTGACTCAAGGTGCTGAGGGCCAGGGCAGCACGGTGGGACACTGGTTAGCAATGCTGCCTCACAGTGCTGAGGACCAGGTACCACGGTTGACAGTAGTTAGCACTGCTACCTCACGTTGCTGAGGACCAGGGCAGCACGGTGGGTCAGTTGTTAGCACTGCTGCCTCATGGTGCTGAGGTCCCAGGCAGCACGGTGGGACAGTGGTTAGCACTGCTAGCTCACGGTGCTGAGAACCAGGGCAGCACGGTGTGTCAGTTGTTAGCACTGCTGCCTCATGGTGCTGAGGTCCCGGGCAGCACGGTGGGACAGTGGTTAGCACTGCTACCTCACGTTGCTGAGGACCAGGTCAGCAACGGTAGCAGTGGTTAGCACTGCTGCCTCATGGTGCTGTGGTCCCGGGCAGCACGGTTGGACAGTTTAGCACTGCTGCCTCATAGTGCTGAGCACCAGGGCAGCACGATGGGACAGTGGTTAGCACTGCTGCCTCATGGTGCTGAGGTCCCGGGCAGCAACGTGGGCCAGTGGTTAGCACTGCTGCCTCCTGGTGCTGAGGACCAGGGCAGCACGGTGGGACAGTGGTTAGCACTGCTGCCTCAATGTGCTGAGGACCAGGGCAGAACGGTGGGACAGTGGCTAGCACCGCTGCCTCACTGTGCTGAGCACCAGGGCAGCACGGTGGGTCAGTGGTTAGCACTGCAGCCTCAAGGTGCTGAGGACCAGGGCAGCACGGTGGGACAGTGGTTAGCACTGCTGCCTCACGGTGCTGAGGACCAGGGCAGCACGGTGGGACAGTGGTTAGCACTGCTGCCTCACGGTGCTGAGGACGCGGGCAGCACGGTGGGACAGTGGCTAGCACTGCTGTCTCGCGGTGCTGAGGACCCGTGCAGCACGGTGGGACAGTGGCTAGCATTGCTGCCTCACGGTGCTGAGAACCAGGGCAGCACGGTGGGACACTGGTTAGCACTGCTGCCTCACGGTGCTGAGGACCAGGGCAGCACGGTGGGACAGTGGCTAGCATTGCTGCCTAATGGTCCGGAGGACCAGGGCAGCACGGCGGGACAGTGGTTAGCACTGCTGCCTCACGGTGCTGAGGACCAGAGCAGCACGGTGGGACAGTGGTTAGCACTGCTGCCTCAAGGTGCTGAGGAACAGGGCAGCACGGTGGGACAGTGGTTAGCACTGCTGCCTTACAGTGCTGAGGACCAGGGCAGCATTGTGGGTCAGTGGTTAGCACTGCTGACTCAAGGTGCTGAGGACCAGTGCAGCACGGTGGGACACTGGTTAGCACTGCTGCGTCACAGTGCTGAGGACCAGGGCAGCACGGTGGGTCAGTTGTTAGCACTGCTGCCTCATGGTGCTGAGGTCCCAGGCAGCACGGTGGGACAGTGGTTAGCACTGCTACCTCACGGTGCTGAGGACCAGGGCACCACGGTGGGTCAGTTGTTAGCACTGCTGCCTCATGGTGCTGAGGTCCCGGGCAGCACGGTGGGACAGTGGCTAGCACTGCTACCTCACGTTGCTGAGGACCAGGTCAGCAACGGTGGGTCAGTGGTTAGCACTGCTGCCTCATGGTGCTGTGGTCCCGGGCAGCACGGTGGGACAGTTTAGCACTGCTGCCTCATGGTGCTGAGCACCAGGGCAGCACGATGCGACAGTGGTTAGCACTGCTGCCTCATGGTGCTGAGGTCCCGTGCATCACGGTGGGACAGTGGTTAGCACTGCAGCCTCAAGGTGCTGAGGACCAGGGCAGCACGGTGGGACAGTGGTTAGCACTGCTGCCTCACGGTGCTGAGGACCAGGGCAGCACGGTGGGGCAGTGGTTAGCACCGCTGCCTCACTGTGCTGAGGACCAGGGCAGCAAGTTGGGGCAGTGGATAGCACTGCTGCCTCACGGTGCTGAGGACGCGGGCAGCACGGTGGAACAGTGGTTAGCACTGCTGTGTCATGGTGCGGAGGGCCAGGGCAGCGCGGTGGGACAGTGGTTTGCACTGCTGCCTCGCGGTGCTGAGGACCCGGGCAGCACGGTGGAACAGTGGTTAGCACTGCTGCCTCACTGTGCTGAGGACCAGGGCAGCACGGTGGGACAGTGGTTAGCACTGCTGCCTCACGGTGCTGAGGACCAGGGCAGCACGGTGGGTCAGTGGTTAGCACTGCTGCCTCAAGGTGCTGAGGAATAGGGCAGCACGGTGGGACACTGGTTAGCACTGCTGCCTCACGGTGCTGAGGACCAGGGCAGCACGGTGGGACAGTGGTTAGCACTGTTGTCTCACGGTGCTGAGGACCAGGGCAGCACGGTGGGACAGTAATTAGCACTGCTGCCTCACGGTGCTGAGGACCAGGGCAACACGGTGGGACAGTGGTTAGAACCGCTGCCTCGGTGCTGAGGCAGGGCAGCACGGTGGGTCAGTTGTTAGCACTGCTGCCTCACGGTGCTGAGGTCCCGAGCAGCGATGGGACAGTGGTTAGCACTGCTGCCTCATGGTGCTGAGCGCCAGGGCAGCACGGTGGGACAGTGGTTAGCACTGCTGCCTTACAGTGCTGAGGACCAGGGCAGCATGGTGGGTCAGTGGTTAGCACTGCTGCCTCACGGTGCTGAGGACCAGGGCAGCATTGTGGGTCAGTGGTTAGCACTGCTGACTCAAGGTGCTGAGGGCCAGGGCAGCACGGTGGGGCACTGGTTAGCACTGCTGCCTCACAGTGCTGAGGACCAGGGCAGCACGGTGGGTCTGTTGTTAGCACTGCTGCCTCATGGTGCTGAGGTCCCGGGCAGCACGGTGGGAGAGTGGTTAGCACTGCTACCTCACGTTGCTGAGGACCAGGGCAGCACGGTGGGTCAGTTGTTAGCACTGCTGCCTCATGGTGCTGAGGTCCCAGGCAGCACGGTGGGACAGTGGTTAGCACTGCTACCTCACGTTGCTGAGGACCAGGTCAGCAACGGTGGGTCAGTGGTTAGCACTGCTGCCTCACGTTGCTGAGGACCAGGGCAGCAACGGTGGGTCAGTGGTTAGCACTGCTGCCTCATGGTGCTGTGGTCCCGGGCAGCACGGTGGGACAGTTTAGCACTGCTGCCTCATGGTGCTGAGCACCAGGGCAGCACGATGCGACAGTGGTTAGCACTGCTGCCTCAATGTGCTGAGGTCCCAGGCAGCACGGTGGGACAGTGGTTAGCACTGCTACCTCAATGTGCTGAGGACCAGGGCAGCACGTTGGGACAGTGGTTAGCACTGCTGCCTCAAAGTGCTGAGGACAAGGGCAGCACGGTGGGACAGTGGTTAGCACTGCTGCCTCACGGTGCTGAGAACGCGGGCAACACGGTGGGACAGTGGTTAGCACTGCTGCCTCATGGTGCGGAGGGCCAGGGCAGCGCGGTGGGACAGTGGTTTGCACTGCTGCCTCGCGGTGCTGAGGACGCGGGCAGCGCGGTGGAACAGTGGTTAGCACTGCTGCCTCACGGTGCTGAGGACCAGGGCAGCGCGGTGGGACAGTGGTTTGCACTGCTGCCTTCGGTGCTGAGGACCCGTGCAGCACGGTGGGACAGTGGTTAGCACTGCTGCCTCACGGTACTGAGGACCAGGGCAGCACGGTGGGACAGTGGCTTGCATTGCTGCCTAATGGTCCTGAGGACCAGGGCTGCACGGTGGGACAGTGGTTAGCACTGCTGCCTCACGTTGCTGAGGACCAGGGCAGCACGGTGGGTCAGTGGTTAGCACTGCTGCCTCAAGGTGCTGAGGAACAGGGCAGCACGGTGGGACACTGGTTAGCACTGCTGCCTCACGGTGCTGAGCGCCAGGGCAGCACGGTGGGACAGTGGTTAGCACCGCTGCCTCACGGTGCTGAGGACCAGGGCAGCACGGTGGGACAGTGGTTAGCACTGCTGCCTCACGGTGATGAGGACCAGGGCAGCACGGTGGGACAGTGGTTAGCACTGCTGCCTCAGGGTAATGAGGACCAGGGCAGCGCGGTGGGACAGTGGTTAGCACTGTTGTCTCACGGTGCTGAGGACCAGGGCAGCACGGTGGGACAGTGGTTAGAACTGCTGCCTCATGGTGCTGAGGACCAAGGCAGCGCGGTGGGACAGCGATTAGCACTGCTGCCTCACAGTGCTGAGGACCCGGGCAGCACGGTGGGTCAGTTTAGCACTGCTGCCTCATGGTGCTGATGTCCCGGGCAGCACAGTGGGCCAGTGGTTAGCACTGCTGCCTCAATGTGCTGAGGACCTGGGCAGAACGGTGGGACAGTGGCTAGCACCGCTGCCTCAGGGTGCTGAGGACCAGGGCAGCACGGTGGGACAGTGGTTAGCACTGCTGCCTCAAGGTGCTGAGGACCAGGGCAGCACGGTGGAACAGTGGTTAGCACTGCTGCCTCACGGTGCTGAGAACGCGGGCAGCACGGTGGAACAGTGGTTAGCACTGCTGCCTCATGGTGCGGAGGGCCAGGGCAGCGCGGTGGGACAGTGGTTTGCACTGCTGCCTCGCGGTGCTGAGGACGCGGGCAGCGCGGTGGAACAGTGGTTAGCACTGCTGCCTCACGGTGCTGAGGACCAGGGCAGCGCGGTGGGACAGTGGTTTGCACTGCTGTCTCGCGGTGCTGAGGACCCGTGCAGCACGGTGGGACAGTGGTTAGCACTGCTGCCTCACGGTGCTGAGGACCAGGGCAGCACGGTGGGACAGTGGGTTGCTTTGCTGCCTAATGGTCCTGAGGACCAGGGCTGCACGGTGGGACAGTGGTTAGCACTGCTGCCTCACGTTGCTGAGGACCAGGGCAGCACGGTGGGTCAGTGGTTAGCACTGCTGCCTCAAGGTGCTGAGGAACAGGGCAGCACGGTGGGACACTGGTTAGCACTGCTGCCTCACGGTGCTGAGGACCAGGGCAGCACGGTGGGACACTGGTTAGCACTGCTGCCTCACGGTGCTGAGGACCAGGGCAGCACGGTGGGACAGTGGTTAGCACCGCTGCCTCACGGTGCTGAGGACCAGGGCAGCACGGTGGGACAGTGGTTAGTACTGCTGCCTCAGGGTAATGAGGACCATGGCAGCGCGGTGGGACAGTGGTTAGCACTGTTGTCTCACGGTGCTGAGAACCAGGGCAGCACGGTGGGACAGTGGTAAGAACTGCTACCTCATGGTGCTGAGGACCAAGGCAGCGCGGTGGGACAGTGATTAGCACTGCTGCCTCAATGTGCTGAGGTCCCAGGCAGCACGGTGGGACAGTGGTTAGCACTGCTACCTCACATTGCTGAGGACCAGGTCAGCGGTGGGTCAGTGGTTAGCACTGCTGCCTCATGGTGCTGTGGTCCCGGGCAGCACGGTGGGACAGTTTAGCACTGCTGCCTCATGGTGCTGAGGTCCCGGGCAGCACGGTGGGCCAGTGGTTAGCACTGCTGCCTCAATGTGCTGAGGACCAGGGCAGAACGGTGGGACAGTGGCTAGCACCGCTGCCTCAGGGTGCTGAGGACCAGGGCAGCACGGTGGGACAGTGGTTAGCACTGCTGCCTCAAGGTGCTGAGGACCAGGGCAGCACGGTGGGACAGTGGTTAGCACTGCTGCCTCACGGTGCTGAGAACGCGGGCAGCACGGTGGAACAGTGGTTAGCACTGCTGCCTCATGGTGCGGAGGGCCAGGGCAGCGCGGTGGGACAGTGGTTTGCACTGCTGCCTCGCGGTGCTGAGGACCAGGGCAGCGCGGTGGAACAGTGGTTAGCACTGCTGCCTCACGGTGCTGAGGACCAGGGCAGTGCGGTGGGACAGTGGTTTGCACTGCTGCCTCACGGTGCTGAGGACCAGGGCAGCACGGTGGGACAGTGGCTTGCATTGCTGCCTAATGGTCCTGAGGACCAGGGCTGCACGGTGGGACAGTGGTTAGCACTGCTACCTCAAGGTGCTGAGGAACAGGGCAGCACGGTGGGACACTGGTTAGCACTGCTGCCTCACGGTGCTGAGGACCAGGGCAGCACGGTGGGACAGTGGTTAGCACCGCTGCCTCACGGTGCTGAGGACCAGGGCAGCACGGTGGGACAGTGGTTAGCACTGCTGCCTCACGGTGATGAGGACCAGGGCAGCACGGTGGGACAGTGGTTAGCACTGCTGCCTCAGGGTAATGAGGACCAGGGCAGCGCGGTGGGACAGTGGTTAGCACTGTTGTCTCACGGTGCTGAGGACCAGGGCAGCA
This sequence comes from Scyliorhinus torazame, assembly GCF_047496885.1. NCBI lineage: Eukaryota > Metazoa > Chordata > Chondrichthyes > Carcharhiniformes > Scyliorhinidae > Scyliorhinus > Scyliorhinus torazame. The sequence goes on along the minus strand of NC_092729.1, from coordinate 56,562,545 downwards.
CGGTGGGACAGTGGTTAGAACTGCTGCCTCATGGTGCTGAGGACCAAGGCAGCGCGGTGGGACAGTGATTAGCACTGCTGCCTCACAGTGCTGAGGACCCGGGCAGCACGGTGGGACAGTTTAGCACTGCTGCCTCATGGTGCTGAGGTCCCGGGCAGCACAGTGGGCCAGTGGTTAGCACTGCTGCCTCAATGTGCTGAGGACCTGGGCAGAACGGTGGGACAGTGGCTAGCACCGCTGCCTCACGGTGCTGAGGACCAGGGCAGCACGGTGGGACAGTGGTTAGCACTGCTGCCTCAAGGTGCTGAGGACCAGGGCAGCACGGTGGGACAGTGGTTAGCACTGCTGCCTCACGGTGCTGAGAACGCGGGCAGCACGGTGGAACAGTGGTTAGCACTGCTGCCTCATGGTGCGGAGGGCCAGGGCAGCGCGGTGGGACAGTGGTTTGCACTGCTGCCTCGCGGTGCTGAGGACGCGGGCAGCGCGGTGGAACAGTGGTTAGCACTGCTGCCTCACGGTGCTGAGGACCAGGGCAGCGCGGTGGGACAGTGGTTTGCACTGCTGTCTCGCGGTGCTGAGGACCCGTGGAGCACGGTGGGACAGTGGTTAGCACTGCTGCCTCACGGTGCTGAGGACCAGGGCAGCACGGTGGGACAGTGGGTTGCATTGCTGCCTAATGGTCCTGAGGACCAGGGCTGCACGGTGGGACAGTGGTTAGCACTGCTGCCTCACGTTGCTGAGGACCAGGGCAGCACGGTGGGTCAGTGGTTAGCACTGCTGCCTCAAGGTGCTGAGGAACAGGGCAGCACGGTGGGACACTGGTTAGCACCGCTGCCTCACGGTGCTGAGCACCAGGGCAGCACGGTGGGTCAGTGGTTAGCACTGCTACCTCACGGTGCTGAGGACCTGGGCAACACGTTGGGACAGTGGTTAGCACTGCTGCCTCAAGGTGCTGAGGACCTGGGCAGCACGGTGGGACAGTTTAGCACTGCTGCCTCATGGTGCTGAGCACCAGGGCAGCACGACGCGACATTGGTTAGCACTGCTGCCTCATGGTGCTGAGGTCCCAGGCAGCACGGTGGGCCAGTGGTTAGCACTGCTGCCTCAATGTGCTGAGGACCAGGGCAGAACGGTGGGATATTGGCTAGCACCGCTGCCTCACGGTGCTGAGAACGTGGGCAGCACGGTGGAACAGTGGTTAGTACTGCTGCCTCATGGTGCGGAGGGCCAGGGCAGCGCGGTGGGACAGTGGTTTGCACTGCTGCCTCGCGGTGCTGAGGACGTGGGCAGCGCGGTGGAACAGTGGTTAGCGCTGCTGCCTCACGGTGCTGAGGACCAGGGCAGCGCGGTGGGACAGTGGTTTGCACTGCTGTCTCGCGGTGCTGAGGACCCGTGCAGCACGGTGGGACAGTGGCTAGCATTGCTGCCTCACGGTGCTGAGGACCAGGGCTGCACGGTGGGACAGTGGTTAGCACTGCTGCCTCATGGTGCTGAGGACCAGGGCAGCACGGTGGGTCAGTGGTTAGCACTGCTGCCTCAAGGTGCTGAGGAACAGGGCAGCACGGCGGGACAGTGATTAGCACTGCTGCCTCACGGTGCTGAGGACCAGGGCAGCACGGTGGGACACTGGTTAGCACTGCTGCCTCACGGTGCTGAGGACCAGGGCAGCACGGTGGGACAGTGGTTAGCACCGCTGCCTCACGGTGCTGAGGACCAGGGCAGCACGGTGGGACAGTGGTTAGCACTGCTGCCTCACGGTGATGAGGACCAGGGCAGCACGGTGGGACAGTGGTTAGCACTGCTGCCTCAGGGTAATGAGGACCAGGGCAGCACGGTGGGACAGTGGTTAGCACTGTTGTGTCACGGTGCTGAGGACCAGGGCAGCACGGTGGGACAGTGGTTAGAACTGCTGCCTCACGGTGCTGAGGACCAGGGCAGCATGGTGGGACAGTGGTTAGAACTGCTGCCTCATGGTGCTGAGGACCAAGGCAGCGCGGTGGGACAGTGATTAGCACTGCTGCCAGACGGTGCTGAGGACCAGGGCAGCACGGTGGGTCAGTGGTTAGCATTGCTGCCTCGGTGCTGAGGACCAGGGCAGCACGGTGGGACAGTAATTAGCACTGCTGCCTCACGGTGCTGAGGACCAGGGCAGCATGGTGGGTCAGTTGTTAGCACTGCTGCCTCATGGTGCTGAGGTCCCGCGCAGCACGGTGGGTCAGTGGTTAGCACTGCTGCCTCACGGTGCTGAGGACCCGGGCAGCACGGTGGGACAGTGGTTAGCACTGCTACCTCAATGTGCTGAGGACCAGGGCAGCACGGTGGGACAGTGGTTAGCACTGCTGCCTCAATGTGCTGAGGACCAGGGCAGCACGGTGGGACAGTGGTTAGCACTGCTGCCTCACGGTGCTGAGGACCAGGGCAGCACGGTGGGACAGTGGTTAGCACTGCTGCCTCAATGTGCTGAGGACCAGGGCAGCACGGTGGGACAGTGGTTAGCACTGCTGCCTCGGTGCTGAGGACTAGGGCAGCATGGTGGGACAGTGGTTAGCACTGCTACCTCACGGTGCTGAGGACCAGGGCAGCACGGTGGGTCAGTTGTTAGCACTGCTGCCTCATGGTGCTGAGGTCCCGGGAAGCACGGTGGGAGAGTGGTTAGCACTGCTGCCTCACGTTGCTCAGGACCAGGGCAGCACGGTGGGTCAGTGGTTAGCACTGCTACCTCACGGTGCTGAGGATCAGGGCAGCACAGTGGGACAGTGGTTAGCACTGATGCCTCAATGTGCTGAGGACCAGGGCAACACGGTGGGTCAGTTGTTAGCACTGCTGCCTCACGGTGCTGAGGACCAGGGCAGCACGGTGGGACAGTAGGTTACACTGCTGCCTCACGGTGCTGAGGACCAGGGCAGCACGGTGGGTCAGTGGTTAGCACTGCTGCCTCACGGTGCTGAGGACCAGGGCAGCACGGTGGGACAGTGGTTAGCACTGCTGCCTCATGGTGCTGAGGACCAGGGCAGCACGGTGGGACAGTGGTTAGCACCGCTGCCTCATGGTGCTGAGGACCAGGGCAGCACGGTGGGTCAGTGGTTAGCACTGCTGCCTCATGGTGCTGAGGACCAGGGCAGCACGGTGGGTCAGTGGTTAGCACTGCTGCCTCACTGTGCTGAGGACCAGGGCAGCACGGTGGGTCAGTGGTTAGCACTGCTACCTCACGGTGCTTAGGACCTGGGCAACACGTTGGGACAGTGGTTAGCACTGCTGCCTCAATGTGCTGAGGACCAGGGCAGCACGGTGGGTCAGTTGTTAGCACTGCTGCCTCACGGTGCTGAGGTCCCGGGCAGCACGATGGGACAGTGGTTAGCACTGCTGCCTCATGGTGCTGAGGGCCAGGGCAGCACGGTGGGACAGTGGTTAGCACTGCTGCCTCACGGTGCTGAGGACCAGGGCAGCACGGTGGGTCAGTGGTTAGCACTGCTGCCTCAAGGTGCTGAGGACCTGGGCAGCACGGTGGGACACTGGTTAGCACTGCTGCCTCACGGTGCTGAGGACCAGGGCAGCACGGTGGGACAGAGGTTAGCACTCTTGTCTCACGGTGCTGAGGACCAGGGCAGCACGGTGGGACACTGGTTAGCCCTGTTGTCTCACGGTGCTGAGGACCAGTGCAGCACGATGGGACAGTGGTTAGCACTGCTGCCTCACGGTGCTGAGGACCAGGGCAGCACGGTGGGACCGTGGTTAGCACTGCTGCCTCATGGTGCTGAGAACCAAGGCAGCACGGTGGGAAAGTGATTAGCACTGCTGCCTCACGGTGCTGAGGATCCGGGCAGTCCGGTGGGACACTGGTTAGCAGTGCTGCCTCACGGTGCTGAGGACCGGGGCAGCACGGTGGGACAGTGGTTAGCACTGCTGCCTCATGGTGCTGAGGACCCGGGCAGCACGGAGGGACAGTGTTTAGCACTGCTACCTGACGAAATTCGATCCCGACTCTGGGTCACTGCCCGTGTGGAGTTTGCACATTATTCCCCTGTTAGTTTAGGATTCGCCCCCACAGCCCCAAGATGTGCAGGGTAGGTGGACTGGCTATATCCTTTTATTAAACAGTAGGAAATATATACAATGCCAAACGGTATAAAGACTAATTTTGTGTTGGAGGAACAGAATACCCTCCCCTCAGTACCAACGTACGGGGAAGGGGGGGTAGGATACTCTGATTGTTAAAACAGTTCACAACACATTTTTGCAAAAAGAAAATGGCACAAGCAGTAAACTTTGCGCGGGAGAGACCAGACACCATCGCCTCTGTACCAACAGAATCAGGAAAGGGTAATGTTGGGAGAGAGGGGAAAGGAGGGTGGTGGGGAAGGAGGGAGGCAGGGTGGAGGGGGGGGGGGGGGGGAAAGGATACTGCCTAAAACATCTGCGGAGGCAGAACAATGGTCCCTTAATTGGAAAAAATGAATTGTGTACTCTAAGTTTATTTTTCAATATAATAATTAACAGATCACTGCACACTCTCAGTCTTATTATGAAGGGGAACATTTTCTTCCTATCTGCCCTGTCCAACCTCCCTTATGAGTGTGAACATTTCTATTGTAAGTGTATTTCATGTCGATTCTCCTAGTTTCATTTTATATGAAATTTTCTTTTATCGTCTTTGGTCCATGGTTCGTTAATGGAGGCATACATTTATTGTCGTGGAGAGGAAGTAAGGAACTCAAATTTTCAAAATATTACACTGTGTTATGCTGTTTTGTATTTTGGGCCGAAGGAATTAGACTTTGAGCAATAATGAGACTGGAGAGAAAATGCTGGAAATTTTCGGAGAGGTTCGTTTAGCTCAGTTGGCTGTTGGCCAATGGATTGGCAAGCGACGGTGTTCTGTACGACCACCGACAGTAATTGGGTCATGCCAGATGGGAATTTTCAGAGAGACCGCAAAGAAGTCACTGGACTCTCAAGGTGGAAACAGCTCTCTCCATTGCACTGATCTGCTCCCTACTGTCTGAAGGCTGAGGCTTCTGCACCCTAAATGGAAAAGGTGCCTCTTCCACATGAATGCCACCTCTCTGCTATTTCTGTAAGTCTACTGTGAAAGACAGTAGAATCTGAAAGAAAGAATGACATATACCTGAAAGACTAGACTGAATAAGGGCCAGACTGAAAGACTTACACCCGAAACAAAGACTCGTATCCATTCACCTTAATCATTCTTTTACACCCATATTCCAGTCTCTGTTTGTTTGTTGTTATTTGTGTCCAGAGTGAAAATGGCAGTGGCATGGTGTTCAGGAGATGTTGTAGAGTTTATTCATTTGCATGTTTTAATAGTTAATTATATTTACTGTTGATAATAAAACATCAATTGTGTTAACATTTATAAACCTGGTGACCTGTACTTATTCGGCAGCAAAATATCTTTGGTATTTTTGAAGAAAATTTAATTTATTCCATATTGAAATGCCAGAGCAGGTGAGGCTAATATAAACTAACACAGGGGCCCCATAATACAGACAGACACTCCCCGACCCCTAGTGCCAGTTTTGAGAGAGTGCTGCAATGTTGAAGGAAGGAGTAAATAATCGCATGTTGATCTCCATAATTTAGACCAAAACTCCCAACGGTGCCAGTACTGACGAAACACTAGACCTTTGGAGACAAATGTCTACATGGTAGGATTTTAACTCCATAATCAAGATGGACCTTCCACCCCGTGCCGGTACTGAGTGAGCACTGCACTATCAGAGGTAGATGTGTATACTCTGTTCGCCGTGGTGCCGATACTGAGTGAGCGCTGCACTCTCAGAGGTAGATGGGTATACTCTATCTTCACCCTGGTGCCGGTACTGAGCGAGCGATGCACTGTCAGAGGTAGATGTGTATACTCTATCTTCACCCTGGTGCCGGTACTGAGCGAGCGATGCACTCTCAGAGGTAGATGTGTATACTCTGTTTGCCCTGGTGCCGGTACTGAGCGAGCGCTGCACTGTCAGAGGTAGATGTGTATACTCTATCTTCACCCTGGTGCCAGTACTGAGTGAGCGATGCACTGTCAGAGGTAGATGTGTATACTCTGTTCGCCGTGGTGCCTGTACTGAGCGAGCGCTGCACTGTCAGAGGTAGATGTATATACTCTGTTCACTTGGTGCCGATACTGAGCGAGCGCTGCACTGTCAGAGGTAGATGTGTATACTCTGTTCGCCCTGGTGCCGGTACTGAGCGAGCGCTGCAATGTCAGAGGTAGATGTGTATACTCTGTTCGCCCTGGTGCCGGTACTGAGCGAGCGCTGCACTGTCAGAGGTAGATGTGTATACTCTGTTCGCCCTGGTGCCGGTAATGAGCGAGCGCTGCACTGTCAGAGGTAGATGTGTATACTCTGTTCACCCTGGTGCCGGTACTGAGCGAGCGCTGCACTGTCAGAGGTAGATGTGTATACTCTGTTCACCCTGGTGCCGGTACTGAGCGAGCGCTGCACTGTCAGAGGTAGATGTGTATACCCTGTTCACCCTGGTGCCGGTACTGAGGAAGCGCTGCACTGTCAGAGGTAGATGTGTATACTCTGTTCGCCCTGGTGCCGGTACTGAGTGAGCGCTGCACTCTCAGAGGTAGATGTGTATACTCTGTTCGCCGTGGTGCCGGTACTGAGAGAGCGCTGCACTGTCAGAGGTAGATGTGTATACTCTGTTCGCCCTGGTGCCGGTACTGAGCGAGCGCTGCACTGTCAGAGGTAGATGTGTACACCCTGTTCGCCCTGGTACCGGTACTGAGCGAGTGCTGCACTGTCAGAGGTAGATGTGTATACTCTGTTCACCCTGGTGCCGGTACTGAGGGAGCGCTGCACTGTCAGAGGTAGATGTGTATACTCTGTTCGCCCTCGTGCCAGTACTGAGTGAGCGATGCACTGTCAGAGGTAGATGTGTATACTCTGTTCGCCGTGGTGACGGTACTGAGCGAGGGATGCACTGTCAGAGGTAGATGTGAATACTCTGTTCGCCGTGGTGCCAGTACTGAGGAAGCGCTGCACTGTCAGAGGTAGATGTGTATACTCTATCTTCACCCTGGTGCCGGGACTGAGGAAGCACTGCACTGTCAGAGGTAGATGTGTATACTCTGTTCGCCCTCGTGCCAGTACTGAGGAAGCGCTGCACTGTCAGAGGTAGATATATATACTCTGTTCGCCCTGGTGCCGGTACTGAGGGAGCGCTGTACTGTCAGAGGTAGAACATAGATCATAGAACGATATAGCGCAGAACAGGCCCTTCGGCCCACGATGTTGCACCGAAACAAAAGCCATCTAACCTACACTATATCATTATCATCCATATGTTTATCCAATAAACCTTTAAATGCCCTCAATGTTGCCGAGTTCACTACTGTTGCAGGTAGGGCACTCCACGGCCTCACCACTCTTTGCATAAAGAACCTACCTCTGACCTCTGTCCTATATCTATTACCCCTCAGTTTTAAGCTATGTCCCCTCGTGCTAGCCATTTCCATCCGCAGGAGAAGGCTCTCACTGTCCACCCTATCTAACCCCCTGATCATTTTGTATGCCTCTATTAAGTCTCCTCTTAACCTTCTTCTCTCTAACTAAAACAACCTCAAGTCCATCAGCCTTTCCTCATAAGATTTTCCCTCCATACCAGGCAACATCCTGGTAAATCTCCTCTGCACCCACTCCAAAGCTTCCACGTCCTTCCAATAATGCGGTGACCAGAACTGTACGCAATACTCCAAATGCGGCCTTACCAGAGTTTTGTACAGCTGCAACATGGCCTCATGATTCCGGAACTCAATCCCTCTACCAATAAAGGCCAATACTCCATAGGCCTTCTTCACAACCTTATCAACCTGGGTGGCAACTTTCAGGGATCTATGTACATGGACACCTAGATCCCTCTGCTCATCCACACTTCCAAGAACTTTACCGTTAGCCAAATATTCCGCATTCCCGTTATTCCTTCCAAAGTGAATCACCTCACTCTTCTCTACATTAAACTCCATTTGCCACCTCTCAGCCCAGCTCTGCAGCTTATCTATGTCCCTCTGTAACCTGTTACATCCTTCCGCACTGTCGACAACAGCACCAACTTTAGTGCCGTCTGCAAATTTACTCACCCACCCTTCTGCGCCTCCTCTAGGTCGTTGATAAAATTGACAAACAGCAACGGCCCCAGAACATATCCTTGTGGTACGCCACGTGTAACTGAACACCATTCTGAACATTTCCCATCAAGCACCACCCTCTGTCTTCTGTCAGCTAGCCAATTTCTGATCCACATCTCTAAATCACCCTCAATCCCCAGCCTCCGTATTTTCTGCAATAGCCTGACGTGGGGAACCTTACAAACGCTTTACTGAAATCCATACACACCACATCAACTGCTCTACCCTCGTCTACCTGTTCAGTCACCTTCTCAAAAAACTCGATAAGGTTTGTGAGGCATGACCTACCCTTCACAAAGCCATGCTGACTATCCCTGATCATATTATTCCTATCTAGATGATTACAAATCTTGTCTCTTATAATCCCCTCCAAGACTTTACCCACAACAGACGTGAGGCTCACCGGTCTATAATTGCCGGGGTTGTCTCTACTCCCCTTTTTGAACAAAGGGACTACATTTGCTATCCTCCAGTCCTCTGGCACTATTCCTGTTGCCAATGATGACATAAAAATCAAAGCCAAAGTTCCAGCAATCTCTTCCCTGGCTTCCCAGAGAATCCTAGGATAAATCCCATCAGGCCCCGGGGCCTTATCTATTTTCAGCCTGTCCAGAATTGCCAACACCTCTTCCCTACGTACCTCAATGCCATCTATTCTAATAGCCTGGGTCTCAGCATTCTCCTCCACAACATTCTCTTTTTCCTGAGTGAATACTGGCGAAACAGATTCATGTAGTATCTCGCCTATCTCTTCAGACCCCACACACAACTTCCCATCCCTGTCCTTGACTGGCCCTACTCTTACCCTAGTCATTCTTTTATTCCTGACATACCTATAGAAAGCTTTTGGGTTTTCCTTGATCCTACCTGCCAAATACATCTCATGTCCCCTCCTTGCTCGTCTTAGCTCTCTCTTTAGATCCTTCCTCACTACCTTGTAACTATCAACCGCCCCCACTGAAACTTCACACCTCATCTTCACATAGGCCTCCTTCTTCCTCTTAACAAGAGATTCCACTTCTTTGGTAAACCACGGTTCCCTCGCTCGACGCCTTCCTCCCTGCCTGACCGGTACATACTTATCAAGAACACGCAGTAGCTGTTCCTTGAACAAGCTCCACTTATCCAGTGTACCCAACACTTGCAGCCTACTTCTCCAACCTATCCCCCCCCCAAGCCATGTCTAATGGCACCATAATTGCCCTTCCCCCAGCTATAACTCTTGCCCTGCGGTGTATACTTATCCCTGTCCATCACTAACTCAAAAGTCACCGAATTGTGGTCACTGTCCCCAAAGTGCTCTCCTACCTCCAAATCCAACACCTGGCCTGGTTCATTACCCAAAACCAAATCCAATGTGGCCTCGCCTCTTGTTGGCCTGTCAACATATTGTGTCAGGAAACCCTCCTGCACACACTGTACAAAAAACGACCCATCTAATGTACTCGAAATATATATTTTCCAGTCAATATTTGGAAAGTTAAAGTCTCCCATAATAACTACCCTGTTACTTTCGCTCTTATCCAGAATCATCTTCGCCATCCTTTCCTCGACATCCCTAGAACTATTTGGAGGCCTATAGAAAACTCCCAACAGGGTGACCTCTCCTTTCCTGTTTCTAACTTCAGCCCATACTACCTCGGCAGAAGAGTCCCCATCCAGCATCCTCTCCGCCACCGTAATACTGCTCTTGACTAGCAGCGCCACACCTCCCCCTCTTTTGCCTCCTTCTCTGAGCTTACTAAAACACCTAAACCCAGGAACCTGCAACATCCATTCCTGTCCCTGCTCTATCCATGTCTCCGAAATGGCCACAACATCGAAGTCCCAGGTACCAACCCATGCTGCCAGTTCCCCTACCTTATTTCGTATACTCCTGGCATTGAAGTAGACACACTTCAAACCACCTACCTGAACACTGGTCCCCTCCTGCGAAGTCAAATCTTTGCTCCTGACCTCTATACTCTCATTCTCCCGTACCCTAAAACTACAATCCAGGTTCCCATGCCCCTGCTGGATTAGTTTAAACTCCCCCCCCCACCCCCCACAAAGAGCACTAACAAATCTCCCCCCCCAGGATATTTGTGCCCCTCAGGTTCAGATGTAGACCATCCTGTCTCAAGAGGTCCCACCTTCCCCAGAAAGAGCCCCAGTTATCCAGAAATCTGAATCCCTCCCGCCTGCACCATCCCTGTAGCCACGTGTTTAATTGCTCTCTCTCCCTATTCCTCATCTCATTATCACGTGGCACGGGCAACAACCCAGAGATAACAACTCTGTTCTCGTTCTGAGCTTCCATCCTAGCTCCCTGAAAGCCTGCCTGACATCCTTGTCCCCTTTCCTACCTATGTCGTTAGTGCCAATGTGGACCACGACTTGGGGCTGCTCCCCCTCCCCCTTGCGGACCCGGAAAACACGATCCGAGACATCACGTACCCTTGCACCCGGGAGGCAACATACCAAACGTGAGTCTCTCTCGTTCCCACAAAATCTCCTATCTGTGCCCCTGACCATCGAGTCCCTAATTACTAATGCTCTGCTCCTCTCCCCCTTCCCTTCTGAGCAACAGGGACAGACTCTGTGCCATAGGCCCGTACCCCATGGCTTACCCCTGGTAAGTCGTCCCCCCCCCCCCACAAGTATCCAAAGCGGTATACTTGTTACTCAGGGGAACGACCGCAGGGGATCCCTGCACTGACTGCCTCTCCACCAGAATGTATTGGTTGGGGGGGGGGGGGGGGGGGGGGTGCGGGGGGGGGGGGGGGGGGTGGCTTCCCAGAAGTCCGCGGGTCGAAAAAAAAAACCAGAAAATAAGTGCTTTAGTGTTTTTAAAGGAGAAACTTACCTCCCAGAAATCACTTGCGCACCGCTCCCGCCGAAATCCAATGGCCTGCTCCTGTGAAAGTAAGTGTTTTTAAAGGAGAAACTTACCTCCCAGAAATCACTTGCGCACCGCTCCCGCCGAAATCCAATGGCCTGCTCCTGTGAAGGTAAGTGTTTCTAAAGGAGAAACTTACCTCCCAGAAATCACTTGCGCACCGCTCCCGCCGAAATCCAATGTAAAATTCACATCTAACAGCACCTCAGCGCTCAGCAATCTCCACCATTTCCACGAAAAGTTTATCTCTTCTTATTGTAGCCAAACATGTGTATTTGACATTGCTGACATTATCCTGCACATTCCAGATGCCTGCCCACTCGTTGAACCGATCTATGACCATTTGCATAAGATACGATTGGCAAACGCGTCTCTTCTGACTAATATATTTGATTGGTAACAACAGATGCTACATGTGAAATGAAGTTAACAAAAAAAAACCTGGAATGTGTGATTACTTGCTGGTAGTCATAGTAATTTTGTGCGTAAATACATAATTGTGAAACCGGACAGAAATCTAAATTAAAATGCGAACTCGGGAATTAGTTTCGCATTGATAGACAAATAGATTAAGAAATTGGAAATACTAGTTGCAATCAAAATCTTGAACGGGCAAAGCCGCTGCGTGCGATGTGCTGACCGAGCTTTGCTAAGGCTTTTGGACTGGAACCTCTTCGTGAAAACGAAACGGGAAGTTAGACAGTAAGTTCTAAGTCAGTTCATTGAAACTCAGATTTGTTTTGGCGCAATAAAATAAACATTTGACCCAGATCATTTGTATTAAACTGCAATCCTGAACCTGAAAAGACGGCAGCATATTCGTCACAAGGGGTTAACAATGGGACAGATACTGAGTGTGGCAGTTATTGCTCAATCCTTTAGGAAGCTTTTGCGAAACATGCAACAGATTTACAAAACAGCTAGAAGTGAAATACTGGAGAGATTTGAAGCAGTACAGAATCAATAAAGAGGTAGACACTATATTCGAGAAAAGTAGAAAGAAAACACTGGAAATGGGCACTGAATTACGTGCATGGCAAATCGTGGTAATCAGGCAATTAATGACACAGGGAGGCTGGCGAATGACCTCACTTTTCTCTCAGGTAACTCAGTGATTGCCTGATTGTGTGAACTGTCTCACCGTAAAAAGCGAGAGACGTGCAGCACAGACAGCACCCTGCGACGTGGTGAAGATGCAATTTCACCCAGCAAACATTGCAACTTCAAGTAACAATAACACGTTTTCAGCCAGATGCGGATTTAAAGAAGAGGCTCCTGAGAATGTAACCAGCATCCAAGCAATTATCTGTGGGGCACAAATCTCAGACCTTTAGATAATTAAACATTTGCTTGCAACCGTCCCGACAAAACTTTGCTTCTCGTCTCGAAACTTGTATTGCTTCAAAAATGAGATTTTGCTGAGATATTTGGAGGGGCTTGCATATTTTAATGGGTGCGAGTGAAGAAACCAATTGTTCAGGACAATCTATTTTTACCAAAAATTGCGACAGTTTTTCAAGGCGAATGCTGGACACGTTCAGGGAGAACACACAAATCAAAAGGTGGCAAAGGTTCTTCAAAGACTGAAAGGAAAAACAGTTTTAGCATAGCATTAACGCATTGCAGAGAATTTGAGTTTGAGAATTACAGAGAACAAGTTGATTAAATGAAGGAGTTACCACGACCATGTCACAGAGATGGCAGAAAGAAACAGACAATTTATGTTTCGTTGAGCAAAATCGAAATTGCCAAGACGTTGAAAATACCAATCTTTTAAACAAGCACGTTTCTAAGACATTGCCTTCCAGGGGACGCTGGAAGTTGTAATCCACTAATTGTTAATTTTACAAGATGCAGATAGGCATATTCTACAAATGGCATAGAGTCATCGAGGTTTACAGCATGGAAACAGCCTCTTCGGCCCAACTTATCCATGCAGCCCAGTTTTTACCGCTAAACTAATCCAAATTGCCCGCATTTGGCAAATAACTCTCTATACCCAACTTTCCCAGATAGCTGTCTAAATGTTTTTAGACAAACAAATTGTACCTGCCTCTGCAACTGCCTCTGGCAGCTCGGTACAGACTCTCACAACCTCTGTGTGAAACGATTGCCCCTCTGGACCCTTTTGTATCTCTCTCCTCTCAACTTATATCTATGGCCTCTACTTTTCGACACCCTTATCTTTGGGAAAATATCTTGACTATCAACCTCATCGGTGTCATTCATTATTGTACTGACTTTTATATGATTATCATAGATTATCATAGAATTTACAGTGCAGAAGGAGGCCATTCGGCCCATCGAATCTTTACCGGCTCTTGGAAAGAGCACCCTGCCCAAGCTCACTCCTCCACCTTATCCCCATAACCCAGTAACCCCACCCAACACTAAGGGAAATTTAGGACACTAAGGGCAATTTATCATGGCCAATCCACCTAACCTGCATATCTTTGGACTGTGGGAGGAAACCGGAGCACCCGGAGGAAACCCACGCACACACGGGGAGGATGTGCAGACTCCGCACAGACAGTGACCCAAGCCGGAATCGAACCTGGGACCCTGGAGCTGTGAAGCAATTGTGCTATCCTCAATGCTACCGTGCTGCCCTAAGCCTCCGAAGCTCCAGGGAAAAATCCAGCCTCTCCCGACAACAGTAAATGTTTTCTGCACTGTATCTAGTTTAATGATATCCTTTCTGTTGTAGGGTGATCAGAACAGTACTCAGAATTCCAAGTGTGGCCTTACTAATCTCTTGTACAACTTCAGAAAGACATCCCAAGTCCTCTATTCGATTTTCTGACCAATGAAACCAAGCATGCCAAATGCCTTCTCAACCACACTGTCCACCTGTGACTCCACATTTAAAGTTTATGAACCTATCTCCTAGATCTCTTTGTTCTAAAATTCTGCCCAACCCCTTACCGTTAACTAATTAGGTCGCGCCCTGATTCGATCTACCAACATGAATCACCTCACATTTATCCAAATTAAGCTCCATCTGCCAATCATCGGCCCACTGGCCCAATTAATCAAGATCCTGTTGATAGCCTTGATAAACTTATTCACCGTCCACTATGCCATCAATCTTCGTGGCATCTGAAAACTTACTAACAATGTTTCCTACATTCTCATCTAAATCATAGCAAATAACAATGAACCCAGCACTGATGCCTGAGGCACATTGCTGGCCACGGTCCTCCAGTTTGAAAAACACATCTCTACCACCCCCCTTTTGTGGTGATGTGCATCAATGTAAATGCATGTAGGCTAGCTAGACACGAGAGGGAGCACCCGTGATATCACACACACACACACTCAACCATTAGATCAGGCAGATAGGACACGACTAATGGACATTCACAACACACACAGAGGTGACACCACCACAGGAGGGCATTACACCAACCCATAACTAAAGGACACCACACACATGATCTGCCTCTTTCCAGTGGAGACTGTCAGTGAGTAGAGACACAGGGTTGATTCAATATTACACCCACCACGTGGATTGCAGCAACTGGTTAGTCAGTCTGGGTAGCTCTAGTAGGATTAGCAGTGGTGTCGAACCCGAGTAATAGAAGTGTAAATAGTTTAATAAACGTGTTGAAGTTATCTCCACGTCTGAACCTTCCTTTGTCAAGTACACCACAAGGAAGCTGCTCATGTTACACCTAAAACATAACAAATCATGGTTACAGGACTGAACTGTTTCAATCCATATAGCTATACCTCAGCGTACAGTGACAACCAGCAACGATACCCAGGCAAGATGTTCGAGATCCGGGTTCCGCAGCAGCTTCAGTGCCAGGGCGATCTCCGCGAAAACTGGCGGGTGTTCCGGCAAATGTTGAATTCTTCCTGGTAGCAGCCGACCTGGAAGACCTGGCCGATGCTGAAATGACAGAGCTTCTCCTCACCATCGCCGGTGCCAGAGCAGAAGAAATGTTTTAAATATTCAAGTTCTCCAAGGGGCAAAACAGGAGCGACTTCCAGGCAGTCCGGTACAAATTCAGCAAAAAACTGCGAGGAAAACACACTCCAACCAGCAAGAAAAGGTAAGAGAAGCGCCAGTACTCACCACAAGGCCGAGATCCCGGAGCAGAGAGCAGTTTTTACCTGCGGCCATCTTTCTAAAGGGACTGCACTTGCGCAGTTGCGAGTCGCCACGCATGCGCAATCACGTAAACTGCCATTGGTAACGTAACTGCGATCTGCGCATGCGCAATCGCTTCCTACGCACTACGTCACAGACGCCATGACGTCAGAGGCCCAGGACCACGCCCATATACAGGGGTCACGTCCCAATTCAAAGAAAATTTTTTTTAAAGCCGTAAAACAACCTTCCTTCACCTGGAATGACAGCACAATGCCTCAAATTGAACCAGGAATTGAAATTAACCTCCGAAGAACACTGCAACAAGCAGTTACCTACGCCCCAACCGATGATTCCGACCTTGAATACTTCGAAACCGACCGTTACGTTTCTCTGGAACTCGTAAGCCCAATGCCAGCTTCGACGCAAACAGTAATGATATGGTCCTAGAAGACTGTGACTTGGACGAACCTTTCACCTTGGGAGGCTACCCCAGTACCAAATCCGAACCGCAACTAGACGTGTGCACATTGGCGACTCCCGTACTGAATCGGACGCAGACGCGGATTCTTTCTTCTGATTTCAGGATCTGCAGCCCAGCATATACGAAATCCAGAGACGTGAGTGCAGGATTATGCTGCAGCCTGAAACCAAGAGACAGAGGGCGGTATAAGCCCACGGAGAGCGGCCTGCTGCCACACAGGGCGTGGTCTACGCACCGCTCACGGTTCCTGTCTCTACGAAAGAAGGCTGCAAGACTCCACACCGCAGTCCTTGCATGAACAAGAAGTGACTCCAGTGTCACAAGCCTCCATAGCGAGTTCGTGGACAGACTCCACGATAGAAGAAGCACAAGACTCCAGAGCGCAGTCCTTGCAGAAACAAGACCATGAGGGTCTAGCAACCTTCTCTGACCAACTAGCAGCAGACGATGCAAGTCTGTCATGCCCAAGTAAACAGCAAGGAGATTATGACGGTCTACCTCGCTCTAATGCACAGCAGGACGGCCATGGCGGTCTGTCATGCTACAGTGAAGAACAAAGCGACGATGATTGTCCAAGCCCAAATGAAGGACAACAGCAAGACAATGACAGTCCACCCACATTGTTTTCACCATCAGATGAAGACTCTGACAATTTACCAAACCCAAGTGAACAACAAGCAGCTACTGAGTATCTACCCACGGTAGGTGAGCCGAGTGACGACAGCATCCCACTTCCCATGCAAGATGTGCAAAGTGACAGACCTCAGCTAGTGTGTACCGAGGCACTCGACGATCTGTGTGACCACTGGTGACTCCGGTAACACCACGATACTTCTACGCTCATTCGCTCGAACCTCCACAAGTCAATGCATTGCTGCATGTTCCGACTCCAGACGTGCAGCTTCAAAAAATCTCTGCTGACTCCAGTGAACCTGCTAAGACTCCGGACGGGGAGCATCAACAAACCAACACTGACTCAGTTAAAACCGACTCGACTCCAGATGGGGAGCAACCAAACACCGATTCTGATTCACGTAAGCCGGACTTTACTCCAGACAGGGAGTGCCGCAACCTCAGTAATGGCACGCTCAGGGTGACAGCAGATACCACAACGACAGAATATGGATCACATAACAATTACACTAGGTCAGTAATAACAAGCAGCGTCCACAGTCCAAGAGGAACACACCAATATTCACCACAGCTATATCCTCACGTTGTTTCCACACCAGCAGTGCAGCCAATGACAGCTCATGCTGGACAAACCCAGTATTCAGGCATGCAGCAGCCAGCAGTCTATGCAGCATATCCTCAAACAGGCCAACACTACGGATTGTCCACTAATGAAATCAAGACGGAAGGAGGTCTACCGCAAGCGCAATCTGCACTCCAGACAGGATGCCTTAGTTACAGCCCAGGATTTGCTGCACCCCAGCCTGGGCAGACGGCAAATTCCTACCAGGTGCAAGGTTATAGTTCTACACCATCACCAGGTATTTATGCAAGCAGCAATTCTGTTTCCAATTCGACAAGCTTCAAAGTTTCTCAGCAGGATCACACTTCCTGCACAGCATGTGGTCAGAACCAGTATGTACAGTCTTAGCCAACTTCAACATATAGCACATCCATGACCTGGAATGAAACTGTTAATGGTACCTTTTCAACGTCAACACATTATCAACTAGAAGATGCCATCCGACAGCACCATCACAAACATCGGCCAAAGAAAAAGACTCCAAATCAGACAACGAAGTGATTTGATCACTTCTTGGTCCCTGTGGCACAGGGACGTTGATAGCGTTCATAACCAAGAGAGACATTTGACCATGATGTTTGATGGTTTTTGGACTTAAACGAATGATTTGGACTTATTGTTTAATCACTGTTCTCATGTCTTGTATGTACCTTACCTCATCTACCTGTTCTTTGTTCAATTGTCTGAAAGTGTACCGAAAATATGTAACATATAAAAAAGGGGGTTGTGGCGATGTGCATCAATGTTAATGCATGTAGACTAGCTAGAAACTATATGGGGCACCAGTGACATCACACACACACACAACCAATAAATCAGGTAGGTAGGACACGACCAATGGACATTCACGATACACACAGAGGTGACACCACCACAGGCGGGCAATACACCAACCCATATCTAAAGGACACCACACACATGATCTGCCTTTTTCCAGTGGAGGCAGTCAGTGAGGAGAGACACAGGGTTGATTCAATATTACACCCACCACGTGGATCACAGCAACTGGTTAGTCAGTCTGGGTAGCTATAGTAGGATTAGCAGTAGTTGCGAACCGAGTAATAGAAGTGTAAATAGTTTACTAATCGTGTTGAAGGTATCTACACGTCTGAACCTTCCTTTCTCAAGTGCACCACAAGGAAGCGGCTTATGTTACACCTAAAACATAACAAATCACCTTTGACTTATGTCGTCAAGTTAATTTTAAATCCAATTGGCTTACCTCACCCTGGATCCCGTGAGGTTTACCCTTATGCAACAACCTACCATGCGGTTCCTTGTCAAAGTCCTTGTAAATATCCATGTAGACAGCATTGACTGCACTGCCCTCATCTACCGATTTGGGTAACCCTTCAAAAAACGCAATCAAATTCATGAGACATGCTTTTCCACTCACAAATCCATGCTGGATGTCCCGAATCAGTCCGTGTCACTCTAAATGCCTGTAGTTCCTGCCTCTCAGAATGCCTTCGCACAAGTTGTCCACAACAGACGTTGGGATCACTGGGCTTTCCCCTGTGCCCTTCTTAAACAAAGGAACACAATGTGGGATGTCCAAATATCAGGTACCTCACCTGTGGCTATTGACGCTTAAAATATATCTGCTTGAGAATCTGAAATTTAATCCCTAGCCTCCCAGAATGTCCTGGGATACCTTTCGTCAGGTCCCAGGGACTTATCCACCTTGATGCACTTTAAGGCTTCCAGCAATTCCTTCGCAATAAGAGGTGCAATACTCAAGTCATCACTATTTATTTCCCAAGTCCCCTAACATTCGTTACTTTCTCAACACTAAATACCGATGAGAAATATTTATTTAGAGCAGTACGGTAGCACAGTGGTTAACACAGTTGCTTCACAGCTCCAGTGTCCCAGGTTTGATTCATGGCTTGGTTCACTGTCTGTGCAGAGTCTGCACGTTATCCCCTTTCTGCGTGCGTTTCGTCCGGGTTCTCCGGTTACCTCACAAAGTCCAATGATGTGCAGATTATCTGGATTGGCCACGCTAAATTGACCTCTTGTCCAAACAGGTTAGTCGCGGTTACTGGGTTGCATGGATCGTGTGGAGGCGTGGGCCTAAGTGGTGGTCTTTTCAAGGGCTGGTGCAGACTCGCTGGGCTGAATGACCTCCTTCTGCACTGTGCATCTATGCTTCTATGATTCTATGATTTAGGATCTCACCCATCTCGTAGTTTCGTACATAGATAATCTTGTGGATTCTTTAGATACCCTACTTTCTCCATAGTTACTCTGTTGCCCTTTTAATTATTTGAAGACGCTCTTAGGATTCTCATTCGTCTTATCTGTCAAAACAATCTTTTGTCCACTTTTTGCCCTCCTGATTCTCTTTAAACTGTTCGTCGAGGTTATCTATACTCATCAAGTGTTATGGTCCAATGTTTCGAAATCTCCAAAGTTTATCATGGATTTCTCCTGACCTACAACTGTTTATCAATTTTGGTGACGATGAGCACAAGGGCCTTTCCTGTGTTATTCAACAGAGGCCGTAAGCACTTTTACTCAAAACAAGCTTTGTTGTGCAAATTTAGTTAACATTTTTATAAACACACGGAGTAAGCATTTTCATCAACTACAAACATAACAACCCGAGGCAGCTACAGTAATCTATGTACAGCGCCTAAGAAATTTCCCCCTTTAACTGTTCCAATTTAACAACAAGATCACATAAACCAGTACACCCTTTTCAAAGGTATGGTCCAGAATCCAGAGCTGAAGACTCGGTATGGATTATCTTGATTCATTTCCAAAACGTTTAATCCGAAAAGCAATTATTTATTTTCAAGTTTTCAAGCATTCTGGAAACAGCTTTTACAGTGAAGATAGCGAGATAGGCCAAGATACTTCTCTTTCAGAGTATAGCAGCCCAGATGTGAAAACGAACGCAAAAGCTCACAGCCACAAACAAGCCCTAAACCAAAGCGAAAGTAAAACCAACTCCCACAGCCACAGTCCAGCGTCACCCACACAATGACATCACGGAAGTCATGTGATGAGACAAAAATATTTCTTAAAGGGGCACTCCATGACACATGCGATTCACTTTATCCCAGCTGTCTGTGCATGTCATGTGCACACTTCTTCCTTTTCAACAGGGCCTTAATATACTGAGTCACCCAGGGTCCTATACTTCGATCAGCCTTGCCCTGCATTCTAAATGGAATGGGCTTACCTTGAACACTGCTCAACACAGGAAAGCTCCCTCTACACTGTCCCCATCAAACAGTGACAGATACAGTGCAGGGTTAGATACAGAGTAAAGCTCCCTCTACACTGTCCCCATCAAACATTTCCGGGACTGATACAGTGCGGGGTGAGGTAACGAGTGATGCTCCATCTACAGTCTTCCCTAAA
Source organism: Scyliorhinus torazame (assembly GCF_047496885.1). Classification (NCBI taxonomy): domain Eukaryota; kingdom Metazoa; phylum Chordata; class Chondrichthyes; order Carcharhiniformes; family Scyliorhinidae; genus Scyliorhinus; species Scyliorhinus torazame. The sequence continues at coordinate 56,542,299 of NC_092729.1, read as the reverse complement.
ACTTTCCCTGGGCAGTTACATAGGGAGAGGAATAGGCTATTCAGCCCATCGACGCTGCTCTGCCATATAATACGGTCATGGCTGAACAATTACTTCGATGCCGTTATCGCCCCACTATAATAAAGACATAAAGGGCTACCTTTATGTCTTCAGGGTTCTGAAAGTTGGCAATTCCTGCTTTAAAAATACTCGGTTGCTGCGCTTCAATAGCTCTCTAGACCGCAGAATACCAAATATTCACAACCCTCTGAGCAGACACATTTCTCCTCATCTCCGTCCTAATTGGTTTCTCCCATATCTTGCAATTGTTTCTCCTGGTTCTGGACTTCGCAACGAGGGGAAAAATCTAACCCGCACCTACCTTCTCTGTCCCACTGAATATGTTGTAGGTTTCAATGAGATCACCCCTCATTCTCTGAAACTGTGGAGAATACAGGCCTAGGTATCCCAATCTCTCTCCATAGGACAGTCCCGCCAGCCCCCGAATAAGTCTGGTGAACCTTTGTGACGCTCCCTCTGGAGCAATAATTTCCATCCGAAGGGAAATGGACCAAAACTGCTCACAGTGCTCCAGGACTGGTCTCACCAAGCTCAAATACAATTGAAGCAGGATCTTACACCTCCTGAACTTAAAACGTATTGCGATAAAGGTCAACATACTGTTAGTCTTCTTAATATATTGCTGCATATGCATTGCAGCACGCTCTGAACTGTCCATGTGCACTGTTCCCAAAAGGTGGTAGAATCAAATGAAATCTACATTACAGAATGAGGCTATTTTGCCCATTGAGTCTGCACTGACCCCCGGAAGGCGAAAGCTATCGAGGTCCACTCAGCCGCCTATCCCCAGAAACCCTTAATCTGCACATATATGTAACACTCAGGGACATTTTTTTCGCAGGGCCAATCCACCTAACCTGCACATCGTTCGACTGTGGGAAGAAACCCGAGCACCCGGAAGAATCGCACGCAGACACGGGGATAAGGTTCTACCTCCACACAGACAGTGACCCAACTTCGGTCTAAGGTGCGGTATGAGACGTTCCTGTGCAATTGAGGCAGGACCTCACAACTCCTGCACTCAAATCATCCTTGTGATTCAGGGTCAATATATTTTATGCTTTTGAATATATTGCTGCATCCGCATTATGGACAAGGACCCCAGGGCTTCAAGTGCCTTTGTATATCTGCAATTACCCTACACATTTTTGGATTGTAGGAATAAGAGCCAGGTAGATACAGGAGAATGTGCAAACACCACACTGGCAATGACCCGGGGCCGGGAACGACCGCGGGTTCTCGGACCCGAGAATCAACATCGTTAGCCATTGCGCCACGGTGCTGCCACCACTTTCTAAGCATTTCAGAGATATTCTTCACAACTGTTCCTCCTAACAAATAGAGACACACATCGAGAGAGTCTCCCAGTAGAGTTACAGCACAGTGTTAGATACAGAGAAAAGCTCCCTCCACAATGTCCCCATCAAACTCTGCCAGGACAGGTACAGCATGTGGGTAGATACAGAGTTATGCTCCCTCTACACTGTCCCTATTAAACACTCCCAGGATAGGTACAGCATGTGGGTAGATACAGAGTAAAGGTCCCTCTACACTATCCCCATCAAACACCCAGGATAGGTACAGCACGAGGGTAGATACAGAGTAAAGGTCCCTCTACACTGTCCCCATCAAACACTCCCAGGATAGGTACAGCACGAGGGTAGATACAGAGTAAAGGTCCCTCTACACTATCCCCATCAAACACACCCAGGACAGGTACAGCACGGGGTTAGATACAGAGTAAAGCTCCCTCTACACTGTCCCCATCAAACACTCCCAGGATAGGTACAGAACGGGGTTAGATACAGAGTAAAACTCCCTCTAGACTGTCACGATCAAACTCTCGCTGGTAGGTACAACACGGGTTGAAGTACTGAATCAATATTCCTCTAGAGTGTCCCCATCAAACACTCCCAGGACAGGTACAGCATGTGGGTAGATACAGAGTTATGCTCCCTCTACACTGTCCCTATTAAACACTCCCAGGATAGGTACAGCATGTGGGTAGATACAGAGTAAAGGTCCCTCTACACTATCCCCATCAAACACTCCCAGGATAGGTACAGCACGAGGGTAGATACAGAGTAAAGGTCCCTCTACACTGTCCCCATCAAACACTCCCAGGATAGGTACAGCACGAGGGTAGATACAGAGTAAAGGTCCCTCTACACTATCCCCATCAAACACACCCAGGACAGGTACAGCACGGGGTTAGATACAGAGTAAAGCTCCCTCTACACTGTCCCCATCAAACACTCCCAGGATAGGTACAGAACGGGGTTAGATACAGAGTAAAACTCCCTCTAGACTGTCACGATCAAACTCTCGCTGGTAGGTACAACACGGGTTGAAGTACTGAATCAATATTCCTCTAGAGTGTCCCCATCAAACACTCCCAGGACAGGTACAGCATGTGGGTAGATACAGAGTTATGCTCCCTCTACACTGTCCCCATCAAACACTCCCAGGACAGGTACAGCACGAGGGTAGATACAGAGTAAAGCTCCCTCTACTCTGTCCCCATCAAACACTCCCAGGACAGGTACAGCACGAGGGTAGATACAGAGTAAAGCTCCCTCTACACTGTCACCAACAAACACTCGCAGGATAGGTACAACACGGGGTGAAATACAGAATCAATATTCCTCCAGAGTGTCCCCATCAAACACTCCATTGACAGACACAGCACGGGATTATCACAGTAAATGACAGAAACTTTCGGCGTATTGGCAGGCTGAGCGAACTGGGCGTACACATCAACACCTCACTGGACGCGGCAACGAGGTGGATAAGGTTGTCAGGAAGACCTCCGGCATCTATCACCACGGTGGCGCAGTGGGTTCGCACTGCTGCCTCACGGCGCCGAGGTCCCAGGTTCGGTCCGGGCACTGGGTCACTGTCCGTGTGGAGTTTGCACATTCTCCGTGTGTCTGACGCCACAACACAAAAGATGTGCAGGGTATGTGGATTGGTCAAGCTACATTGCCCCTACTTTGGGAAAAATGAATTGTGTACTCTAAGTTTAGGAATTTAAAAAAAGAATACCTCGGACATCCTTGCGTTCGTTGGGTGGAGCATTGAGTTTCGGTTCCTGGGTATCCAGGTAACGCATGCGTGTGCCACAATGCATAGGGGGAACCGCTTTCTTCCAAAAGCTTTTTCTCAATCCAAACAAAAGTTCGGCACAACATCGTGGGCCGAAGGGCCTGTTCTGTGCTGTATTTTCTATGACTATGACACTGCCCCACTCTCTACCCCCATAGCCGTGTACCAATCCACAAACTAATCTCACTGCCCCGCTATCTCCTAATAGCCCTGTGTCACTCTCCAAACTAATTCCACTGCCCCGCTCTCTCCCCATAAACTTGTAAAAATCCTCAAACTAATCTCACTGGCCCACCATAGCCTTGTGTCAATCCCCAAACTAAGTCCACTGCCCCGCTCTCCCCCAAAGCCCTGTATCAATCTCCAAACTAATTACACTGCCCACTCTCTCCCCATAGCCCTGTGTCAATGCACAAACTAACCCCACTGTCCCAGCATTACCCCATTGCTCCAGATCGTTCCACAAACAGATCCCACTGTCCCAGTCTCTCCCTATTGCCCTGGATCATTCCACTAACAGATCCCACCGTCCCAGTCTCTCCCTATTGTCCTGGATTATTTCACAAATAGATTGGACCACAAAGGTGGTGTTCTCAGGATTACTACAGGTGCCACGTGCTAGTCAGAATAGAAATGAATGGATACATAGGATGAATACGTGGCTGAAGCGATGGTGTCGGGGGGACCTATGCAAGGAGACAGAGAACGAGGGAGCAAGGACAAAAGCAAAAGGTAGAAAAATGAATCAGTAAAGTGATAGGTGGAGAAACCAAGGGCAAAATTCAAAGAGGGCAGTAGAGAAAATATTGGGACAAGAAAAACATTGTGAAAATAACAAACTTAAAGGCTCTGAGACTTCATGCATGGAACATTTGCAATAAAGAGGATGAACTAATCGTGCAGATCGATATAAATGCGCATGATATAATTTGGATTACGGAGACTTGACTGCAGGGTGGCAAGGATGGGAACTGAATGTCGCAGAGTTCTCAGAATTTAGGAAGAACAGACATAAAAGGAAAGGTGTTGGAGTGGCACTGCTGGATAAAGAGGAAATTAACACAATAGTGAGAAAGGATATAGCTCTGACAATGTGGAATCTGTATGAGTTGAGAAATACCAAGCGAAAACAAACATTAGTGGGTGTCAGATATAGACCCCAAAACTGTACTGATGAGGTTGGGAATGGCATTAAACAAGAAATTAGAGGTGCATGTAGTAAAGGAATATCGGTGATCATGGGTGATTTTAATTTTCACATAATTTGGCACATGAAATTTTCCACAATGCCGTAGAGGAGAAATTCCAAGAGTGTGTACGGAATGGTTTTCTGAGCCAATATGTGGAGGAACCAACTAGAGAGCAGGCCACCTTAGACTGGGTACTGTGTAATGAGAAGCGAATCATTGCAAATCTCGCTGTACTGGACCCCTTGGGGATGAGCAAGCATAACATGATAGACTTTTTTATCAAGATGGAGAGTGAAGTAGTTGATTCGGAGACACGTGTGCTGACTCTTAATAAAGATAACTTTGAGGATATGAGGCGTGAGTTGACCTTGATGGATTGAGGAGAGTTACGTAAATGGATGACAGTGGATAGACAGTGGCAAACATTCAAGGAACGCATGGAGGAACTACAGCTACTGTTCATTACTGTCTGGCACAAAAGCAAAGGGGGTTGAGGCCCAATCCATGGCTCACAAAGGAAATTAGAAATAGTATCCAATACAAGGAAGAAGCATGCAGATTGGCCAAGAAAAATAACATGTCTGAGGATTGATAGAAGTTTAGAATTCGGCAAAAAAAAAGGACGAAGGGGTTGATTAGGCAGAGGAAAGTACAATACGAATGTAAGTTTGTAGGGAACATAACGAGTTACCCTAAGGGTTTCTACAGATACGTGAAGAGAAAGAGAAAGAGATACAGACAGAAACAGGGGAATGCATAATGAAATGAAATGAAATGAAAATCGCTTATTGTCACGAGTAGGCTTCAATGAAGTTACTGTGAAAAGCCCCTAGTCGCCACATTCCGGCGCCTGTTCGGGGAGGCTGGTACGGGAATAAGGGCATAATAAGGGCCAAAGGAATGGCTGAGCAATTGAATACATAACTTGGTTCTGTCTTCACAAATGAGGACATAAATCAGATCCCAGAAATGTTGGAGAATGAAAGGTTTAGTGAGAGGGAAGAACTGAGGAAGATAAACATTAGTGGAGAACTGGTGCTGGGAAAACTGATGGGATTGAAGGCGGATAAATCCCCAGGGCCTGAGAATCTGCATGTCAAGTGCTAAAAGAGGTGGTTCTGGAAACAGTGGATGCATTGGTGGTCATCTTCCGGGATTCTATTGACTTTGGAACTGTCCCTGCAGATTGGAGGGTAGCTCACGTCTCTCCGATATTCAAAACTGGAGGTAGACTGAAAGTAGGGCTTAAGACCCGTAAGCCTAACATCCGTAGTGGGGAAAATGCTTGGATCCATTGTCAAGGACTTAATAGCGGAACATTTAGAGGGCAGTGGAAGGATCAGTGAGAGTCAGCATAGAGTTATTAAGGGAAAATCATGCTTGATAAATCTGTTACAATTCATTGAAGACGTAACCAGTACAGTCGACAAGGGGGAGCCAGACGTGTGGTATATTTGGACTTTCAGATGGCGTTTGACAAAGGACCGCATTAGAGATTATTGTGCAAAATTAAATCGCATGGGATTGGAGGAAATGTATTGAGGTGGATAGAAAATTGGTTGGCAGAGAGGAAACAAAGAGTAGGAATTAATGAGTTATTTTCAAATAGTAGACAGTAACCAGTGGGGTACCATAGGGATCGGTGCTGGGACCCCAGCTATTCACAATATATCGTAATGATTTGGAAGAGGGAACAAAATGTAACATCTCAAAGTTTGCAGATGATACCAAATTAGATGGGAAGGTGAATTGTGACGAGGATGCATGGATTCTACAGCAAGATATGGACAGGTTGGGCAAGTGGGCAAATCATTGGCAGATACCGTATAATTTGGATAAGTCTGAGGTTATTCATTTTGGAAGCAAAAACAGAAAGGCACATTACTACCTGAATGGTTGGGAGAGGGGAGTGTGCAGTGGGACATGGGACATGGGTATTCCTGTGCACCATTCGCTAAAGGCAAGCATGCAGGTGGCGGTAAAGAAGACTAATGGTATGTTGGCCTTAATTGCAAGAGGTCTCGAGTATAGAGTCAGGGATGTGTTGCTGCAATTGTACAGGACATTGGCGAGGCCACTCTTGGAGTATTGTGTGCAGTTTCCATCTCCTTCTCTGGGGAAGGATGTTCTTTCTTTCGAGTAATTGCAGCGAAGGTTTACCAGATTGATTCCAGGAATCGCGGGACTGTCGTATTCGAACAGATTCAGAGGCTGGGATTGTTCTCGCCGGAGTTCAGAAGAATGAGGGGGGATCTCATAGGATCCTGTACAATTCTGAAAGGACTTGACAGGGTAGATGCAGCGATGATGTTGCCAATGATGGGTGTCTGTAGAACCAGGGGTCACTGTCTGAGGATTCAGGGTAAACCATTGCAGACAGAGAAAGGAGACATTTCTTCACACAAAGAGTGGTGAGCCTGTGGAATTCATCACCACAGGAAGTAGTTAATTCTAAAACCTTGAATATATTCAAGAGGCGGCTGGAGAATGGGATCAAAGGCTTTGGGGAGAAAGCAGGATTATGCTGTTGAGTTGCATGATCAGCCATGATCGTGATGAACGGCGGAACAAGCCGAATGGTCAAAGGTTTTCGTCCTGCTCCTATCTTCTATGTATTCTGTCTGTATCTATACACCCCGTCTGTACCTGCAACCTGTTTCCCCAAACAACTTTCACTCACTTCTATATCACGATTACACGTGCATAACCCCGCCTATATCTGCATCCTGCTTTTCCAAATTACTTTCACTCACTCCAATACCACCTCTATACGTACACACCTCGTCTGTACCTGCTCCCATCTCCTCCAAATAACTTGCACTCACACCCATACCACGTCTATACGTACACCCACCCCCCTTACGTGCACCCTGCCTCTCCTAACAACTTTCCATCGCTCTTATAACACGTATATACGGATACACTTCGTCTGTACCTGCACTCTGCTTCCCCAACCAACTTTCACTCACTCTGTACCACCTCTCTACGCACAGCCCCAACTCCTTAAATCGTTCTGTAGCGTTTACTCCCAACTCCATTAGTCCACTGTTATCGCGACACTCCCCAGCGCAATCTATCCAGTCATTCCTAACATGGTCCTGTACAGAAACCCTCACCGTCTTTGCCTTCTGTTGTCTCACCCCTTCCCTCCTGCAAATCACACACTGCACCTCAGTTATCCTCCATATCTACCCACACCATCTGTCTCATAACCTCAAGTAGTCTACTAACCCCTCCAAATAATCAGCTATCCTGTCCATAAAACACTTGTCCAAAGCTTTCCACTCCACCGCTCCTAATATCACTCCCCTATCCAGACCCATACTTGTACATTCTCCATAGAACAATGCCTTAATCCGTTCCCTTACTGCTTACCAAACCTTTAAAATTAGGATATGCCCAATTATATCCAAGCCGATTCATTGCCTTCATTATCCACTTTTCCACCTCTGATGCCAACTCAAGAACCACCTCCCTACCTCCACTGTCATTCCTCCACTCATCATGCAACATCCATCTAATTTTCTTCCCTTCACAGTACCATTTTACAAGCTCATCAAGGAACCCGCAGCTTTGCCTACTCCTAATCACGTATATCTATAGCAATTTCTATTCTACATTGATCACCGTCGTTCCACTTCAACATATTGTTGCCCGCCCCCTGGAGCTATTACAAATGGGGGTCTACAGCGTTAACCAAGTGGGAGTTGAACACCCTCCCCCATTTCCATCTCCATCACGTTTTCATCCTGCAGCACAAAGCAACTGATGATTCTCTTCTCTGCGGCAATGTTTCAATTCCATCTCTACTATCAACCGGGCGTCCTCTGGCATCTCGAACCATATTCTAAATCAGCCCACATAGATTGCAGCATGCCCGTTTGAACTGCTCCTCTGAACTTCCACCTTCGCTGTTTACTTCTGTTATTAGAATAATATCTTGACTTCAAAAGTAATGAACATTGTTGCAGATCGATTAAAAAAATAGGTCGAAGTGTAAGCATGTTCTCACGACAATCAATAACATACATTTTTCATTTCAAGTTCTCTGACATTTATTAAATTATTACAGGAACTGAATAATGAGTATTGTTATGTAAACTCAGAAATAAGTGAAGAGGATTACGGAAACATGCGCCATATCATGGGATTAATTAAAAGGTTGGTTCGGTGGAAATAAGCATCAATATCCAATTGGACCAATTTGACTTTTACATTTCGATCAGTGTTGTGAAGTAATCTGACAAATGAACAGATAACAATATTTTAGTGCGCTACGCCTATTGGATGTATTTTCTTCAGTCATTGTATCGCAGATGTTGGTCAATTTAATGCTGGTTAATTTTTAAAACAAATAGATTGCTTTAAAAAATCAGTTAAAATTATTTGATCTTCTGCTCATTGGATTTAGTAATATTGGCTGATAATTGTAACCAACTTGAAATGGGACAAGGAGAATGGGAGTTCCGTCTTCAGTAATGTTTTCCCCCACATTTCACGAATTTCTCTGTCAGTGTATAGGGATATTTGATCGCACTGAGCAGCAAGTTTCTGAACTTTCTCTGGGTTATTGTGTAAATAGCTGTGTTGGTGCAGGAGCTCAGAAGCTGCAGCATTACCCCAGTCTGTTGAAAATTAGGAAAGGTAGTAAATAGGTATCTGGTCTTGAAGGCCAACGTAATTCTAACGTATATGAAATATGTAACTGTTGTCATCCAGAGCAGGATAAAACTACTGGATATTGCAAAGAGTAGCACAATGGATCGTCTCCGGTTCATCAGCTCAGGATCCTTTTCATCCCTGTCACTGCTGTGCTGCCGGAGGCTCATTCGGCCGCGACTGGCTACTAAAATGCGTCTTACGGTGACAATATTAAAGAACAAAATCAGAAAGAATGGAATCACTGGGGTTAGCAGCTGGTCAGTCCAAGAATATGCTATCCAAATCGGCTCAATGAAAACATTTGTGGACAGCTGGCAGCCCCACGGCATCCGGTCGTAAAAGGAGGAATACAGGAAGGCCAGGGAATGTTCTTCAAGCAGAGCAGCGAGCTCACAGTGGTGAGAACAACAACATCAGTTTTCTCGGTGCAGTATTTGGTTTTCAGCTTCTGACAGCAAATGGCCACCAGGAGATCAAAGGTAAAAGAGACCGTCAACCAAACAGAAATGTCGATTGCGGCGGAAGACATGAAGAGAACGAATCTGCACACGGGAGTGTAGAGCAGGAAAGTGTAATCCCAATATATTGTAGCAATGCGATGTAAGATTACATTCCAGACAATAACCATGAGATCGGCTGCCGCCCTGGCCACCAGATAGCGGGTGATGCATTTGGAGAGGCCACAGTCTTTGAAAGACAGGATTGCGATTGTAACAATGTTCACTGTGAGAAGGAGAATAGAAACCAGTTATAATAATAATGTCACAAGAAGGCGCAGATTAATACTGCGATGAGGTTACTGTGGAAGTCGCCACATGTTTCGGTACACAGAGATAAAATTCAGAGAGTCAAATTCACATGTAACATGCACATATTTCGGGACTTGTGGGAGGAAACCGGAGCACCCGGAGGAACCCATGTAGACACGGGGGTGAACGTGCAGATTCCGCACAGACAGTGACCCAAGCAGGGAATCGAACCTGGGACCCTGGAGCTGTGAAGCAACGGTCTTGATCACCGTGCTACCGCCAGGTTATAGTCCGGGATGGCGATCATGGCCAAAAGAACGGCGCGGTAGCATAGTGGTTAGCACTGATGCTTCACAACGCCAGGGTTCGATTCCCGGCTTTGGTCACTGTCTATGCGGAGTCTGCACGCTCTCCCCGTGTCTGCGTGGGTTTCCTCCGGGTGCTCCGATTTCCTCCCACAGTCTAAAAATGTATAGATTAGGTGGATTGGCTGTGCTAAATTGCCCCTAGTGACCAAAAAGTGTTAGGTGGGGTTACTGCGTTACGGCAATTGCGTGGAGGTGTCGGGCTCAGTGGTGTGCTCCTTCCAATGGCCGGTGCAGACTCGATGGGCTGAACGGCCTCCTCATGCCCTGTTAGCTCTATGATTCTATGATATCATTCCCTGATTATATAACTGGTCAACACTCAATATAGACTATCTGCTACAATCAGGTTCAGTTGAAGTTCCATATACTGATATCCACCCCCCGCCCCCCCGGCGTTCTGCGTTAATCTCCTGCATATCCAGTGCTTGATGTTGGCGTACATTGTGGATTATCACCTCTCAGCAGTAATGCTATGTTTGAGACTTCAGATGGCGCTCAATTAGCTGTTCCAATGGATGCATTAAAACTGGGTAGAAAGCCGAGTTGGAAATCCGATAATGTCCAAGGTTAATGGTTTGAGGGGACAGAAAATAAGAATAATGAACAGAATGCCAGAGAACAAACCAATGATAAAAATGAGCAGTCTGATCAACCGCTCGGGAAAGATGATAGGAAACGGAGCGGAAAGGAGCAGAAAGAAAACACTGCGCTACATTTGAAAGGCAGGACATCATTAAACATGCAGCTGGTCGGAGGTAAGAAAGTCCAAAATGGGGAAAAGGGTGTTGCTGAATATCTGACAAATATAAATAATCAGAAGGAAACATTGCAAAATGCCTTAATGAATAAAATGAATTTTAAAAAGTATCCGCATTGTAATACAGTAGGACAAATGACGCACTCAGAGATAATCAACAATGAGTTTTCCAGATTAGATAGTTATTCTCATGTTCAAACTGAAGAACGTTAAAAAATCATCACAAAGTTTAACTCAGAATTGAAGGTCAACGCAATACATTTGGCCGGTTTTGAAAATTGAACAGAAACAAGTTCAAACTTTCAAGATCCAAAAGTAATTTACCAGGAACGCCGACCGTTGCGAGTACAGGATAGTACACAGCTGCTGTCTCGGAAGATTTTGTCCAACGCATTTTCTGTGTCAAGGCCTCGTGCTGGTGTTGGTGAAGATCTGTGCCCTGGTGTTTGACACAGTAAAGTGTCATGAACGGTTTATTTATATTAAACTGGATGATTAGTGATGCGAGGTCTGTACATCCCGAATTATGTTTTTTACAGGTTGTTCAACAAACAAGTTATTGACAGCAGCTGCGCTCTCACTGTCAGTCTCATTGGGGATTACATCACAATTTTAGGATCAGGCTCGAAGCTCGAAGATGCCGACTAAAGTTAACTATACAATGTTGCTTAACCGGGGCGAGCAACACCGTTTTTTGCATTTGAATACTGGGCACCTATTGCCCATTCCCTCGCATCATCCCCCCACTCACAATGTCGCGCTCACAGTCCTTATTCTTATTAAAGATTCCTCGCCTTTCTTTCTTTCAATTTCCCCAGATTATTTTTCTCTCGTCCTTCTCCATTCGTGTTTCCAAAATTATTTTCTCTCTTATTCTGTCTCCCTTTTATAGAAAATCAATTTCACTTTGCCCTATCTTCAATTTGCCTCCACTCTTTGCGCCACTGTTATTTATTCGTGGCTCTAATTCTCACATCTCTTATATGATGTCCCCTGCTCACGCTGCAATAACTTGGCGGACAAGTGGTGAGGATGTAACAGAGTTACAGAGGGACATAGACAGATTGGGTGAATGAAATAAAGGCTTGACAGATGGAATTTCATGTAGGGAAATGTGATGTTATATATTGCTGGGAAGAATAAAGGTCCTGAATAGTATTCAAATGCAGAAAGACAGCAGAAATATGCAGAACAAAGGAGTTTGATGAGAGGTGGGGGTCCTCGTGAATCAGACATTAAAAGCCAGCTTGCAAGTTGAGCAGGTAATAAGTGCGTAAATGGAATGTTGCTCTTTGTATCACAGGCAGGTGAGCACACAAACAGAGAAGTCTTGTTACACCTGGACAAGGCACTGAATACTGCACAACAGGATTAGTGGTTCCAGATGATGGCACTGGATTCAGTGGTGTGTCAGGCAGAGCTAGGCCATAAAAAGACTTGTTGGAATGTGACATTGTTCTTTCTGTTTTTCTTTGTGCCTGGGGAATATCAATACAGGTCAGTGAAAATACTAACTTCGAAAACGTTGTTTCAAGTGGTATGGAGGGGGGTGGCAGATATTTTGGCTCAGTTAAAATTCACCAGAGTGGGAGGACGAAACAAGATCAAGGGTGCATTGATTTGGCTAGGAGGTCAACATGATGGAGATAGGAACTTCGGAAATAGATCGACAGAGTTAATTACTGGATTGGTCATGAGTGTAATTAAATTATTTCCTTCCAGAATAACAAATATGAAATTTCAGCTCAGAGGAAGGTGTAGTCGATTCAGATACTCCAAACAATTCTTTGCAACCTCATAACCTTTCAGCGCTGTTTATCTCTGTGATACATTTAATGATTGTTTTAAGTCTGTTTCCACTCATACCGAATGGTCAATGGAGTAACTTTCTACCAATATAGCAAACGCCTGCATGAACCCCCGCGTCAAATCTATATTATAAGACCATACGCCCATTAGACACAGGAACATAATTAGACCATTCGCCGATCGAATCTGCTCCGCCATTCAGTCATGGTTGTTATATTTTTTCGTGCCTTGACCTCCTTCTTAATCAAGAACCTATCTATCTCGTCTTAAAGACACTCAGTCATTTGGCCTCCACAACCTTCAGCGGCAAAGAGTTCCAGAGATTCAGCACCCTCTGGCTGAAGAAATTCCTTCTAATCGCAACTTTATAGTATCGTCACTTTCGTCTGATACTGTGTCCTCGGGTCCTAGTTTTTCCGACCGGTGGAAACATCCTCTCAACGACCAATCTATCCAGGCCGCTCAGTGTTCTCTACATTTCAATAAGATCCCCCCTCATCCTTCTAAACTCTAACGTGTACAGATTGAGAGTCCCCAGCTGCTCCAAACGGCAGGCTCTCTATTCCAGCGATCATTCTTGTGAACCTCTTCTGGACTCTTTCCAAGACGAACACATCCTGCCTTAGGTATTGGGCACCAAACTGCTCATAATACTCTTAATGGGGTCTGACCATAACCTTATACAGGCACAGAAGTACATCACTGCTCTTGTATTCTATCCTCTCAACATTAATGCTAACATTGCATTTGCCTTCCTAACTACTGACTGAACCTGCACGTTAATGTTAAGCTAATATTCGGCTAGGGCTTGTGCTTCTCATTTTCTCAGCATTTCTACATTTGGAAAATACTCTGTGCCTCTATCCTTCCTACCAAAGTGCATGACCTCACACTTTTCCCCATTGTATTCAATCTGCTTCTTCTTTGCCCACCTCCTCGCCTGTACAATGCATTCTGTCGCCCCCTGTTTCCTCAATACTACCTGTGCCTCCGCATACCTTTGTATGATAATCTATTTCATTTTGATTATCTTCCTTAAATATTGTTCCGTCTTCAAAGCTTCATGGAAAACATTCAAAGTCTGTGAATTATTTCCAGGCAAAGTACTTTCATAATGGATCTGTGGTATTAACTGAAAGATATTTATGTTGGTCATAAATTGTGGTGTTTACAATTGGAAATTACACTGAAAGGGGTGAATTTCCGGCAATATATAAATATTTCTCGTAATGTTTATTGTGTTGTTGCCAAATATATATCACGCTTTTGTGTGAAACAACAGTTTAATTTGGCAACTTTAGCATTATGATCCCTCTTTTGAGTCTGTCAAACAAAATTCATCACGTTATACTACCACACATTAAATATCACCTGACCTCCCTGCGTCTACCCCGCCCCGTGGAGTCTGTTCCGATCTTCCTCCTCCTCACATTTATACATTTTACATTTGCAAATTCTAGTCGAACTTGGAGTTGAATAAGAAGAGATGAGGGTAGAGTAATGGGCATTAGAGAGGTTGAGAGAAGAAAGGAAGTATATTGAGAGGAAAGGAAAGTGCACGAGATGAATAGATTGAAATGTGAGGAGATTGAAATAGTGCAACATGTCGGGAAGCTCACAGAGTGGATTGTTGGCAACTGAAGAGTGGCTGGGAGGTAAAGTAAGGAGTGGAGACCGAGAGGTTGAAAAAAAGGTGTGGCGAATGAAGGCGGAAAAGGAGATGATAGATGAGGGGAACAGAACAGAGTTGTGAAGAAGTGAAAGTATTGGAGGGTAATTTATGGTGTGGAGTGGGAAGTCAGTGTAGAAAATGTGGAGTATTACATTTGCAGTTAAAGAGGGAATAAAACCATAAGACCAGAAGACATAGGAGCAGAATTAGGCCACTCGGCCCATCGAGTCTGCTCCGCCATTCAACCATGGCTGATATTTTCTCATCCCCATTCTTCTGCCTTCTACCCATAACCCCTGATCCCCTTATTGATCAAAAACCTGTCTTAAAGACACTCAGTGAAATGGCCTCCATAGACTTCTACGGCAAAGAGTTCCACAGATTCACCACCCTCTGGCTGAAGAAATTCCTCCTCATCTCTGTTTTAAAGGATCCTGCCTTTAGTCTGATATGGTGTCCTCTGCTTCTAGTTTTTCCTACAAGTGGAAACATCCTCTCCACGTCCACTCGATCCAAGCCTCGTAGTATCCTGTAAGTTTCAATAAGATCCCCTCATCCTTCTAAACTCCAACGAGTACAGATCCAGAGTCTTCAAACGTTCCTCATACGACAAGTTCTCCATTCCAGGGATCATTCTTGTGAAGCTCCTCTGGACCCTTTCCAAGAACAGGACATCCTTCCTTAGATATGGGGCCCAAAACTGCTCACAATACTCCAAATGGGGTCTGAAGTACATCCCTGGTCTTGTATCCTAGCCCTCTTGACATTTATGCTAACATTGCATTTGCCTTCTTAACTGCCCACTGAACTTGAACGTTAACCTTAAGAGAATCGTGAACAAGGACTCCGATGTCCCTTTGTGCTTCTGCTTTCCGAAGCATTTCCTCATTTAGAAAATAATCTGTGCCTAAATTCGTCCTTCCAAAGTGCATAATCTCAGACTTTTCCACATTGTAATTCATTTGCCCCTTCATTGCCAACTCTCCTAGCATGTCCTTCTGCATCGCTCTTGCTTCCTCAACACTACCTGTTCCTCTAAATGTCTTTGTATCATCTGCAAACCGAGCAACAGTGTACCTTCTTACAGATAATTAATGTATATTGTAAACATTTGGGACCACCAGTCATAATCAGGGGGAATCAGCAGATTAGGAAAGAAGCAGCATGCATCTCGTTCAATTACAGATTTTATGTTTTGAAAACGCTGGAAACAAAACAACGTTTAATCTGGGGAATGCAGGAGAAACAAAGACATTGCGCTGTGAGAAGTCAAGTGAGCGTTTCTGCTGCCGTATCTCTGAGTCCAGGATGGCATTTGGCCTGACTGGTGCCAGTGGCATGACTGTCGACAAACCCGTGCAGGACAGTCTGAAGGTGGAGGGGGAACAGACAGATGTCGTGGGTTACATTGGCACCAACGACAGAGATAGAAAAATGGACGAGGTCCTGCATCAAGAATTTACGATTTCCGGAGCAGATTGAAAAGAATGACGTCAGAGGTTAATGTCTCCAGGTACTTGACAGCGAGGATCGGATGACGTGGGGTATAACAGATGAATGGTTGCTACAGAGATGGTGTAGGCGAGTAGGCTTTAGTTTCCCGGCCACTGATTCCGTTCCTGGGTAAGGTGCAACGTTTAAATCTCGGATGAGTTGCACCTGAATTGGAATGGAATCTACAACTTTGCGGTGGTTGCACAGGCTGTTCGAGGGTGTGACAACTGGATTGGCTCGGGGAATGGGTCACCGTCTGACCAGTTGCCACTCCCTGTGAACAGCCCCTTCCCTGACTAATTCACCCTCCCTGTGAACAGCCCCTACCCTGACTTATTCCCCTCCCTGTGAACAGCCCCAGCCCGGACTAATTCTCCCTCCCTGTGAGCAGCCCCTACCCTGATTAATTCACCCTCCCTGTGAACAGCCCCTACCCTGACTAATTCCCCTCCCTGTGAACAGTCCCAGCCCGGACTAATTCTCCCTCCCTGTGAGCAGCCCCTACCCTAATTAATTCACCCTCCCTGTGAACAGCCCCTACCCTGATTAATTCTCCCTCCCTGTGAACAGCCCCCCCCCCCCATGACACATTTTAAACAGACTGTATACTATTCCACTTTTTAAATAGATTGTTTACTGGCCGGCACTATTTAAATAGACTCTCTTTATTGTAGGGTACTGTTTAAATACACTGTTTTGCTGTAAGGCTCTGTTTAAATAGACTGATAACTGTAGGGCACTGTTTACATAGAGTCTATTGTGGTGCTCTGTTTAAATAGACCGTTTGTTGTAAGGCTCTGTTTAAATAGACTGTTTACTGCAGGGCACTGTTTAAATACACGCTATTGTAAGGTACTGTTTAAATTGACTGTTTACTGTAGGGCACTGTTTAAATAGATAAATCGTCTATTTACACAGTGCCCTACAGTAAATAGACTATCTTTACTTTAGGCCACTGTTTTAATAGACTCTTTACTTTCGGGCACTGTTTATATCGACTGTTTACTGGAGGACAGTGTGTAAAAAGATTGTTTACTGTAGAGTATTGTTGAAATAGACTGTTTGCTGTCATGCACTGTTTAAATAGACTGTTTACTGTAGGGGACTGTTTAAATAGACACTCTTTATTGTAAGGTACTGTTTAAATAGACTCTGATTACTGAATTGTACTGTTTAAATAGACTGTTTACAGATGGTTAACATTGAGCCATCCTCGGCCCCTGAGATGTTTAAGTTTAGCCATGCTCGGCCTTGAAGACATTTAAAATTTAGCCATGATCGACTTCGAAGATGAATAAAATTTAGCCATGCTCGGCCTCTCAGATGTTGAATATTTCTACATACTCGGCCTTTAAGATGTTTATAATATAGCCATGCTCAGCCTCGACGATGTTTAAAATTTCACCATACTCTGCCTCTGAGGCGTTTAAAATGTAGCCACGCTCGGCCTCGAAGATGTTTGATACGTACACATACTCGGCCTCGAAGGCGTTTAAAACCTAGCTATGCTCGGTCTCTAAGACGGTTTAAATTTAGCCATACTCGGCCTCGAAGATGTTTAAAATTTAGCCATGCCCGGCGTATAAGACGTTGAACATGTAGCCATGCTCGGCGTCCAAGACGTTCAAACTATAGCCATGTTTGGCCTCTAAGAGGTTTAAAATTTAGCCACGCTTCGCCTCGAAGCTGTTTAAAATTTAGCTATGAGCTAAGGCGTTTAAAACTTAGCCATGCTCGGTATCTTGGAATTTAACATATTTACGTACTCGGCCTCTAAGATGTTTAAAATTTAGCCATGCTCGCTCTCTGAGGCGTTTAAAATGTAGCCATGCTCAGTCTCTACTTTGTTTCAAATTTCGCCATGATCTGCCTCGAAGATGTTTGAAATGTAGTCATGTTCGGCCTCTGAGGCGTTTAAAATGTAGCCATGCTCAGTCTTTACTTTGTTTCAAATTTCGCCATGATCTGCCTCTAAGATGTTGAAAATTTAGCCATGCTCCGCCTCGAAGATATTTAAGTTGAGCATGCTCGGCCTCCAAGACATTTAAAATGTTGCATGGTCGACCTCTTCGATGGTGAATATTTCTACATACTCGGCCTCGAAGATGCTTGTAATTAACCATGCTCAGCCTCTACTTTGTTTAAAATGTCACCATGGACTGTCTCGAGGATGTTTAAAATTTAACCATGTTCTGCCTCAGATGTTTAAAATTGAGCCATGCTCGGCCCCGAAGACACATAAATTTAACCATGTTCGGACTCGAAGACGTGTAATTTGGCCTTGCTTGACCTGTTATGGGCCAGGGTTTAGAGAGCCCCAAAGTGTATCATGGAGTACACCTGACCCACAACTTTTAATAGATTTTAATAGATTGTGGTATGGGGGGCACAGGTGTGGAACAGCGGAAATGGCAAAATATTTTTTAAAGCAAAACAATGTTTATTCTATGAACTGAAGTTAACCCTTTTAAAATATGCAGTGAATATCTTAGCAACCATTAATTCAAATACAACCCCCATAGAATACAACACTAAGTAATAATTAAGTTCTCCTTTTAACATCCATAAATCTTGAAAAAACCTTTAAACAGAAGCACATCAGTTTAAAGTGACTATAAGACCATAAGACAATAAGACATAGGAGCGTAAGTAAGGCCATTCGGCCCATCGAGTCCACTCCACCATTCAGTCATGGCTGATTTCAAATCCATTTACCCGCTCTCTCTCCAGAGCCCTTAATTCCTCGAGAAATCAAGAATGTATCAACTTCTGTCTTAAAGACACTCAACGTCCCGGCCTCCACCGCCCTCTGTGGCAATGAAGTCCACAGACCCACCGCTCTCTGGCTGAAGAAAGTTCTCCTCATCTCTGTTCTAAAGTGACTCCCTTTTATTCTAAGGCTGTGCCCCCGGGTCTAGTCTCCCCTGCTACCCCTGCTGGAAACAACTTCCCTGCATCCACCCTATCTAAGCCATTCATTATCTTGTAAGTTTCTGTTAGATCTCCCCTCAACCTCCTAAACTCCAATGAATATAATCCCAGGATCCTCAGACGTTCATCGTATGTTAGGCCTACCATTCCTGGGATCATCCGTGTGAATCTCCGCTGGACCCGCTCCAGTGCCAGTATGTCCTTCCTGAGGTGTGGGGCCCAAAATTGCTCACAGTAATCTAAATGGGGCCTAACTAATGCTTTAGAAAGCTTCAGAAGTACATCCCTGCTTTTTTATTCCAAGCCTCTTGAGATGAATGACAACATTGCATTTGCTTTCTTAATTACGGACTCAACCTGCAAGTTTACCTTTTATAGAACCCTGGACTAGGACTCCCAAGTCCCTTTGCACTTCGGCATTATGAATTTTGTCACCGTTTAGAAAATAGTCCACGCCTCTATACTTTTTTCCAAAGTGCAAGACCTCGCACTTGCCCATGTTGAATTTCATCAGCCATTTCTTGGACCACTCTCCTAAACTGTCTAAATCGTTCTGCAGCCTCCCCACCTCCTCCATACTACCTGCCCCTCCACCTATCTTTGTATCATCGGCAAATTTAGCCAGAATGCCCCCAGTCCCGTCATCTAGATCGTTAATATATAAAGAGAACAGCTGTGGCCCCAACGCTGAACCCTGCGGGACACCACTCGTCACCGGTTGCCATTCCGAAAAAGAACCTTTTATCCCAACTCTCTGCCTTCTGCCTGACAGCCAATCGTCAATCCATGTTAGTACCTTGTCTCGAATACCATGGGCCCTTATTTTACTCAGCAGTCTCCCGTGAGGCACCTTATCAAAGGCCTTTTGGAAGACAAGATAGATAACATCCAGTGGCTCTCCTTGGTCTAACCTATTTGTTATCTCTTCAAAGAACTCTAACAGGTTTGTCAGGCAGACCTCCCCTTACTAAATCCATGCTGACTTGTGAGTACTGAGAACAGTTATTAGTTTAAAATCACCAAAGGATCGATTTACAGTCTTTAGATTACAAAGAGAGAATAATGCCCCTTCTGGCTGTGACTGCAGCTCTCCAGCTCTGAAAACGAAAGTAAAACACACCCTGCAGCAAACAGCCTAAAACGAAAGTAAAAAGCTGACAGACAGCCCAGCTCCACCCACACTCTGACATCACTGATAAACACCCATTTCTTAAAGGTATATTTCTCAAACACCCATTTCTTCAAGGTACTCTCACATGACAACTCCCCCCAGGAAAAAAACCCCATCAACTTCAAGATGGTTTCATTTTTCACCTTTTCACTCTTCTTTAAGAAATGCTGAAGGTAAATATACTTTTTCGTTTCAAAAAAACCACACACGCAAACAGGTATAATAAAATAGTCCATTTTTGTTCTTCTTCCTCAAACTGAAATCCTACTCGATTGACAGTCTCTTTGAACAAGAAGGTCCTTGCACGATCCGTCCATTTCTCTATGCCTCGGCATTTCTCTTTAAAGTCAGATGCTTTAGTTCAATCTGATCACAGAATTCCATGCAATTCTCCAACACAGGACCATTGGTTATCACAGCTTTCAGGCCGTCAAATGCCTGTTGAAAGGCCGCTGTCCATTGAATTTGTCGAGTTTCTTCAGTAAATCTATCAGTGGAGCAACCACGCTACAAAAAATCGATACAATTTTCCGGTAAAATCCACTCCTACAAAGAAATCTCATTATTTCCCGTCGTGTCGAGGGTATCGGAAACTAACGGTTGGTTTCACATCCCGTGTGACAATTCGACACTGTCCGATTGCATGACCAAGGAAAGTGAGTTAGTCTTTTCCAAATTCACTTTTGGCTCGGTTCACCACAAAAGCCGCCTCCTCAAGTCGATCGATTAACTCCATCAGATGTTTTAAATGTCCTTTCCATGTCTGGCTGACAGTTACCAGGTCGTCGATGTATACCGCACAATTGGTTAATCCTGAAACAACTTTGTTAGTTAACCGTTAAAATGCGGCTGGGGGCGTTTTTCATGCCAAATGGCATAACTTTGAATTGGTATATACCATCTGAAGTCACAAAAGCTGAAATCTCCTTCGCCCTTTCGGTAAAGGTACCTGGCAGGAACGTTTGAGTAAATCCAGTTTGGAAATAAAAGCTGATTGCCCCACCTTCTCAATGCAATCCTCCAATCGTGGCATAGGACTCGAACCCGTTCTTGTAACTGCATTAACCTTTCACGAGTCCACACACAACAGTTGGGTACCGTCTGGTTTTGGTACCATCACTATGGGTGAGCTCCATTTGCTGCAACCACTTCAATTATGCCATTTTTAAGCATACTCTCAATCTCTTTGTTAACCTGTGCCAGTTTGAAAGGGGTTAGTCTGTAAGGAAGTTGTTTGACTGGAACAGCATTTCCCACATCGACATCATGTATAGCCATTTTAGTACTTCCCAACTTATCTCCACAAACTTGCCCGTGTGATATCAATAACACTTTCAGGTCAGTTCGGTTTTCCACTGGGAGGTAACTCAACAATTTATCCCAAGTTTTAAGAGCATCCACGTTGTACAATTTAATTTGAGGTATCTCAAACTTACAGTCATTTGAATTTGGTTCGTTACATTGAGTTCGAGTAATTAAAATCTCCTTTTTCTCTCCTTCCCTTTCAAAGCACCTTTTAAGTATATTCACATGACACACTAGGTGAGTCTCCCTTCTATCTGGTGTTTTTACCACATAATCCACCTCACTTAATTTCCTTTCAATCTGATGAGGTCCACATTGCCTTGCTTTTAAAGGTTCACCTACCACTGGTAACAATACTAAAACTCCACAGGCAAAACTACGAACCATGGCTTTCTTGTCCGCTACCCGTTTCATCACATTTTGTGCAATTTTTAAATGACCTCCCACTGGTACCCCGTGTGCTGCTCGCCTTTCTTTACCCTACGGGAAATACCACTTGATGAACGTCTGCCCTCTTTTCACCCGCCTGCAATGTAAATATCTCCATTTTCTCAAAAATACATCATTTTTACTTTAATAGCATTCTGGTATACACTCAGATTCCTTTTCAATGTATACTTTCTGATGTATTTCTATATATTTCTGTTGTAACGCCCCAAATTTTCCTGAACTAGAAATAACCACCTCATCCTCCATATCCTTCTTATTCTGTTCCAACCATCTGATCAAAATTCTTTGATGATAATTGAACTTCAACTTTATCTTCACTCTGATTTATCCCCTTGTCTTAACCTGTGACTTTGCGACCATGTTGCTGCACAATCCGGATACATACCTAAAAAAACAATACTTCAGTTGTACTTCCACTGACGTATCGACCACAGTAGGCATCACTCCCACCTGCGATCCAACTGTATCATTACCCAAGATCAACTGTATTCCTGGACAATATAGTTTCTCTGTTACTCCTACTACCACTTCACCACTCTTCACTGGACTTTCCAACTTTACCTTATATAATGGAACACTACTCTTCTCACCCTGAATTCCACATATTATCACCTTTTCTGGCAATATTTTTCCCAAACTACATTCAAGTGGCCATTTCATTTGTTTAGCCACCTTCTCAAATGAAATGAAAAAGGCTTCGTCCTTCTCATCAAACATTGGCAATACTTGGACATATACGAATAGATGTCCACCAAGCATTCGACTATGAAGCTCGTTCTCTTTTTCCTCATGACTATCCTCCAACTGCACGTTTCCCTTTACGTCTGCCAATTTTAACTGACTGTCATGTTTCATGGCCATTTCCTGAAGTTGAAACTCTCTCTTTTTTTCCCTTTCCTCTCTCCCTCTTTCTTTTTGTTCTGCTTGGGCTATTCTTTCTTTGTTTCTTTATTCCCTCGCCTCTTCTTTTTCCGTGAACTGTATCTCCATTTCTCTCTGTTTTTCTTTCATTCGTATTCAAGCTGAAGTTGAAACTCTCTCTCTTTTTCCCTTTCCTCTCTCTCTCTTTCTTTTTGTTCTGCTTGGGCTATTCTTTCTTTGTTTCTTTATTCCCTCTCCTCTTCTTTTTCCGTGAACTGTATATCCATTTCTCTCTGTTTTTCTTTCATTCGTATTCAAGCTGCTTTAATTTTTTTTCATCTTCGAGTTGCTTGATTTGTAACTGAAATTTTTGCCATTTCTTCTGAGTCAGACTGTATCTCAGGTAATTTTAAATGCTCAGATAGCGCCGGAAGTACCCCCCCCTTATCGTGTGCTGTCAGATAACGCTAACTGCGAAATCTAAAAGCCTTTTTTGTCTCTGTTCGTAAGGTACTGTGTGTGACCTTCTCCATCCGCAAAAAACTCCGAGCCTCTGAATGAACCATTGTCCACAGCACACTCCCTACGTAAACTGTTATACCACACCATCACAAGCAAAGCAATCACAAATATGCTCACCCCTCACTGTCTTTAAGTCCACTCAGCCAACCCAATCACAAAAGGTAGACTTTTCTCCCACGAGCACCCAATTTGTTACGAGACAGGGTTTATACAACCCCAAAGTATATCATGGAGCCACAACTTTAAATGGATTTTGGTTATGGGGAGCACAACGGCCCACTTTACAAGCGTGGTGCAACAGAGAGCTAACGTATGTTTTAAAGAAAACAATGTTTATTCTATGAATCCAATTAACATTTTATAAACACACAGTAAACATCTTATCAACCGCAAACACTGATACTTTCCCAAATAAAATATTCTATAGATAACCCTTAAAAACTTTCCAAACAACACCCATCAGTTAAATCCATTTTAAATTTAAGACAGCAGGTTTAAATGTTCCACAGAAACAGGTATTACTTTGAAATCATCAATGATCTGGAGACATTCCTTAGCGTGTAGACAGAGAGATCATTATACAGCTGTTTGCTTTGCCGGCAGCTCTCCGGCTCTGAAAACGAAACCAAAACACACAGCAGCTGCCAGCTCAAAAACTAAAGTGAAAGACAGACAGCCCATCTCCACCCACATACTGATATCACTGCAGCTATTTGTTAAACATCCATTTCTTAAACATAGAAGATAGAACATTGCAGCGCAGTACAGACCCTTCGGCCCTCGTGTTGCGCCGAAGTGTGCAACCAATCTAAAGCCCATCTACACTATTCCATTATCATCCAAATGTTTGTCCAATGACTATTTAAGTGCCCTTACTGTTGGCGAGTCCACTACTGTTGCAGGCAGAACATTCCACGCCCTTACTACTCTCTGAGTAAAGAACCTACCTCTGACATCTGTCCTATATTTATCGCCCCTCAATTTAAAGCTATGTCCCCTCGTGCTCGCCTTCACCATCCTAGGAAAAGGGCTCTCACTGTCCACCCTATCTAATCCTCTGATCATCTTGTAGGGCTCTATTAAGTCTCCTCTTAACCATCTTCTCTCGAACGAAAATAACCTCAAGTCCCTCAGCCTTTCCGCATAAGATCTTCCCTCCATACCAGGCAACATCTTGGTGAATCTCCTCTGCACCCATTCCAATACTTCCACATCCTTCCTGTAACGCGGAGACCGGAACTGCACGCAATACTCCAAATGCGGCCGCACCAGAGTTGTGTGCAGCTGCAACATGACCTCATGGCTCCGAAACTCAATCTCTGTACCAATACGCCTTCTTAATAAGCCTATCAACCTGGGTGGCAACTTTCAGGGTTCTATGTACATGGACACCGAGATCTCTCCGCTCAACCACACTACCAAGAATCTTACCATTAGAACAGTACTCAGTATTCCTGTTATTCCTTCCAAAATGAATCACCTCACACTTTTCTGTATTAAATTCCATTTGCCACCTCTCAGCCCAGTTCTGCAGCTTATCTATCTCCCTCTGTAACCTGCAACATCCTTCCGCACTGTCCACAACGCCACCGACTTTACGGTCATCCGTAAATTTAGTGGCCCCAAACAGATCCTTGTGGTACACCACTAGTAACTGAACTCCAGGCTGAACATTTCCCATGAACCACCATCCTCTGTCTTCTTACAGCTAGCCAATCTCTGATCCAAACTGCTAAATCACCCTGAATCCCATGGCTCCGTACTCCCTGCAATACCCTGTCGTGGGGAACCTTATCAAACGCCTTGCTGAAATCCATGTACACCACGTCAGCGTCTTTACCCTCGTCCACCTGTTTGGTCACCTTCTCAAACAACTCAATAAGGTTTGTGTGGCACGACCTACCCTTTACAAAACCGTGTTGACTACCCCAAATCAAATTATTCCTTTTTAGATTATTATAAATCCTATCTCATAATCCTTTCCAAGACTTTCCCCACAGCAGATGTAAGGTTCACTGGTCTATAGTTACCGGGTTTGTCTCTACTCCCCTTCTTGGACAAGTGGACAATATTTGCCATCCTCCAGTCTTCTGGCACTATTCCTGTAGACAATGACGACATATGGATCGAAGCCAAAGGCTCTACAACCTCCTCCCTAGCGTCCCAGAAAATCCTAGGATAAATCCCATCCGGCCCAGGGGACTTATCTATTTTCGCACTTTCCAGAATTGCTAACACCTCCTCCGTATGAACCTCAATCGCGTCTATTCTAGCAGCCTGTATCACAATATTCTGCTCGACAACATTGCCCTTTTCCTGTGTGAATACTGCCGATAATTCATTTAGCGCCTGTCCAATCTCCTGAGACACCACGCACAACTTCCCACTACTTTCTTTGACTGGTCATACTGTTACCCTAGTCATTCTTTTATTCCTGGTACAACAATAGAAAGCTTTAGGGTTTTCCTTGATCCTATCTGCCAAATAACTCTCATGTAAACGTACACCCACATGACAAGAGGGACAGTGTTAACATTCCGAGTGCTTAAAGTTCTTCATCTGAGCTGGGGACGGATAGAAATGCAATGGCTTCAAAAGTGAGAGAGAGTTCCTGACGCTGGAGCAGATGAAAGCAAACTCATTCTGTGAAAGCTGGATGACCACTATGTGGAACAGCTTCGTTCAATCCGCAAGCATAACCGGGAATTTCCTGTAGTTTGCCTATCAATTCCCTATCGTACTCTCTTGTCCACATGTCAGTCGCTGGCCTTCTGCAATGTACTGGTGAAATAAAACAGACATGAGGAACGGGACAGCATCTTCCGATTAGGCACTTAATATTGAATCGAACACTTAACATAATTAATTCACTATTTTTATTCATTTTAATAACCAAGTCCCTTCGCAAATTGATTCCAGATTCCAGACAATACTTTCGCCACCAACGGAAACATACTGAAAGATAGGAAATGTGGTAGGTTCAAGAATATGCAGTCGAAGAATCAAAGTAATGAACAATCATAGTGCCCTGGGTACGTTGCTGCAATCAAGTGATTTGGTTGTGGCTATGGGTGCGTCCTCGTAACGGGTAGATTAAATTGGGGTACTGAAGGCGTTGCAGCTGATTCGAAATGAACTACATCGTCACTAAATTAGATTCTCCACTGTATAAAACGATACCCATGTGTTTTAGGAGGTCTTGAACATTTTGAAGTAATTATCCGCCATGGATTGAACAACATGAATATCTATCAACCTTTCTGGGGAAAAAGACTTGGAATGAAATCATGTCCAGATGGACCTGCTACAAAAGACTCAGAACAAAAATATATGTTCATGGAAAGGATTATAATATTTATTTTATTTTTCCATTTATCAGGAAGAAATAAATGTGACATTTTTGAAGGGCATTAATTCTGATGTTATATTGTTCATCTTATTATGCCGGAAAAATGCTTCATTTTCTTAGTTGATCAGCGACTTTCAACCTTTACATCAGCACAAATTGATTATTCGACGTATTATTTGCCGATGGAGGGAATGGGAAACTGATCATTGGAATCTTCCTTTGGCATTCCCTCCATTATTCCAGCGGCAATGTTGGTTTCTGCCTGCACGTCTTCCCAATGCATTCTTCTCTTGTATGAATTCACAGAATCACAGAATACTACAGTGCAGATGAGGCCTTTCGGTTCATCGAGTCTGCGCTGACGCATGAATGGCCCTGACCTGCTCACCTAAACCCACTTACCAGCACTTGGCCCATAGCCTTGAACATTGTGGCGTGCCAAGTACTGATCCAGGTATTTTTAAAAGTATGTACGGCAACCCGCCGCTCCCACCCTCCCAGGCAGTTAACTCCAGATCGTCAGCACTCTCTGGGTAAAAAGCTTGATCCTCAAATTCCCCCATAACCTTCCACACCTCACTTTGAAGTTGTGTCCCCTCGTAAATGGCCCTTTACCTAAGGGGACGAGCTGCTCCCTGTGCACCCTGTCCTTGCACCACTTAAACTTGTACTCCTCAATCGGCTCGCCCCTCAGTCTTATCTGCTCTAGAGAAAATAAAACAAGGCTATCCGACTTCTCTTTATAACTTAAATTTTATATTCCAAGCAACATCCTGGTAAATCTCCTCTGCAGCCCCTCCAATACCATTACTTCGTTCCTATAATGTAGCGACCAGGTTTGCAAACAGTACTCCTGCTGTGGCCTCACCAACGTTCTATACAGCACAGAAAGGTTCAGCATCACAGAGTTGAGGCAAGTCACTGTTTCTAAAATTCCAGCTGGCGTTCCAATAAGGTCGAAAGCAACTGGAGCAAAACATCCTCACTTTTATTTTTAATGACAGCATGTTGGAGAGAAATGTCCCTCTTCATTTTTAAATTTTGGAATTATCCCCTTTTGCCTGAGGAATGGCTTTGACTCATTTGCTTATGTGCGTACACATATTGTAAGGAACCTCTTCAACCCTTGCCTTACCCTTGTTTTCGTTTCAATGTTCTGCTGGCGACTTCAATACTGCAGTCTTTAATTTTAACTTGACACTCCCCTGATCTAAGCTGTCATTTGAACTCGCCAAAGATGCCTCTTAGAACAGTGTACTCTGTGGCAGGATCAATTGATAGATTTTCGATGGACATGGCTAGCAGCCAATTTATCCACTTCTCGAGGTTCTTTGGCAGCGCCGCAGAAGCTTATGGAAGAAGGGAGCAGTATCCGTTTCAATTTAGTTTGGCTACGAACTCGACGGCAGCCAGAAACAGGAAAAACACTGTCTCTATCACTCTCTGTCAGGCAGCTTAAATGCTTTAAGTCAGCCGGTGAAAGTTCCTCTCCTGACCAATGGGCTGGCAAGCTAAACCAGACCTCTGTCATTTCATGAATTGTGACAAATGACGTTTCTGCTTTTGCAGAACCTGGGAGCTGTTTGCAACACTCATTTATATTCTGATCAGGCAACTGTGAAGCCTGAGCTCTGAATTCTCTCTCCCTTGTTGGATTCTTTCGGAAATTCAGAATCATCAGGGGGGGAATCCCGTTCAACTCCATAACAGTATTTATTTTGTTTATTTTTTCACCTCTCCAATATTCTCGCCATCAAAGCAATGCTCTGATTTGTCTTTCTAAGACCCAGCATGGTGACCTGAAACATATTTGACATCCCGTTTTATAATCCATCCTATTCACTGGATCTGTACGTTTCGCAATTTACCGACTTTTTTGACGCCTTCGGCAAATTTGAATGTACAGAACCTGAGATATTTGAGCGTGGCATTAACATGCACATTAAAGACGTTCCTCCATCCTGCATGAATTGTTGAATTGTCGCACTGCTTCGTGATGAGAAACTAGATATCTGCACAAATATTGCCAGGGCTGCCAAGTAAACGTTTCAAATTTGCACGTGAAAGGCAAACAATCCCAACTTGTGATCTGGAAATGTCTGAAACGTCCATGCCCTGGAACTTGTGATAGTTCAGTTAAACTGGCTTGACGGAAACAACAGCTCTCATCAGAATGCAGTTGTTTGTTAAGTGGCCTGGAATTGATGCCCAAATTAATCAACCACGTGTCCCAGTGGAAATATATGTACTGTATAAGTATGAGGTTATCTTTAACAGCGCAGCATACCGAGTAAAACAGACAGGAACCGCTCACATAACAAAATAGAATGGGAAAAGAAATAATTCTGCAGATCGGAGATATCTTCTATCATACTCTTGCAGTGTTGGGTATACCAGGTAGGATGCTAAACATGTTTAAATCATTGTTAACTGCATTGGATCTATCCTCTCTTCCGTCCATTGGCATACAACTATCCCCTTCCTTATAATAATTAAGCAGAGATTTTTATTTCCTTTGCGACTGTTTGGCTGTCCATCTTTAACTTTCCAAACATCTGCTGCCGTGTACTGATTTCACCAACTGCCTTTCCCCTCTCCAATCAGCGGAGTCTTCGCATTCTCTCCGCTTCTGCGTGAATTTCCTCTGCGTACTCTGATTTCCCTCCCACAGTCCGAAGATTTGCGGGTTAGGTGGATTGGCCATGCTAAATTGCCCTTGGCGTCCAAAATAAAATAGAGTAGGTGGGGTTACTGGGTTACGGGAATAGGGTGGAGGAGTGGGCTTAAGTAGGGTGCTCTCGGGGCCGGTTCAGACTCGAAGGGCCAAATGGCCTCCTTCTGCACTGTAAATTCTATGAATGGTTAAGCTTCGACGTTTAATTCCAAATTGCCATTCTTTTCAATGTTACCATCTACTGGGTTCTGACTCGAACTGGAGTCGCAGAGCGTTACCCAGGATCTAATCATCGCGAGTTCAGTGCCGGTGACGCTGTCCACTACTTCCCCAAATCTAGGCATACAGATGTGAAACATTAATTCCCTTCCTCTCCACAGATGCTACTTGATTTGAGGAGGGGTTTTTTTCACCAGTATTTTAGGTTTTATTTCAGATGAATAACATTGCATGTATTTTGAATGTATTTTCCTTTAACATTCTCCGCATAGTGTACCTCTTCCATCAAGCGAGTTATCTTCTGTTTGAATATCACTCTCTGTCGTATATTGTCAGGGTTGCCATTGTTCATATATTTGGATCATAATTTTTTATTCTGTTGAATGCGAAATCCAGCTACAAGTAGTTGTTCCTGTAACGAGAATGTGCCTTTCGATGTCTTTAAATGTTTTTATCTTGCTGAGGGTTGTTGGAACAAACAAGTGTCTGATGGCATTTGTCGACCAGATTTTAGCTAATCCTAACATCACAGGTTGTTCTTTTAGTGAGTTGATCCAAATTAGTCCTCCAGATTGAGTGTAATTTGGCCAGGCAATTTAAAACAAGTTGAATCTAGAATTCATACAGCCAATATCCTTTCAGTTCCTAGACAGTCTCGACATTTTGGGGAAGTGGGAGAAGTAAGTGAATATTCTGAGTCCAGTGCAAATTCACATTCCGTGAACACCTTGATTCAGACAGATTCACGTCCTGCTAATTTACGATCCATAGATTAGATTCTGAGGGGAATAATTGATTCCGCCTATCTGTGTTGAAAGTAAATGCAGATTGTTTGAAAAGCTCTCATTGTTTTAACAGACAATGCTTATTTTGCTCGTAGAAGTAGCTTTACATTACAGTCTTAAAATCGATATACTTCGTAGACACACACACGTCTATTAACCAAAGACTCTGCTATTGTTCCATCAGAATTTAGGTTCATACCGACACATTTTTATAATAGTATTAAATGCGCCGAGGTACAATAAATTGCAGGATTCTAGGAAGTAAACAGTTTTCTTAATGTCATCTCAGTTTGAGGCAGTGTTCTTGTCAGTGGATCAACAATGGCTGTAGTGACGTTAACTAGAGATGGTTTGTGCAAACATAATATGTCCTTATGGGTTTCTGTTTAAGCAGATTGTTTAAATTGGCTCGGATACGGGATTTTCTCGCTGTAATAAACTGTTTTTGTATACACAAGGTGTAGTAGGTAATGGCTAATCTGCATTGTAGTAGTTAATGTCCAATATGACGTTGGGTTTCGTTCAGTAATTAAACACGAGCGGGTGTTGATTACATTCACCAATTTCTGCTGCAGTGTGTTAGTTAGACTCTAATTATCTTGGGTATGTACAAGTTACACTCTATTTTAGTGTTAATGTAGACGCTGCAATTTTGCGCAGTTCGAATATTCTCTCTTGTCGCATTTTAATGTTTAACTTCCAAACGTCCAAACATTGCAGGTTACGTGGAATGGTCATGCTAAATTGTCCCTTTGTGTGCAAAAGGATAGAAGCTCGGGTAACTGGGTTACGGGGACAGGATCAGAGAATGGGCCTAGGTAGCGTTCTCTTTCCAAGTGTTGGTGCAGACTTCATGGGTCTAATGGACACATCCTGCGCTGTGGTATTCTTTGATTCTCTGATCTGAAATAAGAACAAAACTAGACGTTGCAGGGATATAACCGACCTCGAAGCTTCGACGGAGACTCTGCAAACTGAACGCTTGAGTCCATTCTTCAGGAATGGTGGTGAGTGATTAGCATTGTGCAACTGAAAGTGTTGAGGGTAGAACCACCACATCTGAGATTAGCTAATCGTCAAATTACGAAAGTTGCCATGCTGCAAAATGTATTTGCAGTGGTAAATGTTGCAGTAAATAAACACACATTTTACCCAGCACGAAAAATGAACAGGGTTGTCCAAAATAAAAGACAAAGGAACAATCAATTTGGGCGATGTTTGGGAGAACAACAGTATTATGGAGAAAATCTGGTTTGACTTGTTGAACTGAACGATGAGTTCATAAGGCTGCCAATTTTCTAACCGACTGATAACGTCATCACCCATCATTTTGGGTTAGCTTCGTGAGAACAAAGCTGTAGCCCCTGGATTATGGTTGTTACTCTAAGAGCAAGGTACAAAATTGAGCAATTGATACCCGGAATCTCCACGTTATGCTTGAAAACTGTCAGTGTCCCGCAAAGCAATTACCACCTAAATTTGGGAAGTGCAGGTTCTAAGCAGCGAATACAATCAATGTATTTCAACTAACCCCCTGGCGGCCAATGTTGAACCTCGTGTGGTGTTCGAGACTTTTGTCATGTGCCAAGGGCTTCACCCCCTTATTTCAGTATAACGATGTTCTTCTGTCATGAAATGCAATTGAAACTGATTGCTCATTAATTGACAACGACTACGTCTTGTGTTCCAAGGCGAACATTCCACCGACCTTCGGATATGCTCCCCAGGAATGCACGTTAACATGTTGTCATAGAATCATAGAATCTACGGCACGGAGTCAGGTCCTTCAGTCCAAACTGATCCAAGGGAGGCAGTGCCGTAGTTGTATTGGTTCGACTAGAAATCCAGATACCCAGAATTATGGTCTGAAGTCCCGGATGCACATCCCACCATGGCAGATGGTGACATTTGAATAAAAAATAAATTCTGACCTGATGATGACCATGAACCCATTGGCGATTTGAATACTCCTCTGGTCAATGTATCTCCTTCAGGGAAGGGAACCTGCCGTCCTTACCCGGTCTGGCCTACATGCCACTCCAGGCGCACACAGTGATGTGGTTGACTCTTAACAGCCCCCCTCTGAAATGTCCTAGAAATCCACTCAGTTCACGAGCAATTCTATGATAATCTCTGAAAACCGCATTTTTAAAACCAGATGAAAAGCAGGCAGACATGCATCCAGTTAGGACGCACGAGGACCCCGCATGGGTAAATGAGGGCAGGAACAGCCCACAGCAACCCAAATCCCAGGAGTGTTACAATTGTGGACAATTAGGGCACTATGCACGAGCGTGCAATGCGCCCCAGAAGCACCAGAGAAACCAACAGACGGGAACCGTAATAAGAATGGGGCAAAGCCAATCCATAACGTTAGCGCCCGTTCTGAGAACGCAGACATGAACGGCACCGACTGACGGTGTACGGGATCCTCAACTTGGATCTGCGACACTCTTTGGAACAAGTCCGGTTGTCCAGTAGAAGCAGGCAAAGTCCGGGGAAACACCATAGAATTTCTTTGGGACACAGGAGGGTCCCGCACCACACTCCATTCCTCCACAATGTTTCAACGGGACACGTGGCCCACAACAGACAACATCACACTCAGGGTTTTTACAGGTCATTTATAACAGGGACACTTCACAGCCCCTGCAGCGATACAAAGAGGGAACATTCCGACTAAACACCCCGTAGTTGTGGTCGATCTACCCCAGACAGCTGAACACATCCTGGAATTGACTTTTTGAGCTTCCACAACCTCTCATTTGATCCGGTAAATAAATGTGTATGGAGAATGGCAAAGGCAGCACGTAAAACCGCCACGCTTAGAGTTGGAGAATATGCAAACTGAATCAGCGCAGTACGAGACTTCTGGTTCGACCCTCGAGCCATTAGTCAGGACAAACAGGTTAGGGAAGTCCTGCAGCAACACAAAGCAGCATTTGCACAGCACAAGCACGACTGTGGCAAGATAGCTTAGTGAATATTACAGGTCCCGACCCCAGACCCCAAAAGCAGTACGGTTTTCCCCAAGAAGCAGAGGGAGAAATGTCAAAGATAATACAGCCTGGTTGATCAAGGCGTACTCATATCAATAGCCTCCACGAATAACGCACCAATTTAGCCCGTCAGGAAACCCGATGGATCATGGCGACTGATCATTGATTACCGGGAACTGAACAAAGTAACCCCAGTAGCAGCCCGCACCGTAGCCACGAGTCCCGAGACCATGCTAAAAAAGGGACTACAGTCAAAGTTGTTTTTGATTTTGAACTTAGCAAAGGCTTTTGGTCCATTCCATATGATAAAGCGTGCCAATATATATTCGCCTTTCTATTCCAGGCAATACACGTCGACATGCCTTTCACAAGGCTTCCACATCTCCCCCTCCATTTTCCACCGATAGCTGGCAAATGGATCAGCAAAATGTTCCCGACCCGATTGTCTGGCCCAATATGTAGATGATATGCTACTACAGGCGAACACAAAGGGAGAGCACATTTCGCTTCTCGCCGAACTTTTCGGACTCCTACAACAGAATGGATGTCAAGTGAACCCCAAGAAGGCCCAGATTTTGCATGAAAAAGTGATTTACTTGGGTACAGTACTCACATATGGTAAACGCGTGATCGAGCAAAAGATGATTGACTCGATCGTCAAATTGCCGCTTCCCCATAACATAACAGCTCTCCGGTCATTTCTAGGACTGGTTGGCTACTGCCGAAACCACATTCACGGTTTTGCCATAAAAGCAGCGCCCCTTGCCGAACTTCTCAAGAAACAAGCACCTTGGGAATGGCTTCCACAGCACACGGATGCCGTGGATGCATTAAAAGGAGCCCTCAGCACAGCCTCCGCATTACAGGTCCCATATCCACTTTCCCCGTACGCATTCGAAGTAGCAAGCACCGTCCAAAGCCTTTCGGCCGTGCTCCTCCAAGAACGACATGATCGCTTAGGGGTATACGCCTCATGCGTGTTAGATCCTGTCAAACAAGGATTTTCTGCCTGCGAAAGGCACCTGCTCGCAGATTTGTGGGCAGTACAATACTTCGCCGACATAACAGGACTCAACCCCATCACCATTCTCACTGAACAGACCCCAACTCAGCGACTGCTAGATGGTCGACTTAAGGATGGCACAGTCAGCCAGATCCGTGCAACCCGTTGGACCCTTCTTTTACAGGGGCGGGACATAACAGTTAAAAGAACCAAGACCCACACTTTCCTAGCCGATAATTTACGCCATGCAGGTACCCCACACGCGTGTGAGATCATCTCCACTAAACATAATACAGGATCCTTGATACCTAAGTGAGCTCCCAGGAAAGCAGGTACTACACCCCAGAGACCCCAGCCCACAGACACGTGCGCACCCATTGTAACCTATGTGGATGGCTCCTCCATAGTTTTAAATGGGAAAAGAAATACTGGTTGCGGTATTTACGTAAGAGGACGCACAGGGACGCCCCCCAGAAGAGGTTTCGTTGAAATTGCCAGGACACTTGGGCTCGCAGGCAGCAGAGCTGGCAGCCAGAGCGCACATTGTAGATCAACTCGACTCGTTTCCGACCACAGCCGACATATATTCGGACAGTTTATATGTCTGCAACAGTTTAACCGAATTCCTACCCCTGTGGGAAAATAGAGGATTCGTTTCCGCAGACAGAAAGCCTCTACCCTCAGCCCCATTATTCCTACATATCCTAGAGACAGCTCAAGATAGGAAATACGGCATTATTAAAGTTCGTAGTCATCATCGTTCTTCCCCCCCCCCCCCCCCCCCCGCCCCCCCCCCCCCTCCGGTAACGTTAAGGCAGACGCCCTACGGAAGGCAGTTTCCAGACATGGTCACTTTTGGAACCCCCCGAAAGCGCCCCAGTAAACGCGGATCAGCTCTCACAGACCAACATTCAAGATTTGGCAAAGGCTCAAAATGAAGATGAGAAGCTCAGTGAAGTTTAAAAAGGCAATTTCGCAGCCCCTTATGATAAGATTAAAAACGCGATAACCATACATGACGGTGTGATTTTAAAAGACGGCATTTATGTATTCCCTAGCCAGGACAGGAACCAAATTATTTGTCAGTTCCATGACAATCATGGGCACCAGGGCATTGAACCCACCCTAGCCCACCTCAGACCTTTCTGCTGCTGGCCTGATTTAAAAACCAATGTTACTGATTTCATTGAGAATTGCTTAATCTGTGCCCAGAACAATCCGGACAGATGTGCAAGAAAAGCTCAGCTAAGTCACACCCCTATTATATAGGACCCCTACCCCACCCCACCCCCTCAATTGCAGAAATTGTTTTAAGTATGTGCTGCTGGTCATCGACACCTTCACAAAATGGGTGGGAGCTTTTACATCCAGAACAAACACTGCCAAAACGACAACTAAAATCCTAACACAGCACATCTTTACAAGATGGGGGCCTCCCACGCAGTCTAGAGTCCGATCAAGGCTCCCATTTTACAGGACGAGTGACGAAAAACGTCCTCACAAATGTCGGAATAAAGCAAACGTTTCATATAGCATACCAGCCCCAATCACGCGGCATTGAGAGGATGAACAGAACTCTGAAATCCACCCACAGGAAAATGGTGCAACAGCACAATAGCACCTGGGACTCAGTTCTCCCCTTAGCACTGATGTTCATAAGAAACACGGTATCCACGTCCACAGGATACACCCCCCACACCCTCATGACCGGACGCCCCATGAAAGGGACAGAATATTTATTAGGACTGGATTTGGCCAGCCCCACAGTCACCGCCCTCACGCATGAAAAATCAGTCCAGCAGATTAATGATAATGTGAAGGCAGCACAGCTCGCAGCAGCTGTTAGACTTGGGACAGGGAAGAAGCAAAGCAGGGCTTGCATTGATAAAACGGTACACGCCACCGAGTTTGCTGTAGGATAGCAAGGGAGGCTATCCCTATACAACCCCAGTTCATTTTTCTCCCCCAAACCTTCCGGACCGTATTCCATCTCTGACAAAGTCAGCCCCTCTGTACACAAGATCATATATCCTGATGGGAAGTCTGCGTGGTTTCACATAAACCAGCTTAAGACTTGTGGCTCGCAGAACAACCATGCACACCACATGTCGTTTGCAGCAGCATATGAGCACGCCCCGCCCACGAATGACGCATTCGTACCCTCCCCAACCAATCCAGCCCGTCCTCAGACACGACTTCGACTCCAACTCCATAGGCACGTCTCCGTCTCTCCCTTCCTTCAACCAGCAGCGATAGCGACAGCGATAGCGAAAGCGACAGCCCCAGCACACCACCCTACGATTACACCTCTGCATCAGGCCCCACTCCCAGTGATACCGAACATGATTCCAGCGACACCTTCGAGATAACATACATTAAAGCCCCTGACCCAGACCCACCGCCCGACGATTATGGATTAACACCTAGCAGCTCCAACCTCGACACAATATTCTGGCACCGAGACAATTCGTTCAGGCTCACCCGGAATGATGAGATGGACCCCAATTAGCCCCTCGCAGCTTTAGCAAACCTACTGCAGTCAAGAGTATGGCAGCTGGGAGAAGATGAAGACATAGAGTCTGACTCCCACCAAACGAATCCCTTTGCGGCTCTGTTCGCTACTGAGCAATGAGGTGTCCAGATGATGGTAAAAAGGAACCGATGGAGAGTTACAGTGTCCTTTCTGATGGAACCTGCACCATGTTTGTAATGTATGTTTGTTTGTTATTGTGAATGTTAAATGTTGTTTGTCCATTTCAAGTTTTTCATGGCCCCCGCCACCACTCTTCTAACTCCAACTGGCAGTTAATGGAACAAGTTTGTCGACAGGCAACCGTTCAGAGGAATAGTTTGCCGGCAGACAACCAATCATAGCAACTCTCCTGATTTGAAGGTAATCACGAGAGGCAGCCCCCACGGCGACCGTTCCGTTCTTGCCGGTCGCTCAGGCAGTGGAGAAACGGCACTGGTCCCCGCCCTCCCTAAGGATCCTCCTCTGGTCAACTACGCTCGGGTAGAGCACACACGGCACTGGTCACCGTCCTACCCGGGGACTCCACCCATTCTTACCCGCCGCGGCCCATACGCACCCCATTTTGGTTCTCTAAGTTCAAAACTCTTTTTTTTGTTTATTAGGTGCTTCCAAATGCTATTTACATCCTCGAACACTGGGATGGTAGATAGCACAGGTTGCGAGACGGCTCGCACTGTGTCAGTTTTTTCTCGGTTGTCTTGTCCAAAATATTTGGTTCAAATAATAAATGTGGCTGTCACAGATGGTGATCAATTATAATGGGCAATTGGTAATAATAGGACAGACAGACAGACATACGAGATCTTAAGCAAGATAATAACAGATATTATGCTTGTGTCCATAGAACTTCGGAACCTCAGGAAACTCAGAAGAAGAAGAGAAGAAGACAGAAAGAAAGAAAGATGAAGACAACCATCATGCTCTACAGTTGGATCTTAGCGGGATCCCTCCAGTTGCGCGCGGGTGCCACCACCCTGACCCCCCTACCACACAGGTCGTGAATGTTTGCCAACCCTGCCATACACTAAACCACGAGATAGTTACCGATACACCGATCTGGTGAGACCGGCTCATTACCTAGTATTCCCTATCCTCCGTTGTGGAATCGCTATTAGTACTTGCGATACTCTGCAGTGTCGTTCAGACTGTAAGACTGCGGAAATGGTGAAGGAAAGCCTCCCGCACTCGCACTCCGGTATACACCCTCAGAGCCCCTATTTTCGGACTTCAAGAAACACCCCAACCCCTTTAACTGAATTAAAGTGCATCCGTTTTTGTGTGTGTGCTTTGTTCGTTCCAATAAAAAGAAATGTAAAACTCTGTGTTTGACTGCCAAGCCAGAGAGACCTGTGTTGCTGCTATTTGTACTGTTTAAAATACTTTACATTCTTTTCATTGCTTGAGTAAGGATAGTTCAGTTAAGGATAGTCAGAGGTTCCAGTTTTTTATTTTGTAATGCATGCCTGAATGTCATAGCGCCCCGTCGAAGGTTATAATGATGTATGGACATAAAAAATTTAGGTACAAGTTGCAATTCATAGGACAGAGCAGTGAAGAGCCTATAAAGTGCTTACGGGTGCCCAACTTGGGAAGAGAACGAAGACGATGTGGTTATTTGATCCTTCACGCTTCGCGTTGAGGATCACAAGGAGGGTGTGTAGCCACGTTGGATGGCCACTTCAGGAATACAAAATGGACATTTGCAAAGATTGCATGGAAAAATGGACAATAGAAAGAAAGAAAATAGGCACAGAGCCTGTCTGCATATTGGAGCCGCAGCTCCTAGACAGTACTGAAACTGTAGGCACATTAGCATATGGATGGCACATGTCCGGGAACAAAGGAAGATACTGAAGTAACCGATCTGGCCCCAGACCTCGCGGCGCCACTTCCCCAAACCGAAACCAGAAAACAAAGCATGCCAACGGCCACCTAGGACACGCCCAGCCATCAGGGCATCCACCCCTTTATTAGTGAAGATCAATACGAGTGATCAAGATACGGCCTAATTGATTGGGGCCAAGTTCAAGGCGCACCCAAAAGCGAAGCCCCTTCAGGTATAAGTGGAAGGCCCCAAGAGAGAATTGCTCTCTTGGACTTGTTTCTCACAGTGGAGAGACCCGTCCACCAGCTGCACCAGAAGCAGTCCAAGGTCAACGCTCGCTACCAGGCGGGCGACCTTAGCTGTTTCCCTTCACCATTTCGACCCCAGCAGCCTCAGAACTGAACAACAGCCATTGTTCCTCTGACTGAGTGGGCGCCCGAAGCTAAGTGTAGGCTTTCGCAGTAGTGATATTTAGTCTGTAGTTTTCCGTGCATGAGTAGATATTATTGTGTGTGTAAATAAATAGTATTGACTTTGAACTAACTAACTGGTGTAACAACTTTTTGATCAGTATTCGGGTTTGAACCTTGTGGCGGTATCGAAAGATACCTGACGACTCTAGAGCAAACATAATTAGGATTAAGGAAGGCGACCATATTCAGAGCCAACCAAAGAGAGAAACACTTGCTAATGCTGCGACAGTGACAGTGGCCCCTCCCCCGCTTTTTCCTGTCAGAGTACTTCCGGTCTGCTCTCTCCCAACGACACCAATGGGAAAATTGAAACAAGCAATTAATTTCTCCAAATTGTCAATTATTCATTTCTGAACATCTCTGAATGCATCGAAAAATCGAAACAAATGGATACTTCAGTACATTCAACAACTGCTCCCTGAAAATAGTTTGGGTCACGGCATAAATACAAGTGTTTGTGCAGCAGCTCAGAAGCTGCAACATGAAGCCAATTTCCAGAACAACATCACTCATCAATGCAGAATCATCTATCAAATAATATGTCCGTCTCCATATAGAATACACCATTAAAACTGTCCATAACAGGATGAAATTCAACGATATAACGAACAGCAATATGATTGATTTTGTTCGACTCTCCATCTCTGGGTCTCTGGAACTCTTCGCAGCATTGTTTGCCCGAAGTCGGCTGCGGGCTTTACTGCTCACCACTATGTGTCTGATGGTTGCAACATTAAGCAACAGAATCAGGACGAATGGGACACACGGGGTCACAATATGATGCAGAAACTCGATGGCTATCCAAATATGAGATACTTGAGTGGAGAATGTTATAATACAGAAGATGGGTGTGTTACTAATCGTGTACCTGTCTGACAACATGAAGTACCAAAAAATGTTTTTAAAACAGCTCAGCACAGCCACGGTTCCGAGAACCACAACAGCCACTTTCTCAGTGCAATATTTATTGCTCAGCTTCTGACAACAAATGGCAACAAATCGATCAAAGGTGAAAGACACAGTAAACCAGACAGAACAGTCCGTAGCTGCATAAAGAAAGGCAGCATGGATATTACACACAGGCATAGACCACAGGAAATAAAACCGCTCCCAGTAAACAATCGGGATGTGTCTGAATATTAGATCGATAATAATGACCAGTAGATCTGCTGCTGCCATGGCCAGCAGGTAGCGAGTGACACATCTAGAGAGTCCACAATTCCGAAGTGCCAGGGTCACAATTGTCGCCACATTAGCTGGAGGGAAACAAAATAAACAGTGAAATTCTGCATCTGGATGGAGAGAAAAACGTTAGATTGACAGAATGATTATTGATCCGTTTCATATATTAGGTCGGCACGGTGTACAGTGGTTGTTACTGCTCTTTCACAGCTCCAGGCCCAGGTTCGATTCCCGGCCTGGGTCACTGTCTGTCCGGAGTCTTGACGTTCTCTCCGTGTCAGCATGCATCTTTTCTCCGTGTGCTGCGCTTTCCTACCACAGTTCAAAGATGTGCAGGTTCGGTGTATTGGCCATTCTAAGTTCCCCATAATGTCCAAAATGGTTTTGTGGGGTTACTGGGTTACGGGGATAGGGTGAAGGCGTGGGCCCGGGTAGCGTGCTCTTTCCAAGGCCGGTGCAGAGTGATGGGCTGAATGGCCTCCTTCTGCACAGTGAATTATTTGATTGTATGAATAACGGCTCTTCGGGGGGTTTAAACTAATTTGTCAAGGAGAAGGGAAACCAGCTGTAGTCCAGAAGCCAGTGTTAAGAGTAGTGAGGTACTGAGGAGGGTATCAAGAGCGCATGACAGAAAGGTGGGTTGAAGTGTGTCTACTTCAATGCAAGGAGCATCCAAAATAAGCTGGGTCAACATGGAGCGTGGATTGGTACGTGTGACTACGATGTTGTAGCCATTACGGAGACATGGTTAGAACAGGGACAGGAATGGTTGTTGGAAGTTCCGGTGTACAGAAGTTTCAGTAAGAGTAGGGAAGGTTGTAAAAGAGGTGGAGGAGTAGCATTGTTAATCAAGGATAATTTAACGGCTGCAGAAATGCAGTTCGAAGGTGATCTGCCTACTGACTTAACATGGGCCGAAGTTCGAAACAGGAAAGGAGCGGTCACGTTGTCAGCAGTTTTCTATATGCCCCGAAATAGTAATAGAGATGTGGAGGAAGAAATTGCAAAACAGATAATGGATAGGTGTGGAGGTCTCAGGGTAGTTGTCATGGGTGACTTTAACTTTCCAAATATTGATTGGAACCTCTATAGGTCGAACAGTTCGGATGGACAAGTGTTTGTACATTGTGTGCAGGATGGTTTCCTGGCACAATATGTGGATAGGCCGACAAGAGGGGGCGGGGGGGGGGTACATTGGATTTGGTACTGGGTAATGAACCGGGCCAAGTGTTAGATTTGTTTGTGGGAGAGCACTTTGGATATAGTGACCAAAATTCGGTGACTTTCACTATTGCAATGGAGAGGGATAGGGACATACGGCAAGGCAAGGTTTATAATTGGGGGAGGGGTAATTATGATGCGATTATGCAAGAATTAGGGAGCATAAGATGGGAAAGACATTGTCAAGAAAAGACACAAATGAAAACTGGAGCTTGTTCAAGGAACAAATACTGTGTGTCCTTGATATGTATGTCCCTGTCCGGCAGGGAGGAATGACCGTGTGAGGGAATTCTTTGGGAGACAGGGGGTGAGATTTCAGAGCCTTTGCTTTGATCATTGGGTCCTCACTGTCCACGGGGATAGTGCCAAAGGCCTGGAGAGTGGCGAATGTTGTTCCTCTGTTCAAGAAAATGGTAATTATAGGTCGGTTAGCCTTACTTCGATTGCCGGTAAGTTAATGGAAAAGGCCCTGAAGGATAGGATTTATGACCATTTGGAAAGATTCAGCTTAATCCGGGATAGTCAACACGGATTCGTGAAGGGAAGGCCTGCCTCACAAATTTGATTGAATTCTTTGAGGAGGTAACTAAGTGCGTAGATGAAGGTAGAGCATTTGATGTCGTATACATGCATTTTAGTAAGGCGTTTGATAAGGTTC
This sequence comes from Scyliorhinus torazame, assembly GCF_047496885.1. Taxonomy (NCBI): domain Eukaryota; kingdom Metazoa; phylum Chordata; class Chondrichthyes; order Carcharhiniformes; family Scyliorhinidae; genus Scyliorhinus; species Scyliorhinus torazame. The sequence continues at coordinate 56,500,272 of NC_092729.1, read as the reverse complement.
CCCATGGTCGGCTTATGAAGAACGTAAGGAGGTGTGGGATAGAGGAAATGTGGCCAATTGGATAAGTATCTGGCTATCACATAGAAGACAGATGGTGGTGGTTAATGGAAAATTGTCAGACAGAAGACCAGTTACCAGAGGTGTACCACAGGTACACAGGTGCTGGGTCCTCTGCTATTTGTGATTTTATCAATGACTTGGAGGAGGGGGCTGAAGGGTAGGTCAGTATATTTGCTGATTACACCAAGATTGATGGAGTAGTGGATAAGGTGGAGGGCTGTTGTTGGCTGCAATGATACATTGATAGGATGCAGAGCTGGGCAAAAAAATGGCAGATAGAGTTTAACCCTGATAAGTGCGAGGTGATTCATTTTGGTAAAAAAAATGTGAATGCGGATTACAGGGTCAACGTCAGGATTATGAGGAATGTGGAGCAACAGATAGATCTTGGGGTTCGTGTCCACAGATCTCCGAATGTTGCCACTCAAGTGGATAGAGCCGTGAAGAAGGCCTATAGTGTGTTAGCGTTTATTAACAGGGGGCTTTAGTTTAAGAGCCGCGGGGTTATGCTGCAACTGTACATGGCCGTGGTGAGACCACATTTGGAGTATTGTGTGCAGTTCTGGTCACCTCACTATAGGAAGGACGTGGAAGCATTGGGAAGGGTGCAAACGAGATTTACCAGGACGCTGCCTCGTTTGCAGGATAGGTCTTATGAGGAAAGGTTGAGGGAGCTCGGGCTTTTTTCTTTGGTGTATAGATGATGAGGGGAATAGATAGAGTGGACGTCCAGAGACTATTTCCTCGGGTGGATGTAGCTGTTACAAGGGTGCGGAACTATAAGGCTCAGGGTGGGGGATATAGGAGGGATGTCCGAGGTAGGTTCTATACTCAGAGAGTGGTTAGGGTGTGGAATGAACTGCCTGATGTGATAGTGGAGTCGGGCACTTTAGGAATTTTCAAGCGATTATTGGATAGGCACATGGAGCACACAAGAATGAAAGGGAGTGGGATAGCTTGATCTTGTTTTCGGACAACGGCTCCGCACAACATCGAGGGCCGATGGGCCTGTTCTGTGCTCTACTGTTTTATGCTCTATGTTCTATATGTCACCGAATCCAGTAACATTCTTAGGTGATTGCTTCGGAAAGGACACAGATGCTATTGGCTGATGGGAATCCTTTATGATGAAAACCTCGATACTTTATAGAAGAGTATAAAGAAAGTAGGAAGGTGATCAAGATGGAAATTAAGAGGTCTGGGAATGACCAATAAATCTCCTTGGCAAGGAAGATTAAGGTGAATCCTAAAGCATCATATTCGTACGTAAAACAACAAAAGGGTGACCAGCGAAAGAATTGGACCAGTTAAGGTGAGTGGGGGTATCTATATGTTGAATCAGAGGAGGTGAAGGGTACTAAGTGAATACTTTTCATTAGTGTTCACCAAAGAAAATAACTTTGTGGAAGCCGATTCTTGGGTAGGGTGTGTGGATAGTCTGGGCCATGGTGAAATCAAAAAGGAGGAAGTATTGGGTATTTTAAAATATATTAAAGTTGACTCCAGTCTCCTTGGCCGGATGGGCTAACCCCAGAATACTGAGGGAAGCAAGGGAGCAAATAGCTAGCGCCTTAACTGGCATCTTTGTATCCTCATTGACCACAGGTTAGATACCACAGCAGTGGAGAATAGCTGACGTGGTACCTCTATTTAAGAAAAGCAGCAGCGATAATGAAGGAAATTATACGTTGCGCCTCGCAAAGGCAGGGGATAAATTATTGGACAGTACGTTCAGGGACAGGATTGATCCCCATTTGGAAAGAAATTGGCTCATTTGCGATAGACAGCATGGTTTTGTGAAGGAGAGGTCGCCCCTCACTAACTTGATCGAGTTTTTGAGGAGGTGACAAAGATGACTCATGAGGGGAGGGCGGTGAATGTTGTTTCCATGAATTTCCGTAAAACCTTTGACAAAGGACAGCACGGTGGCACAGTGATTAGCATTACCGGCTCACGATGCCGAGGTCCCAGGTTCGATCGCGGCTCTCGGACGCTCTCTGTGTGGAGTTCGCACATACATCCCGTGTTTGCGTGGGTTTTGCCCCCCAAACCAAAAGATTGCAGAGTAGGTGAATTGGCCATGCTAAATTGCCGCGTAATTGGAAAAAAATGTATTCGTGTTTTAAATTTATTTAAAAAAAACATTTGACAAAAAGCCTCATGGCAGGCTGGTACAAAAGGTGAAGTCACACGGGATCTGAGGTCTGGTGGTAAGGTGGATACAAAACTGGCTCGGTCACGGATGACAGAGGGTAGCAGTGAAAGGGTTTTTTTCTGTCTGGAAGGCAATGACCCGCGGTGTTCCACAGGGAATTGTGCTGGGACCTCTGTTGTTTGGAGTATGTATGAACGATTTGGGGGAAAATGTAGCTGGTCTGATTAGTAAGTTTGTGGATGACGCCAAGTTTGGTGCAGTGGCCGATACTGTTGAGGATTGTCAGAGGACATAGCACGACAGATATAGATTGGTGACTTGGATAGGGAAATGGTAAATGGGTTTTATTCAGGATAAATGCGAATTAATGCATTTTGTTTGGTCTAACATAGAGTGGAAATATGCCGTAAATAGCAAAACTTAGGAATATAGAAAATCAGAGAGAACTGGGCATACATCCAGAGATCTTTGAAAGTGGCAACACAGGTGGACAACGTAGTGAGGAAATCATACAGAATGCTTGCCTTAATTGGACGTGGCATTTAGTATAAAAATTAGCAAGTCATGGATAGAACCTTGGTAAGGCTGCAATTGGAATATTGCACACAATTCTGGATGCCACATTACAGAAGGGTATGGAGATTTTGGACAGCGTGCAGAGGAGGTTTGCCAGGATTTTTCCTGGTCTGGAGGGTCTTAGCTATGCGGAGATGCTGAATAGATGTTTTTATTATAAAGACGGAGGTTTAGGGATGACCTGATAGAGGTCTACAATATTATGGGGGGCAGAGATAGCGTAGATGGGCTGGCACTCTTTCCCATGATGGACGGGTCAGGCACCATGGGACATAGGTTTAAGTTCCGTGGGGCAACGTGCAGAGGATATGTGCGAAGCAGGTTTTTTACGCAGAAGGTGGTGAGTGCCTGGAACGCGTTGTCAGGGGACGTTGTCCAAATATGTCCGACTGGTTTGTCTTTCGCTTGGACGATTTTCTTGCGCACTCTGCTTTTCACACATTCTGACCTCCTTCATTAATCTCTGGTAACAATGTGCTTCATCCACAGCATTCGCTCCCCCAGTCATCTAACATTTTTTTCCGTGTCCTTCCGCCTTCCCAGCGGATAGACGAGCCCTGACTGTTATTTCTATTAATTTCTACCTTCTCTTCACATGCTGACCTGCTGTTCTGGTTCCCATTAACCATTATACGTCTTGTAGTTTTACCATTCCCTTCCCCCTATTTGCTAGTTTAAAGTCCTGTGACCACTTTATTTACTCCTTCCCGCTGGAACAATGTTCCCAGTCCAATTAAGGTGGACGCCATCCAACGGAACATATCCGTCTTGTCAACATACTGATACCAGTTCCGCATGAAATGGAACGCCACCTGCACCGCTCGTTTAGCCGCGTGTTTACCTCCCTAATTTTCTCATTCCTGTGCCCATTTGCAGATGCCTCGGGCAGTAATCCAGAGAATATAACCCTTGAGGACCTGTTCGATTCTTTTGTTCCTAGTTCATGATAATTCACAAACAGGTCCTCTTTCCTTGTCTTTATTATGTTGTCCGTATCAATGTGGGCCACTAAAACTGGATCCTCCCCCTCCCACTCCAATATAACTTCACGCCAGTTAGAGATGTCCGTCACCTTGGCACCGGGCAGCCAACTTACCATGTGGCACTGTTGGTCCTGCTTATAAAGGATGCTCTTTGTCTCCCTAATCATTGAATCCACTGCTGCTACCACTTGTCGTTTTGATTACACGCTTGAATGACCTCCAGTACCACGGCACAGTGGTCAGCTAACTCATCCTCCCTACAGTCCTTGTCCCCATCAACAATTGAGCAAGTACCTCGTATCTGTTGGAAATGGTCAAGAGCTGAGACACCTCCATGACTGAAGTTAGATACTCTCGACCTGCCTCAATAGCAGCCACACGCTCCTGTCTGTCCCTGACCACTGGTTCAATTCAAGGTAGTGAGCCTAAGTGGTGTGACTACCTTCTGGAACACAGTGTCTGGGTACCTCTCCCCGTCCCTGATCTGTCGCAACGTCTGAAGCTCAGAATCCAACTCATCACATCTGAGCCGGAGTTCCTCAAGCAACCAACACTTACTACAGATGTGGTCACTAGGAACCTCAATGGGGCCCATCAGCTCTTACATCATGCCGGAAGAACACACCACGCGTCCCTCAATCTCTAGTTTTTTAAATTAGATTTTAATTTTTTTAACTTTTAAAACATTTTTAATATTCCCCCACTACTTCAACATGAACGCAATTTATAACAGGAAATTCAAAATGGATTTTCAAATTTGAACAGATTCCTTATTCGCCAAGAAAATCACACCTTCCTGTGATGACACACTTCATCCCCCCCGTCCCCCAAGTCGGAAGACTGTGTCAGTGAATCATGAAACCGCTTTACATTCCCTGGATCTGTTCGATAATCTCCTGCTCAGCTCTGCGTCCGATCCTTCCGTTTCACCGTCTGCCAATTTCACCCAACTCCGTGTTTTCCACCCAACTGTCAAGCACTCCTGTCTTGCCAAGTAGCTCTCACAGTGCAGAAAAACAGTACTGCCAAACAGTGCAGACAAACAATACCAACTGTCTTCCCTGTTTAGCGGCCTCAATGTCCAATGCTCTGGAAACAGAATTAAACCAGTTGCACAATTCCAACAGATACAGTTGAGTGTAACTCAGCTGCATACTGTTTCAGGAATACAACTCGCCAAACGATTAGCTTTCTATTACCCGATTTGAGGGCTGATTTAGCTTTCAATTGAAGATCAGTTTAATTACTAGTTACCCCCTTATAACCCGTTAGAACTCACCACTTGAACTCGCTGTTTTTTACCCAGCTCGAAAGCACTCTCGTCCAGCCACGTAACAGTCTCAGCGCAGGCTCCAGGTGTCAGAGAGCGCCGGAGATTGCGACAAAGATGAGATATATATAAAAGTAAACGAACTTCAAAAAGGGATTGGGAACAGCCGTAAGTGGATAGATGTTGCAGAAATATGGAAAAAGTCAAAGAGCAGCGCGAAAGGGAATACATGTGCGTCTGCTTGCATCAGAATGAAGTCTTACGACACCAGATGAAAGTCCAACCGGTTTGTTTCGAATCACTATCTTTCGGCCCACAGCTCCTTCATCAGGTGAGGAAGGACCAAAGGAAGAACCTGCGCTCCGAAAGCTAGTGATTCGAGACAAACCTGTTGGACTTTATCCTGGTGCTGTAAGATTCCTTACTGTGCCCACACCAGTCCAAATCATGCATCAGAATGGTGATTGAACTGATCTTCTGTGATATGCAGTTCAGATTACAGAGATATGGATGTTCTGTGCGGTACAAAGTTTGGTAATCTGAAGTGTTTCGCTGATGACATTGGAGCTCTCGAGTTTACATTTTGACAATGGTTGAGGAGTTTTCTAAGGCAGAATTGGGGAAGTGATATTTTGGAGGTGATATAATACAGATTTGGTACTGGAGATGATGTGGGAACGGAAATCACCTCAACGTGAAAGCAATTGCAGAGATTGTGAACTGTCTTTTCTTATGGCTCAGACATTGGACAGATTACATTGATGGAGAGGTAATGGTGTTTCAGATTGAACTTCATAAAATGCATTTTCACATCCAAATATAAATGACAGCAAAATACCGTGGTTAACAATGGATTGGAGCATTAAATACATAAAGTTTCTTACCGGGGACACCGAAACCAGCAAGGAAGGGATAGTAACCCGCCTGAATAACTTGGAGTGTCCAATAGATCCGTTTTTCCAATGACATCCATTTATATAATGTAGAAAGTTGGTAAAGCGCGGCTAATAAACCTCTGTTTACTGTTGGAACATTCCAGTCTTTTGTTCTCAGATTCTGGCCAACTTGGATTATTTCCAGATTTTCATCCATTGATGGAACATTCCTACCCACTGTTGTCATATTCTGAAACTTTGTTGTATTATTCCAATCCATTGTTCTCACATTCACAGCCATTGTTGTAACATGCCAGGCTGCGAATCTCAGATTTCAATCTCTCCCCTCGCACCCTCTGGAGCCGCTGATCTCTTTCAGTTGCCAAAGCGATGCTGCCGAAGAGGCAATGGGAGAACACCTTGAAAGGAGTCTCGTTTTAAAGAAAGTGGAATCCCCCAAGGGAAACAATTTGGCTCCAAGGAGGCTGATCCGATTTCCATTATCTGAAAAAAGCAGTTAGTCGTAATTCAGGGACCCAGGGTAATGCTCTGTGGTCCTGGTTTTGAATGCAATCAGGGCATTTGGAGGGACTGAATCCAGTAAATATAAAGAAATAAATTCCGAATGGTGAATATAAAACCATTTTCGATTGTCGTAAAAACCCAGCTGGTTCACTAATGTCCTTCAGGGAATAATAACAACCTGAGCAGTGAGAAAGCAGGTGCAGTTAACTATTTTCAATGAGACAGGACTTGCATCAGACATTGACTAAAATCTAACAATCAGCCATGGATATCACAGTGACGCCGAGGAATTGAGGTTTGTACATTGAACAAGATGAATACGAAAGGAGAGAGTGATAATCATTGTAACAATCTCTGGAATAAAAGCTGTGGGTGAGTTTCGAGAGATCAAAACTCGGAACAAAATTATTTGTTCTGACAAGACACGCGCACCACAAATGATACCAGATTGACTAATGCGTTCGTCTCACATGCAGCACGAAATGGCCAGAAAGCTTGGGAATCTGTTGACCCTCCTGACTCAACACACACTGTGACATGGATCCTCCACCGTTTAACCCGAGCACGGCAAAGGGAAGCTCAGGCCACGGGGAACCCAAAATGGCAAAATGTTGTTGCTCCAACTCAGGGACACAGGGCAATCTGGGAAAATGACGGTGGGCACAGAGATACGAATAAAACTACATTCCCCTCCTTATCACTAGAGACCCGTTCCAGATAAGAGACATGGTGAACCCACAAACAGGACACATCCCGCGCTACCGACCAGACCAGGACTAGCGTCAACCGGCCGGTGTTATAATTGTGACCAACTACTTTCCAAGAATCTTGCGAACCTAAACATTATTCACAGGGGGCTGAGAAAACTCTCCAAACATTGCACGGGCCTGGAGGAACTCGGATGCACCAATATGCAGGAAAGAATCATCTCTGTAGTTTTGTGGGGCGCAAGCTCCTGACTCATCTACCCACGCTCCGCTATGTAATCAATGACGGTGTCAGGCCTTTGCAGAATGGTTCTGCAGCGTCAAATGTGAGAATACAGGTCGCCTGCTAGCTAGCGGTTGGGGAGGAGGCATCCAGTCAAATGCCGGTGATACTGGAGGTCACGCACCACATTTAACACCAGCAGCTCACCCAGAATGGAATGGTGCAATCAAAGGGAAATCCTGTTGAGCGGTTTCAAGGGCCACATGTGATAAGGTGGAGAAACTCACCCTTTAGAGTTTAGACTGGAAGTCAGATTGATTTTCCATTCTGCTATCTTGAGTGATTCTTCCCGAGGACAGCACACATCCTAGGCTTCGAGCGAATGTGGAAGTTTAGTTCATTCTTCGGCATACAAAATTGTATTGCTTGACAAATTGATGGAGAGTTAAAGACATCATCCCCGGTCTCTGTGTGAAATACTTGGACAAAATGTGTACCGTGTGCAAACTGTGCGTTCAGAAAGACAAAATGTCACGGGGTCCATTAGTGCAACATGTGCTCGGCAATCGAGATGCGGTTTCAGCCCAACACAAATCTGTTAGCGGCATATTGTCAGAGGTTGGTGGTTGATGGGAAATGTTCAGCCTGGAGTTCAGTTACTAGTGGTGTACCACAAGGATGTGTTTTGGGGACCATGCTGTTTGTCATTTTTATAAATGACCTGGAGGAGGGCGTAGAAGGATGGCTGAGTAAATTTGCTGATTACACTAAAGTCGGTGAGTTGTGGACAGTGCGGAAGGATGTTGCAGGTTACAGAGGGACATAGATATGCTGCAGAGCTGGGCTGAGAGGTGGCACATGGAGTTTAATGCAGAAAAGTGTGAGGTGATTCATTTTGGAAGGAGTAACGGGAATACAGAGTACTGGGCTAATGGTAAGATTGTTGGCAGTGTGAATGAGCAGAGAGATCTCGGTGGCCATGTGCATAGATCCCTGAAAGTTGCCACCCAGGTTGATAGGGTTGTTAAGAAGGCGTACGGTGTGTTAGCTTTTATTGATGTGGAGATGCCGGCGTTGGACTGGGGTGAGCACAGTACGAAGTCTTACAACACCAGGTTAAAGTCCAACAGGTTTGTTTCGATGTCACTAGCTTTCGGAGCGCTGCTCCTTCCTCAGGTGAATGCTGAGGTCTGTTGGATGGTGTTTCTGGAACAGACCTCTGCATTCACCTGAGGAAGGAGCAGCGCTCCGAAAGCTAGTGACATCGAAACAAATCTGTTGGACTTTAACCTGGTGTTGTAAGACTTCGTACTTAGCTTTTATTGGTAGAGGGTTTCGGAGCCATGAGGTCATATTGCAGCTATACAAAGCTCTGGTGCGGCCGTATTTGGAGTGTTGCGTGCAGTTCTGGTCGCCGCATTATAGGAAGGATGTGGAAGCATTGGAAAGGGTGTAGAGAAGATTTACCAGGATGTTGCCTGATATGGAGCGAAGAGCGTATGAGGAAAGTCTGAGGAACTTAAGGCGGTTTTCGTTCGAGAGAAGAAGGTTCAGAGGTGACTTAATTGAGGCATACAAGATGATCAGAGGATTAGATAGGGTGGACAGTGAGAGCCGTTTTCCTCGGATGGTGATGTCTAGCACAAGGGGGGGTCATATTAAATTGAGGGGAGATAGATATAGAACAGATGTCAGAGGTAGATTCTTTACTCAGAGAGTAGTAAGGGCGTGGAATGCCCTGCCTGCAACAGAAGTGGACTCACCAAAATTAAGGGCATCTAAATGGCCATTGGATAAACATATGGACGATAAGGGAATAGCGTAGATGGGTTTTGGAGTGGTTTCACAGGTCGGCGCAACATCGAGGGCCGAAGGGCCTGTACTGCGCAGGAATATTATATGTTCTAGAGGTTGCTATAGAGGGGCTCGAACCAACCTCAGAAATAATATGCGTTCCCCAAGAAATCAGAAGAAAATGTGCCGAACGTGATTACCGGATTAGTGGGGTAGGGAGTCCTACTTCCCGTCGTCTCAGAAAATAATTCCCCTATCTGGTCAGTAAAGAAGCCGGATGCAACTTGGCCCCTAAGTATCGACTACCGAATATTGAATCAAACAACCGCTTTGGCCTGCCCCACGGTGGTGATCAGTCCCGAGATATTAATATAACGAACAACACACGCCCGAAATATTACTGTTTTAGATATCAGTAATAGATGTTGTTCCGTTTCCTTAAGAAAGAAACGCCAATACAAATCCCCTTCGCCTTCCTGGGTCGTCAGTCCACCTGCACATGTTTACCGCAGGGATTTCACAATATTCCCATATTCCAAACCTAAAATTTTAATTCAATATGTAGATGGCCTTATCCTCCAAAACGTACCGAGAGAGGAACACTGAAATATCCGCGATGATTTGCTAGGCCTGCTCGCCATCCTGGGACAGAACGTTAACCCAAAACGCTTGTATTATGAGAAGCCGGGTCACCAACTAAAGCGCTATGGTGACCTGGACGAATCGCGACATAGAAAGGAAAAGGCTTTAGACCACCTGACAATTCCCTTTACGCTCGATTTAAAATTCTTACAATTCGTTTTTAGGATTGTTACGATATTGCTGAAACCACATGGACAGTTTTTGAACAAAAAGCTTCACCGTTGTCTGATCTAATAAAAAAGAACACCCCTTGGAAGGGGACTGACTTGTTCACATAGGCCATTCGTGAACTAAAAAGTCATTGACTCAGGCGCCAGCCAAACAAACCGAATCCAGAATTACCTTGTGACATTCCGGTTGCGGCGATGGACGCTACAATCTCTGACTGATACGTCTGATACAACAGGCATTTTCCTCATTTGAACGCCACATACTGGCAGTTTCCTGGGCAGTCCAGTTCGTTACCTATGTAATTGGTATTAATCCACTCACTATTTCAGTAGTACCGGCTCCCCTCCAATTATTATTAAACGGACGCATAAGAGATGGAATTCTTAGTCAGGATCACAAAGCCCGATGAATGTTAACGTTACAAGGGAAGGACAGAAGTATTACACGCACTTAACCTTGCAGAAATCAGTAATGGCGGGGAAGCGCTCGACTGTCAGTGTGTGGCAGCACCCAGTGCCAGTGGACAAAATCTGCCAAAATAAAAGAGGGACGTAGGGGTAGTGCCCAATAGCACGGTAGAAACCAGAGAGCAACAGACAGACACAAAAACCCACTAAAATATCTAATAGAGGGATCCTGGAATGAGGATGGAGTGAGGGAATTGCGGGTGTGGTAATCATATGGTAAACAGTCAAGGCCAGGTGATAGAGGCAAGAACAGTGAACCTACCCGTGCCATGAGCTCTCAGAGTGAGTGATGAACAGCAGTAAACATTTGCAATCACCTACTCGGATCACCTCCTCCCCGCCCGCCCCCCTTCTAAACCACATGATATGTTTTCAGACAGCATGTCTGTTTCTAATGGACTGACTGACTTTTTAGGGAGGATTGAGTTAATGGATGAACAGTCTCTCCCGTCGACCACCTTACTAAATTATGTAATCGAGAACTCCCAAGGAGAACAATATGGACTAACTAAGGTAAATATTCGCCATAGACCGTCGCTAACAGGCATTCTAAATGCAGATGTGTTTGCTAAGTAAGAGGCCAGTTTGCTGCCCCGGTACGGCAGCCTCGATGTGAGGGTCTTTTTCAATTCCAAAGGAACAATTTGTTTTGAAACCCATTCGAACCCATTCTGATCATCATTGAAGAAGTAGAAAAACAATTAAACATCACAGGGACGGTCTAGGTCTTCAAGATGGAAGATGCGTGTTGCCAACCCTAGATTGTAACTAGGTAATCAATCAATTTATTGAGGATTGCGATCATCATGGAACAGCAAGAACAGACAGAATGAAGAACTTATGTTGGAGGCATGTTTTGATAAATATATAAAGCATTATATTGAAAAGTGGTTGATATGTGCCCGGAAGCACATTGACCGATACGTTCATAAAGAGGAACTCAGATATTCCAGGCGCATAGAGGGAATTCCTGTGACGGAAATCGAACCGCGTTGCTGGCCTGCCTTGGTCTGCTTTCAAAGCCAGCGATTTAGCCCTCTGCTAAACAGCCCCGCTCTCCTCTTTCCACTTTCGAATGGACAAGTGATCATCAAACAGCGTGGCTTGATTAAAAATCGCAATTAACGACTGCACCTATAACAGCATCATTCGATCCAAATAGGAAGACGAAAATTTTGACTGATGCGTGTCAGGACAGAATAGGAGCAGTACTGTTGCATATGTATCTCGTGCGCTGACACCAACAGAATGTCGATATGCTCAAATTGAAAAAGTGTGTCTTGGACTACTAACAGGCGTAATTGCCACCTCGCTGGTGATGTCCTCTCGTTTTGGAATGGGATAGTGTTACCTCATGATGTTATTGTTGAGATCCTTGGGGTCTATACATTTCCGTTGATCACCTGACGGTTTCTTCACGCAAACGATGGAACTGACCCCAGTCAGTCGGTTCAGTGACTCAGAATGGAGGTGCAGGAAGCAGACAAAGTAGAAATAAAGAGAAAATAACTTGGTAGAATTCTGAATTATAAGAGAAAATGCTGGAAACACACAGCAGACACAAAGGGAACAAAACAACCCACACTCCGCAGTGTCCCTATACCTCAATTCCTCCTTCCTGAAGCTGACAGGGCTGCCAAATACATCCCGAACACTCCTATTTTTAATAGCACAGCACGAGTGGTTAGAATCTGCAATGCACTGCCTGAGAGTTTCAACAATAAGAAGTCTTACAACATCAGGTTAAAGTCCAACAGGTTTGTTTCAAATCAGTAGCTTCCAGAACACTGCTCCTTCCAAACCTGTTGGACCTTAACCTGGTGTTGTCAGACTTCTTACTGTGCCCACCCCAGTCCAACGCCGACATCTCCACATCATGAGAGTTCCCATCCTGCCTTTCAAAAGGGTAATTATCTGAAGGGAAAATATTTGCAGGGCTCTGCGAAAAGGCAGGGCGAGTGGCACCAGACAAGTTCTTTCCCTCTGCTGCTGCTCATTCAAGTGTTTTCAAAAGCTTGCTCTGCAGCAGCTGCCTGTGACAGTGACGAGCTCCCACCTGATTGGTGGCGCACTCCTCATCTACATAAGTGTCATGCAGTCTGGCTGAAAAAGGGGGAAGAGGCAAGTTCTGTAAATATGAATCTCCTGTTCCAATGAGAAAGGCCAGCAGCAATAAGCCAAGAGGGAAAGTCTCAGTGTTTACATCGGAAAGTCTTTGAATGCTGTCAGTCTGCTGTAAAAGAGGGAAGGCATATGGCACTTGGGCAACTCAAGAGCATTGTGCATCGCTTCTCGGCCTTTTGGCTCAGATCAAGTGGAGTCATCTTCAAACTCATCTGGAGATCCAAGATGGACCGTGTCCGAAGGCACACCATGTACAAACCTCTGGAGAAGAGAGGGCGGAATGTACCCAACGCCTCCCTCATCCTGTTGGCCACCTTTGTGTCCAGCTGCATCAAGCTGTGCGTGGACCCCCAGTATGCAAACACCAAGTGTCAATACATACTGAGGTTCGACCTGTCCCCGGTGTTATGAAGGATGGGCCTGGCCTCATTGCCGCGGAACGCTCCAAGTAGTTGGACCGTCCCGTACCACTTGTCCTTTGTGGAAAAGTTTTTGAAGAAAAACACCTTTGACCACAAGGCAATGAAGCAGTCGTCAGCACGTAATGTTCTCGAGGCCCTCAAGGAAAAGGAGACCGTGGAGGACGTTGGATGGTTCCCTGAGCAGACTGCCAGAGTCATCTGGCAGAACGCCTCATCACCAGAACTTTCAAACAAGCACCAAGACCTAGCTTGACTGGTGGTGACAAGGGCCCTCCCTGTCAGATTCTTCATGCACACCAGAAGGCTCTGCGCCAATGCATGCTGTCCTCGGAGTGGCTGTGGGGGAAATGAGACGGTCACACACCTCCTTGTGGAATGTGCCTTTGCAAAGAATGTCTGGAGAGAGATGCAGTGGTATTTGTCAAGGTTTATCCCGAGCAGCTCTGTGACACAGGACTCTGTGCTCTACGGACTGTTTCCAGGGACACACACCGAGACAAATATCAACTGCTGCTGGAAGGTCATCAACTCGGTGAAAGACGCTCTTTGGTCTGCCCGAAACTTGCTGATCTTCCAGTGCAAAGATTTGTCCTCGACCGAGTGTTGCAGACTGGCACATTCCAAGGTCCAGGACTACGTGCTGAGGGACGCACTCAAGATTGGGGCAGCTGCCGCCAAGGCGCAATGGGGAAAGACCACTGTGTAAAGTCTTTCCAGCAAATGTACACCGAGGGGCGGGTAACAGTGTAAACCCCCTCGGTCTGGGCCACCAACACTCTAATGTATAAAACAAACATGAGAATGTAAATATTTAAGAAGGAATTGTAATGTAAAGAGTGATATGTGTATGATAATATCAAAATTGAATGGAAGAAAGTCAAGGCAATTTGTAACTCTGCCGGAAATGTACAGTCAAGACAATTTGAAATGTTTCTGTAATGCTTATGATAAATTTTATGAATAAAGTATATTTTTTGAAAAAAAAAAATTTGATCGAGAGAAGCTGAGGATTTCGATGTCGATCGTGGATTGGAGAACTCGGAGGAATTGAAGTCGTCAAAGAGGAAACGTTTGGAGCTTGGCTGCTATTGGTGGATCTACATGCTGGCCTAAACCTCTGGTTTAGACCTAACGCTATACAGTTCAGACCCAACGTATGAGCTATGGATGCAGCTGCATCCCGACCACCAGACTGGGGAGTGCGAAACACTGTCCGAGTCACAGTAAAGAAAACGGAAGGATAGTCACCTGTGGACCGGAAACACTTCGTGAAGCCGGTGCTGCTGGGTTTAAAGCAACAGAGATCTTCTGCTTGCAAAACTTCCCCAACAATGGTATTTTTGATGTCACCTTCAAGAGCGTCGCAGCGTGCATCAAATTCTTGAACGTCTTCAAGGAAAAAGGTAACCAGAGTCCCCTGTCGATCCTGACTGCGGAGCCTCTGTTTACGCTACCGTCGCAGCGAAATCCGGTTGTTACACTGCACACGTACAACCCCCACGTCCCTGTGTCTGATGCGCCCACGTTCCTCGCCAGGTATGCTGAGCTGAAAAGTGACAGCGTGCAAGTGAAAGACACCTTCGGCATCTGGACAAGTGAGCACCAGATCAAGGTGACTCTAAGAACAGACGGCAACGGAACCATCCTGCATCCCCCCTCCAGTTTCGCTATTGGAGTAAATCGTGGCTACCTCTACTACGTGGGACAGCCACGAGTATGCCACACCTGTGGCAAAACGGGGCATGTTGCCGCAAACTGCACTGTGACCTTCTGCAAAAATTGCAGGCAGGAGGGACACATGACTAAGGAGTGCAAGGAAGATAAGTGCTACAACCTGTGTGGGGAGGCCGGCCATCTTTACAGGGCCTGCCCGAAACGCGGGGCGACATATGCTCAAATCATCAGCAGCGGAGTTAAAAAGGCGACCAGAGAGGAGGTGCATACACCCTCCACCGAAAAAGACACCACGGGACAGAATGCGGAAAAGCAACAGAAGGGGCCCCAACAAAAAGAGGAGGCCCCAGCACCTCCTGACAACCCAGCCCCATCTGATGAGGAACACTCAATGGAAGAGGAAGACGATGGGACAAAGAATAAAGAGCCCTGGAAACAGTGAACAGGGACAAACGAAAGAGAAAACAAAGAAACAAACTGAAGAACGCCCCCCCCCCCGCGAGGGGGAGTGGCAAAAAGCGACACCTTTCAGCCAGCGCACTGAGCGCCGACACCTCCTCCGATGAGGGAAAACAGGACAAGAATCGGCCTCAAATAAAGAGGCAAAGCACCAACGTGGAACGGGAGGCACAGCCCCTCCCCCCCCCCAGACCACAGACCGGGAAGAAAATAAAACCCGCCGAGACAATCAACCCCTGGCTCATGGGAACAGCAATATGACCAATGGCCAGCAAACGCCGGACATCGAAAACAAGGTCACAGACCAACCCCCGATAGTAACAAGCAGCAACAACACAGGCGAAGAACGGCCTGCAACCCCAGCACCTACTGACTGCCACAACAAACGCCAGGGCTACACCCCCCCCCCCAATGCACCTGCAACAGGTTCACGGGGCCAGTGCGGACCAGAACAGTTTTCTCAGCCCTGCAACTGTGCTAAAGTTTGCGAGCACCACCGGCATGCTGGGGAACATCCAACAGCTGGAACAGTCAACTGTATAGACTCTGGACTCTTGAGACTGGTAAATCTACCTTTTTACAATGGGTTTAAAAATTGCATCCATAAATCTGCGAAGCATGAAAGATACTTCGCGGTGTGTAGCCACACTCAACTATTTGGGAAATGTGATAGCCGACCTACTGTTCCTGCAGGAGTGCGGAATTCCGCACCTCAGCAACTACAGGCGCTGGTCGAGCTGGTGGTCCCACGGGTGTCCATCTGGTCACGAGGAAATGACTGCCGCTCCTCCGGCCTGAGTATTCTGCTGCGGGGAGGCAACTTCACCATCTCCGACGTTAAGGAGGTGGTGGGCGGGCGCATCCTCGTAGCAGATGTGAAATACAAAAACACCCCTCTCAGACTTATTAATGTGTACGCCCCGGCCGTAAAAGGTGAGCGGCTGGCAGTCCTTCAGCAACTCCCACTGCTGTTGGCCACCTCCAAGCCGGTCATCCTGGGCGGTGACTTCAACTGCATCATCGATGCGGCTGGACGATCCGGCAGAGCTGACAGCAAACTAGACGCTACGTCCAGACTCCTGATGGAAACGGTAAAAGACGCCAAGCTGCTCGACGTCTGCAGCAACCCTGCAGACGGAGCGCAGCGTAGATACACATGGTCACACGGGTCCGTCCGCTCCAGGATAGATTTCTTCTTTGTGTCCCGAGCTTTCACGGTCAGGTCCACCGACGTAAGGCCGGTATTCTACTCTGACCACTGCCTCCTACTGGCCGACTGCCACCTGCAGGAAGACCAGGGGGTAGGCAGGGGGACATGGAAGCTGAATGTAAAACTGCTGACCCCTGAGAACCTCGAGGAACTCAGGAGAGATTCCAAGGGTTGGAGTACCGTGAAACCCCTGTTTGAGGCCCCACATCTCTGGTGGGAAGCAATCAAGGGGAATATCAAGAGGTTTTTCATCCTCAAGGGCGTTCAAAAGGTGAGAGAGAGACGAGGGGTCATGTCCAGGCTCCAGAAAAGTATGCAGAATTTGCTCCAGCTGCAGTCGATGGGGGTGGATGTCAAGGAGGATCTCCAAGAGGTGAAGAGCCAGCAAGCCTCGCTCTACACCTCGGAGGCCTCCAAGGTTATTTTCCGTTCCAGAGACCGCTCCGTGGAGCAGGACGAAAAGTGCTCTCGCTTCTTCTTCCAAAAGGTGCACAGAGAGACCTCTGTGATCAGCAGCCTGAAGGAAGAAGATGGCTCTGTAAAGTCATCGCAGTCTGACATCCTGAGGATCAGCCAATCCTTTTATGCCGGACAGTATGACCTGAAGCCAACAGATAGCACTGTTTCCCAGACCTTCCTGTCGACTATCACGGAGGTCGTAGGCGACAGCGAGCTGGAAAACCTGGACAAACCACTAACTCTGGATGAGCTGACAAAGGCCGTCAAGTCCTTCGAGACGAGCAAAAGTCCCGGAAGCGACGGCTTACCGGTTGAGTTGTATTCGGCTCTGTGGGGCTGGATTGGCCCAGACCGGCTAGAAGTGTACGAGAGTATGCTTCTGGAAGGCAGCATGTCAGAGTCCACGAGGAAAGGCATCATCACCCTCATCTACAAGCAGAAGGGGGAAAGGGAAGAAATTCGTAATTGGCGACCCATTTCACTGTTGAATGTGGATTACAAAATTCTAGCCACGGTCATCGCCAATCGGGTCAGGTCTGCTCTGGAGTCGGTGATCCACCCTGACCAGACCTGTGCTGTACCCGGCAGGAAGATCTATGATAGCATCGCGCTACTCAGGGATACGATCGCCTACGTGCAGGACAGGAGGGTGGACACCTGCCTCATCAGCCTTGACCAGGAGAAGGCTTTTGACAGAATATCGCACACCTACATATTGGATGTGCTCTCCAAAATGGGGTTTGGGGAGGGAATTTGCAATTGGATCAAACTGCTCTACACAAATATCTATAGCGCAGTCTCAATCAATGGGTGGGAATCAGAAAAGTTCCAGATCAAATCCGGAGTCAGGCAGGGCTGCCCTCTCTCCTCTGCCCTTTTTGTGTGCTGCATAGAACCTTTTGCCGAGTCCATAGGTAGTGTGGTTGTGTTGGGCAGTGAATGAGAGGCGGAGGTTAAACACCAATCCTTGAGTGAGTAGGTAGCGTGGTTGTGTTGGGCAGTGAATGGGAGGGGGAGGTTAAATACCAATCCTGGAGTGAGCAGGAAGCGTGGTTGTGTTGGGCAGTGAAGCGGAGGGGGAGGTTAAACACCAATCCAATCCTGGAGTGTGTAGGTAGAGTGGGTGAGTGGGTAGTGAATGGGAGGGGAGAGGATAAACACCAGTCCTGGAGTGAGCAGGTAGAGTGGGTGAGTGGGTAGTGAATGGGAGGGGAGAGGATAAACGCCAGTCCTGGAGTGAGCATGTAGAGTCGGTGAGTGGGTAGTGAATGGGAGGGGAGAGGATAAACACCAGTCCATGAGTGAGCAGGTAGAGTGAGTGAGTTGGGCAGTGAATGGGAGGGGAAGGGGATTAAACACCAGTCCTGGAGTGAGCAGGTAGAGTGGGTGAGTGGGTAGTGAATGGGAGGGGGAGGTTAAACACCAGTCCTGGAGTGAGCAGGTAGAGTGGGTGAGTGGGTAGTGAATGGGAGGGGGAGGTTAAACACCAGTCCTGGAGTGAGCAGGTAGAGTGGGTGAGTGGGCAGTGAATGGGAGGGGAGAAGTTGAACACCAGTCCTGGAGTGAGCAGGTTGAGTGGGCAGTGAAAGGGAGGAGAGAAGTTGAACACCAGTCCTGGGGTGAGCAGGTAGAGTGGGTAGTGAATGGGAGGAGAAGGTTAAACACCAGTCCTGGAGTGAGCAGGTAGAGTGGGTAGTGAATGGGAGGGGGAGGTTAAACACCAGTCCTGGAGTGAGCAGGTAGAGTGGGTGAGTGGGTAGTGAATGGGAGGTAGAGGTAAAACTCCAGTCCTGGAGTGAGCAGGTAGAGTGGGTGAGTGGGTAGTGAATGGGAGGTAGAGGTAAAACTCCAGTCCTGGAGTGAGCAGGTAGAGTGGGTGAGTGGGTAGAGAATGGGAGGGGAGTGGGGTTAAACACCAGTCCTGTTGTGAGCAGGTAGAGTGGGTAGTGAATGGGAGGGGCGGTTAAGCACCAGTCCTGGAGTGAGCAGGTAGAGTGGGTGAGTGGGTAGTGAATGAGAGGGGAAGGTTAAACACCAGTCCTGGAATGATAATGTAGAGTGAGTGAGTGGGTAGTGCATGTGAGAGGGATGTTAAACACCAGTCCTGGAGTGAGCAGGTCGAGGGGGTGAGTGGGTAGTGAATGGGAGGGGAGGTTGTTAAACACCAGTCCTGTAGTGAGCAGGTAGAGTGGGTAGTGAATGGGAGGGGGAGGTTAAACACCAGTCCTGGAGTGGGCAGGTAGAGTGGGTGAGTGGGTAGTGAATGGGAGGGGGAGGTTAAACACCAGTCCTGGAGTGAGCAGGTAGAGTGGGTGAGTGGGTAGTGAATGGGAGGGGGAGGTTAAACACCAGTCCTGGAGTGAGCAGGTACAGTGGGTGAGTGGGCAGTGAATGGGAGGGGAGGGAGTTAAACACCAGTCCTGGAGTGAGCAGGTAGAGTGGGTGAGTGGGTAGTGAATGGGAGGGGAGAGGATAAACACCAGTCCTGGAGTGAGCAGTCACAGTGGGTGAGTGGGTAGTGAATGGGAGGGGAGGGGGGGTAAACACCAGTCCTGGAGTGAGCAGGTAGAGTGGGTGAGTGGGTGTTGAATGGGAGGGGAGAGGATAAACACCAGTCCTGGAGTGAGCAGGTACAGTGGGTGAGTGGGTAGTGAATGGGAGGGGAGGGGGGTTAAACACCAGTCATGGAGTGAGCAGGTAGCGTAGGTGTGTGGGTAGTGGATGGGAGGGGAGGGGTGTTAAACACCAGTCCTGGAGTGAGCAGGTAGAGTGGGTGAGTGGGTAGTGAATGGGAGGGGAGAAGATAAACACCAGTCCTGGACTAAGCAGGAAGAGTGGGTGAGAGGGTAGTGAATGGAAGGGGAAGGGGATTAAACACCAGTCCTGGAGTGAGCAGGTAGAGTGGGTAGTGAATGGGAGGGGGAGGTTAAACACCAGTCCTGGAGTGAGCAGGTAGAGTGGGTGAGTGGGTAGTGAATGGGAGGGGGAGGTTAAACGCCAGTCCTGGAGTGAGCAGGTAGAGTGGGTGAGTGGGTAGTTAATGGGAGAGGAGCGGATAAACACCAGCCCTGGAGTGAGCAGGTAGAGTGAGTGAGTGGGTAGTGAATGGGAGGGGAGAGGAAAAAACACCAGTCCTGGAGTGAGCAGGTAGCGTGGTTGTGTTGGACAGTGAATGGGAGGTAGAGGTAAAACTCCAGTCCTGGAGTGAGCAGGTAGAGTGGGTGAGTGGGTAGTGAATGGGAGGGGAGGGGTGTTAAACACCAGTCCTGGAGTGAGCAGGTAGAGTGGGTGAGAGGGTAGTGAATGGGAGGGTGAGGTAAAACACCAGTCCTGGAGTGAGCAGGTAGAGTGGGTGAGTGGGTAGTGAATGGGAGGTAGAGGTAAAACTCCAGTCCTGGAGTGAGCATGTAGAGTGGGTGAGTGGGTAGTGAATGGGAGGTAGAGGTAAAACTCCAGTCCTGGAGTGAGCAGGTAGAGTGGGTGAGTGGGTAGTGAATGGGAGGGGAGTGGGGTTAAACACCAGTCCTGTAGTGAGCAGGTAGAGTGGGTAGTGAATGGGAGGGGCGGTTAAGCACCAGTCCTGGAGTGAGCAGGTAGAGTGGGTGAGTGGGTAGTGAATGAGAGGGGGAGGTTAAACACCAGTCCTGGAATGATAATGTAGAGTGAGTGAGTGGGTAGTGCATGGGAGAGGGATGTTAAACACCAGTCCTGGAGTGAGCAGGTCGAGGGGGTGAGTGGGTAGTGAATGGGAGGGGAGGGTGGTTAAACACCAGTCCTGTAGTGAGCAGGTAGAGTGGGTAGTGAATGGGAGGGGGAGGTTAAACACCAGTCCTGGAGTGGGCAGGTAGAGTGGGTGAGTGGGTAGTGAATGGGAGGGGGAGGTTAAACACCAGTCCTGGAGTGAGCAGGTAGAGTGGGTGAGTGGGTAGTGAATGGGAGGGGGAGGTTAAACACCAGTCCTGGAGTGAGCAGGTACAGTGGGTGAGTGGGTAGTGAATGGGAGGGGAGTGGGGTTAAACACCAGTCCTGTAGTGAGCAGGTAGAGTGGGTAGTGAATGGGAGGGGCGGTTAAGCACCAGTCCTGGAGTGAGCAGGTAGAGTGGGTGAGTGGGTAGTGAATGAGAGGGGGAGGTTAAACACCAGTCCTGGAATGATAATGTAGAGTGAGTGAGTGGGTAGTGCATGGGAGAGGGATGTTAAACACCAGTCCTGGAGTGAGCAGGTCGAGGGGGTGAGTGGGTAGTGAATGGGAGGGGAGGGTGGTTAAACACCAGTCCTGTAGTGAGCAGGTAGAGTGGGTAGTGAATGGGAGGGGGAGGTTAAACACCAGTCCTGGAGTGGGCAGGTAGAGTGGGTGAGTGGGTAGTGAATGGGAGGGGGAGGTTAAACACCAGTCCTGGAGTGAGCAGGTACAGTGGGTGAGTGGGCAGTGAATGGGAGGGGAGGGGGTTAAACATCAGTCCTGGAGTGAGCAGGTAGAGTGGGTGAGTGGGTAGTGAATGGGAGGGGAGAGGATAAACACCAGTCCTGGAGTGAGCAGTCACAGTGGGTGAGTGGGTAGTGAATGGGAGGGGAGGGGGGTTAAACACCAGTCCTGGAGTGAGCAGGTAGAGTGGGTGAGTGGGTAGTGAATGGGAGGTAGAGGTAAAACTCCAGTCCTGGAGTGAGCAGGTAGAGTGGGTGAGTGGGTAGAGAATGGGAGGGGAGTGGGGTTAAACACCAGTCCTGTTGTGAGCAGGTAGAGTGGGTAGTGAATGGGAGGGGCGGTTAAGCACCAGTCCTGGAGTGAGCAGGTAGAGTGGGTGAGTGGGTAGTGAATGAGAGGGGAAGGTTAAACACCAGTCCTGGAATGATAATGTAGAGTGAGTGAGTGGGTAGTGCATGTGAGAGGGATGTTAAACACCAGTCCTGGAGTGAGCAGGTCGAGGGGGTGAGTGGGTAGTGAATGGGAGGGGAGGTTGTTAAACACCAGTCCTGTAGTGAGCAGGTAGAGTGGGTAGTGAATGGGAGGGGGAGGTTAAACACCAGTCCTGGAGTGGGCAGGTAGAGTGGGTGAGTGGGTAGTGAATGGGAGGGGGAGGTTAAACACCAGTCCTGGAGTGAGCAGGTAGAGTGGGTGAGTGGGTAGTGAATGGGAGGGGGAGGTTAAACACCAGTCCTGGAGTGAGCAGGTACAGTGGGTGAGTGGGCAGTGAATGGGAGGGGAGGGAGTTAAACACCAGTCCTGGAGTGAGCAGGTAGAGTGGGTGAGTGGGTAGTGAATGGGAGGGGAGAGGATAAACACCAGTCCTGGAGTGAGCAGTCACAGTGGGTGAGTGGGTAGTGAATGGGAGGGGAGGGGGGGTAAACACCAGTCCTGGAGTGAGCAGGTAGAGTGGGTGAGTGGGTGTTGAATGGGAGGGGAGAGGATAAACACCAGTCCTGGAGTGAGCAGGTACAGTGGGTGAGTGGGTAGTGAATGGGAGGGGAGGGGGGTTAAACACCAGTCATGGAGTGAGCAGGTAGCGTAGGTGTGTGGGTAGTGGATGGGAGGGGAGGGGTGTTAAACACCAGTCCTGGAGTGAGCAGGTAGAGTGGGTGAGTGGGTAGTGAATGGGAGGGGAGAAGATAAACACCAGTCCTGGACTAAGCAGGAAGAGTGGGTGAGAGGGTAGTGAATGGAAGGGGAAGGGGATTAAACACCAGTCCTGGAGTGAGCAGGTAGAGTGGGTAGTGAATGGGAGGGGGAGGTTAAACACCAGTCCTGGAGTGAGCAGGTAGAGTGGGTGAGTGGGTAGTGAATGGGAGGGGGAGGTTAAACGCCAGTCCTGGAGTGAGCAGGTAGAGTGGGTGAGTGGGTAGTTAATGGGAGAGGAGCGGATAAACACCAGCCCTGGAGTGAGCAGGTAGAGTGAGTGAGTGGGTAGTGAATGGGAGGGGAGAGGAAAAAACACCAGTCCTGGAGTGAGCAGGTAGCGTGGTTGTGTTGGACAGTGAATGGGAGGTAGAGGTAAAACTCCAGTCCTGGAGTGAGCAGGTAGAGTGGGTGAGTGGGTAGTGAATGGGAGGGGAGGGGTGTTAAACACCAGTCCTGGAGTGAGCAGGTAGAGTGGGTGAGAGGGTAGTGAATGGGAGGGTGAGGTAAAACACCAGTCCTGGAGTGAGCAGGTAGAGTGGGTGAGTGGGTAGTGAATGGGAGGTAGAGGTAAAACTCCAGTCCTGGAGTGAGCATGTAGAGTGGGTGAGTGGGTAGTGAATGGGAGGTAGAGGTAAAACTCCAGTCCTGGAGTGAGCAGGTAGAGTGGGTGAGTGGGTAGTGAATGGGAGGGGAGTGGGGTTAAACACCAGTCCTGTAGTGAGCAGGTAGAGTGGGTAGTGAATGGGAGGGGCGGTTAAGCACCAGTCCTGGAGTGAGCAGGTAGAGTGGGTGAGTGGGTAGTGAATGAGAGGGGGAGGTTAAACACCAGTCCTGGAATGATAATGTAGAGTGAGTGAGTGGGTAGTGCATGGGAGAGGGATGTTAAACACCAGTCCTGGAGTGAGCAGGTCGAGGGGGTGAGTGGGTAGTGAATGGGAGGGGAGGGTGGTTAAACACCAGTCCTGTAGTGAGCAGGTAGAGTGGGTAGTGAATGGGAGGGGGAGGTTAAACACCAGTCCTGGAGTGGGCAGGTAGAGTGGGTGAGTGGGTAGTGAATGGGAGGGGGAGGTTAAACACCAGTCCTGGAGTGAGCAGGTAGAGTGGGTGAGTGGGTAGTGAATGGGAGGGGGAGGTTAAACACCAGTCCTGGAGTGAGCAGGTACAGTGGGTGAGTGGGTAGTGAATGGGAGGGGAGTGGGGTTAAACACCAGTCCTGTAGTGAGCAGGTAGAGTGGGTAGTGAATGGGAGGGGCGGTTAAGCACCAGTCCTGGAGTGAGCAGGTAGAGTGGGTGAGTGGGTAGTGAATGAGAGGGGGAGGTTAAACACCAGTCCTGGAATGATAATGTAGAGTGAGTGAGTGGGTAGTGCATGGGAGAGGGATGTTAAACACCAGTCCTGGAGTGAGCAGGTCGAGGGGGTGAGTGGGTAGTGAATGGGAGGGGAGGGTGGTTAAACACCAGTCCTGTAGTGAGCAGGTAGAGTGGGTAGTGAATGGGAGGGGGAGGTTAAACACCAGTCCTGGAGTGGGCAGGTAGAGTGGGTGAGTGGGTAGTGAATGGGAGGGGGAGGTTAAACACCAGTCCTGGAGTGAGCAGGTACAGTGGGTGAGTGGGCAGTGAATGGGAGGGGAGGGGGTTAAACATCAGTCCTGGAGTGAGCAGGTAGAGTGGGTGAGTGGGTAGTGAATGGGAGGGGAGAGGATAAACACCAGTCCTGGAGTGAGCAGTCACAGTGGGTGAGTGGGTAGTGAATGGGAGGGGAGGGGGGTTAAACACCAGTCCTGGAGTGAGCAGGTAGAGTGGGTGAGTGGGTGTTGAATGGGAGGGGAGAGGATAAACACCAGTCCTGGAGTGAGCAGGTACAGTGGGTGAGTGGGTAGTGAATGGGAGGGGAGGGGGGTTAAACACCAGTCATGGAGTGAGCAGGTAGCGTAGGTGTGTGGGTAGTGGATGGGAGGGGAGGGGTGTTAAACACCAGTCCTGGAGTGAGCAGGTAGAGTGGGTGAGTGGGTAGTGAATGGGAGGGGAGAAGATAAACACCAGTCCTGGACTAAGCAGGAAGAGTGGGTGAGAGGGTAGTGAATGGGAGGGGGAGGTTAAACACCAGTCCTGGAGTGAGCATGTACAATGGGTGAGTGGGTAGTGAATGGGAGGGGGAGGTCAAACACCAGTCCAGGAGTGAGCAGGTAGAGTGGGTGAGTGGGTAGTGAATGGGAGGGAGAGGTTAAACACCAGTCCTGGAGTGAGCAGGTAGAGTGGGTGAGTGGGGAGTGAACGGGAGGCGAAGGTTAAACACAAGTCCTGGAGTGAGCATGTACAATGGGTGAGTGGGTAGTGAATGGGAGGGGGAGGTTAAACACCAGACCTGGAGTGAGCAGGTAGAGTGGGTTAGTTGGGCAGTGAATGGGAGATTGAGGTTAAACACCAATCCTGGACTGAGCAGGTTGAGTGGGTGAGTGGGTAGTGAATGGGAGGGGTGGGGTGTTAAACACCAGTCCTGGAGTGAGCAGGTAGAGTGGGTGAGTGCGTAGTGAATGGGCGGGGAGAAGATAAACACCAGTCCTGGACTAAGCAGGAAGAGTGGGTGAGAGGGTAGTGAATGGGAGGGGGATGTTAAACACCAGTCCTGGAGTGAGCATGTACAATGGGTGAGTGGGTAGTGAATGGGAGGCGGTGGTTAAACACCAGTCCTGGAGTGAGCAGGTAGAGTGGGTGAGTGGGTAGTGAATGAGAGGGGGAGTTTAAACACCAGTCCTGGAGTGAGCAGGTAGAGTGGGTGAGTGGGGAGTGAACGGGAGGGGGAGGTTAAACACCAGTCCTGGAGTGAGCAGGTAGAGTGGGTGAGTGGGTAGTGAATGGGAGGGGAGGTTAAACACCAGTCGTGGAGTGAGCAGGTAGAGTGGGTGAGTGGGGAGTGAACGGGAGGGGGAGGTTAAACACCAGTCCTGGAGTGAGCATGTACAATGGGTGAGTGGGTAGTGAATGGGAGGGGGAGGTTAAACACCAGTCCTGAAGTGAGCAGGTAGAGTGGGTTTGTTGGGCAGTGAATGGGAGATTGAGGTTAAACACCAATCGTGGAGTGAGCAGGTAGAGTGGGTGAGTGGGTAGTGAATGGGAGGGGTGGGGGGTTAAACACTAGTCCTGGAGTGAGCAGGTAGAGTGGGTAGTGAATGGGAGGGGGAGGTTAAACACCAGTCCTGGAGTGAGCAGTTAGAGTGGGTGAGTGGGTAGTGAATGGGAGGGGGAGGTTAAACACCAGTCCTGGAGTGAGCAGGTAGAGTGGGTGAGTGGGTAGTGAATGGGAGGTGGAGGTTAAACACCAGTCCTGGAGTGAGCAGGTAGAGTGGGTGAGTGGGTAGTGAATGGGAGGGGATGGTTAAACACCAGTCCTGGAGTGAGCATGTACAGTGGGTGAGTTGGTAGTGAATGGCAGGGGGAGGTTAAACTCCTGACCTGGGGTGAGCATGTACAGTGGGTGAGTGAGTAGTGAATTGGAGGGGATGGGGGTTAAACACCAGTCCTGGAGTGAGCAGGTAGAGTGGGTGAGTTGGTAGTGAATGGGAGGGGGAGGTTAAACTCCTGACCTGGGGTGAGCATGTACAGTGGGTGAGTGAGTAGTGAATTGGAGGGGATGGGGGTTAAACACCAGTTCTGGAGTGAGCAGGTAGAGTGGGTGAGTGGGTAGTGAATGGGAGGGGGAGGTTATACACCAGTCCTGGAGTGAGCAGGCAGAGTGGGTGAGTGGGTAGTGAATGGGAGGGGAGGGGGGTTAAACACCAGTCTTGTAGTGAGCAGGTAGAGTGGGTGAGTGGGTAGTGAATGGGAGGGGGCGTTTAAACACCAGTCCTGGAGTGAGAAGGTAGTGAATGGGAGGGGGATGTTCAACACCTGTCCTGGAGTGAGCAGGTAGAGTGGGTGAGTGGGTAGTGAATGGGAGGGGGAGGTTAAACACCAGTCCTGGAGTGAGCGTGTACAATGGGTGAGTGTGTAGTGAATGGGAGGGGGAGGTTAAACACCAATCCTGGAGTGAGCAGGTAGAGTGGGTAGTGAATGGGAGGAGTGGGGGGTTAAACACCAGTCCTGGAGTGAGCAGGTAGAGTGGGTGAGTGGGTAGTGAATGGGAGGGGGTGGTTAAACACCAGTCCTGGAGTGAGCAGGTAGAGTGGGATGAGAGGGTAGTGAATGGGAGGGGGAGGTTAAACACCAGTCCTGGAGTGAGCATGTACAATGGGTGAGTGGGTAGTGAATGGGAGGGGGAGGTTAAACACCAGTCCAGGAGTGAGCAGGTAGAGTGGGTGAGTGGGTAGTGAATGGGAGGGGGAGTTTAAACACCAGTCCTGGAGTGAGAGGGTAGTGAATGGGAGGGGGAGGTTAAACTCTTGTCCTGGAGTGAGCAGGTACAGTGGGTGAGTGGGTAGTGAATGGGAGGGGAGGGGGGTTAAACACCAGTCATGGAGTGAGCAGGTAGCGTAGGTGTGTGGGTAGTGAATGGGAGGGGAGGGGGGTTAAACACCAGTCATGGAGTGAGCAGGTGGCGTAGGTGTGTGGGTAGTGAATGGGCGGGGAGGGGTGTTAAACACCAGTCCTGGAGAGAGCAGGTAGAGTGGGTGAGTGGGTAGTGAATGGGAGGGGGAGGTTAAACACCAGTCCTGGAGTGAGAGGGTAGTGAATGGGAGGGGGAGGTTAAACACTTGTCCTGGAGTGAGCAGGTACAGTGGGTGAGTGGGTAGTGAATTGGAGGGGAGGGGGTTTCAACACCAGTCATGGAGTGAGCAGGTAGCGTAGGTGTGTGGGTAGTGAATGGGAGGGGAGGGGGGTTAAACACCAGTCATGGAGTGAGCAGGTAGCGTAGGTGTGTGGGTATTGAATGGGAGGGGAGGGGTGTTAAACACCAGTCCTGGAGTGAGCAGGTAGAGTGGGTCAGTGGGTAGTGAATGGGAGTGGGAGGTTAAACACCAGTCCTGGAGTGACCAGGTAGAGTGGGTGAGAGGGTAGTGAATGGGAGGGGGAGGTTAAACACCAATCCTGGAGTGAGCAGGTAGAGTGGGTGAGAGGGTAGTGAATGGGAGGGGTGGGGGGTTAAACACTAGTCCTGGAGTGAGCAGGTAGAGTGGGTAGTGAATGGGAGGGAGAGGTTTAACACCAGTCCTGGAGTGAGCAGGTAGAGTGGGTGAGTGGGTAGTGAATGGGAGGGGGAGGTTAAACACCAGTCCTGGAGTGAGCAGGTAGAGTGGGTGAGTGGGTAGTGAATGGGAGGTGGAGGTTAAACACCAGTCCTGGAGTGAGCAGGTAGAGTGGGTGAGTAGGTAGTGAATGGGAGGGGATGGTTAAACACCAGTCCTGGAATGAGCATGTACAGTGGGTGAGTTGGTAGTGAATGGGAAGGGGAGGTTAAACTCCTGAAGTGGAGTGAGCATGTACAGTGGGTGAGTGGGTAGTGAATTGGAGGGGATGGGGGTTAAACACCAGTCCTGGAGTGAGCAGGTAGAGTGGGTGAGTGGGTAGTGAATGGGAGGGGAGTTATGTTAAACACCAGTCCTGGAGTGAGCAGGTAGAGTGGGTGAGTGAGTAGTGAATGGAACGGGAGAGGATAAACACCAGGCCTGGAGTGAGGAGGTTGAGTGGGTGAGTGGGTAGTGAATGGGAGTGGGAGGTTAAACACCAGTCCTGGAGTGAGCAGGTAGAGTGGGTGAGTGGGTAGTGAATGGGAGGGGGAGGTTAAACACCAGTCCTGGAGTGAGCAGGCAGAGTGGGTGAGTGGGTAGTGAATGGGAGGGGAGGGGGGTTAAACACCAGTCTTGTAGTGAGCAGGTAGAGTGGGTGAGTGGGTAGTGAAAGGGAGGGGGAGTTTAAACACCAGTCCTGGAGTGAGCAGGTAGAGTGGGATGAGAGGGTAGTGAATGGGAGCGGGAGGTTAAACACCAGTCCTGGAGTGAGCATGTACAATGGGTGAGTGGGTAGTGAATGGGAGGGGGAGGTTAAACACCAGTCCAGGAGTGAGCAGGTAGAGTGGGTGAGTGGGTAGTGAATGGGAGGGATAGTTTAAACACCAGTCCTGGAGTGAGAGGGTAGTGAATGGGAGGGGGAGGTTAAACACTTGTCCTGGAGTGAGCAGGTAAAGTGGGTGAGTGGGTAGTGAATGGGAGGGGAGGGGGGTTAAACACCAGTCATGGAGTGAGCAGGTAGCGTAGGTGTGTGTGTAGTGAATGGGAGGGGAGGGGGGTTAAACACCAGTCATGGAGTGAGCAGGTGGCGTAGGTGTGTGGGTAGTGATTGGGAGGGGAGGGGTGTTAAACACCAGTCCTGGAGTGAGCAGGTAGAGTGGGTGAGTGGGTAGTGAATGGGAGGGGGAGGTTAAACACCAGTCCTGCAGTGAGAGGGTAGTGAATGGGAGGGGGAGGTTAAACACTTGTCCTGGAGTGAGCAGGTACAGTGGGTGAGTGGGTAGTGAATGGGAGGGGAGGGGATTTAAACACCAGTCATGGAGTGAGCAGGTAGCGTAGGTGTGTGGGTAGTGAATGGGACGGGAGGGGGGTTAAACACCAGTCATGGAGTGAGCAGGTAGCGTAGGTGTGTGGGTAGTGAATGGGAGGGGAGGGGTGTTAAACACTAGTCCTGGAGTGAGCAGGTAGAGTGGGTCAGTGGGTAGTGAATGGGAGTGGGAGGTTAAACACCAGTCCTGGAGTGAGCAGGTAGAGTGGGTGAGAGGGTAGTGAATGGGAGGGGGAGGTTAAACACCAGTCCTGGAGTGAGCAGGTAGAGTGGGTGAGTGGGTAGTGAATGGGAGGGGGAGGTTAAACACCAGTCCTGGAGTGAGCATGTACAGTGGGTGAGTGGGTAGTGAATGGGAGGGGGAGGTTATACTCCTGTCCTGGAGTGTGCATGTACAGTGGGTGAGTGGGTAGTGAATGGGAGGGGAGGGGGGTTAAACACCAGTCCTGGAGTGAGCAGGTAGAGTGGGTGAGTGGGTCGTGAATGGGAGGGGAGAGGATAAACACCAGGCCTGGAGTGAGCAGGTAGAGTGGGTCAGTGGGTAGTGAATGGGAGTGGGAGGTTAAACACCAGTCCTGGAGTGAGCAGGTAGAGTGGGTGAGTGGGTAGTGAATGGGAGAGGGAGGTTAAACACCAGTCCTGGAGTGAGCAGGTAGAGTGGGTGAGTGGGTAGTGAATGGGAGGGGGAGGTTAAACACCAGTCCTGGAGTGAGCAGGTAGAGTGGGTAGTGAAAGGGAGGGGAGAGGATAAACACCAGTCCTGGAGTGAGCAGGTAGAGTGGGTGAGTGGGTAGTGAATGGGAGGGGGGTTAAACACCAGTCCTGGAGTGAGCAGGTAGAGTGGGTGAGTGGGTAGTCAACGGGAGGGGAGGGGGTTTAAAAACCAGTCCTGGAGTTAGCAGGTAGAGTGGGTAGTGAATGGGAGGGGGAGGTTAAACACCAGTCCTGGAGTGAGCAGGTAAAGTGGGTGAGTGGGTAGTGAATGGGAGGGGGTAGTTAAACACCAGTCCTGGAGTGAGCAGGTAGAGTGGATGAGTGGGTAGTGAATGCGAGGGGGAGGTTAAACACCTATCTCTTATAAACCTTTCCAAAACTTTGCTCACAACAGAAGTAAGGCTCACTGGTCTATTGTTACCGGGGTTGTCTCTACTCCCCTTCTTGAACAAGTGGACAACATTTGCTATCCTCCAGTCTTCAGGCACTATTCCTTTGAACAAATATAACTTAAAGATCAAAGCCAAAGGCTCTGCAAAATCCTTCCTAGCTTCCCAGAGAATCCTAGGATAAATCCCATCCGGCCCAGGGGACTTATCTATTTTCACACTTTCCAGAATTGCTATCACCTACTCCTTATGAACCTCAAGCCCTTCTAATCTAGTAGCCTGAATCTCAGCATTCCCCTCGGCAAAATTGTCTTTTTCCTGTGTGAATACTGACGAAAAATATTCATTTAGCACGTCTCCTATCTCCTCGGACTCCACGCACAACTTCCCACGACGGTCCTTGACTGGCCCTACTCTTACTCTACTCATTCTTTTAATCCTGACAAATCTATAGAAAGCTTCAGGGTTATCCTTGATCCTACCTGCCAAAGATTTCTCATGTCCCCTCCTGGCTCTTCTCAGCTCTCTCTTTAAGTCCTTCCTATCTAACTTGTAACTCTCGAGCGCCCGAACTGAACCTTCATGTCTCATCTTTACATAAGCCTCCTTCTTCCTCTTGACAAGTATTTCGACTGCTTTAGTAAACCACGGTTCCCTCGCTCGACCACTTCGTTCCTGCCTGACAGGTACATACTTATCAAGGACACGCAGTAGCTGTTCCTTGAACAAGCTCCACATTTCCATTGTGTCCATCCCCTGCAGTTTTCCTCTCCATCCGATGCATCCTAAGTCTTGCCTCATCGCATCATAATTGCCTTACCCCAGATATATCTCTTGCCCTGCGGTATATACCTAACCCTTTCCATCACTAAAGTAAACGTAATCGAATTCAATGGCAGCCATTAGCTGCTGTGCCCTCTGAAGGTAGCCAAATGTATTTCCAATAAAAACCTTCCCAGATCTAAAAATATCACTACGCACCATTCTCTGGCAATTATATAAAATCGAATTGTGATCACTATCACCAAAGTCCTCATCGACCTCCAAATCTAACACCTGTCCTGGTTCATTACCCAGTACCAAATCCAATCTGGCCTCGCCTCTCGTTAGTCTATCTACATACTGTTTCAGGAAACCCTCCTGCACACATTGGACAAAAACGGACCCATTTAAAGTACTCGAACTATAGCGCTTCCAGTCAATATTTTGAAAGTTAAAGCCCCCCATAACAACTACCCTGTTGCTTTCGCTTATCCGGAATCATCATTGCAATCATTTCCTCTACATCTCTGGAACTGTTCGGAGGCCTATAGAAAACCCCTAACAGGGTGACCTCTCCTTTCCTGTTTCTAACCTCAGCCCATACTACCTCAGTAGACGAGTCTTCATCAACCGTCCTTTCTGCCACCGTAATACTGTCCTTGACATAAAATGCCACCTCTCCCCCTCTTTTACCACCTTCCCTGAGCTTACTGAAATATCTAGACCCCGGCACCTGCAACAACCATTCCTGTCCCTGCTCTATCCATGTCTCCGAAATGGCGACAACATCGAAGTCCCAGGTACTAATCAATGCCGCAAGCTCTATCTATCTATCTATCTATCTGTCTATCTATCTATCTATCTATCTATCTATGTATTTATCTATCTATTAATCTATCAATATATCTATTTATCTCTATCTCTCTCTATCTGTCTATCTATCTAACTTTCTATCTATCTATCTATCTATATCTCTCTTGGAAAATTATACGTACCATTACGTTTATTTGCGGAGGCTCATTTACATCTTCATCTGAAATAAAACACATGAATGGTCCATCAATAAATGCCTGTTCCAGTATCGATATAGTGGATGGCAATCGAGACGAGGTAGGGGCGCAGTGGTATTGTCACGGAAGTGGCAAGTTGGCAAAGCTCGTGGAGTGACCTGGGGACCCAGGTTTGACCCCCCCCCCCCCCCCCCCCCGCAAAGTAGATGGTGACATTTGAATTCAATTAAAAAAAGTCTTGCCCACAATGTGGTGGATTCGTAAAGGACCTCTGCAACGCCATTCAGTTCAAGGGCAATTAGAGAATGGGCAATAACTACTGGCACAGACAGCTACACACACATCCTGTGACCAGAAAGTCAATGTACATTGCAGCTATCATCCAGAAGGGGAAAAAACCATTTCGGGAAGCAATTTGCCAATTTTTAAAATCACGTTGTAAAAATTCAAATATGTTTGAGTCATTTTGCCGGATTCTGAGAAATAAACTGTTTCGGGTCCTTTCATTTCCAACACCGTTCCAAGTTTTCAGGTGCAACAGAGGCATAGAATACAAAGATGCCTATCCCATGTGCGTTTGACCGGCATCTATTGAATCCATAGAGAGACCACCCCGCCCCACCCAGCCCCTCCACGGTTATTCAGGCTAAAACAATGGCATATTTGTGCCTTTAACATTCAGACCTGTTTTTGATATTCGGGGACGAGAACGGTACATGAGTGAAAAAACAGTAACATACTTACCAAACATAAGCAGGAGGAGACCATTTGGCCTGCGAGCCTGCCCTGCCATTCATTACGATCATGGTGGACCATCAGGTTCAGTATCCTGATCCCACCTTCCCGGCATATCCCCTGAGCCCTTCAGCCCCAAGATGTATATCTGACTCATTTTTGAATACAGTACGAAGTCTTACAACACCAGGTTAAAGTCCAACAGGTTTTTTACGATGTCATTAGCTTTCGGAGCGCTGCTCCTTCCTCAGGTGAATGAAGAGGTATCATATGGTTATCATATGATACAGCTTCATTCACCTGAGGAAGGAGCAGCGCTCCGAAAGCTAGTGACATCGAAACAAACCTGTTGGACTTTAACCTGGTGTTGTGAGACGTCTTACTTGGTTATTGAAGACAGAGAGTAGCAGCGGAAGGGTGTTTAGTTTTGAAAATGGAGATCTAGCTACTGGTAGAACACTTAGGAACATTAACATCCAGAGGGATCTGGGCGTGCAGGT
The DNA here is from genome assembly GCF_047496885.1 of Scyliorhinus torazame. NCBI lineage: Eukaryota > Metazoa > Chordata > Chondrichthyes > Carcharhiniformes > Scyliorhinidae > Scyliorhinus > Scyliorhinus torazame. The sequence goes on along the minus strand of NC_092729.1, from coordinate 56,467,257 downwards.
CCACAGTTCCCTAAATGCTGTAACACAGGTGCCCAATGTGATTAAGAGTAGACATGACACGCTTGCCTTCATCAGTAAGCGCATTGAGTACAGGAGTTGAGGAATCATGTTGCAGCTATGTAAAACCTTGGTTAGGCCGCATTTTGAGTGGACTATGCAATTCTGGTCGCCACACTACCAGAAGGACGTGGAGGCTTTAGAGAGGGGGAAGAAGATATTTACGAGGATGTTGCCTGGTATGGAGGGCATTAGCTATGAGGAGAGGTTAAATAAACTCGTTTTCTTCTCACTAGGACGACGGAGGTTGAGCGGCGACCTGATAGGGGTGTACACAATTATGAGGGACATCTACAGAGTGGAGAGTCAGAGGTTTTTTCCTTGGGTAGAGGGGACAATTACTGGGGGAGCATAGGTTTAAGTTTCGAGGGGCAACGTTTAGAGGAGATGTACGAGGCAAGTGTTTTACACAGAGGGTAATCGGTGCCTGGAACTGGCTGCCAGAGGAGGTGGAGGAAGCAGGGACGATAGTGACGTTTAAGGGACATTTTGACAAACACGTGAATACGACGTGAATAGAGGGAGACGGACCCCGAAAATGCAGAAGGTTTTAGTTTAGCCGGGCACCATGGTCGGCACAGACTTGGAGTGCCGAAGGGCCTGTTCCTGTGCTGTAAATTTATTTCTTCTTTGTTCTAAATCCTATGATGACCGAACGCTATAAATGTTAGAACCTGTACAGAACCTTAGTTAGGTCACACTTGGAGTATAGTGTTCAATTCTGGTCGCCACACTACCAGAAGGATGTGGAGGCTTTAGAGAGGGTGCAGAAGAGATTTACCAGAATGTTGCCTGGTATGGAGGGCATTAGCTATGAGCAGCGGTTGAATAAACTCGGTTTGTTCTCACTGGAACGAAGGAGGTTGAGGGGGACCTGATAGAGGTATACAAAATTATGAGGGGCATAGACAGAGTGGATAGTCAGAGGCTTTTCCCCAGGGTAGAGGGGTCAATTACTAGGGGGCATAGGTTTAAGGTGAGAGGGGCAAGGTTTAGAGGAGATGTACGAGGCAAGTTTTTTACGCAGAGGGTAGTGGGTGCCTGGAACTCGCTACCGGAGGAGGTGGTGGAAGCAGGGACGGTAGTGACATTTAAGGGGCATCTTGACAAATACATGAGTAGGATGGGAATAGAGGGATACGGACCCAGGAAGTGTAGAAGATTGTAGTTTAGTCGGGCAGCATGGTCGGCACGGGCTTGGAGGGCCGAAAGGCCTGTTCCTGTGCTGTACATTTCTTTGTTCTTTGTTCCCTCAACTCACCGTCCTGCTCTGACATCCACATGTCCGTGATGGGCCTGCCGCAATGTTTCAGTGAACCCCAGCGCAACTGGAGGAACAGCACCTCACCTTCCGATTAGGTAATTTACAGCCTTCCGGAATTAATAATCAATTCAAGAACATTAGACTGTGAACTCTCTCCTCCACCATCACCCATTTTTATTTCAATCAATTTATTTTCATTTGTTCCATTGATCTGTTCCCCATCCCGCGACCCCACTTGAGCTATTTGTTCCTCGTTGCCCTCAACACAGTGCTGACCTTTGTTCCTCCATTCACACATTCTAATCTCTTTTTGTTCCACTATCAGCATCCTTGTTTGCCATAATCACCACATTAATATTCATTTCGTCTTTCTGTGCAAGACATCTTAGACAATCTCACCCTACTCCTGGCCCTCCCTCCAGCTCCACCGCTTCACGCCCCCCCCCCCCCCCCCCCACACACACACACACACTCGCGCAGAACAGTATAAATCTGACCTATTTCCATTTCCCTCCAGCTTTGTAAAGGCGTCATGCAGACGGGAACATTTAACTTCCTTCGCTCTCCACAGATGCAATCAGAGATTCTGAGTTTGTCCAGTATTTTATGTTTTTCTGCCTTTAAAACATTTTTCGTCACAGGAATTCCCCAAAAACGTCTAAAATAAATTATTGATCATGAAAACTAGCGACTAGCATCGATTCTGCACTCACACGTGCCATCATCTTCTTGATACCTTCGAGTTCCACCTCCTTTGGCTGGAGCACTATAAAATATGGAAAACGGCAGTATGTTATTTTGAATGAAGGCCAAACTAAATTTACTTTTTATAATACACCAAGTTTCGGAACGATTCATCTGCATAACGCAGGTAATTATTGTGCAACTCGATATATTGAATAAATGTGCCATTATCAACATTCAATGCAGCAGATTATAGTCTCACCTCTCATTGAGTTGACTTCCTGTTCGCCCTGTTGTGAAAACAGATGGTGGAACATGTCAAAAAGGTCGTCGGTTTTCCTCGAAATTGTCCTCCCCATGCCTGAAGACGCAAGCTTCATACTGGACTAATGTTGTGTGTGAAACTCAGCCGAGCAAGCTAAGTAACAGTGAAACTGCGCATGTTTAAGTGAAGGAAGGACCTGCCGAGTCTCGTTGGGATTCAATTTGGCCCAATATCATGTGGCGGCCTCCTTTGAATTTTGGGCAGCCATTTGACAGCTCGCAGAGCTTTGTTTTCCTATGTTTGAAACGGAAAGGAACTTGGCCTGTTTAATAAAAGGTGGCAAATTCGACAATACAAACTTAGAAAAAATAAAATACCTCTCGATCGTTTCAATTTGTATGTATAAATCAATGGACCCGGTTGGATTCTGACCTTGGGTTCCTGTCTTTCTGGAGTTTGCACTTTTTCTCTGCTCCGCCGCGAGCTCCGAATACCACACACAGTTTCGGTGTATTGGCATTGCTGAATACAATTAGTGTCAAAACATGTGGAAAGGTCCTGACAATATTGACCATTAACATCCTAAGAAGTACCGATGAGGTTGATTGACCATGTTAACTTCTCCCTTAGTGCCCGAGCATGTGCAGGTTCGGTGTATTGGTCATGATAAATTCTCCTTAGTGTCCAAATGTGTGCAGGTTAGGTGCATTGGCCATGCAAATCTACCGCATAGTGTTCAAATGTTAGATTGGTCTACGGGGATGGTGAGGGTAGTGGGATTGGGCGGCATGCTAATTTCGATGGTACGAAAGGCCTCCTTCAACAATGTATGCATTATATGGATCTCAGGAATTCTCCCATTTTATAAATACGTTTATCTCAAGGCTGATGGACATATCTATATTGTTTGCTGAGCTCGTATTTTGACTTTCCTTCAGAACGAACAGTTACTTTTGCGTGCCTCCTCACACATTGAACTATTTTGTCAATCGAAATTAACCTTCGGAAATTTTGCCACTGGGAAATACAACACTGAATTTCTGCGAAGGATGACCATAGGCACATGGAACAGGGATGCGCGTGCAGAACATTTAAGGAATCCGCCTCCATTGGCATCTATCAGGTTAGATGATGTGACCATGCAAAAATTGCCCCCTGGTGTCCAGTGATATGGTTAGATGGATTTGCAAAGCTATATTGTCCCTTTGTATCCAAAGCTCTGCAGGTAAGGTGGATTCTCCACAATAAAAAAAATGTCCTTTAGTGTCGAAAGATGTGCCGGTTAGGTGGGTTATATTTTTTAAAATGTTGCTCATTGTCCAAAGATGTGCTGATTAGGTGGATTGATCATGCTAGTTTGCCTCTTGCTATTCGACGATGTGCAGGTTAAATGTGTCCCCTTAGTTTCCAAAGGTCTGTTGGTGAGGTTGCTTGACCATGCTAAATTCGCGCCTTAGTGTCCAGAGCTATCCTGACTATAGCGATTCTATGGTTCAATATATAGAACTGTTTTGCAAATGTACTCACGACGCTTGATGATGACGCCAGCAATGAGCGCCGCAATCAGCAAAACGATGATGAAGGCAGCACACACTGGGCCAATGGCCAACGACGTTCTTCTGTTCAACTAATAAGTGATAAAATGGGAAATCAGTGTAAGAATTTTTCGGGGGCAGGGGGAGGGAATGTCAACACTTCTGGCAGAGACCATTATGATAATGCATGCATCTTTCGATACCTCCGCCACGATAGAGTTTTTCGGTTCATGTATCATTATGTAAAAAGCGATTGCAAGATGTCACCCTTGATAGGCAATTTGTTCTCCTGATTTCAATGGCAGCCGTTAACTGCTGTGCCCTCTGAAGGTGGCCAAATGTATTTCCAATAAAAGCCTTCCCAGAGCTACAAATATCACTACTCACCATTCCCTGCCAATTACATAAACTCGTTTCTCAGTCAATTTTTGCAGTGTTATTAGCAAATGTTTATCCTTCACCATCAACTGATGAATTTTATTTCTAATTCAGTTCAATCAAACAATGGCAGGTTGATACAGATGCCTGAGGCATCTTCCCACCAAACATACCTTCGCATGGTTTGGCTGCCTACCCTTAAATCCAATGGCTTGTGATAAACAAACATACACCACAGACTGATGTTCGATACAACTGTTTACAGCACATTTGTTGAAAAACCATACGAACTATTGGTACATCCTGCAAAATATCAACCAGAAACTCATTATCTACTTAGAAACGTAGAAATGGTATGCGGCCATATATATATTGTCTCAATTGAACGGATTCGGAACACTGTGTGTGAAGGACGATCACTGTAAGCACGTCCTAGCTCAGTTCTGTTGTGGTCAGCGATAAAAAAAACAAGGGGCCAATCTCATACCAACTCAAGCCCCCCCACCCCCACATATACACAAACATTTCTGCCAACTACATAGCCGCATTTCTAATCCATCATACTTGATATCCTTTGCAACGGGCTTGTTCATTTTGCAAACAGGGCTTTGCATTGGCCGCATATGGAGTCCCAGTTCAGGATTCTCTTAAATTTAACAAAGAACAAGAATAAAGAACAAGGAAAATAACAGCACACGAACAGGCCCTTTGGCCCTTCGACCATGCTGCCCGTCTGAACTAAATGTCCCTCCCGTTCCGGGGACTATATCCCTCTATTCCCATCCTATACATGTATTTGTCGAGATGGCCTTTACTGTCACTATCGTTCCTGCTTCGACTACGTCCTCGGGCAGCGGGTTCCTGGCTTCCACCACTCTCAATGTAAAAAGTTTCCCTCGCGCATCTCCTTAAACGTTGCCCCTCACACCTAATCCTATGCACCCTAGTAATTGACTCTTCCACCCTGGGAAGAAAATCTTCCGACTAATCACTCTGCCCATGCCCCTCAAAGTCTTGTCGACTTCTATCAGATCGCCCCTCAACCTCCGTCATTCCAGTGAGAACGAAACAGATGTTTCCAACCTCTCCTCATACCTAATGCACGACATAACATGGATTTATATCGCAGTTAGGATGGCAAATATAATGCCAACATTCATGTAGAGAGGGCTGGAATACAACAGCAGAAATGTACGGCTGAAGCTCTGTCCGGGTGTGCCCATACACTATTTGGAATATTATGAGCAGTTATGGGCTCGGAACCTGAAGAAGGATGTGTTGTCCTTGGTGAAGGTACAGAGGAGCTTCACAAGAAGGCGGAATGAAGGTTTTGTCATACGAAGAACGGCTGAGGATTTTGAGGCTTTACTCCACTGAATTTGGAAGGTTGTGGGGGTATCTCATTGAGACTTACAGCTTACTGAGAGGCCTGGATAGAGTGGACGTGTAGAGGATGTTTCCACTATTCGGAGCGACTAGAACCCGAGGGTAAGCATCAGAATGAAGGAATTATCCGTTAAACCATAAATGTGGAGGATCTACCAGTTTAATTTGGATAAATGTGAAGTTATTCACTTTGGTCGGAAAACAAAAAGGCAGATTACGACCTGAACGGTTGTTAGATTGGTCTACGGGGATGGGGGAGGGGAGTATGCTGCGGGAATTGGGTGTCCTTGTGCACCAGTCGCTGAAAAGCATGCTGGTGCAGCAGACGTCAAATAATCCAAATTGCATGTTGGCTTGAAATGACAGGTTTCGAGCACGGGAACAGGGATGTGTTGCTGCAATTATACAGCGCCTTGGTGACGTCACAACTAGAATATTTGGTGCATTTTTGTTCCCCTGCTCTGCAGAAGGATGTTCTTGCTCTCGAGGGAGTGCAGCGAAGCTTTGCCAGACTGATTCCTGGGTTGGCGGGACTAATGTTTGAGGAGAGAATGACCAGGTTGGAATTGTTCTCGCTGGAGTTCAGAAGAATGAGGGGTGATCTTACAGAGACTTATAAAATTCAAACAGGACTAGATAGGGTAGATGCTGATGGAAGTTGCCCATGTTGGGTGTTTCCAGAACCAGGGTCACAGTCTTAGGATTGAGAGAAGATCATTTAGGACAGAATTGAGGAGACATTGCTAAACACAAACAGCAGTGAGCCTGTGGAATTCATTACTACAGGGAGTAGTTGAGGATAATACATTTAAAATATTCCATACGCGGCTAGATATGGCACTTGAGGCGAATGGCATCAAAGGCTCTGGGGAGAAAGCAGGATCAGACTATTGAGTTTGATGATCAGCATGATCGTGACGAATGGCGGAGCAGGCTCGAACGCCGAATGGCTTCCTCCTGCTCATATTGTTCATGTCTCTGTGAATTTATTCAGCTAGCGCGTGGTAAAACTTTACAACTCATTGTCACAGAACGCTGTGGAGGTCAACTCACCGAGTGGCTTTGAGACAGCGATAGCTAGGTTACTTGATTATTAAGATGTGGAGATGCCGGCGTTGGACTGGGGTGAGCACAGTACGAAGTCTTACAACACCAGGTTAAAGTCCAACAGGTTTGTTTCAAACACTGGCTTTCAGAGCGCAGCTTCTTCACCAGGTGAATTAAGTGGTGACTTCCACGGACTCATATATAGACAAAGTCAATGGTGCAAGATGCTATATTGAATGCGAGTTTTGGCAGGTAATTATGTCTTTACAGGTTCAGACGTTGCGAGAGTGATAATCACAGCTTAAAGAGTTGTGAATTGTCTCAAGCCAGGACTGTTGGTAGGATTTCGCAAGCCCAGCCCAGATGGTGGGGTGTGAATGTAATGCGACATGAATCCAAGGTCCCGGTTGAGGCCGCACTCATGTGTGCGGAACTTGGCTATAAGTTTCTGCTCGGCGATTCTGCGTTGTCGCGCGTCCTGAAGAACGCTTTCCCGAAGATCAGTGGCTTTCAAAGTATCGTCTTGCATCTTTGACTTTGTCTATATATATGTTTCTACAATCAGCCTCTTCATACAATAAGTATCTCATATATGTCCAAATTAATGGGAACATTCTGTTAACTTCTATTATCTTCTGTTAACAGAATGCCGACAACGAATAAAATATTGAGATACAAAAAGATACCGCTTGGTTGTTGATCCTTACCTTTCTCGGTAACCTCCACAGATTTGCTGAACGGGGACAGCTTCCAATGTCCCAAAACAAATGTTTGGTAACGGCAACTATAATTTCCTAAAGAATCCAGATCCGTGACATGTATAGCAAATGTCAGCTTTTTCTGACCATCGCTCACTTCGAGAGTTTGTACATGATGTTCGCTGGGAATTCTGTGCAAGTAAAATATTCCGCCGGCAAACCGAATGTCACCTTCGCAGGAAATAAGGACAGTGTCACTGTTTGATCGGCGTTTGCTGATGGTTGGCGGCGAAACTTTGTCTGTAACAAAGCAGAGACAAGATGTTGAGATGCACAACAAATAGCGTTTGATTTTAGTCAAAACGATGATGCGCTGAATTTCGGAACATCAAATCAAAATGTGATTAAGAGGGTCTATAAAGCAATCCAGGCTATGCAGCTCCCATCGGATCCGGTATGTTTACAGTGTTTGTTCCCAAGAATCACACGTCAATGCAATGCGAGGGTTAAGAACGGGCATATCACGTATGAACAGAGAGCGTATTTACATTTCACACCCAGAAATCCCAAGTTAATTAAGTTGTTTTACGGGGCAATTAGCGACACTGCTTAAGACTGATGAAAGCGTTACTATCTCCCATACGGCAATAAGGTCACTAAGACCCGAAAGAAGCGAGAAACACATTTTAGAGTTAAATAGAAGTTACACTTAAATAAAAGAACGGATTCTCTTCACAAGGAGCAGCAGGAAGAAACACCAGCCCTGCAGTGACACTCCCTAAAACCGTTCCTGGACAATGTTTGAGGCTTGTTGAACTCACTCCCGCCTACCAGACGCACACTGTAGTCCCATTCTTAATGCCCCGGATGTTATCTCATTCTTTGTTCGTGCCGACCGCGCACGCGAAAATTTGGCAGACACCCCAAGATTAGTGTTTTCACTGAAAGAATCGAATGGAGAGATGAATCAAACAAAATAATTTCATGCCCAACCTTCCCCTTTGGTGGAAAACTGGCCGAAGAGTCCATTAATATCTCATGATAGACGAGAACCCAGGCTGGAGAAGATTTCCAACTCAACATTAGAACATAGAACATATAACATAGAGCACACAGTGCAGAAGGAGGCCATTCGGCGCATCGAGTCTGCACCGACCCATTTAAGCCCTCTTCCGCCCTATCCCTATAACCCAATAACCCCTCCTAACCTTTATGATCATTAAGGGCAATCTATCATTGCCAATCCACTTAACCTGCACATCTTTGGACTGTGGTAGGAAACCAGAGCACCCGGAGGAAACCCACGCAGACATGGGAAGAACGTGCAGACTCAGCGCAGACAGTGAGCCAGAGGGGAATCGAACCTGGGGCCCTGGCGCTGTGAAGCCACAGTGCTATCCACTTGTGCTACCGTGCATCCATTAGTAAGTTTTATGGACAGTTGATGAGATTCGTATCCTCCTGCATCAAATCTTCGCCGCGGACCTGACAATAAACTAGACTGCCATGAACCACTTTTTTACTTTTCCTTATGTCAATCCTTAAATACATTTTTCCGATTTATTTTTATATCGTAGTCTTGTTGTCTATAGGTCGCCGTTTTCGCCCCTGTATCTGATCGGTCCAGTAAATATTTGCTGTTCCCCAAATTGGTCCCAGGTTCTAACGTGCCCCAAATGGGCAGGCACCTGGTAGATGAAACTCAATGCAGTGAAATGTGAGGTCATGCATTTTGATAGAAGAAACTTGGGGAGGCAATCTCGGTTCAATGGCTGAGCATTGAGGGGACTCCAGGAGCACGTGGACCATGGAGGTCACGTGCATAATTCTCTGAAGGTGGCCAGGCAAGTTGAAACAGTTGTTAAGAAGAGGATCCCGAGTATACAAAGCGAGTCATTGAGATACACGCCAGGAGGTGCGACACCCCTACAAATCTTTGGTCAGACCACATTTGGGACTCTGTTTAGGGCACCTTATTTCAGGAAGGATGTTAAAGCCCTGGAGAGAGTTCAGATGAGGGTTCCTAGAATGATAGCAGGAATGAGGAATTTTAGATACAAGGAAAGAGTAGAGAAATCGGAATTGTTCTCCTTGGATCCGAGTTGATTAAGAGGTGACCTAACTGATGTGTTAAATATTCTGAACATTTTGTCAGAGTGAAGAGGGATATTTTGTTTCCAGTAGATGGTATGTCAGCGACGAGGGGATCACAATTTCAAGATGGTCATCAAGAGGGCTCGGAGTGAAATGAGCAGAAATGTTTTTACTCAGGGAATTGTTGGGTTTGGAATGCGCTGCCTGGAAGAGTGGTGGATGTGGATTCCATCGGAGGTATCAAAAGAGAGCTGGATACATATTGAAAAGGATTAATTCAGAGTGCCGCAGAAATAGGGATGGAGAATGGGACAAGTTGGGTAGTTCCATCGGGAGCCGGTGCAGACACGATGCGGCCAATGGCCGCCTTCTGTGCAGCAAACAACAAAACACACGAATTGACGATGAATTCTACAGTCTATATTTCATTTTGATGTTCACCTTTGCTTCCTTAGTTAACCACGGAGGATGCACACTTTGCGAATCGTCATTGCTCATTGGGATACATCTTACGGAAAGTTAATAAGTTCCCTGTAAACGTCAGACACAACACCTGTATTCTCCTAACTTTTGTGATCGACATGTTGTCAAATAATAAAAACAATGGAATGGAACGTGCCTGCTGGTAAGCACCCTATTGCGTACCACTGGAGTTCAGAAACAATAAGGCAAAGAAGGTGGCCACGTCGCCACAGTCCCGATGACCATCGGCTGTTACCTCTTTGAATGGTGGTGATTTCACCTGAGGATGATCACAGCTCAGGCAAGTTTGAGAAGCCAAGGCCTTCATAGATAACCTATTGGAAATATTTTGGAAACCTTTGGACCTTCACAAATAACCGTTTTGAATCCTCTTGGAAAGAATATGGTCGATGAAAAAATGTGTGTGCTGGTGGAGGTAGTTGGAACACGATTTTGCCATTGTGACAAATCCATGTGCCCAATATAACATTTGTCGTCGAATCAATGAAGGTATTTATTGAAGGAATCCCTTCAACATCCCACTCTACTTCATGCAAATATACTGAGGCAGAATTAGCGGCAGCGATGGTAACAAGTAAATCAATCATAATGATATTGATAACTGTACATTTTAGAATTTACGAAAGTAGCATTTGGGTTTGCTGGAATCATGGACCCCAAGTTGTGCCATGTCTTTGATAAGGTGTGGCCGAGACAAATATATTTGGGTTGACGTTGTAATCTGTTGTGCTGCAACAGTTGCATTATTTTGGATCACCGACCCCTGAACTATCCTATTCCCTCATCACGTTCGCCTTTGAACTGACTCAGAACGGTAAAACAGGACAAGGCTTTCGGAAGAGGTATGACATGATATAATGATAAAGAACTGTTAGACAATTGGGGTCGCCATGGCGGCACACTAGTTGGCACAGTGGGTCAGCGCTGCCTCTTAGCTCATGGGATCCGTGTTCAATTACAGACTTTGGGTCACTGACTGTGTGGTGTTTGCACTTTCTCCCGTGTCTGCGTAGGTTTCATTCGGATGCTCCGAACTCCTCCCCTCAACTACCCGAACAGTCAACTAGAAAACCAGATAGGAACCGGAGAACATTGGGCTGTATTCCCCACCGGCAAGATGCTTCGTTTTGCCTGCAGCACCGGGGTTTCCCCGACGGCGTGGGTTTGCCCTTCAATGGGAAACCCTATTGATCAACCAGCGTAACGGATTACCCGACGCAGAGTGACCTCTCCCATCCGCTGCCAATCGCTTGTCAGTCGATTTTGAGATCACCCTTTTTGTATCCACTCCAGCAATTTTAAAGTTCGTTTTGTTTTCAACCGTGCCTCTAATTCACCACAACATAGTTTAAGTTAAATTTTTCAGACAGGGAAATGTGGAAAACCTTTCCAGCAGAGGTATAACTGGTGTAAACTTATACATTTGGCAACGATCTAAAAACGTGTTGTCAAGGTTTTTATGGTCTCAGAGAATCATAGATTTTACAGGGCTGAAGGACGCCATTCGGTCCAGAGAGTCTGCACCGACCCTTGTAAAGAGCACACTACCTAACTTCACAACTCCGCCTTGTCCACTGAACCCAGGAACCCCACCTAACCTTTGTGGACACTAAGGGCAATTTAGCATGGTCAATGCACCTAACCTGCACATCTTTGGACTGTGGGAGGAAACCGGAGCACCCGGAGGAAACCCATTCTTCAATTTAATCCGTAGGAGCCGATTCTGCGTTCAACGGGACACATTACTTCAAACACTCCGCTGCGAATTTCATTGCCAGCAGGAGGTGCGCACCTCAGCAGTTAGCCGAGAGTGCTGAACGGGACAGATCCTGGCAATCTGCTGACACTGTTTCTCGCTGCGTGTAATGCAATGCTGAACAATAAGATGGAGTATTGTTCCCCCGAGAAATAATACTGATTATTCAATTTTAAAAACGAGCATTTGATGAGGAATCTGAACGTTTACTTCCTTGTTGGCCGACAAGAGACCGACATTAGCCTGGAAAAATATAACAAAAATATTTGAAGTGGCTAGCTTGGCAGACCAATGTCCAAAGGCCAAAGTGAATCCCATTGATATTCGCTTTGGGGGAAACCGATCTGATACTTTCAGAGCAATCGGCAGTTGATGTAATGACACAGGCGGACTCAGATTTGGTATCATACCTCCAATGTGTATCTGAACGGGATCGCTCTCATCTGAATGTATCCATCCGTTCTTCTTCCAAGTCTGACATCGGCAAATATACTTTCCTGCCCTGCCTACAGAGAAGGAATGATCTAAATATGTCTTGCATTGTATTTTCTTAAAGTCCTTATGATCAACATCTTGCCCATTGTGAAAATATTCGATCCGTGTGGCAGGACAGTCGCACCGGCAACTCAAAGTTATTTTCTCTCCGGTAATAAACTTCCGAAAAGCTGGATCCACAGTCACGACTGGTTTCCGTAAACGATCTGGAATAAAAACAAAACGCATTTAAAACAATGTATGTGCAGAAACTAATGTCTGCAGATCGCATTAACCGACTTCCACAATCACAGTAGCGAGATGCGATTCCTCAATGAAATAACATAGAAGTCGATATTTAGCAGGTTCGGTGTTTAATGTTCCAATAAATCTAGTGCGCCGAAATAAACGTGCATTTTAAAATCAATTGTACCCACATGCGGAATGGCTCTTTGAAGATTCAGAGAACAGAGTGTGCCAGTGTAACTGCTGTAATGTTAAACCTCACAGCCCCCACACGGTGACTGGTGGGAATTGTGCCGAATACAATTGACAAACTTTTGAGAAGCCGTGATTGTCATTCCAAAAATTAAAGGTGATTGGTTGGGAGAAGTAGAAACATAAGAGAACAAAGGTGCAGAGTAAAGTCCGCATCAGACATTCTGTGTAAACCAGATCCACATGATTGAAAATCAATTCCTTTTATGCTCGTGTCACTCACCTGCTTCGACATCCCCGACCAGCTCACCGACTTCAACTGTAAAAAGCAGAGTTACACAATTACGGGAAAAATAATGAAATTGAATAAAACGTTCCTGAACATATTCCAATTCGAACAAGTCTCTGATACCGGAGAATAAAATATACAGTTATCAACAGATAGGCAACATGGGTGTGATGAATGGATATATAATACAGAGTTATGGATAGAGAGACAATATAGAATGCGGAATACAGGGTTAACGGTAGGGTTCTTGGGAATGTGGAGGCGCAGAGAGGTCTTGGGATCTATGTTCATAGATCTTTGAAAGTTTCCACTCAAGTTGATAGAGCTGTGAAGAAGGCCTATGGTGGGCTGGCGTTCATTAGCAGAGTGATTGAATTTAAGAGCCGCGAGGTGATGATGCAGCTGTACAAATCCTTGGTAAGGCCACATTTGGCGTACTGTGTGCAGTTCTGTTCGCCTCATTTTAGAAAGGATGTGGAATCTTTGGAAACGGTGTAAATGAGATTTGCCATGATGTTGCCTGGAATGGAGAGTAGGTCTTACGAGAAAAGGTTGAGGGTGCTCGGCCTTTTCTCATTAGAACGGAAGAGGATGAGGGGCGACTTGATAGAAGTTTATGAGCTGATCAGGGGAATAGATAGAGTAGACTGTCAGAGACTTTTCCCCCGGGTAGAACAAACCATTACAAGGGACATCAATTTAAGGTGAATGGTGGAAGATAGAGGGGGGGGTGTCAGAGGTAGGTTCTTTACCCAGAGAGTAGTGGCGGCATGGAATGCACTGCCTGTGGAAGTAGTTGAGTCGGAAACATTAGGGACCTTCAAGCGGCTATTGGGTAGGTACATGGATTACGGTAGAGTGATGGGGTGTAGATTAATTTGTTCTTAATCTAGGACAAAGGTTCGGCGCAACATAGTCGGCATAAGGGCCTGTTCTGTACTGTATTTTTCTATGTTCTATGCTCTGTAGAGTTATGGATAGAGAGACAATATAATGTTATGGATAGTGAGACAATGTAAAGTAATGGATAGAGAGATAATATGAAGTTATGAATAGAGAGACAATACAAAGTTCTCGACGGAGAGACAATATGAAGGTATGGATAGAGAAACAATATAAAATTATGGATAGAGATACACAATTTAATGTTATGGATAGAGAGACAATATAGAGTCATGGATAGAGAAACAATATAAAGTTATGGATCGAGAGACAATATAAAGTTATGGATAGAGAGACAATATGAAGTGAAGGATAGAGAGACAATATAATGTTCTGCACAGAGAGACAATATGAAGTTATGGATAGAGAGGCAATATAAAGTTATGGATAGAGAGACACAATATAATGCTATGGATAGAGAGACAATATAGAGTTATGGATAGAGAGACAATATGAAGTTATGGATAGCGAGACAGTATAAAGTTATGGATCGAGAGACAATATACATTTATGGATAGAGAGACAATATAGAATGCTGGCTAGGTAGGTGCGGTGAGGGAGGGCAGAGGTTATTGGAGTGAGGCGTCCTGTGGGGGAGGTCCAGGGTACTGGAATCAGGTGTGGTGGCGTGTGGTGTGGGGAGAGGCAAAGGGTGCTGTAGTGAGGGATATGTGTCGGAGGCGGGGTCTTGGATTGAGGTGGGGAGGCGTGACGGGGAAGCAGAACGTGTATGGGTGAGGTGGGGGAGTCACAGCGAATTGCAATGAGCTAGGGTGTGATGGTGAAGCGGAGGGTAAATGGGTGACGCGGGGTGAGTTGGACGGCAAAGGGTGTTGGAGTAAGGTGGGGTGCGAAAGAGAGCGTTGGAGTAAGGTAGGGTGAGAAAGAGTGAGTTGGAGTATGGTGGATGTGCTGAGGGGAGGCAGAGGGTATTGGAGTCAGGTAGTGTGAGAAAGAGGGCTTTGAGTAAGGTGGGTGTGCTGAGGGGAGACAGAGGGTGTTGGAATGAGTTGAAGTATGGGGAGGCAGAGGGCGTAGAGAGGAAGCAGAGTGTAGTGTGCGAAGGCACGGTGTGTGGTGAAGTGAGTGATGGAGGCAGAGGGTGTTGGGGTGAGGCGGGGTGGAACGGAGAGGGACATGGCATTCTGGCAAGGGCGATGCCATTCAGAAATAACGTTTTAAAAGTAAGATTTCTGTCTGGAGAACGGGTGGCATAATGGTTTGAAAGTTGTGCCCCTCGTGATCCACAGATTTTCAAGTTGAGCAGGAAAACGTGGATGAGACATAACGCGAGTGAAACAGGTTGGGAGGATAGATAGGGCCCGGTGGCAACTGTGTTGCTATTCTCTCTCCTTGCCTCACAATAGGGTGGGTCAAGGTCCATTGAAAGAGGTGTGTGGAGGTTCTAACTGAGAGAAACGGAGAAAGTCCACAATGACCCCCAATCCACCTCCCTCCCCTCTCTCATGCTATGGAACGTGTTACTGCAACATGTGGCAAGCCTTGGCTGACCGAATATCCTTCATCCAATCATCGTTCATATCGACGGAGCCTCTGGTGAGGTCCCCAAGATAATGCATTCTCCTTATTTTCCTTATCTCTATTGGCGACAGTAGCATAGCACTCAGTATTGAGGGATAACTCTGTTGAACAGTTCATTGACCACTTGAATTCGCCACAGACGCGTAGATGTTCGGAGTGATCGTCAGGTAAAACACAAGGAAACACGACTAATCGAACACCAATTTGGTGCATGAACATATTGTACAGCAAGCTTCTGGGTGGGTGTATCTGACACTCCCTTCAAATGTTTCTCTGAATAATATTTACTCGCCCCATCCCTGATGAGATCTGCCTCGAAGGGGCTGTTTAGCACAGGTCTAAATCAATGGCTTCGAAAGCAGACTAAGGTATGCCAGCAGCACGGTTCAATTCCCGTACCAGCCTCCCCGAACAGGCGCCGGTATGTGGCGACTCGGTCTTTTCACAGTAACTTCATTTGAAGCCGACTTGTGACAATAAGTCATTTTAATTTCATTTCAATTAGCGCTCATTGTACCATGGGACAGATATTCTTCCGTTTGCTACTTGCTCATGAACGAGCAACAGCTCCGTATATGATTACGAGCGAAATAAGACGATTTCGGATTGTAACACGTTAAGATAACACATCCCGCACAGTGCTGCGTACTCAGGTTCCATTCCAAACATGGACTGTTTGGGTCAAGTTTGCACGGTCTCCCCGTGTCTGCGTGGGTTTTATTCTGATGCTCCGGGTTCCACCCACTTCCAAAGATGTGGAGCGTAGGTTGATTGGCCAATGCGGATGGCAAAAAGATCTGCACGGTTGCTGGACTGGCCATGTTAAATTTGTCGCTCAGTGTCCATAGATTTGCATGTTAAGTGAGTTGGCCGTGATAACTTCTTCTTTCATGTCTAAAGATGTGGCGATTAGGTGGATTGGCCATGCTAAATTACACCTTGGTGTTCAAAATGTTATGTGGTGTTACGGATAAATGGTGTGGTCCTCGGGAGGGTGCTATGTCGGAGTGTCGTGCAGACATGATGAGCCAATCATTCTGGTGCACTTCCTTCTGCACTGTAGGAACTCTGTGATTTCTATAATATTCCCAGCCAGTTCAGTATTTCGGAATTGAAACTAGAATTGAAAATTCACTCAGCAGTGGAAGCCAATTCTGTCGGCCGACGAATAGTCCTAATTATTTCAGCCAATTGCTACATCCATAAATGGAACGCACGAGAGGAAGGCTGAGATCAATAACGCTTTGATCTCACCCTCTCTTTTTTCCGAAAAACAGACAATCTCAGAACCCATTTCTGTCCTGTTTCTCATCCCTGGAGTTGCCTTGACCCTAGTCCAACAGATTAATTTGCCAGACAGAACATGTTGCTTTCTCATATATGTTCCTGATGCCCCGGAACAGTGCATTTGATCCTCCAATGCTGCGCCGATCATGATGCCGATCTAAACTAAAACCTGCTGCAATTCAGAGGTACCTTGCCATCTATTCCCATCCTTTTTGTTTATTTTTCAAGATGCCTATTAAACGTTCACCAGCTCCTTGGGCACCGCGTTCCAGGCACTCACCACACTCTGAAAAAAACCTTGATCACACATCTACTCTAAACTTTCCTATTCACACCTTAAACGACTGCTGCCTCGTTCTTGACTTTTCCACCCAAAGAAAAAGCACATGCCTATCCACTCTGTCCATGCCACTTGCAATTTTGTAGATTTCTATCAGGTTTCCCCTCAACCTCTGTCGTTCCAGTGAAAACAACCCGAGTTGACCCTACCTCTCCTCACAGCTGACACGCTCCAGACCATGCAACATCCTGGTACATCTCCTCTGTAGCCTCTCCTGCTGATAAGCATAGGAAGGGGTGTTGGATACCAACCATTCCTCAAGAAGAGCCATGGAGCAGCAGGAAGGATTAGGATTGATAGCTACATCCCTGATATTGGATATCAAAAAATTCAAGATGCTCTGAGTGCCTTTGTTGTGATTTTATTGCTTAATTAAGCATGCATCTTATCTGTTAATTGTGCTCATATAATGTGCATGATGTACCCTTAATCGATAGTCACGATTGGACATAGATAACCAGTAAGGAATTACTTGTGTGTGCTAATTTCTTGTCATGGAATCTGAAAGCGGTTCAGAGGCTGGTGTGGAAGAAATGGATTTGAATTCAAACAGTACTGGAGATGAGAGGACCTGTTCTGTTGGGACGGTCTTCATCTGAATCATGCTGGGACCAGAGTCCTGGCGAACCGTATAACTAGGGCTGTAGATAGGGTTTAAACTTAATAGTGGGGGAAGGGGGGTTCAATTTCATGGAGAATTGGAAAAGCAAAGTTATATGAGGGGGTAGAAGGGCAGGTTAATTATGCGGACTTTCAACTAGTTAAATGAATCGAGGCTCAGGAGAGTTTAGTTAAGTTTCCCGAACACGTAATAGACCAGAGATTATAGAAAGTGGCAGAAAGCTAACCTCAGGAAGAGCAAAAAAGGTGACAAGTCTAAGAAGGGAGGTGGTCAATGCAGGATTGAGGGCGTTGTGCGTAAATGCGTGCAGCATACGAAACAAGGAAAATGAGCTTGTCACGCGCATTGACATTGGCCGGTACGATGCTGTGGGCATCACAGAGACGGGGTTGAAAGGGGATCAAGGCTGGGATCTAAAGGATATGGATCCTATCGAAAGGACAGGTGGATGGGCAAATGGTTGAATTGTTCGTAAGGAATGAAGATAAATCGACAGCAAGAAGCGATGTAGGATAAGAATGCATAGAAACTCTGCGGGATTGAGGAATTACAAAGGTAAAAAGGTCCTGATGGGAGTTATGTACAGTTCCCCTAGCAGTGACCAGAATGTGGGACAGAAGGTAAATCAGGAGATCGAAAAGGCAATATGATATGAATCACGGGGTCCTTCAATATGCGAGTGTATTTTGAAAATCATGTTGGTAATGGGTCCCAAGAAAAAGAATTTGTGGAATGTCGAGAACATGCTTTTTTGGAGCAACTTGTGACAGAGCCAATTCTGGATTTGGTGATGTGTAATGAGGCAGACTTGATTCGGGAAGTTAAGGCGAAGGTACCCTGAGGGAGAAGTGACCACATATGAAATAATTTTCCCTGGAGTTTGAGAGGGAGAAGCTGCAATCAGATGTAACGATTTCCCAATCAAATAAGGGTAACGACAAAGACATGAGGGAGGAATTGGCCAGAAATTCATTCCAAGGAGAAGTAAACCTGCTCAGGGGAGGGCGAGGCACCCGTGGCAGACGAGGCATTCAGGGACATAATAAAAGCGAAAGAAAAAGCACAGAAAGTGGCGAGGATTAGTGAGAAGCCAGAGGATTGTCAGACTTTAAAAGCTAGCAGAGGACAACTAAAAAAGAAAAAGGTGAGAGAAGATGAAATATATGTGCAAGCTAGCTACTGATATAAACACGATAGCTAGGATTGTTTTACAATATAGAACATAGAACTGTACAGCCCAGTACAGGGTTTTCGGCCCACGATGTTGTGCCGAACTAGTCTGAAACTAAGATCAAATCAACCTACTCCCAATCATTCTAGTGCACTCCAAAGGCCTATCCAATAACCGTTTGAAAGCTCCTGAAGTGTCCGACTCCACTACCATATCTGGGAATGCGTTCCAAGCCCCAGCCACACTCTGAGTAAAGAAGATACCTCTGAAATCCCTCCTATATCTTCCACCATGAACCTGAAAGTTATGCCCCCTTGTAACAGTTATAATCCACCGAGGACAAAGTCGCAGAACGTCCACTCTATGTATCCCTCTCATCGCCTCATACATCTCAATTAAGTCACCTCTCATCCTCCTTCTCTCCCATGAGAAAAACCCTCGCACCTTCAACCTTTCCTCATAAGACCTACCCTCCAATCCCGGCAGCATCCTGGTAAATCTCCTTTGCACCCTTTCCACTGCTTCCACATCCTTCCTATAATGATGTGACCAGAATTGCACACAATACTCCAAATGTGGTCTAACCAACGTCTTGCACAGTTGCAGGATAACCTCGCTGCTGTAAAACTCAATCCCCCCGTTAATAAATGCTAACACACTATAGGCTTTCTTCACGGGTCTATCCACTTGGGTGGCAACTTTCAGAGATCTATGGACATGAATTGCGAGATCTCTCTGCTCCTCTACATTCTACAGAAACCTGTGTGAACCCTGTAATCCGCATTCAAATTTATCCTACCAAAATAAATCATCTCATATTTATCAGGGTTAAATTCGATCTGCCGCTTTTCAGCACATCTCTGCATCCGAGCAATGTCTCTTTGCAGCCTACAACAGCCCTCGACATTATCCACTACTCCACTAATCTTGGTGTCATCAGCAAATTTACTAACCCAACCTTCAACTCCATCATCCAATTCATTGATAAAAATCATAAATCGCAGAATACCCAGCACTGATCCCTGTGGTACACAGCTGGTGACTGGGCTCCAGGATGAAAATGTACCGTCTACTACCACCCTCTGTCTTCTATGTGATAGCCAGTTACTGATCCAATCGGCCAAATTTCCCTCTATGCCATGCCTCCTTACTTTCTGCATGAGCCGACCATGGGGCACCTTATCAAACGCCTTACAAAAATCCATGCATCGACGTCAACTGCTCTACCTTCATCTATGTACACAGTTTCCTTCTCAAAGAATACAATCAAACTTGTGAGGCAAGACGTACCCCTCACAAATCCATGCTGACTATCCTGGATTACGCTGTATCTTTCCAAATGATCTTGAACGCTATCTCTCAGAACCATTTCCAATAATTTACCTATGACCGAAGTGAGACTAACCGGCCTATAATTCCCAGGGTTATACCTATTCCCTTTCTTGAACGAGGAGACAGCAGTCGCCTCTCTCCAGTCTCATGGCACTATTCCTGTAGTGAGGAATTCACTATTCCTGACAGTGAGGACATAACGATCAAAGCCAAAGGCTCTGCAATCTCATCCCTCGCCTTCCAAAGAATCCAAGGGTATATCCCATCAGGCCCAGGGGTCTTATCTGTCCTCAGGCTTCTCAACATTTCTGACACATCTTCCTTCCGAATACCTACGTCCTCCAGCCTGGCTGCCTGTATCGCAATATCCTCCTCAACAACATGGCCCCTCTCCTTTGTGAACACTGAAGAAAAGTATTCATTTAGGGCCTCTCCTGTATCTTCAGACTCCATGCACACGTTCCCACTTTTGTCCGTGACCGGCCCTAACATCACCTTGGTCCTGCGGCAAGTACTTCTCATGCCCCCTCCTAGCTCCCGTAAGCCCTTTCTTGAGCTCCTTCCTAGCTATCTTTTATCCCTCGAGTGAACTAACTGAACCTTGTTTTCTCATCCTTACGTCCTTCTTCCTCTTGACAAGACATTCAACCTCTTTTGTAAACCATGGATCCCTCACTCGACCATTTCCTCCCTGCCTGACAGGGACATACATATCAAGGACACGCATTATTTGCTCCTGACAGGTGGGATATGACATGAATAAGTGTGCAAGTATGCAGTTGGGTAGGAAATGAACAGAAAGGCAGAGCAAGTGCCAGGCAACATCCATTTCCTTCAAATAAGGACCTAACACCTGCCCCCAGTGACTGTACCGGTTCACGAACAGCATCACCTTCTGAAGGGCAACGGGGCATTGATGGGTGCAGTCCGCAATTGGCAACGAAAATGCCATTGTGCCCTTTAATTTACGAGGATTTGAGGACAGGAATGAAGATGCCTTGCTGCAATGCGATACAGACGTGTTGAGTCTGCATCGGGAGTATTGTGCACAGTGTTTGTCTCCGTTCCTAAGGAACTTCAGATGTGCCTTAAAGCATACACCAAGTTAATTCCAGGGATGGCGGAACTCGCCAGTGAGGAGCGATTGAGGTAACTGAGCCTGTTACCTCTACTATTTCGAAGCAAAGATGTAATTGGGACTTACAAAACTATTACAGGGCAGGACAGATTTTATAATCCCTTCCCCACACTCCCCACATCCTGCCATGGCTGTTGAATCTACAATCAAGAATCACAGACTCAGAATAAGGAGCAGTCTGAAATTATCATAGATTATCATAGAATTTACAATGCAGAAGGAGGCCATTGGCCCATTGAATCTGCACCGGCTCTTGCAAATTGTGATGAGCGATGTTGGGGGACTTAAGATTAGAGCTTCCTAATCATGCCCCCAACAGTAAAGACAAAATTGCTAAATGAACAGCAAACAGCAGTAGCCCCGCGTACGTGCCAAATGGAACTCTCGCGGAAACCATTGCCCATTCACACAAATAAAATCATCGAACCAATACCTTTGCTTCCTGATCGATTGGCTCAAAGACCTATTTTTCCATATCCTCTGTCTCCCTGTATAACGATTTGGGTAAAAAGTCAGCTTGTGACTTTTATTGCCCTTTGACCTCCTCAGATGCAGAGCGAACAACTTCCCCAGAGAACAATAATTGGATGGATCCAATATTTTGGACAGCAAGTTGCTCGGTAACGACGGGAAACAAAATAGAGAAGTAGGTGATGCAGAGACACTTTGCAGTTCAGGAAGCATCTGTAGACAGACTACAAAATTACTGTATTTCTCGCTGAATTCAATCATATCCGGAGAATGGAAGATATAAACAACTCCTAATATAGAACCATAGAATCCCGACAGCGCAGGAGGAGGCACTTCGGCCCAGCTCGACTAACACCGACCGTTACAAATACCCTCCCAGGCCCAGTCCACCGCCCTATAATTCCCACGCAACCCCCATAACCCTTCCTAACCTGCAAGTTAAGGGGCAAGTTAGCATAGCCAATCCACCAAACCTTCACATCTTCCGACTGTAGAAGGAAACCCGAGCACCCGGAGGAAACCCAAGCAGACCACTGTGCCACCATGCCATAACGTATATATGAGTTCGGAGAATTAATGTTCTGTTTGGTAATTGTCTCACTTAGCCTCCCTGATCATTACCACCTTCCTTGCTCCGTCCATCTCTCTTCGCCCCCTCCCACCTGCCTGTTCTCTTCCAAAATACGTGTTCGTTCATTCGAAGCAACTGAGTAATTTTATCTCCTGGTGTCAAATTGGACATGTCTGTGTTCGTACACTTCCCATAGGTCCCATCCTCTCAAATCACCAGCTACGGATTTAGATCCACACCGTGCCCCAACATGCTGTGGCAACGCCTGCCTCCTATATCAGTCCCTCTTGCTCAACATTGTCCATTTCCATTTGGTAATGAATGCTGTCACAGGTACTATCGAACAGTACAGTTTATCCTCACTGTTTTTATTAATCGTCTTTCACGCCTGACCTCATCTGAGCTGAATATAATTCATCGTCTCCAGACGTCAATGTTAACTCCGTCTCCAAACTTTCTGTTATCATCATTTCTAGTTTGCAGTGAGTTCGGCAGAATCAAAGAATCCCTGCGCTGCAGAAGGCCATTCGGTTCATCTGCAATTCAATCTCTGGAATTCAACCTCCTCAGTCCCAATCCCTACTCCCTGCCCCGATTACCCTATCTAACCTTCGGACAATAAGGGGCAATTTAGCAGGACCCGGTCTGCACATTTCTGGACTGTAAATGTATCCTTGAGATATTTTGTTTCTATTTTCATTTCAGGGGTGGCATGTGGCACAGTGGTTAGCAATGGCTGCCTCACACTGTCAGGCATACGGATTCAATTTCAGCCTCGGGTCACTGTTTGTGTGGACTCTGCACGTTCTCCCCGTGACTGCGTGGGTTTCCTCCGGGTGCTCCGGTTTCCTCCCACAGTCCAAAGATTTGCAGGGTAGGTGCTATGGCCAAGCTAAAGTGTGCCTTATTGTCGAAAAATGTGCAGGTTGGGTGGATTGGCTAGTGTAGAATTACCCCTTAGTGTTCAGGGACGTGCAGGGCAGATAACAGGTAGAGGACGGGGGAATAGTCCCCCGTTTGGGTACGGCGCAGTTTCAGAGGGTCGGTGCAGAATGGATGGGATAAATGGCCTCCTTCTATTCTGTTGGAATGTTACGTTTCTATTCTCTGGATCTACATTCCCAATTTAATCCATTCAGCCCGTCTCTTATAAAGTATGTTGAGGTTTCAGAAGCGGGACACATCGTCCTCCCGTTTTCCATTTTCAGATACCCAAACTCAAATATTCAAATTCCTAGGGGGACACATCACCAAAAACCTGTCCTAGTATTGCCACGTCGATGCTACCACCAAGAAAGCACAACTGCGCCTATACTTCCTCAGGAAACTAAGGACATTTGGCGTGTCCACATTAACTCTTACCAACATTTACAGATGCATCATAGAAAGCATCCTCTCGGGCTGCATCACAGCCTGGTATGGCAACTGCTCGGCCGAGGACCGCAAGAAACGTCAGAGAAGCGTGAACACCGCCCAGTCCATCATACTAACCTGCCTCCCATCCAGTGACACCATGTACGCCTCCCGATGCGTGGGGAAAGAGGGCAGTAGAATCAACGATCCCTCCCACCTGACTTACTCACTTTTCCAACTTCTTCCATCGGACAGGAGATACAGAAGTCTGAGAACACGCACGAACAGACTCGAAATCAGCTTCTAACTCGCCGTTACCAGACTCCTAAATGACCCTCTTATGGACTGACCTCATTAACACCACACCCTGTATGCTTCACCCGATGCCGGTGTCATGTAGTTCCATTGTGTACCTTGTGTTGTCCTACTATGTATTTTCCTTTATTTCCTTTTCTTTTCATGTACTTAATGATCTGTTGAGCTGCTCTTAGGAAAATAGTTTTGACTGTACCTCGGTGCACGTGACAATAAACAAATCCAAATCCAATGCAAACAACTCATTCCATTAAGGCTTTTCCTTTTTTTGCAAATTCCTTCGATTTCAAAAATGCAAATCATATAAATTCGAGTCTCAATATGTAAAGTGTTCATATTGCTGGCTACACACTGCACCTCCATTTCCTCAGTTTCAGCACTTTGTTATTTACATGTTGAACCTCTTTTCCTCAATGCAGCTAATTCAGGAATAATCTAGGAAGCCATACTCACGGATCCAAAGCAGAACTGACAAAGTAAACATTTTGCTTTTCCCAAGGAGATTCGTATCAATGTTTAGAAAGGCCAAAATAGATGTTCACCTTCTTCCTTGTCTTTGCGACTGGGCTGGAGATAAGGGAAGTACACAGTTTGTTGGTTCAGTAACACATCTTACAACACAGGATGTTACTAACTGCGGAACGGTAAACATGAGTCAAGCTACCAGGAAAGGGCTGAAGAACCTGAATTGTCAGCGCCTAAGTGTTACAAAATATGTGATCCTCATGATATATTTTTCAGTTGATGGCAGTGCATACAAATGAGACCGAGGTGTCTGACAATCAGTGCCTTTGAGCATTGCTATGGAATTGTAAATCAACGTGCCATGTTGGAGACTCAATGGTGGCCACAGGAATTCCCATCTCTTCCCCTTCAAGTAATCTCCTGCAACTACTGAATTCCTCGCCTGGTGCTGCTTTCGTCTGTGAGGCCATTCCCATCGATAGTATCTGTGCAATCTCAGGCAAGCGACCACTCGGAAGCCTATTTGGCTGGAGAAACGTTCAGTTTTATTTTGGTTACTATACATCCCTCCCATTCTCCAAAGGGTCTCCCGCGCCCAGCCCACATTGGCCGGGTTATTTATATTCCAGATGTCCCAGGAAACTGTTATTAGATCTCCCCCCCCCCTAACAGCTGGGTCGCTGTGATCCAGTTAACGCCACAGGGACCCAGACGTCACAGAGTTATGGGACTCTTGTAGGATAACAACCACGTCCAACACGTCGTCAATTTCGACAGAAGGCGCGAAATTCATTGCTACCTTTGACAAGTGCTCCAGGCCCGAAGGGGTGAAATGGACCCGGAAGCGTCGTTTCTGGGTGATTCGTCAGCCTTTATTTCAGCGATCACTCCTGAACCTGCGGCGATGTCTGTGGGCAGAAACGTCAAGGTCCGACTCCTGGTCAAAGTGGTCCAAATCCCATATTGCAGAGTCCCAAAGTGCGGTCGCATTGCTGGGTGCCACCGGCAATCGCTCCTGAGGGAGAGACAACACCAGGCACTGGATCCGTGGATAGTCCTCGGTATCTGTTCCATTGAGCTCCACAGATGGTCCACATGTATATTCACGTCCTTCCCTTACACTCGCACCGGATACGAGACTGGCCCGTTTCGTTTAATGACCAATTTGAGAATCCATAATGCCAGGTCAGCATAATTTCGAAATTACACGGAGCCGCCAGTGGTGAATCCTCACACGGCCCTGGCTGTCTTCGCTCTGGTCTGTTACTGCTTGTCACCGATCCTATCCCAGCGAAACAAGGTCCAATTGCCTGCGCAAGTGACGACCCATCAAAGTCCTGGTTCACGATTCTATTAAGGTTAATGTGGAGGTTCAGTCGGCAGTTAAGAAGGCAAATTCATGTCGAGTGGGCTGGAGGTCAAGACCAGGGATGTATTTCTCAGGCTGTACGTAGCTCTCGTCAGACCCCATTTGGAATATGGTGAGCAGTTTTGCGTCCCGTATCTGAGCAAGGATGTGCTGGCCTTGGATAGCATCCAGAGAAGTTTCACAAGAATGATACCTGGTTATGAAGAGGTTGTCATATGAGGAACGGTTGAGGACTCTGGGTCTGTACTCGTTGGAGTTCAGAAGGATGAGGGGGAATCTTATTGCAACTTACAGGATAATGCGACGCCTGGAGCGAGTAGACTTGGAGAGGATGTTTCCACTTGTAGGGAACGATAGAAGCAGAGGCACAATGTCAGACTAAAGGGGTGATCCTTTAAAATAGAGATGAGGAGACATTTCTTCAGCCAGAGGGTGGTGAATCTGTGGAACTCTTTACCGCAGAAGGCTGTGGAGGCCAATTCACTGAGTGTGTTTCAGACATAGATAAATTCTCACACGGGCCTGGCTGTCTTCGCTCTGGTCTGTTCCTGCTTGTCACCGATCCTATCCCAGCGAAACAAGGTCCAATTGCCTGCACAAGTGACGATCCAACAAAACCGGACATTAGATGCGTGGTAGCGTGCGGAATGGTCCGACAGAAGAACAGATTAATAAGGGGGTCAGGGGTTATGGGGAGAAGGCAGGAGAATGGGATGAGAAAATTATCAGCCATGATTAAATGGCGGAGCAGTCTCGACGGGCCTATGTCTTCTGGTAATATCAGATTTAATAAAACCGCGAGGTGAGGGGGTTCAGAATGAGCAAAGGAGATTCTCGATAACAAGGTGGGAACAAACAAAGGTGAAAGAACAAACCGCCTGGAAGAAGGAACTGTTCTACGTTTGCAGATGATACAAAGATCTGTAAAAGGACAGGTTAATGTGTTAATGTGTTAATGGGCAGGTTAACTCACTGGAACGAAGGAGGTTGAGGGGAGACCTGATAGAGGTCTACAAAATTATGAGGGCCATAGACAGGTAGATAGTCAAAGGCTTTTCTCCAGGGTAGAGGGGTCAATTACTAGGGGGCATAGGTTTAAAGTGAGAGGGGCAAGGTTTAGAGTAGATGTACGAGGCAAGTTTTTTACGCAGAGGGTAGTGGGTGCCTGGAACTCGCTACCAGAGGAGGTGGTGGAAGCAGAGACGATAGTAACATTTAAGGGGCATCTTGACAAACACATGAATAGGATGGGAATAGAGGGATACGGACCCAGGATGTGTAGAAGATTGTAGTTTAGTCGGGCAGCATGGTCGGCACGGGCTTGGAGGGCCGAAGGGCCTGTTCCTGTGCTGTACATTTCTTTGTTCTTTGTTCTTTAAACGGCAGTTAGAAGGAAAATGCGATGTTAGAATTCATGTCAAGAGGGCTAGAATGCAAGACCAGAGATGTACTTCTGAGGCTGTATACGGTTCTGGTCAGACCCCCATTTAGACTATTGTGAGCAGTTTTCGGCCACGTATCTGAGGAAGAATGTGCTGGCCTTGGAAAGGGTCCAGAGGAGGTGCATAAGAAAGATCCCTGGAATGAAAGGTTTGTCGTATGAGGAAAGGTTGAG
This sequence comes from Scyliorhinus torazame, assembly GCF_047496885.1. NCBI lineage: Eukaryota > Metazoa > Chordata > Chondrichthyes > Carcharhiniformes > Scyliorhinidae > Scyliorhinus > Scyliorhinus torazame. The sequence continues at coordinate 56,439,876 of NC_092729.1, read as the reverse complement.
GACTCTGGGTCTGTACTCATTGGTGTTCAGAAGGATGAGGGGGAATCTTATTGAAACTCACATGTGCTGCAAGGCCTCGATAGAGTGGACTTGGAGTGTTTCCACTTGCAGGAAAATCGAGAACCAGAGGACACAATCTCAGACTTAAGGGACGACCCTTTCATACAGAGATGAGGAAGAATTTCTTCAGCCAGAGGGTGGTAAATCTGTGGAACTCTTTGCAGCAGAAGTCTGCGGAGGTCGAATAACTGAGTGTCTTTGAGACGGAGATAGCTAGGTTCTTGATTAATAAGGGGATCAGGGGTTATGGGGAGAAGGCAGGAGAATATGGATGAGAAAAATATCAGCCATGCTTGAATGGCAGAGCAGACTCGATGGGCCGAGTGGCCTAATTTTGCTCCAATGTCTTATGATCTTTCATTCAGAATAACAGACACCCAAGAGTGAGTTCCAGATAGGGATTCATTTGCCTCACAATGCCATGCTCCCAGATGAATTCCAAACCTTAGAGACTGATTGTGTGCAGAGACTTTCTCCCCGTGTCTGTGTGGGTTTCCTCCGGGTGCTCCGGTTCCCTCCCAAAGTCCAGCGATGTGCAGGTTAGGTGGATTGGCCATGATAAATGTGCAGGACCACGGGGTACAATGCAGCTTGGACCGAGGGCGAGTGCCCTTTCGGAGACCAGTACAGAATCGATGGATCGAATGGCCTCCGGCAGCACTGCAGGGAAACAGAGAGAACCATGGGATTAACAGTACAGAAGCAGGCAATTTGGCCGATCAATTCTGCTCCGGCCCTTAGAAAGGGCTCCCCACTTATACCCTCGGCTCCATTTTATTTCCATACCCAATACCTGCATACTAAGGGTTAATTGATCATTGCCAATCTACCTAACCTGCACATCTTTGGACTGTGGGAGGAAACCGCAGTTCCCTGAGGAAACCCACAGAGACACTGGGAGGAAGTTCGAACTCCACACAGACAGTGACCCGAGGCCGAATTGAACCCGGTCCCTGGAGCTGTGAGGCAGCAGCGCAAACCACTCAGCCGCTCGAAGGTAGGACCAAGAGCGCGGTAGAAACCGATTAGACCTCACACTTAATTGTAGGGATTTCCTGCTATCTCTCTTTTTCAAAAATATTTACTTCGTGTTTCTGATGTGTCGGAGACGTCAACATCACTGAAACAATTCACTGTCTCGGGACACTTACTGTAAATAGCTTCTGTCAGTAAATTTACACTTTACTTCGGCACAAAACAGAAATGTCCATTCAAACATTCACAACCACATATCCCTGTAAATATAAACATACTCAGTAGAAATTGATTTCAGCAGCTTTTTACAGATATTTTTCCAAAAGAACGAAACATTCATAAATTTTGCCTAAATTGTTTTAAAGTCTATAACAAAGCCCTTGCAATTTTTTCTCAAATTCTGTGGAAAAACTGCTCATCTCTTAAACTGCACGGGAGTTTCAGGTATACAGAGTGAGAGGGAGAGAAACACAGGATGGGAGAGAGGGGACACACAGAGACAGGGAGAGCGAGAAAGAGAGAGTGAGAGACCCGGAGAGAGAGAGACACACACACACACACACAGACGCATAGAGACAGACGCACAGAGATATAGAGAAGAATATATTCAGAGAGAAATACAGAGAGCGAGATGTAGACAGAGAGGAACACAGTGAGAGGGTCAGTGAAAGACGCGGACAGAAACACATGGAAAGAGATACGTGGAGAGAGATACACGGCGAGCGAGTCATGGCGATAGGGACACGGAGAGAAGGACATGGAGAGGTTGACAAAGAGAAAAGAATACAGAAAGACGGACAAAGATAGAGAGGCAGAGGGAGACAGAGAGAGGGACACGGACAGAGTGGCGCACAGAGACAGACAAAGAGACAGACACAGGGGCAGAGAGGGAGACACGGGGCCAGTGGGGCAGAAAGGGAGGAACAGACGAAGGTTGATGGAAATTTGGAGCTGGTGTAGGCCATTCGGCCCTTCGAGCCTGCTCCGCTATGCAATGTGATCATGACTGATCCTCGATTTCACTGTCATATTGCGCTGCCTCCACATTCCTCTTGCTGCCAATAAAATCAAATATATATATATATATGTTTCTATCTTCAATTCATTCAGTGACTTGGCCTCCATTGCCTTCTGGGGTCGAATATTCCACAGTCTGACTACCCTCTGAGTGAAGAAATATTTCCTAATCTTAGTCCTATAAATGGTCTATCCCGGATCCTTGAACTGTATCCCCTGCACCTTGGCTCCCGAACCAGGTAATACACCCTTCCTGCCTCTAGTCTGTCTTTCCCTGCAAGAATTGAATGCGTTTCAATCAGATCTGAAATTGGGCACAATTGTTCCTCTCTCTCTTCGTAGTACAGTGCCACCAATCAGCTATCAGGCGAAAAAAACCTTCCCAATGGCAACTCTACCCTTCTTAGGTAGGGAGAGTAAAACTGCACGCAATATTCAGGGTGTTGCCTCACCTAGTGTCGGTACAACAGCACTCGGACAGCAGATATAGAATAAAGCACCTTCTACACTGTCCCATCGCAACGTCCCAGGACTGGTACAGGACGGGGTTAGATACAGAGTAAACCTCCCTCTACACTGTCCCCCATCAAACACTGCCAGCATGGGTACAGCACGGGGTTAGATATAGATTAAAGCTGCCTCTACACTGTCCCCATCAAACACTCCCAGGAGAAGTACAGCACAGGTTGTGATACAAGGAACAAACAACAAAGAAAAGTACAGCACTTGAACAGGCTCTTCGACACTCCAAGCCTGCGCCGACCATGCTGCCCGCCAAAACTAAACTCTTCTACACTTCCGGGGTCCGTATCCCTCTATTAACATCATATTCATGTATTTGTCAAGATGCCCCTTAAACGTCACTATCGTCCCTGCTTCCACCACCTCCTCCGGCAGCGAGTTCCAGGCACCCACTACACTCTGTGTAAAAAAACTTCCCTCGCACATTTCCTTGAAACCTTGCCCCTCGCACCTTAAACATATGACCCCCCCCCCAGTCATTGACCCCTCTATCCTGGGAAAAAGTCTCTGGAATTCACTCTGTCTATGCCCCTCATGATTTTGTAGACCATGATCAGGTCGCCCCTCAACCTTCTTCTTTCCAGTGAGAACAAACAAGTTTATTCAACCTCTCCTCATAGCTAATGCCCTCCATAACCAGGCAACATCCTGGTAACTCTATTCTGCACGCGCTCTAAAGCCTTCGCATCCTTCTGGTAGTGTGGCGACCACAATTGGAAATTATACTCCAAGTGTGGCCGAAATAAGGTTCTATACAGCTGCAACATGACTTGCCAATTTTTATACTCAATGCCCCGGTCAATGAGGGCAAGAATGCCGTATTCCTTCTTGACTACCTTCTCCACCTGTTTACCCCTTTCAATGACCTGTGGACCTGTACACCTAGAACTCTCTGACTGTCAATACTCTTGAATGTTCTACCATTCACTGTATATTCCCTACCTGTATTCGACCTTCCAAAATGCATTACCTCACATTTGTCCAGATTAAACTCCATCTGCCATCTCGCCGCCCAAGTCTGCAAACAATTTAAATCCTGCTGTATCCGCTGACAGTCCTCATCGCTATCCGCAATTCCACCAACCTTTGTGTCATCCGCAAACTTACTAAACAGACCAGTTACATTTTCCTCCAAATCATTTATATATACTGCGAACAGCAAAGGTACCAGCACTGATCCCTGCGGCACACCACTAGTCATAGCCCTCCAGTCATAAATGTACCCTTCCATTGCTACTCTCTGTCTTCTATGACCTAGCCAGTTCTGTATCCACCTTGCCAGCTCACCTCTGATCCCGTGTGACTTCACCTTTTGTACCAGTCTGCCATGAGGAACCTTGTCTGAAGTCCATATTGACAACATCCACTACCTACCTGCGTCATCTTTGTGAGCTCCTCGAAAAACTCTATCAAGTTATTAAGACATGACGTTCCCTTCACAAAACCGTGCTGCCTCTGCGAATACGACCCCTTGTTTCCAAATGGGAGTAGATCCTGTCTCGAAGAATTCTCTCCAGTAATTTCCCTACCACTGACTTAAGGCTCACCGACCTGTCGTTTCCTGGATTATCTTTGCTACCCTTCTTAAACAAAGGAACATCATTGACTATTCTCCGGTCCTCCGGGACATCACCTGAAGACAGTGAGCATCCAAAGATTTCTGACAAGGCCTCAACAATTTCCTCTCTTGCCTCCTTCAGTGTTCTTGGGTAGTTTCCACAGGCCCTGGGGACTGAACCACCAGAATATTTTTCAAGACGCCCCAAAACTCCTTTTTTTGGATCTCAATGGGACCTAGGCTATCTACACACACTTCACCAGACTCAACATCCACTAATTCCTTCTCTTTGGTGAATACTGATGCAAAGTATTCATTTAGTATGCGCCCATTTCCTCTGGTTCCACACAGATTCATCCCCTGTCCTTCAGTGGGCCAACCTTTTCCCTGGTTACCCTCTTGCTTTTTATGTACGCGTAAAACGCCTTGGGATTTTCCTTAAACCAATTTGCCAATAACCTTTCGTGACCTCCTTTAGCTCTCTTGACTCCTTGCTTAAGTTCCTTCCTTCTTTCCTCATATTCCACACAGGCTTCGTCTGTGCCCAGCTTTCTAGCCCTGACAAATGCCTCCTTTTTTCTTTTTGACGAGGCCTACAATATCCCTCGTTATCCAAGGATCACGAAATTCGCCATATTTATCATTCTTCCTCAGAGGAACATGCCGGTCCTGAATGCCTTTCAACTGACATTTGAAAGCCTCCCACATGTCAGATGTTGATTTACCCTCAAACATCCGCCCCAACCTATGTTCTTCAATTACCGCCTCTTATTGTTATAATTAGGCTTCCCCCAATTTACCACATTCACCCCAGGGCCACTCTTATCCTTGTCCACCATCATTTGAAAACTTACTGAATTATGGTCAATGTTTCCGCAATGCTCCCCTACTGAAACGTCTACTACCTGGACGGTCTCAATCCCCAATACCAGGACAGTACAGCCCCTTCCCTAGTTGGGCTATCTGCATGTTGTTTTAAGAAGCCCTCCTGGATGCTCATTACAAACTCTGTCCCGTCCAAGCCCCTAGCACTAATTGAGTCTCAGTTAATTTTGGTGAAGGTAAAGTTTCCCATCACAACAACCCTATTACTTTTCAGCTTTTCCAAAATCTGTCTACCAATCTGCTCCTCTATGTCCTTCTGGCTGCTGGTGGCCTGTGGTGAACCCCCAACATTGTGACTGTATCCTTCTAATTCATGATCTCTACCTACATAGCCTCGCTGCCGTCTGAGGTGTCCTACCGCAGTGCAGCTGTGACATTCTCCCTAACCAGTCGCGCAACTCCTCCGGCCCTGTTCTCCCCCCCCCCCTCCCTCTATCCAACCTGAAACATCTAACTCCTGGAATGTTTAGCTGCCAATCCTGTCCTTCCCTCAACCAGGTCCCTATAATGGCAACAACATCATAGTTCTAAGTACTAATCCAAGCTCTAAGTTCATCTGCCTTAGCTGTTATACTTCTTGCATTAAAACATATGCACTCAGGCCACCAGTCCCGCTGTTTTCAGCAACATCTCTATGTTTGCTCTTCCTCAGAGCCATAGTGGCCCTATTTCCTACTTCTCCCTCATTTCTTTGACCTTCTGACCTCTTGCTCCGGTGCCCAACAACTGCCATACTAGTTTAAACCCTCCCGTGTGACACTAGCTAACCTCGCGTCCAGTATATTTATGCCTCTCCAGTGCAAATACAATCCGTCTTTCTTATAAAAGTCACAGCTGCCTCGGAAGAGCTCCCTGTGGTCCAGATAACTGATACCCACCCTCCTACACCAGCTATTTAGCCACGTGTTTAGCTGCTCTATCTTCCTATTTCTAGCCTCACTGGCACGTGGCACAGGGAATAATCCTGAGATTACAACCCTTGAGGTCCTGTCTTTTTACTTTCTTCCTAGCTCCCTGAAATTCTGCTGCGTGTCCCCTTCCTGCCTATGTCGTTCGTACCAATATGTACAACGACCTCTGCCTGTTTGCCCTTCCCCTTCAGGATGTCCGCTACCCGTTCAGAGACATCCTGGACCCTGGCACAAGGGAGGCAACGGACCATCCAGGAATCTCTTTTACGTCCACAGAAACGCATCTCTGTGCCCCTGACTATAGAGTCCACTATGACTATTGCTCTTCTGCGCTTTGACCCTCCCTGCTGAACATCAGAACCAGCCGTGGTGCCACTGACTGGCCGCTGCTGTTTTCCCCTGATAGGCTATTCCCCCCCGACAGTACCCAAAGCTTGAAAGCATATGTTTTAAAACTCGGTCTATATTGTCTACATCAAACACTTCCAGGACAGGCACAGCACGGGGTTACACAGAATAAAGCTCACTCTACACTTTCCCCCAATCAAGCACTGCCAAGACATGTACAGCACGGGAGTAGATAGAGAGTAAAGCTCTCTCTACACTGTCCCATCAAAAACTCTCACAGGACAGGTACAGCACGGGGTTAGATACAGAGTAAAGCTCCCTCTACACTGTCCCCATCAAACACTCCCCTGCCAGGTGCAGCACGGGGTTAGATACAGAGTAAAGCTCCCTCGACACTGTCCCCATCAAACACTCCCAGGATAGGTACAGCACGGGGTTAGATACAGAGTAAAGCTCCCTCGACACTGTCCCCATCAAACACTCCCAGGACAGGTACAGCACGGGATTAGACACAGAGTAAAGCTCCCTCTGCAGTGTATCCATCAAACACTCCCAGGGCAGGTTCAGGGCGGCGTGAGATACAGAGTAATCCTCCCGCTACACTGTCCCCATCAAACACTCCCAGAACAGGTACAGCACGGGGTTAGATACAAAATTAAGCTCCCTCTATACTGTCGCCATCAATCACTCTCAGGACATGTACAACACGGGATTAGATACATATAAAGCACCCTCTACACTGTCCCTTCAAACTCTCCCAGGACAGATACAGCACAGGATTAGATGCAGAGTAAAGCTCCCTCTGCACTGTCACCATTAAACACTCTCAGGGCAGGTACAGATCGTAAGAACAAAAGAACTAGGACGAGGAGTAGGCCATCTGGCCCCTCGAGCCTATTCCGCCATTGAATGAGATCATGGTTGATCTTTCGTGGACACAGCTCCACTTTCCGGCCCGAACATCATAACCCTTAATCCCTTAATTCTTCAAAAAACTATCTCTATTTATCTTAAAAACATTTAATGAAGAAGCATCAACTGCTTCACTGGGCAAGGAATTCCATAGATTCACAACCCATTGGGTGAAGAAGTTCCCCCTAAGATCAGTCCTAAATCTACTTCCCCTTATTTTTCGGCTATGCCACCTAGTTCTGCTTTCACCCGCCAGTGGAAGCAACCTGCCTGCATGTATCCTATATATTCCCTTCATAATTTTATATGTTTCGATATGATCCCCCCCCCCCCCCCCCTCGCATCCTTCTAAATTCCAACGAGTACAGTCCCAGTGCACTCAATCTCTCCACGTAATCAAATCCCCTCAACTCTGGGATTAACCTAGTAAATCTCCTCTGCACACCCTCCAGCGCCATTTCGTCCGTTCTCAGGTAAGGAGACCAAAACTGAACACAATACTCCAGGTGTGGCCTCACAACACCTTCTATAATTGTACCATAACCTCCCTAGTTATAAACTCCAGCCCTCCAGCAATGAAGGCCAGAACTCAATTTGCCTTCTTAATCATCTGTTGCACCTGTAAACCAACTTTTTGAGACTCAGGTACTAGTGCACCCAGGACTCTCTGCCCAGCAGCTTATTTTAATATTTTATCATTTAAATAATAATTCATTTTGCTGTTATTCCTACCAAAATGGATAACCTCACATTTGGCAACATTGTATTCCGTCTGCCAGACCCTAGCCCATCCACTTAACCTATCCAAATCCCTCTGCAGTCTTCTGGTATCCTCTGCACTTTTTGCTTTATCACTCATCTTAGCGTCATCTGCAAACTCGGACACATTGCACTTGGTCCCTAACTCCAAATCATCTATGTAAATTCTGAACAATTGTGACCCCTGAGGGACAGCACTCGCTACTGATTGCCAACCAGAGACCCACCCATTAATCCCCACTCTTTCATTCTATTAATTAACCAATCCTCTATCCATGCGCCTACTTTACCCTTAATGCCATGCATCTTTATCTTCTGCAGCAAACTTTTGTGTGGCACCTTGTCAAAAGCTTTCTGGAAATCCAGATATACCACATCCATTGGCTCCCCGTTATCTACCGCACTGGTAATGTCCCCAAAATTTCCATTAAATTAGTTAGGCACGACCTGCCCTTTTTGAACCCATGCTGCGTCTGCCCAATGGAACAATTTCCATCCAGATGCCTCGCTATTTCTTCCTTGATGATAGTTTGCAGCATCTTCCCTACTACTGAAGTTAAGTTAACTGGTCTATGATTACTCGATTTCTGCCTACCGCCTTTATTAAACAGTGGTGTTACGGACAGTGATCTCGGGCCGGGATTCGAACCCGGCTTCTTGGCGCCGCAGTTCCAATGCTAACCACTGCACCACTGCGCTGCCCAGGGCAGAAAGCATTTTTATGGGAGAGAGTGAACAGCCGGAGGTCGTAGTTCACATATGTACTATCGACATCGGCAGGGACAGTGATGAGATCCTGCAGAAGGAGTTCAGGAAGTGGGCAGCACGGTAGCCTTGTGGAGAGCACAATTGCTTCACAGCTCCAGGGTCCCAGGTTCGATTCTGGCTTGGGTCACTGTCTGTGCGGAGCCTGCACATCCTCCCCGTGTGTGCGTGGGTTTCCTCCGGGTGCTCCGGTTTCCTCCCACAGTCCAAAGATGTGCGGGTTAGGTGGATTGGCCATGATAAATTGCCCTTAGTGTCCAAAATTGCCCTTAGTGTTGGGTGGGGTAATTGGGTTATGGGTTATGGTGGCGGTGTTGACCTTGGGTAGGGTGCTCTTTCCAAGAGCCGGTGCAGACTCGATGGGCTGAATGGTCTCCTTCTGCTCTGTAAATTCTATGATAATCTAAGTTAACCAGTAAGCTAGTTAAAAACTGCTAGGGTTGTAATCTAAGGATTACTCACCGTGCCACATGCAAGTGAGGCTAGACATCGGAGGGTTTTGTGGCTAAACTGGTGGTGTAGGAGGGAGGGATTCATATTTCTGGACCATTGGGGTCACTTCTGGGAGGATGCGTTGCATCTAAACCAATCGCCTGACAAGGAAGAGTCACCCTGGAGGATTGAAGGTAGTATGGCAGGGGGATGGGAACCAGAGCGTTAGCTTAGAAAGTCATATAACTAAAGGGGAAATAGAGAATAGAAGTACGAGAACAACATCACCCTGCCTGCTCAAACGCATTGGTCTGAACTGCATTATTTTCATCGCCAAAAGCATGGAAGGTAAGGCAGATGAACTGAGAACACTGATTAGTGCTTGGAATGCTGATGTTGTGCCGATCACAGAAATACGGTTCAAGGAAGGGCAGGATTGGCAGCTGAACGTTGGAGGATATAGATTCTTCAGAAGAGACAGATGGTGTATGTAAAAGGGGTGGGGGAGTAGCATTATTGGTTGAGGAAAATATTATAGCCGTACTTGCGGGAGGACACCTTGGAGGGCTCATACATTGAGGCATTCTGGGTAGGGAATCTACCCAGAATCTACCCATTCTGGAGCTCAGGAAGAGGAAGGAGGCAATCACAATGTTGGGGGTTTATTACAGCCCCCCCCCCCCCCCACCTGCCAACGAGAGATAAAGGAGCAGATAGGTCGAGAGATTGTGAATATATGCAAAAGTAACAGGTTCGCTGTGTTGAGAGATTTTAATTTCCCCCGATATTGACTGAGACTCACTTAGTGCGAGGGGTTTGGAATGAATAGAGTTCGCAAGGTGTATCCAGAAACGCTTTATGATGCAATATGTAGATAGTACAACGAGGGAAGGGGCAGTACAAAGAACAAAGAACAAAGAAATGTACAGCACAGGAACAGGCCCTTCGGCCCTCCAAGCCCGTGCCGACCATACTGCCCGACTAAACTACAATCTTCTACACTTCCTGGGTCCGTATCCTTCTATTCCCATCCTATTCATATATTTGTCAAGATGCCCCTTAAATGTCCCTATCGTCGCTGCTTCCACTACCTCCTCCGGTAGCGAGTTCCAGGTACCCACTACCCTCTGCGTAAAACGCCTGCCTCGTACATCTACTCTAAACCTTGCCCCTCTCACCTTAAACCTATGCCCCCTAGTAATTGACCCCTATAACCTGGGGAAAAGCCTCTGACTATCCACTCTCTCTATGCCCCTCATAATTTTGTATACCTCTATCAGGTCGCCCCTCAACCTCCTTCGTTCCAGTGAGAACAAACCGAGTTTATTCAACCGCTCCTCATAGCTTATGCCCTCCATACCAGGCAACATTCTGGTAAATCTCTTCTGCACCCTGTCTAAAGCCTCCACATCCTTCTGGTAGTGTGGCGACCAGAATTGAACACTATACTCCAAGTGTGGCCTAACTAAGGTTCTATACAGCTGCAACATGACTTGCCAATTCTTATACTCAATGCCCCGGCCAATGAAGGCAAGCATGCCGTATGCCTTCTTGACTACCTTCTCCACCTGTATTGCCCCTTTCAATGACCTGTGGACCTGTACTCCTAGATCTCTTTGACTTTAAATACTCTTGAGGATTCTACCATTCACTGTATATTCCCTCCCTGCATTAGACCTTCCAAAATGCATTACCTCACATTTGTCCGGATTAAACTCCATCTGCCATCTCTCCGCCCAAGTCTCCAGACAATCTAAATCCTGCTGTATCCTCAGACAGTCCTCATCGCTATCCGCAATTCCACCAACCTTTGTGTCGTCTGCAAACTTACTAATCAGACCAGTTACATTTCCCTCCAAATCATTTATATAAACTACAAAGAGCAAAGGTCCCAGCACTGATCCCTGTGGAACACCACTGGTCTCAGCCCTCCAATTAGAAAAGCATCCCTCCATTGCTACCCTCTGCCTTCTATGGCCTAGCCAGTTCTCTATCCACCTTGCCAGTTCACCCCTGATCCCGTGTGACTTCACCTTTTGTACTAGTCTACCATCAGGGACCTTGTCAAAGTCCATATAGACAACATCTACTGCCCTACCTGCATCAATCATCTTAGTGACCTCCTCGAAAAACTCTATCAAGTTAGTGAGACACGACCTCCCCTTCACAAAACCGTGTTGCCTCTCACCTATACGTCCATTTGCTTCCAAATGGGAGGAGATCCTCTCTCTAAGAATTCTCTCCAGTAATTTCCCTACCACTGACGTAAGGCTCACCGGCCTGTAGTTCCCGGGATTATCCTTGCTACCCTTCTTAAACACAGGAACAACATTGGCTATTCTCCAGTCCTCCGGGACATCCCCTGAAGACAGCGAGGATCCAAAGATTTCTGTCAAGGCCTCAGCAATTTCCTCTCCAGCCTCCTTCAGTATTCTGGGGTAGATCCCATCAGGCCCTGGGGACTTATCGACCTTAATATATTTTAAGACACCCAACACCTCGTCTTTTTGGATCACAATGTGACCCAGGCTATCTACACCCCCTTCTCCAGACTCAACATCTACCAATTCCTTCTCTTTGGTGAATACTGATGCAAAGTATTCATTTAGTACCTCGCCCATTTCCTCTGGCTCCACACATAGATTCCCTTGCCTATCCTTCAGTGGGCCAACCCTTTCCCTGGCTACCCTCTTGCTTTTTATGTACGTGTAAAAAGCCTTGGGATTTTCCTTAACCCTATATGCTAATGACTTTTCGTGACCCCTTCTAGCCCTCCTGACTCCGTGCTTAAGTTCCTTCCTACTTTCCTTATATGCCACACAGGCTTCGTCTGTTCCCAGCCTTTTAGCCCTGACAAATGCCTCCTTTTTCTTTTTGACGAGGCCTACAATATCACTCGTCATCCAAGGTTCCCGAAAATTGCCGTATTTATCTTTCTTCCTCACAGGAACATGCCGGTCCTGACCTATTGCTCCCGTGCCCACCCCCTGCCATACTAGTTTAAACCCTCCCGTGTGACACTAGCAAACCTCGCGGCCAGGGTATTTATGCCTCTCCGGTTTAGATGCAACCCGTCCTTCTTATACAGGTCACACCTGCCCCTGAAGAGCTCCCAGTGGTCCAGATAATGGAAACCCTCCCTCCTACACCAGCTGTTTAGCCACGTGTTTATCTGCTCTATCTTCCTATTTCTAGCCTCACTGGCACGTGGCACAGGGAGTAATCCCGAGATTACAACCCTCGAGGTCCTGTCTTTTAACTTTCTGCCTAGCTCCCTGAACTCCTGCTGCAGGACCTCATGCCCCTTCCTGCCTATGTCGTTAGTACCAATATGTACAACGACCTCTGCCTGTTTGCCCTCCCCCTTGAGGATTCCCTCTACCCCTTCGGAGACATCCTGGACCCTTGCACCAGGGAGGCAACATACCATCCTGGAGTCTCTTTCACGTCCACAGAAGCGCCTATCTGTGCCCCTGACTATAGAGTCCCCTATTACTATTACTCTTCTGCGCTTTGACCCTCCCTTCTGAACATCAGAGCCAGCCGTGGTGCCACTGCTCTGGCTGCTGCTGTTTTCCCCTGATAGGCTATCCCCCCCGACAGTATCCAAATGGGTATATCTGTTCGAGAGGGGGACAACCACAGGGGATTCCTGCACTGACTGCCTGCCCTTTCTGATGGTCACCCATTTCTCTGCCTGCACCTTGGGTGTGACCACATTTACATAACTGCGATCTATGACGCTTTCCACCACCTGCATGCTCCTAAGTGCATGCAATTGCTGCTCCAACCGAACCATGCGGTCTGTGAGGAGCTCCAGTTGGGTGCACTTTCTGCAGATGAAGCCATCCGGGACGCTGGAAGCCTCCCGGACCTGCCACATCTCACAGTCAGAGCACAGCACCCCTCTAACTGACATTGCGTCAATTAATTAAAATTTGTCTTTTTTTTTAATTCCTTTTTTTAAATTTCAAAGTTACTGTCAACTATCTGTTTCCTAGCACTAGATTTCTAATAGAAATGCGATAGCTAACTATAATACTCTCCGATCTCTGGCTTAGATATCCTCTAAATTATAATTAAGTTATTATGTTTAATTAGTTCCTAAAAATTTTTTTTTTAAGTTTAGGTTAGAATCCCAACCAGCCACTCTGGCCACAGCTTTTCTGTGATGTCACTTTAGTTTCCCCCCGACACACGCAATTTGAAAAAAGGTATAAAAATAAAAATAACTTACTTACCTTCTTACCTTCTGATTGTCTTAGATGTTCTCAGGTTCTCTCGCTGACAGAGACTGCTCCTCCACCTCCGAACCTTGACCTGCACAATGCTAATAATATAATAATAATAATATAATATGGCACTTACCTTACAGCAATGGGTCTTATTATTAGGTTAGAGGAGGAGGGCGGGTGGGAGACACTACACGTGTAGTGTCTCGGGTTTCCTCTCCACCAGAATTTATTGGTTGGGGGGGGCGGGGACTTGCCAGAGGTCCGCGGGTCGAACTTCCGGTTCCCGCCTTATATAAAAACAAATAAAACAGAAAAAAAGAACAGACACGGGACCAGGCAAGGCTTTTAAATACACTACTCACCTCCAAGAAGGCCCCTGCGCAAGGCTTTTTAAAGTAAGTACTCACCTCACCTTCGTACTGGACCTAGTATTGATTGTGATTTGATTTGATTTATTATTGTTACATGTGTTAGTATACAGAGAAAATTATTGTTTCTTGCATGCTGTACAAACATTGTATACCGTACATAAGGAAAGAAGGAGAGGCAGCAGAATATAATGTTAGTTATAACAAGATGTAGAGAAAAGATCAACTTAATACAAGGTTGGTCCATTCAAAAGTCTGCTGGCAGCAGTGAAGAAGCTGTTCTTGCGTCGGTTGGTACGTGACCTCAAACTTTGGTCTTTTTTCCGAACAGAAGAAGGTGGAAGAGAGTCCGGGGTGTGTGGGGTCCTTAATCTTGCTGGCTGCCTTTCCGAGGCAGTGAGAATTGTTCACAGTATCAATGGATGGGAGGTTGGTTTGCGTGATGCATTGGGCGACATTCACGACCTTCTATCGTTTCCTGCGGTCTTCGGCAGAGCAGGATCCATTCCAAGTTGTGATACAACCAGAAAGATTACTTTCTATGTGCACCTGTAGAAGTTGGTTAGAGGCGTAGCTGGCATGCCAAATTTCCTTCGTCTTCTGAGAAAGTACAGTCGTTGATGGCTTTCTTAACAAGAGTGTCGGCATGGGGAGACCAGGGCAGGTTGTTGGTGATCTGTACACCTAAAAACTTGACCGTTTCTACTTCGTTTCCTTTGATGTATATCAGGGCATGTTCTCCACGACGTTTCCTGAAGTCGATGACAATCTCCTTCGTATTGTTGACATTGAGGGAGAGATTATTGTCGTCGGACCAGTTCAGCAGATTCTCTATCTCATTCATGTTTGGAAATTAGCCTGGACAGGTGGTTGCGTTTTCAGTAGGGGAACATTTTGAGAGTAGTCATCACAATTCGTTACAATTGAGGGTACTTTTTGGATAGGGATGCAACTCGCGTTAAGTTGCTAAACTGGGGAAAGACAAGTTACAGTAATATTAGACAGGAATTGAAGAATTTAGAATGGGTGCGTCTGTTGGAAGGTAAATCAACATCGGGCATGTGGGAGCCTTTCAAGCGACAGTTGATTAGGATTAAAGAAAGTCACGTGCTTGAGAGAACCAAGGATAATATGGGTTGAGGGAGCCTTGGATAATAAAGGATATTGTAAACCTCTCCAAAAAGAGATGTGTACGGTCTACAAGGGTGGAGGCCGTCGAAACACTTCAGGGGAATCATAGACTTTTTAAAAAATCATATAATTTACAGTGCAGAAGGAGGCCATTCGGCCCATCGAGTCTGCACCGGCTCTTGGAAAGAGCACCCTAGCCAAGGTCAACACCTCCATTCTATCCCCATAACCCAGTAACCTCACCCAACACTAAGGGCAATTTTGGACACTAAGGGCAATTTATCATGGCCAATCCACCTAACATGCATATCTTTGGACTGTGGGAGGAAACCGGAGCACCCGAAGCAAACCCACGCACACACGGGGAGGATGTGCAGGCTCCACACAGACAGTGACCCAAGCCGAAATCGAAACTGGGACCCTGGAGCTGTGAAGCAATTGTGCTATCCACAATGATACCGTGCTGCCCCAAAAAGAAAGTATCAAGAAAGTAAGAAGGCACTGAAGCGGGAAATTAGAAGGGCTAGGAGGGGTCATGAAAAGTCCTTGGTAAGTAGGATTAAGGCGAATCCTAAAGCTTTTATTCATATGTAAAAGAAAGAGAGTGGCAGCGAAAGGATTGTATCACTTAAGGACAGTGGGAGGAATCTATGTGTTGAGCTTGAGGAAATGGGCCAGGTTCTAAATGAACACTTTGCATCAGTGTTCACCAAAGAAAGGGACTTTGTGGAAGTTGATTCTTGGGTAGGGTGTGTGGATAGTTTGGGTCATGTGGAAGACCCTTTTCTTCCAACCTCCCCCCACCGCAACCCCCCTCCCCCCCCCCCCCCCCCGAACCCACAATGCCAACAACAGAATACATAAGGGGTACGGGGGAAGGGGAGAATAGGAGCGAGTGGACAGAACACCGTGAACGAAAGAGGAGTATGCCAAGGAGCGGCCAGCGGGAGGGCAGAGGGGAAGGCGGAGAGGAAACACCAACTACGATTGTATGTATATATGAACCGCATGTGCTGTAAATATTACACTTAAACGGTTGATGTTAATAATTGAAAATGTCAATAAAAATATTTTTTAAACATTAAGGTAGATAAATCTCCCGAGCCTGAAGGGATTTACCGCAGAATACTGAGGGAATCAAGGAACGACATTGCTGTGGCCTTGACTGACATCTATGTATCCTCATTGGCTACAGGTGGAATCCCACAGGACTGGATAATGGCTAATGTGGTACCGCTGTTTCAGAAAGCTGGTAGGGATAATCCTGGAAACCATAGGCATGTGAGCCTCACGTCGATAGTTGGTAAATTATTGGAGAGAATTCTCAGGAACAGGGTTTATACCGATTTGGAAACAAATGGACTAATTAGCGATAGACAGCATGGTTATCGGAAGGGGAGCTCGTGCCTCACTAACTTGATCGAGTTTTTCTGAGGGAGTACCGAAGAAACCGGATGAGGGGATAGGGTGGATGTTGTTTAGGGTAGCACGGTAGCACAAGTAGCTAGCACTGTGGCTTCACAGCGCCAGGGTCGCAGATTCTATTCCGTGCTGGGTCACTGTCTGTGCGGAGTCTGCACGTTCTCCCCGTGTCTGCGTGCATTTCCTCCGGGTGCTCCGGTTTCCTCCCACAGTCCAAAGACGTGCAGGTTAGGTGGAGTGGCCATGCTAAAGTGTCCTTAGTGTCCAAAAAGGGGAAGTGGGGATTACGGGGATAGGGTAGATACGTGGGCTTGAGTAGGTTGTTCTTTGTAAGGGCCACGACAGACTCTATGGGCAGAATGGCCTCCTTTTACTGTAAATTCTATGAAAAAGGAATGGTTAATGGGTTACAGGGGTAGGGTGGAAGTGAAGACTTAAGTGCGTCGGTGCAGACTCGATGGGCCAGATGGCCTCCTTCTACAATGTATGTTCTATATTCTATGTTCGATGCTCACATGGACTTCGGTAAAGGCTTTGACAAGGTGAAGTCACACGCGATTAGAGGTGAGCTGGAAAGATGGATACAGAACTGACTCGGTCACAAAAGGCAAAGAGTAGCAGGAAAATGGTGTTTGTCTGAATGGAAGGTTGTGACTAGTGGTGTTCCACAGTGATCGGTGCTGGGGCCTCTGTTGTTTGTAGTGTACATAAACGAGTTGGAGGAAGATGTAACTGCTCTGATTAGTAAGTTCATGGATGACATCAAGGTTGGCGTAGCGGCAAATAATGGTGAGGATTGCGAGAGGACACAACGGGACATCAATAGGTTGGATAATTGGTCATACGAGTCGCAAATGGTGTTTGATCCAGACAAATGTGAGGTAATGTATGTTGGTAGTTCTAACATAGAGGGAAAATATACCGTAAATAGTAAAACTCTAAGGAATATAGAAAGTCAGGGAGATCTGGGCGTGCAGGTCCACAGATATTTGAAGGTGGCAACACAAGTGGTCAAGATAGTCAAGAAAGCATACTGAGCATAGAATTTACAGTGCAGAAGGAGGCCATTCGGCACATCGATTCTGCACCGGCTCATGGAAAGAGCACCCTACCCAAGGTCAACACCTCCACCCTATCCCCATAACCCAGTAACTCCACCCACCACTAAGGGCAATTTTTGGACACTAAGGGCAATTTATCATGGCCAATCCACCTAACCTGTACATCTTTGGACTGTGGGAGGAAAACGGAGCACCCAGAGGAAACCCACGCACACACGGGGAGGATGTGCAGACTCCGCACAGACGGTGGCCCAAGCCGGAATCGAACCTGGGACCCTGGAGCTGTGAAGTAATTGTGCTATCCACAATGCTACCGTGCTTGCCTTCATTGGAGGGGGTATCGAGAATAAAAATTGGCAAGTCATGCTGCAGTTGTATAGATAAGGCCGCACTTGGAATATCATGCACAATTCCGGTCGCCACACTACCAGAAGGATGTCGAGGCTTTGGAGAGGGTACAGAGCTGTTTTACCAAGATGCTGCCTGGTCTGGATGGTGTTAGTTATGTGGAGAGTCTGAATAGACTGGGACTAGTTTCATTCGAACAACGGAGGTTGATGGGCGACCTGACCGATGTCTACAAGATTATGAGGCGCATGGATAGAGTGGATGGACAGGCACTCGTACCCAGGGTGAAGGGGGTCAGTCACCAGGGGGCAAGGGTGGTGAGTGTCTGGAACGTGTTGTCAGGGGAAGTTGTGGATACAGATACATTAATGGCATTCAAAAGGCATCTAGACAAATACATGGATAGGATGTGTATAGGGATACGGCAGAAGAAAGTGCTGAGGATTTTGGTCAAGGTTTGTATCATGATCGGTACAGGCGTGGAGAGCGAAGGGCGTGTCCTTTGCTGCATTGTTCTTTGTTCTTTGCTCACACTTCCTCCGTCTCTCACACACCTCCTCTCGCACGCTCCCTCCCTGACTCAAACCACTGCCTGTTTCACGCTCTCTGCCTCCCTCAGTTACTCACGAACACTCCAGATATTATGGCGGAGATGACTTACCTCTATGTTGTGTCATTATTTTACACGTCATCCTTCCCACACCATCTACCCCCCTCATCCACTCGCCCGCTATGTCTCCGCTCTCTTCCCTTTCCGTTCTCTCGGGCAATCTATGTCCTTCTCTCGCTTTATCTTTTATTTCTCCCATCCTCTTTCTCTGTCATTCTATTTTCTGTAGGGACATTTCACAAATTAGCTCACTCTCTCTTCCTCCACACGTCGTCCCGTCTTTCTCCCAGTTTAATTTTGTGTATCAGGTGCAGGACAGGAATAATTTAGGGACAGTGTATTACTTTTCACAGCTTAATATGTTTCAATGCTGCTCTATGATGTGATGAGTTTCTGCAGGCTCTGAGGTTTCTGAGGTTCCAATGATTCAAAATGCTTTCTTTGTTTCAGAAACTGTGTCAGATGTACATTTGGAATCAAACAATTTGGACTTTAAATAGTTCCAGATTATCATATCATAGAAATGTTGTCTGTATGCTCACTTTGAACCCACTGAAATCTAATATCTGAATGGTCACAGTTTAAGAGGCAACAACACCCCAGATTGTGGTGGGCCCACCCAGAGAACCACACTGAGAATTGGAACTGAATCATTGAATGGTCACAGTTACAGAGAAAGCTACACCCCCAAAGTGCAGTGGAACCACCCAGAGAAACACGCTGACAATTGGAACTGAATCACTGAATGGTCACAGTTACAGAGACAGCTAGATCCCAGAGTGCAGTGGAACCACCCAGAGAAACACACGGACAATTGGAACTGAATCACTGAATGATCACAGGCAGATACATCCCAGAGTGCAGTGGAACAACCCAGAGAAACACACTGACAATTGGAACTGAATCACTGAATGTTCACCGTTGCAGAGACAGCTACACCCCAGAGCGCAGTGGAACCACCGAGAGAAACACACTGACAATTGGAACTGAATCATTGAACGATCACAGTTACAAAGACAGCTACACCCCAGGGTGCAGTGGAACCACCCAGAGAAACAAACTGACAATTGGAACTGAATCACTGAATGGTCACAGTTACAGAGGCAGCTACAACCCAGAGTGCAGTGGAACCACCCAGAGAAACACACTGACAATTGGAACTGAATCACTGAATGATCACAGGCAGATACATCCCAGAGTGCAGTGGACCGACCCAGAGAAACACACTGACAATTGGAACTGAATCACTGAATGGTCACCGTTGCAGAGACAGCTAAACCCCAGAGTGCAGTGGACCCACCCAGTGAAACACACTGACAATTGGAACTGAATCACTAATGGTCACAGTTAAAGATGCAGCTACACCCCAGAGTGCAGTGGACCCACCCAGTGAAACACACTGACAATTGGAACTGAATCACTGAGTGGTCACAGTTACAGAGGCAGCTACACCCCAGAGTGCAGTGGAACCACCCAGAGAAAAACACTGACAATTGGAACTGAATCACTGAGTGGTCACAGTTACAGAGGCAGCTACAACCCATTGTGCAATGGAACCACGCAGAGAAAAACACTGACAATTGGAACTGAATCACTGAATGGTCACAGTTACAGAGGCAGCTACACCCCAGAGTGCAGTGGAACCACCCAGAGAAAAACACTGACAATTGGAACTGAATCGCTAAATGGTCACCGTCGAGTGAGGGATATCACTGAAATAGTCCGCGATCCAAAAATGGGACTGATGTTGATTGAGTGGACTTTGGGGAGGAAGTAGAAGCGGGAGGTCGATGAATGATGTGCGGGGTTGCGGTACTATGATGACAGAGTTTGTGTCTCCAGAGTCGATGGCGTGAGTGAAAGTCCTGGAAACAATATCGTGATGTTCAGTGGTGGGGCCCTGTCCAGGGGAGGTAGCAGGAAGTACCTGAGAGTTGGTGCTCAGCCTCTGTGAGGAAGAGGTCAGTACACCAGCCAATAATGGCACCGCCCTTGTGAGCAGCTGAGGTGACTAGTCCATGGTTGGATATTAGAGAAGGATTGGAGCAAGTTCAGAGGGAGACGGGATAGGGTGGGTGTGAGGAACGGAGACATTGAGACGGTCGATGTCGCACTAACTGATCCATGGAAAGTACAAGAGCCCTTCTTTTGCGCCTTTCAGTTTTTGATAGTTGATCCATGTGATGAACACAGTCCAGCATTTGGGAACTCTTCACTCACTCAAAAAGTAATATTTGCTTTCACTGAACCCAATTTCGTAATGTGTTTATTCACATTTTTGAAAAATATGTTCAACGATGTTGCAACCTCAATATCCCTGAGGTAGTTCCTCAGGGTATAAATTAAAGTCTTTGTTAATGTATAACCTCAGTGTTTCAGACAGAGAGGTGGTCACAGCCCGAAGGACACATCACTTCACACTGAAAATGCGTTATCCAATTAATATTGCTGAGAAAATATTCTACCCAATCGTTGCTATTGTTGGTGTTCCTGGTAAGTGACTTACCATTGAAGTTGTGTACGTCTGTGTGTAAGCGGCACTCTGATTTAAATCTGTGACTGAAAATGTCTAAACCTGATGTCGTGCTCACAATTATACAGACACCTAATCAACGATGTACTTCACTGAAGTCAAATGTCTTTCAACATGCTTGATGAAAAAGCATTCAGCATGGTTTGAATGCTTTTCGTCAACTCACAATAAATCTCCGTGTGTAACTCACGGGATCACTGATCAATGAAGTTGTTATATTGATGGAATCTTGCAAAATGTCAGATTGGGTTTCAGTAAAAGCAATCTCTCTGAAGGAACGTTGTGGGAGTAAGAATTAAATCAAACGTAGTGTGGATAACTAACCAGACTGGAATATAAGACAGCAGTGAATAAGGATCAGTGGAAACATCTGTCTGTGTCGAATTGCACTGAGTTTGGGTCACTATCCAGAGTGGAATATCTGACAGCAGTTAATAAGGATTACAGGAAGTTATACTGGAAGTATAGTAGTGTTGAATGTGGGTCTCTCATCAGAGTGGAACATTTGATCTCCCTGTCTGTCTGTGTGTCTCTCTCTCCCTGTCTGTCTGTGTGTGTGTGTCTCTCTCTCTCTCCCTGTCTGTCTGTGTGTGTGTGTCTCTCTCTCTCTCTCCCTGTCTGGCTGTGTGTGTGTCTCTCTCACTCTCCCTGTCTGTCTGTGTGCGTGTCTCTCTCTCACTCTCCCTGTCTGTGTGTGTCTCTCTCTCTTACTCTCCCTGTCTGTCCAGTGTGTGTGTCTCTCTCTCTCCCTGTCTGTGTGTGTGTGTGTCCTCTCTCTCCCTGTCTGTCTGTCGTGTGTGTGTGTCTCTCTCTCTCCCTGTCTGTCTGTGTGTGTATGTCTCTCTCTCTCTCCCTGTCTGTCTGTGTGTGTGTGACTCTCTCTCACTCTCCCTGCCTGTCTGTGTGTGTGTCTCTCTCATTCTCCCTGTCTGTGTGTGTGTGTTTCTCTCTCTCCCTGCCTGTCTGTCTGTGTGGTTGTCTCTCTCTCTCCCTCTCTGTCTGTGTGTGTGTCTCTCTCTCTCCCTGTCTGTCTGTGTGTGTCTCTCTCACTCTCCCTGTCTGTCTGTGTGTGTCCTCTCTCACTCTCCCTGTCTGTCTGTGTGTGTCTCTCTCACTCTCCCTGTCTGTCTGTGTGTGTCTCTCTCTCTCACTCTCCCTGTCTGTCTGTGTGTGTCTCTCTCACTCTCCCTGTCTGTGTGCGTGTCTCTCTCTCTCTAGCTGTTTTATTTTTGGAATTGAGTGAAAGAGTTTGGCTGTGTTTTGATGATGGTTTTATATTTATTGCGTGAAGTGAAATGTCTCGATATCTGTTTTCTATTGAACTGCTCCAACACAGACTGATATCAGTTACACTCTGACAATTAATAAAACCCACAATCGTGCAGTATTCGTACAGGTTTTGTGATATTTGTCTCATGCCTATTCATCCTGAAATGAACACCAATGTTTGTTCAATTTTATGAATATTTGTTGTTCAAATCCATCCGTCTCCAGTAATTTCCCTCCACATATATTCCACCCTCTGGCCTCCGATCAGCACTTGATCTTTTCATTGGGATCAGTTAATGCGACATCGACCGTCTCAATGTCTCTGTTCCTCACACCCACTCTATCCCGTCTCCCTCTGAACTTGCTCCAATCCTTCTCGAATATCCAACCCTGAATGAGTCATCTAAGCTGCTCACAAGGGTGGTGCCATTGTTGGCTGGTGTGCTGACCTCTTCCTCACAGAGGCTGAGCATCAACTCTCAGGTACATCCTGCCAACTCCCCCTGGACCCGGAACCCACTACTGAACATCACGATATTGTTTTCCAGGACTTTCACTGACCTCGTCGACTGTGGAGACACAGCCCAGGTCATCATAGTCCCGCAACTCCACAGATCCTGCATAGACCTCCCGCGTCTACCTCCTTCCCAAAATACACAAATTGGAAAGTCCCAGTAGACCCATTATTTCAGCCTCTTCCAGCCCCAACAAACCCATTTCTTCCTATCTTGATGCAATACACTTTAATCTGTTCTGTCCCTTTCCACCGACATTGGTGGAACCGTGGCCCAGTGATTCCAGGCGTGTGGTCACTGTCCGTGCGGAGTCTACACGTTCTCTCTGTGCCTTCGTGGGTTTCCTCCGGGTGCTCCGGTTTCCACCCACAGTCCAAAGATGTGCAAGTTAGGTGCATTGGCCATGCTAAATTGTTTCTTATTGTTAAAAAAGCTGTGTAGGTTAGATTATGGAGTTAATGTCAGAGGGTGGGGGAGTAAAGTTGGCTTAGGTACTCTTTCAGAAGTTCGGTGCAGATTTAATGGGCAGAATGACCTCCATCTGCACTGTAGGGATTATATGATTCCTGATTCCTCTGGTGTCATATAAGCTAGGTCCATTTTCCTGGCCCTAACCGCCTTATCTTCACAATGGATGTCCATTCCCTCTGCACATCCGTTCTCCAACACGAGGGTTGCGTGCAGATCCTCACACCCTATTTCCTGTAAAGACTGTACCTCATTCATCCACTTTCTCCGCCTCCATCGCCTCTGTTCTGATGATGACGTGTTCGAAAATAGCCCTTCTGGCATGTCTGTCTTTTCCTTCACCCGGGCTGTCCCCACCTTCCTTTTGTTGACAGGCCTCTCAATCGTGCTCAATTCATTTCTCACACCTCTGTCCTCAAAGATCCCCCTCCCTCCCGGAAACATTATAGCGTTCCGTTATCCTCACTTTCCACACCATCAGCCTCCACATTGAAAGGAAAGTCCTCCTCCATTTCTGCCAACTTCAGCATGTTGTCACCATGAAATACAGCTTCACCTCTCTCCAACCTCCCCCCAGAACACATTTTCTGCATTCCACAGGTACGGCTCCTTCCTCGACACCCTCGTCCACTTCCCCATCACACCTCACACCCCTTTCCCTGCCCACAGCACTTTCCCCTGCAATCAGAGACGGTGCAACAACTGTCCCTTGACCTCCTCCTGTCGCATGGTTCTCAGCAGCAAACTCTCCTTTCTGGGGAAGCAGCGATTCACTTCTGTTCCTTCAATTTGTTCTGCTGTATTCGCTGCTGCCAATACCGTCTCCTCTGCATTGAGAAAACTAAACACAGACTGGGAGGCTGCTTTGTGGAACACCTTCGCTCAGCGACCAGGCATTAACCCAGCCTTCCTGTTGCGGCCATTTTAACTCAGCATCTTGCTCTCAGGCCTAGATGTCTGACCTTGGCCTGTGGCAAGAATGCAGCGAAGCCCAACGCAAGCTGGAGGAGCAACATCTGATCTTCCAATTCGGATGTTACATCCCGCAGGACGAACTTTAATTTCAACAACTTCAGACTGGGAACTTTCTCCTCCAACTTAACGCCCTTGTTTTGGAATTTCAATACTTTTTTGTCGAATGCAATGAGTCCATATCTGGAGAGAGTCTGTTCCGGCAAATGAACCCAGGGGAATGTCCAATGCCGGAAAGGGAATATTCCTGACAAAAGCTTGGCAGGGATAGTTTTTAAACAGGGAGAGGATGGATTTCTGGGAACAGTGATGTGGGGATGTTCCAGTCATGGCAATGGGTGATTCCTGGGAGCGGGTGCTTTACGAATGACTAAACCTGTGAGGGGTGATCCCTTGGAATGTTCTGGAGATGGGACAGACTCTATTCTGGGCAGGCTGGGCTGCACGGTAGCACAGTGGTTGCCACAGTGGATTCACAGCTCCAGGGTCCCAGGTTCGATTCCCGTCTTGGGTCACTGATGTGCGGAGTTTGCACTCCCCCCTCTCCCCCGCCCCCCCCCCCCCCCCCCCCCCCCGTGATTGCGGAGGTTTCCTCCGGGTGCTCCGGTTTCCTCCCACAGTAAAAAGATGTTCAGGTTCGGTGTATTGGCCATGATAAATTGTGTTTAGTTTCCTAACAATTTAGATGGGGGTCACTGGGTGATGGGGATGGGGTGGGCATAACTGGTTTTCTCTTTCCAAGGGCCGGTGCAGACTCGACGGGCGGAATGGCCTCCTTTTGCACTATACATTATATATTTCTATACCTCCCATGATTATGAAGTGCGAAGGTCCTGCGTTTGTTTTATTTGTTCCATTGGTCTTGGAGTATTCAAATAAACCAGGAGTGGTGTCCAACCCCATCTGAAATCCGGTGCAGGGAACGGTCCAATCCGGGGAGTTGTCCAATAATTGAGCAGGGATGACAATCTCTGGTATGTTTGTATCCGGTTTGGGAAACCTGGCCCGCCTGAGTGAATCCTGTAAATCAGACTAAATGAGAAATGTAACCTCTCCAATAGGTATCTGAATTATAAACAATGTCCTCCCACGGATATCAAACTGACAGGGCTGAAATTCACACTCTTCCCCCCCCCCCCCCACCCCCTCAATTCCCCATCTTCAGCACTGGAGTTATATTTTCTACTTCCCTTCCTGCAATGTTAATCTCTGTGCCCACTCCTCTCCCAACACTGCCACCCGCCCACTGTCCATTATATTGATGCTGAAATTGTCTCCTGGTTCAGACAGGGAGATTCGTTATCCAATAATTTGCCGCGTCTCTCCTTTCTCTCTCTGACAGTTAATTTACTGGGAATTGTGATTCTCTGTCGGGGGAAGTGTGGCCTCTCTACCTGCACCACTCGCTACCTGGTGGCCATGGCAATGGCGGATCTGCTGTTTATTATCACTCGTCTCATACTGGGCAGGATCAATTATTATTATTTCCCCCCGAATTTCCTGGACATCACCCCTGTGTGTCGTATTCGCGCAGTTCTGCTCTCTGCAGCTGGGGACTGTTCTGTCTGGTTCACCCTCACTTTCTCCTTTGACCGATTTGTGGCCATTCGCTGCCAGAAACTGAAAACTAAATATTGCACCGGGAAAACTGCGGCTTTTGTTCTGTCAACAAGCGGCCTTCTGCTCTTTGTAAAAAACATCCCTGTGTACTTTTCGTATGAACCTTGGGAGTTAATCGACAATGTCCAGTGGTTCTGTCGGACAAAGAGCAGCGTTTTCACTGACCCAGGATGGGTTGGATATAACTGGCTTGTTAAGGTTTTAACCCCATTGATCCCGTTCTTCTCAATCCTGTTGATCAACGCTCTGACAGTCAGACACATTTTACTCACCAGTCGAATCCGGAAGACACTGAGGACTCAGAGTCAGGGATACAATCGCACAGACCCAGAGATGGAGAGCAGAAGGAAGTCAATGATTTTACTCTTCAGCATCTCCGGAGCTTTCATTCTCCTCTGGACCGTGTTTGTTATTAAATTTTTCTGTGTTGAAGTGAGAGGATTACATAACCACAGCCTTCCTCAATATAATTTACAACAAGTCGGATATATGCTGCTGGATTTAAATTGCTGCACAAACACATTTATTTATGTGGTCACTCAGTCCAGGTTCAGGGAACAGATCAAGATCGCGCTGAAATAGCCGGTTCCATCAATTATTAAATTAATGTGTTAATGTGTAAATAAAACTGACGAACAGCCCCTCAGCCAATCAGCAGCTTCAGCCACTGACTGACAGCCCCTGAGAAAATCAGCAGCTCCAGCCATTGCCTGACCGCCCCTCAGCCAATCAGGAACTCCAGCCGCTGACTGACAGCCTCTCAGCCAATCAGCAGCTCCAACCGCTAACTGACAGCCCCTCAGCCAATCAGGATCTCTAGCTGCTGACTGACAGGCCGTTAGTCAATCAGGAACTCCAGCAGCAAAATGAAAGTGGCCTCAGCCAATCAGCCAATTGGCCATACGACCTGACAACACAGTGGAGCCAATCCGGGAACTGGAAATACTGTCTGACAGAACGTTCAACCAATCAGAAACTCCGCGTTCAGACTGCCTTCGCCGCAGCCAATCAGAAACTCCGATTTCAGAGTGACAGCTGGTGGCGCCAACAGAGGCAGCACCATGGCCTGATTGGCTGTGGGGGTGGGGGAGGAGCACTGGTAAGGCTGGCTGGCGGGGGGGGGGGGGGGGGAGAAATGGCTGTGGAGGGGTGGGGGAGCACTGGCAGAGCTGGCTGCGCGTGGGGTGTGTGGAGCACTGGCAGAGCTGGCAGTGGGAGTGCACTGGCAGGGCTGGCTGTGGGGTGGTGTGGTGAAGCACTGGCAGACCTGGCAGTGGGAGAGCACTGGCAGGGCTGGCTGTGGGGGGGGGGGGGGGAGGAGCAATGGCAGTGCTGGCTGTGGGGGGAGCACTGGCATTGCTGGCTGTGGAGGAGTGGGGGAGCACTGGCAAGGCTGGTTGTGGGGTGGGGAGCAATGCCAGCGCTGGCTGCGGACGGGGGGCACTGGCAGTGCTGGCTGTGGGGTGGTGTGGGGAAGCACTGGCAGAGATGGCTGTGGGAGAGCACTGGCAGTGGTGGCTGTGGAGGGGTGGGGAGCACTGGCAGAGCTGGCTGTGGGAGAGCACTGGCAGGGCTGGCTGTGGGGGGGGGAGCAATGCCAGCGCTGGCTGTGGGGGGTGGAGAGCACTGGCAGGGCTCGCTGTGGGGGGGGGGCACTGGCAGGGCTGGCTGTGGGGGGGGAGCAATGGCAGTGCTGGCTGTGGGGGGAGCACTGGCATTGCTGGCTGTGGAGGAGTGGGGGAGCACTGGCAAGGCTGGCTGTGGGGTGGGGAGCAATGCCAGTGCTGGATGCGGAGGGGGGGCACTGGCAGAGCTGGCTGTGGGAGAGCACTGACAGTGCTGGCTGTGGGGTGGTGTGGGGAAGCACTGGCAGAGGTGGCTGTGGGAGAGCACTGGCAGTGCTGGCTGTGGAGGGGTGGGGAAGCACTGGCAGAGCTGGCTGTGGGAGAGCACTGGCAGGGCTGGCTGTGGGGGGTGGGGAGCACTGGCAGGGCTGGCTGTGGGGGGGGGAGAACTGGCAGGGCTGGCTGTGGGAGAGCACTGGCAGGGCTGGCTGTGGGGGGTGGGGAGCACTGGCAGGGCTGGCTGTGGGGGGGGGGAGCACTGGCAGGGCTGGCTGTGGGAGAGCACTGGCAGGGCTGGCTGTGGGGTGGTGGGGAAGCACTGGCAGACCTGACTATGGGAGGGGTGAGGGGAGCACTGGCAGGGCTGGCTGTGGGAGTGCGGGGGGGGGTCCACGGGCAGGATTGTGTGGGGATCAGGGCAGAGGCAGGGTCGGCTGGGGGCTCATTGGCAGGGCTGGATGGTGGTTAGCACTGGGAGGGCTGCCTGGGAGCGCACTGGCAGGAGGGAACTGGCGCGACTTGCAGGAATGCACTCGTGGGGCTGCCTGGAGACGGGCACAGGGAGGGCTGCCAGCGGGGAGAGACACTTACAGTGCAGCTGGGGAGTGGGCCTCCGGTACAACTGGCTGGGGATAGTCTTGCACCCCATCGCCACAACCCCCACCCCCACACACAATATCATACTCTCCTCCCCAAACCACAGTATCACACCCTGCCCCCCACGTCCACTTATCACGCCCTCCTTCCCCCAGTATCACACCCTCCACCCCACACTCCAGTATCACACCCTCCACCCGCACACCCCAGGATCACAACCTCCACCCTCCATACCCCAGTATCAACTAACTAGCCCACACCCCAGTGCCACACCCTCACACCCTTACATCCTCTATCCTTACACCTCAGTTTCACAGCCCCCACCCCACTACCGCATCCACCAACCTCACACCCCAGTATCACACCCTCCACCCACACACACATGTATTACACCCTCCATCCCCACACTCCAGTATCACACCCTCCACCCCCACACCCCAGTATCACACCCTCCAACCCCACACCACAGTATCACACTCTCCACACGCTCACCCCAGAATCACACCCTCCACCCCCACACCCCAGTATCACCCCCTCCACCCCCACCCCAGTATCAAACCCTCCACCCCCACACCCCAGCATCACACACGCCACCCCACACCACCGTATCAACCCTTCACCCCCACACAAGAATCTCACCCTCCACCCACACACCCCAGTATCACACCCTCCACCCGCACACCCCAGTATCACACCCTCCACCCCCACACCCCAGTATCACACCCTCCACCGCCACACCCCAGTATCACACCCTCCACCCCCACGCCCCAGTATCACACCCTCCACCCCCACACCCCAGTATCACACCCTCCACCCCCACGCCCCAGTATCACCCCCCTCCACCCCCACCCCAGTATCAAACCCTCCACCCCACACCCGAGCATCACACACGCCAGCCCACACCCCAGTATCAAACCCTCCACCCCCACACTCCAGAATCTCACCCTCCACCCCCACACCCCAGTATCACACCCTCCACCTCCACACCCCAGTATCACACCCTCCACCCCCACGCCCCAGTATCACCCCCTCCACCCCCACCCCGGTATCAAACCCTCCACCCCACACCCGAGCATCACACACGCCAGCCCACACCCCAGTATCACACCCTCCACCCCCACACCCCCGTATCACACCCTCCACCCCCACACACCAGTATCATACCCTCCACCCCCACACACCATTTTTCGAACTACCTGAGTGTTCTTGGAGATCTGGGGAACAGCGTTTCACTTGGAAAAAAATGGATTAATCAATTTGCCTGCGTAAACAATCTTGTTCCGAAATTTCAAAAAATCTATGATAGATAATCGTTAATGCTCTTTCCCTCCATTTAGGTAGTGAGTAATTGGCAAAGTGTGACAGGTCAGTTATTGTACAGAGCTGGAATCGAACTCGGGTTTCTGCAGCGCGAGGCCAGAAAGTAAACACGTGACATAAGCTGCTTTTTAAACAGCTCAATGCAGCCTGGAACAAAATACACCTACTCCTAATTATAAATGTGCTGCTGCTTTTATTTGTGCATGTCGCCCAGTTTTTACTACACACAGCCTGTCCAATTGCCCGCATTTGGTCATATTCCTCAATACCCATCTTCTCCATATAACTATTTAAATGCTTTTTAAAAGGCAGAATTATAGACGCCTCTACTACTGCCTCTGCCAGCTCGTTCCAGACACTCACCACCCTCTGTGTGAAACAATTGTTCATCTGGACCGTTTTGTATCTCTCCCCTCTCACCTTAAACATACGCGCTCTAGTTTTGGATTCCACTACCTTTGGGATAATCTACCTGATCCATGCCCCCCATTATTTTATAGCCGTCGTCAAGATCACCCCTAGGCTCCATAAAAAATATTCCAGTTTCAACAGCTCCTTATAACTCAAACCATTAAATCCGGTAGCAGCCTAGCAAATCTTTTCTGCCCTCTTTCTAGGTTAATAATATCGTTTCTATGTTATTGTGACCAGAACTGTACACAGTATTCCAAGTGTGCTCTTCCCAACGTCTTGTAGAACATCAGCAAGAAATTCCAACTCCTGTGTTCAATTATCTGGCCATGTATCTGTAGAATCGTAATAATGCCACAGGCACAGTAATTGTGTAGCAAAGAGCCTCCTTCAGTGTTGTGAATTTCCAATTATTCATCATGTTTGCTGTGGTTGCAAAGAGCAACAAAGTCGCAGAATGTGTTTGACTGGAAAAAGATGAACAGGAATATTTTGCTCAAGAGACCCACAGCAAATCAAAACTTCACCCGATACCAATAGAAACAAAACAGAAACAGAATAAAGGAGAGTGGTAAAGAGAGAAAGGGGGAGAGAGCGTTTAATGCTGGAGTACATTGCACATCACTCCTTTCCACCTTAATGCAGCAAGCACATTGTTTCTGTCTTCCAGGATTCATGCTCTTAGAAATACCTTCGATCCAGTTTCCTCTGAAGCACATAGAACATTACAGCGCAGTACATGCCCTTCAGCCCTCGATGTTGCGCCGACCTGTGAAACCACTCTAAAGCCCATTTACACTATTCCCTTATCGTCCATATGTCTATCTAATGACCATTTGAATACCCTTAGTGTTGGCGAGTCCACTACTGTTGCAGGCAGGGCATTCCACACCCTTACTACTCTCTGAATAAAGAACCACCTCTGACGTCTGTCTTATATTTATGTCCCCTCAATTTAAAGCTATGCCCCCTCGTGCTAGTCATCACCATCCGAGGAAAACGGCTCTCACTGTCCACCCTATCCAATCCTCTGATCATCTTGTATGCCTCAATTAAGTCACCTCTTAACCTTCTTCTCTCTAACGAAATGAGCCTCGTCCCTCAGCCTGTCCTCATAAGATCTTCCCTCCATAACCAGGCAACATTCTGGTAAATCTCCTCTGCACCATTTCCAATGCTTCCACATCCTTCCTATAATGCGGTGACCAGAATTGCACGCAATACTATAAACGCGGCCGCACCAGAGTATTGTACAGCTGCAACATGACCTCATGGCTCTGAAACTGAATCCCTCTACCAATAAAAGCTAACACACCGTACGCCTTCTTAACAACCCTCTCAACCTGAGTGGCAACTTTCAGGGATCTATGTACATGGACAACGAGTTCTCTCTGCTCATCCACACTGCCAATAATCTTACCATTAGCCCAGTACTCTGTCTTCCTGTTATTCCTTCCAAAACGAATCACCTCACACTTCTCTGCATTAAACTCCATTTGCCACCTCTCAGCCCAGCGCTGCAGCTTATCTATGTCCCTCTGTAACTTGTAACATCCTTCCGCACTGTCCACAACTCCGCCGGCTTTAGTGTCATCTGCAAATTTACTCACCCATCCTTCTACGCCCTCCTCCAGGTCATTTATGAAAATGACAAACAGCAGTGGCCCCAAAATAGATCCTTGTGGTACACCACTAGTAACTGGACTCCAGTCTGAACACTTCCCATTAACCATCACCCTTTGTCTTCTTACAGCTAGCCAATTTCTGATCCAAACTGCTAAATCTCCCTGAATCCCATGCATCCGTATTTTCTGCAGTAGCCTACGTGGGGAACCTGATCAAACGCTTTACTGTAATACATATACACCACATCAACTGCTTTACCATCATCCACCTGTTTGGTCACCTTCTCAAAGAACTCAATAATGTTTGTGAGGCACGACCTACCCTTCACGAAACAGTGTTGACTATGTCTAATCAAATTATTCCTTTCCAGATGATTATACACCCTATCTCGTTTACACCTTTCCAAGATTTTTCCCACAACAGAAGTAAGGCTCACTGGTCTACAGTTACCGGGGTTGTCTCTACTCCCCTTCTTGAGCAAGAGGACAACATTTGCTATCCTCCAGTCTTCTGGCACTATTCCTGTTGACAAAGATGACTAAAAGATCAAAGCCAAAGGCTCAGCAATCTCCTCCCTAGCGTCCCAAAGAATCCTAGGATAAATACCATCCGGCCCAGTGGACTTATCTATTTTCACTCTTTCCAGAATTGTTAACACCTCCTCCTTATGAACCTCAAACACTTCTAGTCTAGTAGCCTGAATCTCTGTATTCTCCTCGACAACATTATCTTTTTCCTGTGTGAATACTGACGAAAAATATTCATTTAGCACCTCTCCTATCTCCTCGGACTCCAAGCACAACTTCCACTACTGTCCTTGACTAGCCCTACTCTTACCCTAGTCATTCTTTTATTCCTGGCATATCTATAGAAATATTGAGGGTTATACTTGATCCTACCTGCCAAAGACTTCTCATGTCCCCTCCTGGATCTTCTTAGCTCTCTCTTTAGGCCCTTCCTAGCTAACGTGTAACTCTCGAGCGCCCTTACTGAACCTTCATGTCTCATCTTTACATAGGCCTCCTTCTTCCTCTTGACAAGTGTTTTGACTGCCTTAGTAAACCACGGTTCCCTTGCTCGACCACTTCCTCCCTGCCTGACAGGCACATACTTATCAAGGACACGCAGTAGCTGTTCCTTGAACAAGCTCCACATTTCCATTGTGCCCATCTCCTGCAGTTTTCCTCTCCATCCGATGCATCCTCAGTCTTGCTTTGTCGCATCTTAATTGCATTTCCCCCAGATATAACTCTTGTCCTGCGGTATATACCTATCCCTTTCCATCTTTAAAGTAAACGTAATCGAATTGTGGTCACTATCACCAAAGTGCTCATCTACCTCCAAATCTAACACCTGTCCTGGTTCATTACCTTGTACCAAATCCAATACGGCCTCGCCTCTCGTTGGCCTATCTACATACTGTGTCAGGAAGCAGAAGTTACATGATTCATTCCACCGTTAGAATGAAAAAATAAGGGCAGCACGGTGGCGCAGTGGTTAGCACTGCTGGCTCAGTGCGCCAAATTTTCAGGTTCGATCCCGTCTCTGGGTCACCCTCCGTGTGGAGCTTGCACTTTCTCCCCGTTTTTGCGTGGGTTTCTTCCCCACAACCCAAAGATGTGCAGGGTAGATGAATTGGGCACGCTAAATTGCCCCGTAATTGGAAAACATGAATTGGATACTCAATGTTTTTTTTTAAAGAATCGAGAACAGTTCATCCCAGGCCCCAGAAATTGAAAGCACCAATGTATTAAACAGATCACTTTTACTGGATGTGAAAGTTGCTGGTTAGGACAGAATTTATTGCCCACCCGTAGTTGCCCTTCAGATGGTGGTGGTGAGCTACCTCCTTGCATCGTTGCTGGCCCTGACGTTTGGGTAAACTCAAAGTGCTTTTAGGGAGGAATCTAAATGATTTCTCCTCGTTATCGTGAAGGAACGTTTATATGGTTCCAAGTGGGAGTGGTGAGTGATTTGGAGTGGAAATTCCAGTTGGTAATTGGCCCAAGTAGGGGCTTGTCTAGTTCTTCAAAATGATAGTGGTCGGAGGTGTGGAGGCGCTGCCTGAGGAACAATTGACGAGGAACTTTGTTGAGTTATGGCGGTGTATTTTGGGATGGCTGTGGCGGAGGGATTGAATGCTTGTGGCAGGCGGAGCAAACAAGCGCACTGCTTGGTGCTGGGTGCTTTCGAACTCCCTGAGTGTTCTTGGAGATCGGGGGAGTAGCGTTTCACGTCGAGGAAAATGGAGTAATCAATTTGCCTGCGAAACCAATCTTGTTCCGAAATTTCAAGGAACCTATCATAGATAATCGTTAATGCTCTTTTCCTCCATTTCGGCTGAGTAATTGACAAAGTGGGACAGGTCAGTTATTGTACAGAGCTGGAATCTAACTTGGGTTTCCGCAGTGTGAGATCAGAAAGTGAACAGATGGCACAAGGTTCCTTTTAAAACAGAATAATGCAATCTCTGGAGTGGAAATTCCAGTTGGTGATTGGCCCAAGTAGGGGCTTGTCTAGTTCTTCAAAATGATAGTGGTCGGAGGTGTGGAGGCGCTGCCTGAGGAACAATTGACGAGGAACATTGTGGAGCTATTGCGGTGCATTTTGGGATGTCTGTGGCGGAGGGATTGAATGCCTGTGGCAGGAGGAGCAATCAAGCGCACTGCTTGGTGCTTCCGAACTCACTGAATGTTCTTGGAGATCTGGGGAGCAGCGTTTCACGTCGAAGAAAATGGATTAATCAATTTGCCTGCGTAACCAATCTTGTTCCGAAATTTCAAGGAACCGATCATAGATAATCGTTAATGCTCTTTTCCTCCATTTAGGTAGTGAGTAATTGACAATGTGCGACAGGTCAGTTATTGTACAGAGCTGGAATCGAACTTGGGTTTCCGCAGCGAGAGGCCAGAAAGTGAAAAGGCATCATAAGGCTATTTTTTAAACAGAATAATGCAATCTCGGGAAAAAAACACCTTCTTCTAATTATAAATGTGCTGCTGCTTTTATTTATGCAACACACATGTTTTGGAAATATTAAAAACGCCAGACAGCGCCCACGGTGAGACAGGTTCAAACTTCCAATTAAGTTGATGCTGTGATGTAACCAGTGAGCTAAAGCTGACGCGGGTATCACACATGGACACTTTGCATGGAAAGGATTTCCGTGATCATACTCGCAGTGGTGGGCAACACTGAGGCGAGACTCCAGGTGTTGGTGGACATCATGTCACAGCCAGACGTGACAAAAAATTTAAAAGTGCGTGAAGTACCGATGGAGGACATTCATTCCGTTTACCCTCAGTGGTTCTTCAGATTAGCAGATCATTCAATCCCACTCGACCGACCTTTCCCCACAGGCATGCATTTCATTGCTGTCGTTTCTCGCATTGACATTTGAAAGCCACTGTTGTATCTGCCTCCACCAATCGCACAGGCAGTGCAGACCAGATAATTGAAATCCACCCCAGAACATTGAAATAATTGTTGGAAAGATGTAACTTAAAAACCTTATCTCGCAGTTATATTCATCTGTGAGTACTGTGGCAACTGGAACTGATAGCAAATGACAACATAGGGAGACGACACAACCACTCACTCCAGTCAAAACATTCAGTTTGATCACAGTTGAGCTTCTGTCTCAATGTCATTTCCTGTCTATTCCTCAGATACTTTCGTTCCCTCAAATTTCACTATTGCGAAGAAAAATGGAGGCAGGCATTCAAACCGATTTGGACATATAGATGGAGTGCTCGAATCTGCAGCGAGGCAGAGCTGGAAGGTGGGACAGGTTATAGAGTCAGAGACGTTTACATGATATAAATAGGTCCTTCGGCTTAACTTGTGCATGTCGCCCCGTTTATACTACACAAATCCTGTCCAATTGCCCACAGTTGGTCATCTTCCTCGATACCAATTTTCTCCATATAACTATTTCAATGCTTTTTAAAAGGCAAAATTGTAGACGCCTCTACTACAGCCTCTGCCAGCTCGTTCCAGACACTCACCACCCTCTGTGTGAAACAATTGGTATCTCCCCCCTCTCACCTTAACCCTACGCGCTCTAGATTTGGACTCCACTACCTTTGAGATAATCTACCCGATCCATGCCCCCCCCCCAATTATTTTATAGCCGTCGTCAAGATCACCCCTAGGCTCCAAGAAAAATATTCCAGTTTAACAGCTCCTTATAACTCAAACCATCAAATCCAGTAGCAGCCTAGCAAATATTTTCTGCCCTCTTTCTAGGTTAATAATATCGTTTCTATATTAGGGTGACCAGAACTGTACATAGTATTATAAGTGTGTCCTTCCCAACGTCTTGTAGAACTTCAGCAAGACATTCAAACTCCTGTGTTCAATTATCTGACCATGTATCTGTATAATAGTAATAATGGGCAGACACAGTAATTGTGGAACAAAGAGCCTCCTTTACTGTTGTGAATTTCCAATTATTAATCACGTTTGCTGTGGTTAAAAAAAGCAGCAAAGGCGCAGAATGTATCTGACTTGAAAAAATGTAGAATATCTTGCTCAAGAGAACCACAGGTAATCAAATCTTCACCCGATACTAATACAAACAAATTAGAAACAGAAAAAAAAATTCACGTCCACAGAAGCGCCTATCTGTGCCCCTGACTATAGAGTCCCCTAATACTATTGCTCTTCTGCGCTTTGACCCTCCCTTCTGAACATCAGAGCCAGCCGTGGTGCCACTGCTCTGGCTGCTGCTGTTTTCCCCTGATAGGCTATCCACCCCGACAGTATCCAAAGGGGTATACCTGTTCGAGAGGGGGACAACCACAGGGGATTTCTGCACTGACTGCCTGCCCTTTCTGGTGGTCACCCATTTCTCTGCCTGCACCTTGGGTGTGACCACATTTATATAACTGCGATCTATGACGCTTTCCGCCACCTGCATGCTCCTAAGTGCATCCACTTGCTGCTCCAACCGAACCATGCGGTCTGTGAGGCGCTCCAGTAGGATGCACTTTCTGCAGAGACGCCATCCGGGACGCTGGAAGCCTCCCGGACCTGCCACATCACACAGTCAGATCACTGCACCCATCTAACTGACATTGAATCATTTAATTAAAATTAAAAGTTTAAATTAAAAAATTTTTTTTTAAAAAAAGTTACTGTTAACTATCTGTTTCCTAGCACTAGATTTCTAATATAAATGTGAAAGCTAAATATAGTACTCTCCGATCTCTGTCTTAGGTACCCCTCTAAATTATAATTAAGTAATTATGTTTAATGAGTTACCAATGCTGAATTTGTAAAATTTACTGTAGATTCCAACCCAGCCACTCAGGTCACAGCTTTTCTGTGTTGTCACTTCAGTCCCCCCCCCCCCCCCCGACACACACAATTTGAAAAAGGTATAAAAGTAAAAATGAGTAAAAATCACTTACTTACCTTCTGAGTGTCTTAGATGTTCTCAGGTTCTCTCCCTGACAGAGACGGCTCATCCTCCTCTGAACGTTTTGACTTTGCTGTCAGCGAGGCAGGTATCATCATTTTCTACTGTTTGCCAAATGCTTATTTGCAACCAAAGTTATTTTCTCGTCGATTAAAGCATTTTGAGTTATTGCATATATGTTTTCAGTGAGGCTGATATCATAATTTTCCACTAAGTCCCAGATGCGTTTTTGCAACTGAAGTGATTTTCTCATTGATTGAAGCATTTTGAGTTATTTGCCATTTGTTTTCAGTGGGGTTGATTTCATAATTTTCTACTTTTTTTTCAAATGCATGTTTTGCACCCTATGTGATTTTCTCATTTTCACTTATTTGCCACTTGTGGTCAGTGAAGCGGATATCATAATAATGTTCTCCTATTTTCCAAAATGCTTATTCTGCAACCAAAGTGATGTTCTCATCGATTGAAGCATGTTGCGCCATTTACCATTTCTTTACATTGAGGCGGATATCATATGTTTCTACTTTTTGTCAAATGCGTGTTTTGCAACCAAAGCGATGTGCTCATCCAGTTGAACATATTGAACCATTTGCCTTTTGTTTTCTGTCAGGTGGATATCATAATTTTCTACTTTTGCCAGATGCTTATTTTGCAACCAAGGTGATATTATCATTGATTGAAGCCTTTTCAGTTATTTGCCATTTTTTTCAGTGAGGCTGAGATCATAATTTACTACTTTTTGTCAGCTCTGTGTTTGCAACTAATGTGATTTTCTGATCGAGTTAAGCTTTTTGAGTCATTTGCCATTTGTATTCAGATGGTGTGACTTAGTAATTTTCTACTGTTTGCCAGATGCTAACTTTCTAACACTGTTGATTTTCTGATCGATTGAAGCATGTTGTGTGATTTGCGATTTCTTTGCAGTGAGGCTGGTATCATAATTTTCTAATTTTTGTCAAATGCGTGTTTTGCAACCAAAGCGATGTGCTCATCCAGTTGAACATATTGAACCATTTGCCTTTTGTTTTCTGTCAGGTGGATATCATAATTTTCTACTTTTGCCAGATGCTTATTTTGCAACCAAGGTGATATTATCATTGATTGAAGCCTTTTCAGTTATTTGCCATTTTTTTCAGTGAGGCTGAGATCATAATTTACTACTTTTTGTCAGCTCTGTGTTTGCAACTAATGTGATTTTCTGATCGAGTTAAGCTTTTTGAGTCATTTGCCATTTGTATTCAGATGGTGTGACTTAGTAATTTTCTACTGTTTGCCAGATGCTAACTTTCTAACACTGTTGATTTTCTGATCGATTGAAGCATGTTGTGTGATTTGCGATTTCTTTGCAGTGAGGCTGGTATCATAATTTTCTAATTTTTGTCAAATGCGTGTTTTGCAACCAAAGCGATGTGCTCATCCAGTTGAACATATTGAACCATTTGCCTTTTGTTTTCTGTCAGGTGGATATCATAATTTTCTACTTTTGCCAGATGCTTATTTTGCAACCAAGGTGATATTATCATTGATTGAAGCCTTTTCAGTTATTTGCCATTTTTTTCAGTGAGGCTGAGATCATAATTTACTACTTTTTGTCAGCTCTGTGTTTGCAACTAATGTGATTTTCTGATCGAGTTAAGCTTTTTGAGTCATTTGCCATTTGTATTCAGATGGTGTGACTTAGTAATTTTCTACTGTTTGCCAGATGCTAACTTTCTAACACTGTTGATTTTCTGATCGATTGAAGCATGTTGTGTGATTTGCGATTTCTTTGCAGTGAGGCTGGTTTCATAATTTTCTAATTTTTGTCAAATGCGTGTTTTGCAACCATAGTGATGTTCTCATCGAGTTAAGCAATAGGTGCCATGTGTTGTAAGTGAGGAGGATATCATCATTTTCTACTTTTTACCAGATGCTTATTTTGCATCCAAAGTAATTTTCTCATCGATTGAAGCATTTTCACTTATTTGCCATTTGTTGTCAGTGAGGTGGAGATCATAATTTTCTACTTTTTCCCAGATGCTTATTTTGCAACGGAAGTGATTTTCTCACCGAGTTAAGCAATTTGAGCCATTTGCCACTCATTGTCAGCGAGGGCGATGTCATAATTTTCTAATTTTTAACTGATCTCGCTATTCCAAATGGGATAGAGGGGGAAAAAGGAGGAGACTAAAGACCAGTAATGTTGACCTCTGTGGTGGTGAACTTGTTGGAATCAATAATTAAGGAGGGGATGACGAAACAGTTGGAAAGACAAAGTTCAATACACCATTGTCACCCTGGTTTTATAGAGAATAATATATGCGTGACAAGCTTGCTTCAGTTTCTTCAAGAAGTAACCAGCAAAGTGGATAATGGGGAACCTGTGGTGTGTTGTGTCTAGACTTCCAGAAGGCGTTACACAAGGAGCCATATAAAAGACTGAACTAGAATGTTAGGTCATAGGGGATTGGGGCAAAGTATGAGATTTGATTGATGATTGACTGACTGACAGAACATGGCTCCTTATTTGGCTGGCGAACTGGACCAGGTATGCTGCCGCAGAGGTCGGTCCTCGAACATGAACTGTTTACAATCTATATAAATGATCTGCAAGCAGGGACAGAGTTTAACATAGCAAAATTTGCGGAGGAGACTAGAATAGCTGGGAAAGCAGGCAGTGAAAAGGAGATACCGATTTTACACGCGGAGATTGATAGGTTAGGACATTGGGCCAAAATTTGGTGAATGAAGTTAACGTGGAAACGTTTGAGGTTATCATCTTTGGCCGGAAAATAGGAAGACAAATTATTATCTAAATGGAAAGCAAATTCAAGGTGTGCCTGGGCAGAGGGATCGGGCTGTGTGTGTTCAGGACTTTAACAAAAATTGTATGCAGGTACAGCATGTAATTAAAAAGGCGAATTGCAAAAAGACTGGAGTATAAAAGTGAAGCAGTGTTGCTAGAATTGTATAGGATGTTGGTGAGACCTCATCTGATGTATTGTGTCCAGTTTGGGATACCTTATTTGGGCAACGAAGAGGTGGCACTGGAGGCAGTTCAGAGCAGGTTCTCCAGATTGATTCCGGGGGTGAAGGAGTTGACGTATGAGGAGCGATTAAACAATTTAGCCTCACAATCGCTGGAGTTGAGAAGCGTGAAAGGGGCCTGCTAGAGGTGTATAAAATACGAAAAAAGATTGAGAAACTGAACCTAGACCAAAGCCCCCCCCCCCCCCCCCCCCCCCCCCCACAGGGCACCCCGTAGTGCACTCTAGAACGATACATCACAGGTAGTGGTTGAGAGGCGGTAGACTTCAAACTGATGTGAGTTGAAAATCCTTCGCGAACTGGGTGGTGAATCTATGGAGTTCCCTGCCCCACAGTACGGTGGAGTCTGACTCATGAAATGCTTTCAAGAAGGTTTTATATATATTTCTGATTTTTAAAAAACGTGTTAAAGAGATATGTTGAACAGCCAGGGAGGGGGATTTGAGGTCAGGAAGAATTCAGCCACGAACTGATAGAATGGTGGAGCAGGGTCGAACAGTTGAATTTCCTCCTTCGGCTCCGAATTCCCATGTTCTGAAGTAGTGCAGATATATATCAGCCTTGCAAAATATAATGTTATTTTCAGTGCGGTGTGGCTTTTGCTGGAGTAACCTGTCCATGTTGCCAGCTTCCTCTGTTCTGCATTGGACTTTATATACGCTTTACTTCATTGTATGGCTTTTCTTCCTGCAAGACTGAAAGAGCTGTTCCACCATGTAGTTCTAGAAGGACTGTGGGAGCTGCCTTCTCCCTCTGCCCACATGTCCAACTGCTCGGCCTTCCAGTGTAAGTAATGACAAAGGGGCGTTTATCTACCAAACAAGGCCCGTTGCTCAGACACAGTAATAACGCTGCTCGTCTATTCAATTACCCTTCACGCTGCAGTCCCAGCAAAATACAACAGGAAGACAATTGGATTTTACCCAACTGCCATGCATAAAACTAGCTCTGTCCAGCACAAATCTAACTGTAGGTTGAACCGCTCGAGGCACGGAACAATTAAATTAAATACACAACTGGGCCTTATTTCTGATGTTCACCAATACACTTATTAATCTTGTAACACTTTCTTTACTTTCTTCCTGAGCAGAATGTGTACACTGACATTAATAAACGATCGAAATGTGTGATTGTTACCGTCGAAATTTTGGATGTTAGGTATGATTCCCCGGATCTAAGCCCCGCTGGTGAGGCACACATTGTTTGTGTTTGTCTCTCCTCCCCCCCCCCCCCTAGGAAGTGCTTATCAGAAGCGTTTTTGAAACAGTTCAGTCCATGGGATATAATCACACACACAAGTGTTCATTTAATTGTTTGTGCAGTTTGCAGTGGTTGACTCGTTTAATGCTGTGCGTCAAATTTCCTTGCACGGTCCATGCTTCAGGAACTGTGTTCATTTTTGCTTCAATGTGCCACTCACTACTCCGAGTGAGCCCGTTACAGGTCACTTACTTAATCCGGAGATGTTGCGTCATGTACCATTACAAGCCCCTGTATTCCTTTTCCTCCTCTTTCCAATTGCATCTCGATAACAGTGCCTCCTGCTCATGTAAAAATCGTCCTAATTAATTCGGTGCTCCTGCGTCGTTCCCTACCGCATCCCTTCCCATCCCTACACGACCCCAACCCAAGGCCGGTTCACCAAGTATCTCTGAAGGACTTCTCGTTGCATGGACCCGATTAGCCAATTATCTTCCTGTGTCACAAGACCGTGTGCATCGATCTTCATCGGGTCTTTAATTTGGCCAGCTAATTTTGAATTACCGGGAAACTAATCCCAAAATCAAGCTTACAGGAACAAGTAAAATTTTGCAGCTGCAATTAAAGTAATTCATTTCTGCTCATGTTATTGCATGTTAGTCATCTGAATTGTAACCAGCATATGTAGGTACCCTACAGACTGAAACAGTGGAATGCATAACAAGGGACAAAGAAATGGCTCAGCAATTGAATACATACTTTGGTTTTGTCTTCACAAAAGAGGACACACATCAGATCCCGGAAATGTTAGAGAATGAAAGGTTTACTGAAAGGAAAGAACTGAGGGAGATCAATATGGGTAGAGAAATCGTGCTGGGAAAATTGATGGGATTGAAGGCGGATAAATCCCCAGAGCGTGATAAACTTTGTCCCAGAGTGCTTGAGGAAGTGGCTCTGAAAATATTGGATTCATTGGTTGTCATCTTCCGGGATTCTCTCGACTCTGGAACAGTCCCTTCAGATTGGAATGTGGCCAATGTCACTCCAATATTCAAAAAGGGAGGTAGAGAGAAATCAGGGAATTATAGACCAGTAAGCCTAACATTGGGTGTGGGGAAAATCCTTGCATTCATTATCAAGGATTTTATACCGGAACATTTCGTAAGAAGTGGCAGGATCAGTCTGAGTCAGCGTGGATTTATGAAGGGAAAATCATGCTTCACAAATCAGTTGGAATTCTTTAAAGATGTAATCAGTACAGTTGACAAGGTGGAGCCAGTCGATGTCGTAATATTTGGAATTTCTGAAAGTGTTTCACAAAGTCCCGCTGAAGAGATAATTGTGCGAAATTAAAGCGCATGGATAGGGGTAAGTGTAGTGAGGTGGCTCGAAAACTGATTGGCAGAGAACAAATAACGAGTAGGAATCAATGAGTCATTTTGAAATTGACAGGCAGGAATTAGAGGGGTTCCACAGTGATCGGTGCTGGGACCACAACAATTCACAATATATATTAATGTTTTGGATCCGGGAGCAAAATGTAACATCTCCAAGTTTGCAGATGGTACTACGTTGGGTGGGAGGGCGAACTGTGCCAAGGAGGAAGAGATCCTACAGCATGATCTGGACATGTTGGGTGAGTGGGCAAATCAATGGGAGATGATTTGGATAAGTGTGCGGTTATTCACTTTGGAAGCAAAAACAGGAAGGCAGATTCCTCCCTGATGGCTGTAAATTGGGAGAGGGGAGTGTGCAGCGGGAGCTGGTTGTCCCTGTGCACCAATCGCTGAAGGTAAGCATGCAGGTGCAGCAGGCGGTAAAGAAGGCTAATGGTAGGTTGCCCTTCATTGTGAGAGGTTTCATGTATAGACAAAGGGATGCATTGCTGCAATTATACAGGCCCTTGGTGAGGCCACACCTAGAATATTGTTTGCAGTTTTGGTCTTCCTTTCTGAGGGATGATGTAGTCGCTCTCTAAGGAGTGCATGCAAATGTTTACCAAGCTGATTCCAGGGAAGGCGTGACTGGCATATAAGGAGAGATTGACTAGGTTCGGATTGTTCTCGCTTGAGTTAAGAAGAATTAGGGGGATCTCATCGAGCCGTCTAACAGGACTTGTTTGGATACATGCAAGGAAGATGTTCTCAATGGTGGGTGTGTACAGAACCAGTGGTCACAGTCTGAGGATTCTGGGATTTCGGACAGAGATAAGGAAACATTTCTTCACCCAAAGAGAGGTGAGTCAAATGCCTGCAATTAACTCAGTAGTTCGTGCCATGATTTCATCGAGGTTATCAGCCCTTGGGAATCAATTCATCACCTCACATTTATTCAAATTAAACTGCACCTGCCATTCATCGGCCCACTGCCCAAATGGTCAAGATCCTGTTGAAAGCTCATATTACATTCTTCACCAGCCACTATGCCCCAATCTTGGTGTGGTCTGCAAACTTCCTAAAAATGCCTCCTACATTCTCATCCAAATCATTAATATACATAATAAGTAACAGTGGACCCAGCACCAATCCCTGAGGCACGCCACTGACCAGAGGCCTCCAGTTTGAGAAAGAACCCTCCACAGCCAATTTCGGTCGCCAAGCCAAT
Organism: Scyliorhinus torazame; assembly: GCF_047496885.1. Taxonomy (NCBI): domain Eukaryota; kingdom Metazoa; phylum Chordata; class Chondrichthyes; order Carcharhiniformes; family Scyliorhinidae; genus Scyliorhinus; species Scyliorhinus torazame. Next base: position 56,396,129 of record NC_092729.1, on the reverse strand, counting down.
TTTGTATCCAATTGGCTACCTCCCGCTGGATTCCGTGAGATGTCACCTTTTGCAACAACCTACCATGCAGAACTTTGTCAAAGGCCTTACTGATGTCCATGTGGACAACATCGAAAGGACTGCCATCATCTACCTTCCTGGTTACTCCTTCAAAAACCTCAGTCAAAATCGTGAGAAATTACTTTCCCCTTACAAAACGATGCTAACTTTCCCAAATTAGCCCTTGCCTGTCTAAATGTCTGTAGATCCTGTCCCTGAGAATACCTTATATCAATTTACCCACTACAGAAGTAAGGCTAACCGGTCTAAAGTTCCAGGGATTATCCCTACAGCCCTTCTTAAACAAGGGCATAACATTTGCTACCATCCAATCTTCAGGCGCCTCTCCTGTGGCTGTCGTGATTCAATTATCTCAGCCAGGGGCGGCAATTTCCTCACGAGTCCCCTACAACGCCCTGGGATACATTTCATCAGGTCCCTGGGATTTATCTATCTCTATGCGCTTCAATACCTCCAGCACCAACTTCTCTGCAATATGTGCACTCCTCAAAACATCGCTTTTTATTTCCCTAACATTCGTGGCATTTCCAGCAGAAAATACTGACGAGAAATATTCATTTTGGACATCTCCAATCCCTTGTGAATCTGCACATAGTTGACCTTGTTTATCCTTAAGAGGCCCTACCCTCTCCCTAGTCACGCTTTTACCCTCTATGTATCTGTAAAACCTTTTTTTGGATTTTCTTTGCCTTATCTGCCAAGACAATCTCATGTCCCCTTCTTGCCCTCCTTATTTCTCTCTTTACTCCGACAAGCCCGATACTCTTGAAGGGATTCGTGTGATCCCGGATGACTATATATATCATATGATTCCTTCCGTACCATGGCCTCAATATCCCGAGTCATCCATTATCCCTCCTTTTAAAATCTATATGTCTCTGATTTCAGATGAACAACTGTTCTCGCTTCAACTGCTGTTGTGGAGAGAGTTGCAAACCGCTACCTGCCATTGAGCGATGCGGTGTTTCCTAACATCTTTACTGAACAGTCTCCCCTTAAATTTTAGACTAAATTTCCAACCAGTGTATTGCGTTTCATGGCCTTGGACTAATTTTAAAGAAAAGTATAAACTAAATGCTACAAATTTTAAACGGGACCATACTCCGAATAATTTCTCCCACATGTGCGTCTGTAATAGCAGGGAGCAAGAATGATTCAGATGATCAAATGGTTTTATTTCACTAGGCAGAGCTGCCTGATTGGCTAAGCTACTAAGAAAGAACAGCTGGATGTCTGGATTGGCTATCAGTCAAACGTTAGAATATTTTGTTTGGTGAATACAGCTATCAGTCACATCGCAAACTCAAAAATAGGCTGAGAGTGGCTTGCTGGATGAATGAATCTCCAGCGTGACGTCAGATATTTGATAAGCAGCTGGTGGAAACCTATGCATAATGAATGCAGCTGTGGATTACAATGCAACCTCAAACAATGCCTGCGATGCATGTTGCTTCCTGACTGAAGTCATGTTTGCAGTATGACTTCCGAGATCTGACAGTCCCAGCTGTCGGTCACAGTCTCAGCTGGCTGATTGGCTGTTTGGCTGAGGGAACTCCCGGCAGCAACGGACCATTGTCCTTTACTGAGACTGCCGGTCGCCAGTTCCTGGTGCTCCCAGCTCGGTGAAAGCGGCTGTCAGTAGTGGAGGTAGGGATTGATCCACTCCAGCAGGCCCGACTTCTTACCTATAAATGTTCACTCCTCGTTGTTATATGCCGTTTGTCTGTTGCGAATTTGTAGATGCACCTTCAATTCAGTTAGTTCGACTGTACAACTGACTCTCGCCAGTGATATCCTATCACAAGTGATCTTTGTTGACCAATTTATTAATTGATGTAACCGGATACATTGCCGCCTTCTTGACCTGCTCTCTGAACTTTGACTGAGTCACGCCGTAAATAAATGTGTTTGTGCAGCAACTTAAATTACGCAGCATCCATCCAGGAACCATGGTTGACAAGAGAGGTTGAATGTCTTGTTAAGAGGAAAAAGGAGACTTATGTAAGGCTGAGGAAACAAGGTTCAGGCAGGGCATTGGAGGGATACAAGATAGCCAGGAGGGAACTGAAGAAAGGGATTAGGAGAGCTAAGAGAGGGCATGAACAATCTTTGGCGGGTAGGATCAAGGAAAACCCCAAGGCCTTATACAGATATGTGAGAAATATGAGAATGACTAGAGTGAGGGTAGGTCCGATCAAGGACAGTAGCGGGAGATTGTGTATTGAGTCTGAAGAGATAGGAGAGGTCTTGAACGAGTACTTTTCTTCTGTATTTACAAATGAGAGGGGCGATATTTTTGGAGAGGACAGTGTGAAACAGATTGGTAAGCTCGAGGAAATACTTGCTCGGAAGGAAGATGTGTTGGGCATTTTGAAAAACTTGAGGATAGACAAGTCCCCCGGGCCTGACGGGATATATCCAAGGATTCTATGGGAAGCAAGAGATGAAATTGCAGAGCCGTTGGCAATGATCTTTTCGTCCTCACTGTCAACAGGGATGGTACCAGGGGATTGGAGAGTGGCGAATGTCGTGCCCCTGTTCAAAAAAGGGACTAGGGATAAACCTGGGAATTATAGGCCAGTTAGTCTTACTTCGGTGGTAGGCAAAGTAATGGAAAGGGTACTGAAGGATAGGATTTCTGAGCATCTGGAAAGACACTGCTTGATTAGGGATAGTCAGCACGGATTTGTGAGGGGTATGTCTTGCCTTACAAATCTTATTGAATTCTTTGAGGAGGTGACCAAGCATGTGGATGAAGGTAAAGCAGTGGATGTAGTGTACATGGATTTTAGTAAGGCATTTGATAAAGTTTCCCATGGTAGGCTTATGCAGAAATTAAGGAGGCATGGGATAGTGGGAAATTTGGCCAGTTGGATAACGAACTGGCTAACCGATAGAAGTCAGAGAGTGGTGGTGGATGGCAAATATTCAGCCTGGATCCCAGTTACCAGTGGCGTCCCGCAGGGATCAGTTCTGGGTCCTCTGCTGTTTGTGATTTTCATTAATGACTTGGATGATGGAGTTCAAGGGTGGGTCAGTAAATTTGCAGACGATACGAAGATTGGTGGAGTTGTGGATAGTAAGGAGGGCTGTTGTCGGCTGCAAAGAGACATAGATAGGATGCAGAGCTGGGCTGAGAAGTGGCAGATGGAGTTTAACCCTGAAAAGTGTGAGGTTGTCCATTTTGGAAGGACAAATATGAATGCGGAATACAGGGTTAACGGTAGAGTTCTTGTCAATGTGGAGGAGCAGAGAGATCTTGTGGTCTATGTTCATACATCTTTGAACGTTGCCACTCGAGTGGATAGAGCTGTGAAGAAGGCCTGTGGTGTGCTCGCGTTCATTAACAGAGGGATTGAATTTAAGAGCCGTGAGGTGATGATGCAGCTGTACAAAACTTTGGTAAGGCCACATTTGGAGTACTGTGTACAGTTCTGGTCGCCTCATTTTAGGAAGGATGTGGAAGCTTTAGAAAAGGTGCAAAGAAGATTTACCAGGATGTTGCCTGGAATGGAGAGTAGGTCTTACGAGGAAAGGTTGAGGGTGCTAGGCCTTTTCTCATTAGAACGGAGAAGGATGAGGGGCGACTTGATAGAGGTTTATAAGATGATCAGGGGAATAGATAGAGTAGACAGTCAGAGACTTTTCCCCCGGTGGAACAAACCATTACAAGGGGACATAAATTTAAGATGAAAGGTGGAAGATATAGGAGGGATATCAGAGGTAGGTTCTTTACCCACAGAGTAGTGGGGGCATGGAATGCACTGCCTGTGGAAGTAGTTGAGTCGGAAACATTAGGGACCTTCAAGCAGCTATTGGATAGGTACATGGATTACGGTTAAATGATATAGTGGAGATTTATTTGTTCTCAAGAGCAGCACGGTAGCATTGTGGATAGCACAATTGCTTCACAGCTCCAGGATCCCAGGTTCGATTCCGGGTTGGGTCACTGACTGTGCGGAGTCTGCACGTCCTCCCCGTGTCTGCGTGGGTTTCCTCCGGGTGATCCGGTTTCCTCCCACAATCCAAAGATGTGCGGGTTAGGTGAATTGGCCAATGATAAATTGCCCTTAATGTCCAAATTGCCCTTGGTGTTGGGTGGGGGTGTTGGGTTTGGGTGGGGTGCTCTTTCCGGGGGCCGGTGCGGGCTCGGGGGGCCGGGTGGCCTCCTTCTGCACTGTAGATTCAATGATAATCTATGATTAATCTAGGACAAAGGTTCGGCACAACATCGTGGGCCGAAGGGCCTGTTCTGTGCTGTATTTTCTATGTTCTATGATCCTGTATAAGAGCGAAAGTAACAGGGTAGTTGTTATGGGAGACTTTAACTTTCCAAATATTGACTGGTAAAGATATAGTTCGAGTACATTAGATGGATCGTTTTTTGTACAGTGTGTGCAGGAGGGTTTCCTGACACAATATGTTGACAGACCAACAAGAGGCGAGGGCACGTTGGATTTGGTATTGGGTAATGAACCAGGCCAGGTGTTGGTTTTGGAGGTAGAGAGCACGTTGGGGACAGTGACCACAATTCGGTGCCGTTTACGTTAATGATGGAAAGGGATAAGTATACAACGCAGGGCAAGCGTTATAGCTGGGGGGGGGGGGGGGGGGGGAAGGGGGCGGGGGGCGGGGAGGGCAATTATGATGTCATTAGACGTGACTTGGGGGGGGGGGAGAAGGTGGAGAAGCAGGCTGCAAGTGTTGGGCACACTGGATAAGTGGAGCTTGTTCAAGGATCAGCTACCGCATGTTCTTGATATGTATGTACCGGTCAGGCAGGGAGGAAGGCGTAGAGCGAGGAAACCGTGGTTTACCAAAGAAGTGGATTATCTTGTTAAGAGGAAGAAGGAGGCCTATGTGAAGATGAGGTGTGAAGTTTCAGTTGGGGCGATGGATAGTTATAAGGTAGCGAGGAAGGATCTAAAGAGAGAGCTAAGACGAGCAAGGAGGTGACATGAGAAGTATTTGGCAGGAAGGATCAAAGAAAACCCAAAAACTTTCTATAGGTATGTCAGGAATAAGCGAATGCCTTGGGAAAGAGTAGGACCAGTCAAGGACAGGGATGGGAAGTTGTGTGTGGAGTCTGACGAGATAGGAGAGATACTAAATGAATATTTTTCGTCAGTATTCACTCAGGAAAAAGATAATGTTTTGAAGGAGAATGCTGAGACCCAGGCTATTAGATAGATGGCATTGAGCAACGTAGGGAAGAGTTGTTGGCAATTCTGGACAGGCTGAAAATAGATAAGTCCCCGGGGCCTGATGGGATTTATCCTAGGATTCTCTGGGAGGCCAGGGAAGAGATTGCTGGACCTTTCGCTTTGATTTTTATGTCATCGTTGGCTACAAGAATAGTGCCAGAGGACTGGAGGATAGCAAATGTGGTCCCCTTGTTCAAAAAGGGGAGCAGAGATAACAACTATAGACCGGTGAGCCTCACGTCTGTAGTGGGTAAAGTCTTGGAGGGGATTATAAGAGACAAGATTTATAATCATCTAGATAGGAATAATATGATCAGGGATAGTCAGCATGGCTTTGTGAAGGGTATGTCATGCCTCACAAACCTTATCGAGTTCTTCGAGAAGGTGACTGAACAGGTAGACGAGGGTAGAGCAGTTGATGTGGTGTATCTGGATTTCAGTAAAGCGTTTGATAAGGTTCCCCACGGTAGGCTATTGCATTAAATACGGAGGTTGGGGATTGAGGGTAATTTAGAGATGTGGATCAGAAATTGGCTAGCTGAAAGAAGACCGAGGGTGGTGGTTGATGGGAAATGTTCAGAATGGAGTTCAGTTACAAGTGGCGTACCACAAGGATCTGTTCTGGGGCCGTTGCTGTTTGTCATTTTTATAAATGACCTAGAGGAGTGTGCAGAAGGGTGGGTGAGTAAATTTGCAGACGACACTAAAGTCGGTGGTGTTGTCGACAGTGCGGAATGATGTTGCAGGTTACAGAGGGACATAGATAAGCTGCAGAGCTGGGCTGAGAGGTGGCAAATGGAGTTTAACGTAGAGAAGTGTGAGGTGATTCACTTTGGAAGGAATAACAGGAATGCGGAATATTTGGCTAATGGTAAAGTTCTTGGAAGTGTGGATGAGCAGAGGGATCTCGGTGTCCATGTACATCGATCCCTGAAAGTTGCCACCCAGGTTTATAGGGTTGTGAAGAAGGCCTATGGTGTGTTGGCCTTTATTGGTAGAGGGATTGAGTTCCATAGTCATGAGGTCAAGTTGCAGCTGTACAAAACTCTGGTACGGCTCCATTTGGAGTATTGCGTACAGTTCTGGTCACCTAATTATAGGAAGGATGTGGAAGCTTTGGAGCGGGTGCAGAGGAGATTTACCAGGATGTTGCCTGCTTATGGAGGGAAAATCTTATGAGGAAAGGCTGATGGACTTGAGGTTGTTTTCGTTGGAGAGAAGAAGGTTAAGAGGAGACTTAATAGAGGCATACAAAATGATCAGAGGGTTGGATAGGGTGGACAGTGAGAGCCTTCTCTCGCGGATGGAAATGGCTAGCACGAGGGGACATAGCCTTAAACTGAGGGGTAATAGATATAGGACAGAGGTCAGAGGTAGGTCCTTTACGCAAAGAGTGGTGCGGCCGTGGAATGCCCTACCTGCAATAGGAGTGAACTCGCCAACCTTGAGGGCATTTAAAAGTTTATTGGATAAGCATATGGAAGATACTGGCATCGTGTAGGTTAGATGGCTTTTTTTTTTGATTTCCCATGTCGGTGCACCATCGTGGACCGAAGGGCCTGCACTGCGCTGTTTCGTTCTATGTTCTATGTTCTAAATGCGTGTTTAGCCCCGACCGTCTAGCCATCTTTGGCTACGTAGTGCGAAATGGAGTGATAGGCCCAGACCCCGAACACATGCGCCCCCTCATGGAGTTCCCCCTCCCCCACTGCTCCAAGCCCCTGAAACACTGCCTGGGCTTTTTCTCTTGTTATGCCCAGTGGGTCCCCAACTCCGCGGACAAGGCCTGTCCGCTAATTTAGTCCACGGTCTTTCCCCTGTCGGCAGAGGCCCGCCAGGCCTTCAGCCGCATCAAAACGGATATCGCAAAGGCCACGATGCACGCCATCGACGAGTCCCTCCTGTACCCACTGTACATAAAGATTTACTGCCCAGGGACCACTGTAAATAGTGATATACTACCCAGGGACCACGGTAAATAATGATATACTACCCAGGGGCCACAGCAAATAATGATGTCTTACCAGGGACCACTGTAAATAAAGGTTTACTGCCCAGGGACCACTGTAAATAAAGTCATACTACACAGTGACCACTGTAAATAATGATATTCTAACCAGAGACAACTGTAAATAATGATAAATTAGCTACGGACCACTATAAATTATGATACACTAGCAGCGACTACTGTAAATAATGATATACTGCCCAGGGACCACTGTAAATAATGATATACTGCCCAGGGACCACTGTAAATAATGATATATTGCCCAGGGACCACTGTGAATAATGATATTCTGCCCAGGGATCACTGTAAATAATGATATACTGCCCAGGGACCACTGTAAATAATGATATACTTCCCAGGGACCACTGTAAATAATGATATATTGCCCAGCGACCACTGTGAATAATGATATATTGCCCAGGGACCACTGTGAATAATGATATATTCCCCAGGGACCACTGTGAATAATGATATGCTGCCCTGGGCCCACTGTAAATAATGAGATACTACCCAGGGACCACTGTAAATAATGGTAAACTAACCACAGACCACTGTGAATAAAGATTAACTGCTCAGGGACCACTGTAAACAATGGTATACTACACGGGCCTCTCTATATAATGATGTACGACCCAGGGACCACTGTAAATATTGATATGCTACCCAGGAACAACTGTTAATAATGATAAACTGCCCACCACCACTGTAAATAATGATTAACTACTCAAGGTCGACTGTAAATAATGATATACTGCCCAGGGATCATTGGAAATAAAGATATAATGCCCAGATCCCACTGTTAATAATGATATACTACCCAGGAACCACTGTAAATAATGATATACTATCCAGGAACCACTGTAAATAATGATTTACTGCCCAGGGAGCACTGTAAATAATGATATACTACCCAGGAACCACTGTAAATAATGGTATACTATCCAGGAACCACTGTAAATAATGATATACAACCCAGGGAGCACTGTAAATAATGATATACTACCCATGGACCACTGTAAATAATGATATACTACCCTGGGACCACTGCAAATAATGATATACTACCCAGGGACCACTGTAAATAATGATATACTACCCAGGGACACTGTAGCTAATGATATACTTCCCATTGACCACTGAAAAGAATGATATACTACTCAGGGGCAACTGTGAATAATGATGTCCTGCACAGGGACCACTCTAAATAATGATATCCTACCCAGGGACCACACTAATAATGATAAACTACCCAGGGACCACTGTAAATAATTATATATTACTCAGGGACCACTGAAAATAACGAAATACTGCCAAGGGACCACTCTAAACAATGATATGCCGCCCAGGGACAACAGTAAATAATGATATACAGCACAGGGACCAGTTTTAATAATGATATTCTACCCAGGGACCACAGTAAATAGTGATATTCTACACCGGGACCAGTGTAAATAATGATATAATACCCAGAGACCAGTGTAAATAATGATATACTGCACAGGGACCACTGAAAATAATGAAATACTGCGCAGGGACCACTGTAAAGAATGATATTCTGCCCAGAGACCACTGTAAATAATGATATACTACCCAGGGACCACTGTAAATAATGATATTCTACCCAGGGACCACTGTAAATAATGATATTCTACCCAGGGACCACTGTAAATAATGATATTCTACCCAGGGATCACTGTAAATACTGATATTCTACCCAGGGACCACTGTAAATAATGAGATAATACCCAGGGGCCATTGTAGATACTGATATACCACTCAGGGACAACTATAAATAATGATATTCTACCCATGGACCACTGTAAATAATGATATACTGCACAGGGACCACTGTAAATAATGATATTCTACACAGGAACCACTGTAAATAATGATATACTGCCCAGGGACCACTGTAAATAATGATATTCTACCGACGGACCACTGTAAATAATGGTATTCTTCCCAGGGACCGTTGTAAAGAATGATATTCTCCCCAGTGACCACAGTAAATAATGATATAATACCCAGGGACCATTGTAGATACGGATATACTACCCAGAGACAACTGTAAATAATGAGATACTTCCCAGCGACCACTGTAAATAATGATATACTACCCAGGGACCACTCTAAATAATGATATACTACACAGGGACCACTGTAAATAATGATACACTACCAAGGGACCACTGTAAATAATGATATTCCTCCCAGGGACCACTGTAAATAATGATATACTGCCTAGGGACCACTGTAAATACAGATATTCTACACAGGAACCACTGTAAATAATGATATACTGCCCAGGGACCACTGTAAATAATGAGATTCTACACAGGAACCACTGTAAATAATGATCTACTGCCCAGGGACAACTCTATATAATGATATTCTACCCAGAAGCACTGTAAATAATGATATACTGCCCAGGGACCACTGTAAATAATGATCTTCCACCCAGGGACCACTGTAAATAATGACATTCTACACAGGGACCACGGTAAATAATGATACTCTACCCAGGGACCACTGTAAATAATGATATTCTACCCAGGGTCCACTGTAAATGATGAGACAATACCCAGGCACCATTGTAGATACTGGTATACCACTCAGGGACCATTGCAAATAATGATGTTCTCCCCAGGGACCACAGTAAATAATGATATAATACCCAGGGACCATTGTAGATACGGATATATTGCCCAGAGACAACTGTAAATAATGAGATACTCCCAGGGACCACTGTAAATAATGATATTCTTCCCAGGGACACTGTAAATAATGATATACTACCCAGGGACCACTGTAAATAATGATAAATTACCCACGGACCACTGTAAATGATGATACACTACCAAGGGACCACTGTAAATAATGATATTCTACCCAGGAACCACTGTAAATAATGATATACTGCCCAGGGACCACTGTAAATATAGATAATCTACACAGGAACCACTTAAAATAATGATATACTGACCAGGGACCACTGTAAATAATGATATTCTACACAAGAACCACTGTAAATAATGATATTCTGCCCAGGGACCACTGTAATTAATGATATTCTACCCAGGGACCACTGTAAATAATGATATGCTACCCAGGGACCACTGTAAATAATGATATTCTACACAGGAACCACTGTAAATAATAATATACTGCCCAGGGGTCACGGTAAATAAAGATTTTCTACACAGGGACCACTGTAAATAATGATATTCTACCCACGGACCACTGTAAATGATGGTATTCTGCCCAGGGACCGTTGTAAATAATGATATTCTCCCCAGTGACCACAGTAAATAATGATATAATACCCAGGGACCATTGTAGATACGGATATACTACCCAGAGACAACTATAAATAATGAGATACTTCCCAGAGACCACTGTAAATAATGATATACTACCCAGGGACCACTCTAAATAATGATATACTACCCAGGGACCACTGTAAATAATGATACACTACCTAGGGACCACTGTAAATAATGATATTCCTCCCAGGGACCACTGTAAATAATGATATACTGCCTAGGGACCACTGTAAATACAGATATTCTACACAGGAACCACTCTAAATAATGATATGCTGCCCAGGGACCACTGTAAGTAATGATATTCTACACAGGAACCACTGTAAATAATGATATACTGCCCAGGGACCACTGTAAATAATGATATTCTACACAGGAACCACTGTAAATAATGATATACTGCCCATGGACAACTCTATGTTATGATATTCACCCAGAAGCACTGTAAATAATGACGTACTGCCCATGGACCACTGTAAATAATGATATTCCACCCAGGGGCCACTGTAAATAATGACATTCTACCCAGGGACCACGGTAAATAATGATACTCTACCCAGGGACCACTGTAAATAATGATATTCTACACAGGGACCACTGTAAATAATGAGACAATACCCAGGCACCATTGTAGATACTGGTATACCACTCAGGGACCATTGCAAATAATGATATTCTCCCCAGGGTCCACAGTAAATAATGATATAATACCCAGGGACCATTGTAGATACGGATATATTACCCAGAGACAACTGTAAATAATGAGATACTTCCCAGGGGCCACTGTAAATAATGATATTCTCCCCAGTGACAACAGTAAATAATGATATAATACCCAGGGATCATAGAACATAGAACATAGAACATAGAAAATACAGCACAGAACAGGCCCTTCGGCCCACGATGTTGTGCCGAACCATTGTAGATACGGATATACTACCCAGAGACAACTGTAAATAATGTGATACTTCCCAGGGACCACACTAATAATGATAAACTACCCAGGGACCACTGTAAATAATTATATCCTACCCAGGGACCACTGAAAATAACGAAATACTGCCCAGGGACCACTCTAAATAATGATATGCCGCCCAGGGACAACAGTAAATAATGATATACAGCACAGGGACCAGTTTTAATAATGATATTCTACCCAGGGACAACAGTAAATAGTGATATTCTACCCCGGGACCAGTGTAAATAATGATATAATACCCAGAGCCCAGTGTAAATAATGATATACTGCACAGGGACCACTGAAAATAATGAAATACTGCGCAGGGACCACTGTAAAGAATGATATTCTGCCCAGAGACCACTGTAACTAATGATATACTACCCACGGACCGCTGTAAATAATGATATTCTACCCAGGAACCACTGTAAATAATGATATTCTACCCAGGGACCACTGCAAATAATGATATTCTACCCAGGGATCACTGTAAATACTGATATTCTACCCAGGGACCACTGTAAATAATGAGATAATACCCAGGGACCATTGTAGATAATGATATACTACTCAGGGACAACTATAAATAATGATATTCTACCCATGGACCACTGTAAATAATGATATACTGCACAGGGACCACTGTAAATAATGATATTCTACACAGGAACCACTGTAAATAATGATATACTGCCCAGGGACCACTGTAAATAATGATATTCTACCCACGGACCACTGTAAATAATGGTATTCTACCCAGGGACCGTTGATATTCTCCCCAGTGACCACAGTAAATAATGATATAATACCCAGGGACCATTGTAGATACGGATATACTACCCAGGGATAACTGTAAATAATGAGATACTTCCCAGGGACCACTGAAAATAATGATATACTATCCAGGGACCACTCTAAATAATGATATACTACCCAGGGAACTCTGTAAATAATGATACACTACCAAGGGACCACTGTAAATAATGATATTCCTCCCAGGGACCACTGTAAATAATGATATACCGCCTAGGGACCACTGTAAATACAGATATTCTACACAGGAACCACTGTAAATAATGATATAATGCCCAGGGACCACTGTAAATAATGATATTCTACACAGGAACCACGGTAAATAATGATACTCTATCCAGGGACCACGGTAAATAATGATACTCTACCCAGGGACCACTGTAAATAATGATATTCAACCCAGGGACAACTGTAAATAATGAAACAATACCCAGGCACCATTGTAGATACTGGTATACCACTCAGGGACCATTGCAAATAATGATATTCTCCCCAGGGACCACAGTAAATAATGATATAATACCCAGGGACCATTGTGGATACGGATATATTACCCAGAGACAACTGTAAATAATGAGATACTTCCCAGGGACCACTGTAAATAATGATATTCTACCCAGGGACACTGTAAATAATGATATACTACCCAGGGACCACTGTAAATAATGATATACTACCCACGGACCACTGTAAATAATGATACACTACCAAGGGAACACTGTAAATAATGATATTCTACCCAGGGACCACTCTAAATAATGATATTCTACCCAGGGGCCACTGTAAATAATGAGACAATAACCAGGCACCATTGTAGATACTGGTATACCACTCAGGGACCATTGCAAATAATGATATTCTCCCCAGGGACCACAGTAAATAATGATATAATTCCCTGGGACCATTGTAGATACGGATATATTACCCAGAGACAACTGTAAATAATGAGATACTTCCCAGGGACCACTGTAAATAATCATATTCTCCCCAGTGACAACAGTAAATAATGATATAATACCCAGGGACCATAGAACATAGAACATAGAACATAGAAAATACACAACAGAACAGGCCCTTCGGCCGACGATGTTGTGCCGAACCATTGTAGATACGGATATACTACCCAGAGACAACTGTAAATAATGTGATACTTCCCAGGGACCACACTAATAATGATAAACTACCCAGGGACCACTGTAAATAATTATATCCTACCCAGGGACCACTGAAAATAACGAAATACTGCCCAGGGACCACTCTAAATAATGATATGCCGCCCTGGGACAACAGTAAATAATGATATACAGCACAGGGACCAGTTTTAATAATGATATTCTACCCAGGACAACAGTAAATAGTGATATTCTACCCCGGGACCAGTGTAAATAATGATATAATACCCATAGCCCAGTGTAAATAATGATATACTGCACAGGGACCACTGAAAATAATGAAATACTGCGCAGGGGCCACTGTAAAGAATGAAATTCTGCCCACGGACCACTGTAAATAATGGTATTCTACCCAGGGACCGTTGATATTCTCCCCAGTGACCACAGTAAATAATGATATAATACCCAGGGACCATTGTAGATACGGATATACTACCCAGAGACAACTGTAAATAATGAGATACTTCCCAGGGACCACTGTAAATTATGATATACTACCCAGGGACCACTCTAAATAATGATATACTACCCAGGGACCTCTGTAAATAATGATACACTACCAAGGGACCACTGTAAATAATGATATTCCTCCCAGGGACCACTGTAAATAATGACATACCGCCTAGGGACCACTGTAAATACAGATATTCTACACAGGAACCACTGTAAATAATGATATACTGCCCAGGGACCACTTTAAATAATGATATTCGACACAGTAACCACTGTAAATAATGATATACTGCCCAGGGACCACTCTAAATAATGATATTCTACCCAGGTGCCACTGTAAATAATGATATACTGCCCAGGGACCAATGTAAATAATGATATTCCACCCAGGGACGACTGTAAATAATGAAATTCTACCCAGGGACCACGGTAAATAATGATATTCCACCCAGGGACGACTGTAAATAATGACATTCTACCCAGGGACCACGGTAAATAATGATACTCTACCCAGGGACCACTGTAAATAATGATATTCTACCCAGGGGCAACTGTAAATAATGAGACAATACCCAGGCACCATTGTAGATACTGGTATACCACTCATGGACCATTGCAAATAATGATATTCTCCCCAGGGACCACAGTAAATAATGATATAATACCCAGGGACCATTGTAGATACGGATATATTACCCAGAGACAACTGTAAATAACGAGATACTTCCCAGGGACCACTGTAAATAATGATATTCTCCCCAGTGACAACAGTAAATAATGATATAATACCCAGGGACCATTGTAGATACGGATGTACTACCCAGAGACAACTGTAAATAATTAGATACTTCCCAGGGACCACACTAATAATGATATACTACCCAGGGACCACTGTAAATAATTATATACTACTCAGGGACCACTGAAAATAACGAAATACTGCCCAGGGACCACTCTTAATAATGATATGCCGCCAGGGACAACAGTAAATAATGATATACAGCACAGAGACTAGTTTTAATAATGATACTCTACACAGGAACCACTGTAAATAATGATATACTGCCCAGGGACCACTGTAAATAATGATATTCTACCCACGGACCACTGTAAATAATGGTATTCTACCCTGGGACCGTTGTAAATAATGATATTCTCCCCAGTGACCACAGTAAATAATGATATAATACCCAGGGACCATTGTAGATACGGATATACTACCCAGAGACAACTGTAAATAATGAGATACTTCCCAGGGACCACTGTAAATAATGATATACTACCCAGGGACCACTCTAAATAATGATATATTACCCAGGGACCACTGTAAATAATGATACACTACCAAGGGACCACTGTAAATAATGATATGCCTCCCAGGGACCACTGTAAATAATGATATACGGCCTAGGGACCACTCTAAATACAGATATTCTACACAGGAACCACTCTAAATAATGATATACTGCCCAGGGACCACTGTAAATAATGATATTCTACACAGGAACCACTGTAAATAATGATATACTGCCCAGGGACCACTCTAAATAATGACATTCTACCCAGGGACCACGGTAAATAATGATACTCTACCCAGGGACCACTGTAAATAATGATATTCTACCCAGGGACCATTGTAAATAATGAGACAATACCCAGGCACCATTGTAGATACTGGTATACCACTCAGGGACCATTGCAAATAATGATGTTCTCCCCAGGGACCACAGTAAATAATGATATAATACCCAGGGACCATTGTAGATACGGATATATTACCCAGAGACAACTGTAAATAATGAGATACTCCCAGGGACCACTGTAAATAATGGTATTCTAACCAGGGACACTGTAAATAATGATATACTACCCAGGGACCACTGTAAATAATGTTATACTACCCACGGACCACTGTAAATGATGATACACTGCCAAGGGTCCACTGTAAATAATGATATTCTACCCAGGAACCACTGTAAATAATGATATACTGCCCAGGGACCACTGTAAATATAGATAATCTACACAGGAACCACTTAAAATATTGATATACTGACCAGGGACCACTGTAAATAATGATATTCTACACAGGAACCACTGTAAATAATGATATTCTGCCCAGGGACCACTGTAATTAATGATATTCTACCCAGGGACCACTGTAAATAATGATATGCTACCCAGGGACCACTGTAAATAATGATATTCTACACAGAAACCACTGTAAATAATAATATACTGCCCAGGGACCACTGTAAATAAAGCTTTTCTACACAGGAACCACTGTAAATAATGATATTCTACACAGGAGCCACTGTAAATAATGATATACTGCCCAGGGACCACTGTAAATAATGATATTCTACCATCGGACCACTGTAAATAATGGTATTCTGCCCAGGGACCGTTGTAAATAATAATATTCTCCCCAGTGACCACAGTAAATAATGATATAATACCCAGGGACCATTGTAGATACGGCTATACTACCCAGAGACAACTGTAAATAATGAGATACTTCCCAGAGACCACTGTAAATAATGATATACTACCCAGGGACCACTCTAAATAATGATATACTACCCAGGGACCACTGTAAATGATGATACACTACCTAGGGACCACTGTAAATAATGACATTCCTCCCAGGGAAACTGTAAATAATGATATACTGCCTAGGGACCACTGTAAATACAGATATTCTACACAGGAACCACTGTAAATAATGATATACTGCCCAGGGACCACTGTAAATAATGATATTCTACACAGGAACCACTGTAAATAATGATATACTGGCCAGGGACAACTCTATATAATGATATTCTACCCAGAAGCACTGTAAATAATGACATTCTACCCAGGGACCACGGTAAATAATGATACTCTACCCAGGGACCACTGTAAATAAT
Organism: Scyliorhinus torazame; assembly: GCF_047496885.1. Classification (NCBI taxonomy): domain Eukaryota; kingdom Metazoa; phylum Chordata; class Chondrichthyes; order Carcharhiniformes; family Scyliorhinidae; genus Scyliorhinus; species Scyliorhinus torazame. Next base: position 56,379,226 of record NC_092729.1, on the reverse strand, counting down.
GATATTCTACCCAGGGACCACTGTAAATAATGAGACAATACCCAGGCACCATTTTAGATACTGGTATACCACTCAGGGACCATTGCAAATAATGATATTCTCCCCAGGGTCCACAGTAAATAATGATATAATACCCAGGGACCATTGTAGATACGGATATATTACCCAGAGACAACTGTAAATAATGAGATACTTCCCAGGGACCACTGTAAATAATGATATTCTCCCCAGTGACAACAGTAAATAATGATATAATACCCAGGGCCCATAGAACATAGAACATAGAACATAGAACATAGAAAATACAGCACAGAACAGGCCCTTCGGCCCACGATGTTGTGCCGAACCATTGTAGATACGGATATACTACCCAGAGACAACTGTAAATAATGAGATACTTCCCAGGGACCACACTAATAATGATATACTACCCAGGGACCACTGTAAATAATTATATACTACCCAGGGACCACTGAAAATAACGAAATACTGCCCAGGGACCACTCTTAATAATGATATGCCGCCAGGGACAACGGTAAAGAATGATATACAGCACAGGGACTAGTTTAATAATGATATTCTACCCAGGGACAAAAGTAAATAGTGATATTCTACACCGGGACCAGTGTAAATAATGAAATAATACCCATAGCCCAGTGTAAATAATGATATACTGCACAGGGACCACTGAAAATAATGAAATACTGCGCAGGGACCACTGTAAAGAATGATATTCTACCCAGAGACCACTGTAAATAATGATATACTGCCCAGGGACCACTGTAAATAACGATATTCTACCCAGGAACCACTGTAAATAATGATATTGTACCCAGGGACCACTGCAAATAATGACATTCTACCCAGGGATCACGGTAAATACTGATATTCTACCCAGGGACCACTGTAAATAATGAGATAATACCCAGGGACCATTGTAGATACTGATATACCACTCAGGGACAACTATAAATAATGATATTCTACCCATGGACCACTGTAAATAATGATATACTGCACAGGGACCACTGTAAATAATGATATTCTACACAGGAACCACTGTAAATAATGATATACTGCCCAGGGACCACTGTAAATAATGATATTCTACCCACGGACCACTGTAAATAATGGTATTCTACCCAGGGACCGTTGTAAATAATGATATTCTGCCCAATGACCACAGTAAATAATGATATAATACCCAGGGACCATTGTAGATACGGATATACTACCCAGAGACAACTGTAAATAATGAGATACTTCCCAGGGACCACTGTAAATAATGATATACTACCCAGGGACCACTCTAAATAATGATATATTACCCAGGGACCACTGTAAATAATGATACACTACCAAGGGACCACTGTAAATAATGATATACTGCCCAGGGACCACTGTAAATAATGATATACTGCCTAGGGACCACTGTAAATACAGATATTATACACAGGAACCACTCTAAATAATGATATACTGCCCAGGGACCACTGTAAATAATGATATTCTACACAGGAACCACTGCAAATAATGATATACTGCCCAGGGACCACTCTAAATAATGATATTCTACACAGGGGCCACTGTAAATAATGATATACTGCCCAGGGACCACTGTAAATAATGATATTCCACCAAGGGACCATTGTAAATAATGACATTCTACCCAGGGACCACGGTAAATAATGATACTCTACCCAGGGACCACTGTAAATAATGATGTTCTACCCAGGGACCACTGTAAATAATGAGACAATACCCAGGCACCATTGTAGATACTGGTATACGACTCAGGGACCATTGCAAATAATGATGTTCTCCCCAGGGACCACAGTAAATAATGGTAAAATACCCAGGGACCATTGTAGATACGGATATATTACCGAGAGACAACTGTAAATAATGAGATACTTCCCAGGGACCACTGTAAAGAATGATATTCTACCCAGGTACACTGTAAATAATGATATACTACCCAGGGACCACTGTAAATAATGGTATAATACCCAGGGACCATTGTAGATACGGATTTATTACCCAGAGACAACTGTAAATAATGAGATACTTCCCAGGGACCACTGTAAATAATGATATTCTACCCAGGGACACTGTAAATAATGATATACTACCCAGGGACCACTCTAAATAATGATATACTACCCAGGGACCACTGTAAATGATGATACACTACCTAGGGACCACTGTAAATAATGATATTCCTCCCAGGGACCACTGTAAATAATGATATACTGCCTAGGGACCACTGTAAATACAGATATTCTACACAGGAACCACTGTAAATAATGATATACTGCCCAGGGACCACTGTAAATAATGATATTCTACACAGGAACCACTGTAAATAATGATATACTGGCCAGGGACAACTCTAGATAATGATATTCTACCCAGAAGCACTGTAAATAATGACATTCTACCCAGGGACCACGGTAAATAATGATACTCTACCCAGGGACCACTGTAAATAATGATATTCTCCCCAGTGACAACAGTAAATAATGATATAATACCCAGGGCCCATAGAACATAGAACATAGAACATAGAAAATACAACACAGAACAGGCCCTTCGGCCCACGATGTTGTGCCGAACCATTGTAGATACGGATATACTACACAGAGACAACTGTAAATAATGTGATACTTCCCAGAGACCACACTAATAATGATAAACTACCCAGGGACCACTGTAAATAATTATATCCTACCCAGGGACCACTGAAAATAACGAAATACTGCCCAGGGACCACTCTAAATAATGATATGCAGCCCAGGGACAACAGTAAATAATGATATACAGCACAGGGACCAGTTTTAATAATGATATTCTACCCAGGGACAACAGTAAATAGTGATATTCTACTCCGGGACCAGTGTAAATAATGATATAATACCCATAGCCCAGTGTAAATAATGATATACTGCACAGGGACCACTGAAAATAATGAAATACTGCGCAGGGACCACTGTAAAGAATGATATTCTGCCCAGAGACCACTGTAAATAATGATATACTACCCACGGACCACTGTAAATAATGATATTCTACCCAGGAGCCACTGTAAATAATGATATTCTACCCAGGGACCAGTGCAAATAATGATATTCTACCCAGGGATCACTGTAAATACTGATATTCTACCCAGGGACCACTGTAGATAATGAGATAATACCCAGGGACCATTGTAGATAATGATATAATACTCAGGGACAACTATAAATAATGATATTCTACCCATGGACCACTGTAAATAATGATATACTGCACAGGGACCACTGTAAATAATGATATTTTACCCAGGGACACTGTAAATAATGATATACTACCCAGGGACCACTGTAAATAATGATATACTACCCACGGACCACTATAAATAATGTTACACTACCAAGGGAACACTGTAAATAATGATATTCTACCCAGGAACCACTGTAAATAATGATATACTGCCCAGGGACCACTGTAAATATAGATAATCTACACAGGAACCACTTTAAATAATGATATACTACCCAGGAACCACTTTAAATAATTATGTACTACCCAGGGACCACTGAAAATAACGAAATACTGCCCAGGGACCACTCTTAATAATGATATGCCGCCAGGGACAACGGTAAATAATGATATACAGCACAGGGACTAGTTTAATAATGATATTCTACCCAGGGACAAAAGTAAATAGTGATATTCTACACCGGGACCAGTGTAAATAATGAAATAATACCCATAGCCCAGTGTAAATAATGATATACTGCACAGGGAACACTGAAAATAATGAAATACTGCGCAGGGACCACTGTAAAGAATGATATTCTACCCAGAGACCACTGTAAATAATGATATACTGCCCAGGGACCACTGTAAATAATGATATTCTACACAGGAACCACTGTAAATAATGATATTGTACCCAGGGACCATTGTAGATACTGATATACCACTCAGGGACAACTATAAATAATGATATTCTACCCATGGACCACTGTAAATAATGATATACTGCACAGGGACCACTGTAAATAATGATATTCTACACAGGAACCACTGTAAATAATGATATACTGCCCAGGGACCACTGTAAGTAATGATATTATACCCACGGACCACTGTAAATAATGGTATTCTACCCAGGGACCGTTGTAAATAATGATATTCTCCCCATGACCACAGTAAATAATGATATAATACCCAGGGACCATTGTAGATACGGATATACTACCCAGAGACAACTGTAAATAATGAGATACTTCCCAGGGACCACTGTAAATAATGATATACTACCCAGGGACCACTCTAAATAATGATATATTACCCAGGGACCACTGTAAATAATGATACACTACCAAGGGACCACCGTAAATAATGATATACTGCCCAGGGACCACTGTAAATAATGATATACTGCCTAGGGACCACTGTAAATACAGATATTATACACAGGAACCACTCTAAATAATGATATACTGCCCAGGGACCACTGTAAATAATGATATTCTACACAGGAACCACTGTAAATAATGATATACTGCCCAGGGACCACTCTAAATAATGATATTCTACACAGGGGCCACTGTAAATAATGATATACTGCCCAGGGACCACTGTAAATAATGATATTCCACCAAGGGACCACTGTAAATAATGACATTCTACCCAGGGACCACGGTAAATAATGATACTCTACCCAGGGACCACTGTAAATAATGATATTCTACCCAGGGACCACTGTAAATAATGAGACAATACCCAGGCACCATTGTAGATACTGGTATACCACTCAGGGACCATTGCAAATAATGATGTTCTCCCCAGGGACCACAGTATATAATGGTATAATACCCAGGGACCATTGTAGATACGGATATATTACCCAGAGACAACTGTAAATAATGAGATACTTCCCAGGGACCACTGTAAATAATGATATTCTACCCAGGGACACTGTAAATAATGATATACTACCCAGGGACCACTGTAAATAATGATATACTACCCACGGACCACTGTAAATAATGATACACTACCAAGGGAACACTGTAAATAATGATATTCTACCCAGGAACCACTGTAAATAATGATATACTGCCCAGGGACCACTGTAACTATAGATAATCTACACAGGAACCACTTTAAATAATGATATACTGACCAGGGACCACTGTAAATAATGATATTCTACACAGGAACCACTGTAAATAATGATATTCTGCCCAGGGACCACTGTAATTAATGATATTCTACCCAGGGACCACTGTAAATAATGATATGCTACCCAGGGACCACTGTAAATAATGATATTCTACCCAGGGACCACTGTAAATAATAATATTGTACCCAGGGACCACTGCAAATAATGATATTCTACCCAGGGATCACGGTAAATACTGATATTCTACCCAGGGACCACTGTAAATAATGAGATAATACCCAGGGACCATTGTAGATACTGATATACCACTCAGGGACAACGATAAATAATGATATTCTACCCATGGACCACTGTAAATAATGATATACTGCACAGGGACCACTGTAAATAATGATATTCTACCCACGGACCACTGTAAATAATGGTATTCTACCCAGGGACCGTGGTAAACAATGATATTCTCCCCAGTGACCACAGTAAATAATGATATAATACCCAGGGACCATTGTAGATACGGATATACTACCCAGAGATAACTGTAAATAATGAGATACTTCCCAGGGACCACGGTAAATAATGATATACTACCCAGGGACCACTCTAAATAATGATATATTACCCAGGGACCACTGTAAATAATGATACACTACCAAGGGACCACTGTAAATAATGATATTCCTCCCAGGGACCACTGTAAATAATGATATACTGCCTAGTGACCACTGTAAATACAGATATTATACACAGGAACCACTCTAAATAATGATATACTGCCCAGGGACCACTGTAATTAATGATATTCTACACAGGAACCACTGTAAATAATGATATACTGCCCAGGGACCACTCTAAATAATGATATTCTACACAGGGGCTACTGTAAATAATGATATACTGCCCAGGGTCCACTGTAAAAAATGATATTCCACCAGGGACCACTGTAAATAATGACATTCTACCCAGGGACCACGGTAAATAATGATACTCTACCCAGGGACCACTGTAAATAATGATATTCTACCCAGGGACCACTGTAAATAATGAGACAATACCCAGGCACCATTGTAGATACTGGTATACCACTCAGGGACCATTGCAAATAATGATGTTCTCCCCAGGGACCACAGTAAATAATGATATAATACTCAGGGACCATTGTAGATACGGATATATTACCCAGAGACAACTGTAAATAATGAGATACTTCCCAGGGACCACTGTAAATAATGATATTCTACCCAGGGACACTGTAAATAATGATCTACTACCCAGGGACCACTGTAAATAATGATATACTACCCACGGACCACTGTAAATAATGATACACTACCAAGGGAACACTGTAAATAATGATATTCTACCCAGGAACCACTGTAAATAATGATATACTGCCCAGGGACCACTGTAAATATAGATAATCTACACAGGAACCACTTTCAATAATGATATACTGACCAGGGACCACTGTAAATAATGATATACTGCCCAGGGACCACTGTAAATATAGATAATCTGCACAGGAACCACTTTAAATAATGATATACTGACCAGGGACCACTGTAAATAATGATATTCTACACAGGAACCACTGCAAATAATGATTTCTGCCCAGGGACCACTGTAATTAATGATATTCTACCCAGGGACCACTGTAAATAATGATATGCTACCCAGGGACCACTGTAAATAATGATATTCTACCCAGGGACCACTGTAAATAATGATATTCTACCCAGGGACCACTGTAAATCATGATATACTACCCAGGGACCGCTGTTAATAATGATATTGTTCACAGGGACCACTGTAAATAATGATATTCTACCCAGGGACCACTGTAAATAATGGTATTCTACCCAGGGACCACAGTAAATAATGATATTCTACCCAGGGACCACTGTAAATAATGATATTCTACCCAGGGACCACAGTAAATAATGATATTCTACACAGGAACCACTGTAAATAATGATATACTGCCCAGGGACCACTGTAAATAATGATATTCTATGCAGGGATCACTGTAAATACTGCTATTCTACCCAGGGACCACTGTAAATAATGAGACAATACCCAGGCACCATTGTAGATACTGATATACCACTCAGGGACCATTGCAAATAATGATATTCTACCCAGGGACACTGTAAATAATGATATTCTACCCAGGGACACTGTAAATAATGATATACTACCCAGGGACCACTGTAAATAATGATATACTACCCACGGACCACTGTAAATAATGATACACTACCAAGGGAACACTGTAAATAATGATATTCTACCCAGGAACCACTGTAAATAATGATATACTGCCCAGGGACCACTGTAAATATAGATAATCTACACAGGAACCACTTTCAATAATGATATACTGACCAGGGACCACTGTAAATAATGATATACTGCCCAGGGACCACTGTAAATATAGATAATCTACACAGGAACCACTTTAAATAATGATATACTGACCAGGGACCACTGTAAATAATGATATTCTACACAGGAACCACTGCAAATAATGATATTCTGCCCAGGGACCACTGTAATTAATGATATTCTACCCAGGGACCACTGTAAATAATGATATGCTACCCAGGGACCTCTGTAAATAATGATATTCTACCCAGGGACCACTGTAAATAATGATATTCTACCCAGGGACCACTGTAAATCATGATATACTACCCAGGGACCGCTGTTAATAATGATATTGTTCCCAGGGACCACTGTAAATAATGATATTCTACCCAGGGACCACTGTAAATAATGATATTCTACCCAGGGACCACAGTAAATAATGATATTCTACCCAGGGACCACTGTAAATAATGATATTCTACCCAGGGACCACAGTAAATAATGATATTCTACACAGGAACCACTGTAAATAATGATATACTGCCCAGGGACCACTGTAAATAATGATATTCTATACAGGGATCACTGTAAATACTGCTATTCTACCCAGGGACCACTGTAAATAATGAGACAATACCCAGGCACCATTGTAGATACTGATATACCACTCAGGGACCATTGCAAATAATGATATTCTCCCCAGGGACCACAGTAAATAATGATATAATACCCAGGGACAATTGTAGATACGGATATACTACCCAGAGACAACTGTAAATAATGATATACTTCCGAGGGACCTCTGTAAATAATGATATTCTACCCTGGGACTCTGTAAATAATGACATACTACCCACGGACCACAGTAAATAATGATACACTACCAAGGGACCACTGTAAATAATGATATTCTACCCAGGAACCACTGTAAATAATGATATACTGCCCAGGGACCACTGTAAATATAGATAATCTACACAGGAACCACTTTAAATAATGATATACTGACCAGAGACCACTGTAAATAATGATATTCTACACAGGAACCACTGTAAATAATGATATTCTGCCAGGTACCACTGTAATTAATGATATTCTACCCAGGGACCACTGTAAATAATGATATTCTACACAGGAACCACTGTAAATAATAATATACTGCCCAGGGAGCACTGTAAATAACGATATTCTACCCAGGGACCACTGTAAATAATGCTTTTCTACCCAGGGACCACTGTAAATAATGATATACTGCCCAGGGACCACTGTAAATAATGATATTCTACCCAGGGACCACCGAAAATAATGATATTCTACCCAGGGACCACTGTAAATAATGATATTCTACCCAGGGACGACTGTAAATAATGATATCATCCCCAGGGACCATTGTAGGTACGGATGTAGTACCCAGGGACCACTGTAAATAATGATATACTGCCCAGGGACCACTGCAAACAATGATATTCTACCCAGGGACCACTGTAAATAATGATATACAGCCCAGGGACCACTGTAAATATAGATATTCTACACAGGAACCACTGTAAATAATGATATACTGCCCAGGGACCACAGTAAATATAGATATTCTACACAGGAACTACTGTAAATTATGATATACTGCCATTGGTCCACTGTAAATAATGATATTCTATACAGGGACCACTGTAAATAATGATATACTACTCAGGGACCACTGTAAATAATGATATTCCTCCCAGGGACCACTGTAAATAATGATATACTGCTTAGGGACCACTGTAAATACAGATATTATACACAGGAACCACTCTAAATAATGATATACTGCCCAGGGACAACTGTAATTAATGATATTCTACACAGGAACCACTGTAAATAATGATATACTGCCCAGGGACCACTCTAAATAATGATATTCTACACAGGGGCCACTGTAAATAATGATATACTGCCCAGGGACCACTGTAAATAATGATATTCCACCCAGGGACCACTATAAATAATGACATTCTACCCAGGGACCACGGTAAATAATGATACTCTACCCAGGGACCACTGTAAATAATGATATTCTACCCAGGAACCACTGTAAATAATGAGACAATACCCAGGCACCATTGTAGATACTGGTATACCACTCAGGGACCATTGCAAATAATGATGTTCTCCCCAGGGACCACAGTAAATAATGATATAATACCCAGGGATCATTGTAGATACGGATATATTACCCAGAGACAACTGTAAATAATGAGATACTTCCCAGGGACCACTGTAAATAATGATATTCTACCCAGGGACACTGTAAATAATGATATACTACCCAGGGACCACTGTAAATAATGATATACTACCCACGGACCACTGTAAATAATGATACACTACCAAGGGAACACTGTAAATAATGATATTCTACCCAGGAACCACTGTAAATAATGATATACTGCCCAGGGACCACTGTAAATATAGATAATCTACACAGGAACCACTTTAAATAATGATATACAGACCAGGGACCACTGTAAATAATGATATTCTACACAGGAACCACTGTAAATAATGATATTCTGCCCAGGGACCACTGTAATTAATGATATTCTACCCATGGACCACTGTAAATAATGATATGCTACCCAGGGACCACTGTAAATAATGATATTCTACCCAGGGACCACTGTAAATAATGATATTCTACCCAGGGACCACTGTAAATCATGATATACTACCCAGGGACCGCTGTTAATAATGATATTGTTCCCAGGGACCACTGTAAATAATGATATTCTACCCAGGGACCACTGTAAGTAATGATATTCTACCCAGGGACCACAGTAAATAATGATATTCTACACAGGAACCACTGTAAATAATGATATTCTATACAGGGATCACTGTAAATACTGCTATTCTACCCAGGGATCACTGTAAATACTGCTATTCTACCCAGGGACCACTGTAAATAATGAGACAATACCCAGGCACCATTGTAGATACTGATATACCACTCAGGGACCATTGCAAATAATGATATTCTCCCCAGGGGCCACAGTAAATAATGATATAATACCCAGGGACAATTGTAGATACGGATATACTACCCAGAGACAACTGTAAATAATGAGATACTTCCGAGGGACCTCTGTAAATAATGATATTCTACCCTGGGACTCTGTAAATAATGATATACTACCCAGGGACCACTGTAAATAATGACATACTACCCACGGACCACAGTAAATAATGATACACTACCAAGGGACCACTGTAAATAATTATATTCTACCCAGGAACCACTGTAAATAATGATATACTGCCCAGGGACCACTGTAAATATAGATAATCTACACAGGAACCACTTTAAATAATGATATACTGACCAGAGACCACTGTAAATAATGATATTCTACACAGGAACCACTGTAAATAATGATATTCTGCCAGGTACCACTGTAATTAATGATATTCTACCCAGGGACCACTGTAAATAATGATATTCTACACAGGAACCACTGTAAATAATAATATACTGCCCAGGGAGCACTGTAAATAACGATATTCTACACAGGGACCACTGTAAATAATGCTTTTCTACCCAAGGACCACTGTAAATAATGATATACTGCCCAGGGACCACTGTAAATAATGATATTCTACCCAGGGACCACCGAAAATAATGATATTCTACCCAGGGACCACTGTAAATAATGATATTCTACCCAGGGACTACTGTAAATAATGATATCATCCCCAGGGACCATTGTAGGTACGGATGTAGTACCCAGGGACCACTGTAAATAATGATATACTGCCCAGGGACCACTGCAAACAATGATATTCTACCCAGGGACCACTGAAAATAATGATATTCTACCCAGGGACCACTGTAAATAATGATATTCTACGCAGGGACGCTGTTAATAATGATATTCTACCCAGGGACCACTGTAAATAATGATATTCTACACAGGAACCACTGTAAATAATAATATACTGCCCAGGGAGCACTGTAAATAACGATATTCTACCCAGGGACCACTGTAAATAATGCTTTTCTACCCAGGGACCACTGTAAATAATGATATACTGCCCAGGGACCACTGAAAATAATGATATTCTACCCAGGGACCACTGTAAATAATGATATTCTACGCAGGGACGCTGTTAATAATGATATTCTACCCAGGGACCACTGTAAATAATGATATTCTACACAGGAACCACTGTAAATAATAATATACTGCCCAGGGAGCACTGTAAATAACGATATTCTACACAGGGACCACTGTAAATAATGCTTTTCTACCCAGGGACCACTGTAAATAATGATATACTGCCCAGGGACCACTGTAAATAATGATATTCTACCCAGGGACCACCGGAAATAATGATATTCTACCCAGGGACCACTGTAAATAATGATATTCTACCCAGGGACTACTGTAAATAATGATATCTTCCCATGGGACCATTGTAGGTACGGGTGTAGTACCCAGGGACCACTGCAAACAATGATATTCTACCCAGGGACCACTGAAAATAATGATATTCTACCCAGGGACCACTGTAAATAATGATATTCTACCCAGGGACCACAGTAAATAATGATATTCTACACAGGAACCACTGTAAATAATAATATACTGCCCAGGGAGCACTGTAAATAACGATATTCTACACAGGAACCACTGTAAATAATGATATTCTGCCAGGTACCATTGTAATTAATGATATTCTACCCAGGGACCACTGTAAATAATGATATTCTACACAGGAACCACTGTAAATAATAATATACTGCCCAGGGAGCACTGTAAATAACGATATTCTACACAGGGACCACTGTAAATAATGCTTTTCTACCCAGGGACCACTGTAAATAATGATATACTGCCCAGGGACCACTGTAAATAATGATATTCTACCCAGGGACCACCGAAAATAATGATATTCTACCCAGGGACCACTGTAAATAATGATATTCTACCCAGGGACTACTGTAAATAATGATATCATCCCCAGGGACCATTGTAAGTACGGATGTAGTACCCAGGGACCACTGTAAATAATGATATACTGCCCAGGGACCACTGCAAACAATGATATTCTACCCAGGGACCACTGAAAATAATGATATTCTACCCAGGGACCACTGTAAATAATGATATTCTACGCAGGGACGCTGTTAATAATGATATTCTACCCAGGGACCACTGTAAATAATGATATTCTACACAGGAACCACTGTAAATAATAATATACTGCCCAGGGAGCACTGTAAATAACGATATTCTACCCACGGACCACTGTAAATAACGCTTTTCTACCCAGGGACCACTGTAAATAATGATATACTGCCCAGGGACCACTGTAAATAATGATATTCTACCCAGGGAACAACGAAAATAATGATATTCTACCCAGGGACCACTGTAAATAATGATATTCTACCCAGGGACTACTGTAAATAATGATATCATCCCCAGGGACCATTGTAGGTACGGATGTAGTACCCAGGGACCACTGTAAATAATGATATACTGCCCAGGGAACACTGCAAACAATGATATTCTACCCAGGGACCACTGAAAATAATGATATTTTACCCAGGGACCACTGTAAATAATGATATTCTACGCAGGGACGCTGTTAATGATGATATTCTACCCAGGGACCACTGTAAATAATGATATTCTACACAGGAACCACTGTAAATAATAATATACTGCCCAGGGAGCACTGTAAATAACGATATTCTACCCAGGGACCACTGTAAATAATGCTTTTCTACCCAGGGACCACTGTAAATAATGATATACTGCCCAGGGACCACTGTAAATAATGATATTCTACCCAGGGACCACCGGAAATAATGATATTCTACCCAGGGACCACTGTAAATAATGATATTCTACCCAGGGACTACTGTAAATAATGATATCTTCCCATGGGACCATTGTAGGTACGGATGTAGTACCCAGGGACCACTGTAAATAATGATATACTGCCCAGGGACCACTGCAAACAATGATATTCTACCCAGGGACCACTGAAAATAATGATATTCTACCCAGGGACCACTGTAAATAATGATATTCTACGCAGGGACGCTGTTAATAATGATATTCTACCCAGGGACCACTGTAAATAATGATATTCTACACAGGAACCACTGTAAATAATAATATACTGCCCAGGGAGCACTGTAAATAACGATATTCTACCCAGGGACCACTGTAAATAATGCTTTTCTACCCAGGGACCACTGTAAATAATGATATACTGCCCAGGGACCACTGAAAATAATGATATTCTACCCAGGGACCACTGTAAATAATGATATTCTACGCAGGGACGCTGTTAATAATGATATTCTACCCAGGGACCACTGTAAATAATGATATTCTACCCAGGAACCACTGTAAATAATAATATACTGCCCAGGGAGCACTGTAAATAACGATATTCTACACAGGGACCACTGTAAATAATGCTTTTCTACCCAGGGACCACTGTAAATAATGATATACTGCCCAGGGACCACTGTAAATAATGATATTCTACCCAGGGACCACCGGAAATAATGATATTCTACCCAGGGACCACTGTAAATAATGATATTCTACCCAGGGACTACTGTAAATAATGATATCTTCCCATGGGACCATTGTAGGTACGGGTGTAGTACCCAGGGACCACTGCAAACAATGATATTCTACCCAGGGACCACTGAAAATAATGATATTCTACCCAGGGACCACTGTAAATAATGATATTCTACCCAGGGACCACAGTAAGTAATGATATTCTACACAGGAACCACTGTAAATAATAATATACTGCCCAGGGAGCACTGTAAATAACGATATTCTACACAGGAACCACTGTAAATAATGATATTCTGCCAGGTACCATTGTAATTAATGATATTCTACCCAGGGACCACTGTAAATAATGATATTCTACACAGGAACCACTGTAAATAATAATATACTGCCCAGGGAGCACTGTAAATAACGATATTCTACACAGGGACCACTGTAAATAATGCTTTTCTACCCAGGGACCACTGTAAATAATGATATACTGCCCAGGGACCACTGTAAATAATGATATTCTACCCAGGGACCACCGAAAATAATGATATTCTACCCAGGGACCACTGTAAATAATGATATTCTACCCAGGGACTACTGTAAATAATGATATCATCCCCAGGGACCATTGTAAGTACGGATGTAGTACCCAGGGACCACTGTAAATAATGATATACTGCCCAGGGACCACTGCAAACAATGATATTCTACCCAGGGACCACTGAAAATAATGATATTCTACCCAGGGACCACTGTAAATAATGATATTCTACGCAGGGACGCTGTTAATAATGATATTCTACCCAGGGACCACTGTAAATAATGATATTCTACACAGGAACCACTGTAAATAATAATATACTGCCCAGGGAGCACTGTAAATAACGATATTCTACCCACGGACCACTGTAAATAACGCTTTTCTACCCAGGGACCACTGTAAATAATGATATACTGCCCAGGGACCACTGTAAATAATGATATTCTACCCAGGGAACAACGAAAATAATGATATTCTACCCAGGGACCACTGTAAATAATGATATTCTACCCAGGGACTACTGTAAATAATGATATCATCCCCAGGGACCATTGTAGGTACGGATGTAGTACCCAGGGACCACTGTAAATAATGATATACTGCCCAGGGAACACTGCAAACAATGATATTCTACCCAGGGACCACTGAAAATAATGATATTTTACCCAGGGACCACTGTAAATAATGATATTCTACGCAGGGACGCTGTTAATGATGATATTCTACCCAGGGACCACTGTAAATAATGATATTCTACACAGGAACCACTGTAAATAATAATATACTGCCCAGGGAGCACTGTAAATAACGATATTCTACCCAGGGACCACTGTAAATAATGCTTTTCTACCCAGGGACCACTGTAAATAATGATATACTGCCCAGGGACCACTGTAAATAATGATATTCTACCCAGGGACCACCGGAAATAATGATATTCTACCCAGGGACCACTGTAATTAATGATATTCTACCCAGGGACTACTGTAAATAATGATATCTTCCCATGGGACCATTGTAGGTACGGATGTAGTACCCAGGGACCACTGTAAATAATGATATACTGCCCAGGGACCACTGCAAACAATGATATTCTACCCAGGGACCACTGAAAATAATGATATTCTACCCAGGGACCACTGTAAATAATGATATTCTACGCAGGGACGCTGTTAATAATGATATTCTACCCAGGGACCACTGTAAATAATGATATACAGCCCAGGGACCACTGTAAATATAGATATTCTACACAGGAACCACTGTAAATAATGATATACTGCCAAGGGACCACAGTAAATATAGATATTCTACACAGGAACTACTGTAAATTATGATATACTGCCATTGGTCCACTGTAAATAATGATATTCTATACAGGGACCACTGTAAATAATGATATACTACTCAGGGACCACTGTAAATAATGATATTCCACCCAGGGACCACTGAAAATAATGTTATTCTACACAGGGACCACTGTAAATAATGATATTCTACACAGGAACCACTGTAAACTATGATATACTGCCCAGGGACCACTGTAAATACCGATATTCTACCCAGGGAACATTGTAAATATTGTTATTCTACCCAGGGACCACTGTAAATAATGATATTCTACCCAGGGACCACAGTAAATAATGAGAAAACACCCAGGGGCCATTGTGGATACGGATATACCACTCAGGGACCATTGTAAATAATGCTATTCTCCCCAGGGACCACAGTAAGTAATGATATAATACCCAGGGACCATTGTATATACGGATATACAACCCAGAGACAACTGTAAATAATGAGATACTTCCCAGGGACCACTGTAAATAATGACATTCTACCTAGAGTCACTGTAAATAATGATATGCTAACCAGGGACCACTGTAAATAATGATATACTACCCAGGGACCACTGTAAATAATGATATTCTTCACAGGAACCACTGTAAATAATGATATACTACCCAGGGACCACTGTAAATAATGATACACGACCAAGGGACCACTGTAAATAATTATATTCTATCCAGGGATCACTGTAAATATAGATATTCTACACAGGAACCACTGTAAATAATGATATACTGCCCAGGGACCAATGTAGATACTGATATACCACTCAGGAACCACTGTAAATAATGATATTCTACCCAGGCACCACTGTAAATAATGATATACATCCCAGGGACCATTGTAGATACTGATATACCACTCAAGGACCATTGTAAATAATGATTTTCTACCCAGGGACCACAGTAGATATTGACATACTGCTCAGGAACCTCAGTAAATATGGACATATTACCCAGGAACCACTGTCACTAATGAAATACTACCCAGTCACCACTGTAAAAGATGATACCTATCCAAGGCCACTATAAATAATAGTATACAACCCAGTTACCAGTGTAAATAATGATATACTACACAGAGACCACAGTACATAATGATATACAACCCAGGGACCACTGGAAATAATGATTTACCATCGTGGTACCGCTGAATATAATGATATTCTACCCAGGGAGCACTGTAAATAATGATATTCTAACCAAGGACCACTGTAAATAATGATATACTGCCCAGGGAACACTGTAAATAATGATATTCTTCCCAGGGACCACTGTAAATAATGATCTACGACCCAGGGACCACTGTAAATAATGATATACTGACGACGGGCGACTGTAAATAACGAATTACTGCCCCGGGACCACTGTCACTAATGAAATACTATCCAGTGAAAACTGTAAATTATGATTCCTACCCAAGGCCTCTGTAAATAATGATATACTACCCAGGGACAAATGTAAATAATGATATACTACACAGGGACGACTATAAATAATGATTTACTAACCAGGGACCGCTGAATATAATGTTATTCTCCCCAGGGACCACTGTGCATAATGATATACTTTACAGGGACCACAGTAAATAACGATATGCTTCCCAGGGACACTGTAAATAATGTGATACTACTCAGGGACCCGTTTAAAAAATGCTATCCTACCAATGGAACACTGCAAATGATAATAATCTACCCTGGGATCACTGTAAATAATGATATACTGCCCAGGGACCACAGTAAATAATGATATTCTAACCAGGGACCACTGTAAATAATGATACACTACCCAGGGACCACAGTAAAGAATGAGATACTGCCCAGGGACCACTGTAACTAATGAAATACTGCCCAGGGACCACTGTAACTAATGCGATACTGCCCAGGGATCACTGTAATTAATGAAATACGATCCAGTGGCCACTGTAAATGATGGTACCTCCCCAAGGCCTCTGTAAATAATGGAATACAACCCAGGAACCGCTGAAGATAATGATATTCTACCCAGGGACAACGGGAGATAATTATACACTAACAGGGACCATTGTAAATAATGATATTCTGCACAGAGACCACTGTAAATAATGATATACTTCCCAGGGACTACTGTAAATAATGATATACTACCCAGGGACAACTGTAAATAAGATATACTACACATGGACCACTGTAATTAAAGATATTCTACCCAGGGGCAACTGTATATCATGATATAATACTGCGAGACCACTGTAAATAATGATATTCTACCCAGGGGCCACAGCAAATAATGCTGTACTACCAGGGACCACTGTACATAAAGATATACTACCCAGGGAACACCGTAAATAATGATATACTACCCAGGGGCCACAGCAAATAATGATGCACTACCCAGGGACCACAGTAAAGAATGAGATACTGCCCAGGGACCACTGTAACTAATGAAATACTGCCCAGGGACCACTGTAACTAATGCAATACTGCCCAGGGACCACTGTAACTAATGCAATACTGCCCAGGGACCACTGTAACTAATGCAATACTACCCAGGTACCACTGTAAATAATGATATACTACCCAGGGTCCACTGTAAATTATTCGCTGGAAAAACTGTAACAAATGAGGCGAGTTTCCAAAATACGCAAGTCGATTCTACAATGAGGGGCAGGTGGGAGGCCAGGCCCTGCCGAATCTTCTGTTGTATCACTGTGCTGCCAGCGGGGAGAGGGTGAAGGGATGTCTAAGGGAGCTGGAGGTGGACTGGGTCTGAATGGAGGAGGCTTCCTGCGCGGGCAACTCTCCCTGCGCGCTGATTACCAGGTAACTCCCGGCCAGCCCACACACACACTCCAGGCAACTCCCGGCCAGCCCACACACACACTCCAGGCCACTCCCGGCCAGCCCACACACACACTCCAGGCCACTCCCGGCCAGCCCACACACACACACTGCAGGCCACTCCCGGCCAGCCCACACACACACTCCAGGCCACTCCCGGCCAGCCCACACACACACTGCAGGCCACTCCCGGCCAGCCCACACACACACTCCAAGCCACTCCCAGCCAACCCACACACACACTCCAGGCCACTCCCGGCCAGCCCACACACACACTCCAGGCCACTCCCGGCCAGCCCACACACACACTCCAGGCCACACCCGGCCATCCCACACACACACTCCAGGTCACTCCCAGCCAGCTCACACATACACTCCAGGCCACTCCCGGCCATCCCACACACACACTCCAGGCCACTCCCGGCCAGCCCACACACACACACACTCCAGGCCACTCACGGCCAGCCCGCAAACACACTCCAGGCCACTCCCGGCCAGCCCACACACACACTCCAGGCCACTCCCGGCCAGCCCACACACACACACTCCAGGCCACTCCCGGCAAGCCCACACACACACACTCAAGGCCACTCCCGCCCAGCCGACACACACACACACCCGGCCTCTCCCGGCCAGCCCACACACACACTCCAGGCCAGGCCACTCCCGGCCAGCCCACACACACACTCCAGGCCACTCCCGGCCAGCCCACGCACACACTTCAGGCCACTCCCGGTCAGCCCACACACACACTCCAGGCCACTCCCGGAAAGCCCACACACACGCCCCAGGCCACTCCCGGCCAGCCCACACACACACTACAGGCCAGGCCACTCCCCGCCAGCCCACATACACACTCCCGGCCACTCCCGGCCAGCCCACACACACACTTCAGTATACTCCCGGGCAGCCCACACACACACTCCAGGCCACTCTCGGCCAGCCCACACACACACTCCAGGCCACTCCCGAACAGCCCACACACACACTCCAGGCCACTCCTGGCCAGCCCACACACACACTCCCGGCCACTCCCGGCCAGCCCACACACACACTCCAGGCCACTCCCGGCCAGCCCACACACACACTACAGGCCACTCTCGGCCAGCCCACACACACACTCCAGGCCACTCCCGAACAGCCCACACACACACTCCAGGCCACTCCTGGCCAGCCCACACACAGACTCCAGGCCACTCCCGGCCTGCCCACACACACACTCCAGGCCACTCCCGGCCAGCCCACACACACACTCCCGGCCACTCCCGGCCAGCCCACACACACACTCCAGGCCAGGCCACTCCCGGCCAGCCCACACACACACTCCTGGCCACTCCCGGCCAGCCCACACACACACTCCTGGCCACTCCCGGCCAGCCCACACACACACTCCAGTCCAGGCCACTCCCAGTCAGCCCACACACACACTCCAGGCCACTCCCGGCAAGCCCACACACACACACTCAAGGCCACTCCCGCCCAGCCGACACACACACTCCAGGCCACTTCCGGCCAGCCCCCACACACACACACCAGGCCACTCCCGACCAGCCCACACACACACTCCAGGCCACTCCCGGCCAGCCCACACACACACTCCAGGCCACTCCCGGCCAGCCCCCACACACACACTCCAGGCCACTCCCGGCCAGCCCACATACACACTCCCGGCTAGCCCACACACACACTCCAGCCACTCCCGGCCAACCCACACACACACTCCCGGCGAGGCCACTCCCGGCCAGCCCACACACACACTCCAGGCCACTCCCGGCCAGCCCCCACACACACACTCCAGGACACTCCCGGCCAGCCCACAGACACACTCTAGGCCACTCCCCGCCAGCCCACACACACACTCCAGGCCACTTCCGGCCAGCCCACACACACACTCCAGGCTACTCCCGGGCAGCCCATACACAAACTCCAGGCCAGTCCTCTCCTGGCCAGCCCACACACACACTCCAGGCCACTCCCGGCCAGCCCACACACACACTCCAGGCCACTCCTGGCCAGCCCACACACTCCCTCCAGGCTACACTCGGACAGCCCACTCACACACTCCAGGCCAGTAAACTCCCGGCCAGCCCACACACACACTCCCGGCCACTCCCGGCCAGCCCACACACACACTCCAGGCCACTCCTGGCCAGCCCACAAACACACTCCCGGCCACTCCCGGCCAGCCCACACACAAACTCCAGGCCAGGCCACTCCCGGCTAGCCCACACACACACTCCAGACCACTCCCGGCCAGACCACACACACTCTCCAGGCCACTCCTGGTCAGACCACACAAACACTCCAGGCCACTCCCGGCAAGCCCACACACACACACTCAGGGCCACTCCCGGCCAGCCGACACACACACTCCCGGCCTCTCCCGGCCAGCCCACACACACACTCCAGGCCAGGCCACTCCCGGCCAGCCCACACACACACTCCAGGCCACTCCCGGCCAGCCCACACACACACACTCCAGGCCAGGCTACTCCCGGCCAGCCTACACACACACTCCCGGCCAGCCCACACACACACTTCAGTACACTCCAGGCCAGCCCACACACACACTCCAGGCCACTCCCGACCAGCCCACACACACACTCCAGGCCACTCCCTGCCAGCCCACACACATACTCCTGGCCACTCCCGGCCAGCCCACATACACACTCCAGGGCCACTCCCGGCCAGCCCACACACACACTCCAGGCCACTCCCGGCCAGCCCCCACACACACACTCCAGGCCAGGCCACTCCCGGCCAGCCCACACACACACTGCAGGCCTCTCCCGGCCAGCCCCCACACACACTCCAGGACACTCCCCGTCAGCCCACAGACACACTCTAGGCCACTCCCGGCCAGCCCACACACACACTCCAGGCCACTCCGGCCAGCCCACACACACTCACTCCAGGCCACTCCCGGCCAGCCCACAACACACTCCAGGCCAATCCCGGCCAGCCCACACACGCACTCCAGGCTACTCCCGGCCAGCCCACACACACACTCCAGGCCACTCCCAGCCATCCCACACACACACTCCAGGCCACTCCCACCCAGCCCACACACACACTCCAGGCCAGGCCCTGCCAGCCCACACACAAACTCCAGGCCAGTCCGCACCTGGCCTGCCCACACACACACTCCCGGCCACTCCGGGCCAGCCCACACACACACTCCAGGCCCCTCCTGGCCAGCCCACACACACCCTCCAGGCCACATCCGGACAGCCCCCTCACACACTCCAGGCCAGTAAACCCCCGGCCACCCCACACACACACTCCCGGCCACTCCCGGCCAGCCCACACACACACTCCAGGCCACTACTGGCCAGCCCACACACACACTCCCGGCCACTCCCGGCCAGCCCACACACACACTCCAGGCCACTCCCGGCCAGCCCACACACACTCTCCAGGCCACTCCCGGCCAGCCCACACACACACTCCAGTGGAACCCTTTCTGCTCACTCTCACTAAACTCCTTTCTAATTTGGAGCCCTCTGTCAAATTGCTCTTTCCCTTAATCTGATCTCCAGATTACAATTCCAGTTCACTAATCCCACCATTCAACTGAACTCCTCCATCCCTGACAACATTCCATTAAATATCCTTTGTTTTGTCTCCAAAATCCTCACATCCTTTTGTATATTTAGCGGCAGAACAAGAAGCAATTCCTCAGCTATTGTCCTATCTATAAACCTGGTTCTAACTCTATAGGCTATTGGCAAAGTGTTAGAAAGTGGGATTTAAATACTCAGGTGGTTTTTTTTGACCTGCCCAGTCCAGATGGGCCGAATGGCCTTTCTGTGCTCTGGACCTCGATGACTCTATGATCCTAACATCCTTCTTTTTGGAGTCTCCGCCTCTACTGATCAAGTTAAATATCTTCTGAGGTTTTTCTAATCTTATCCCCATGACCTTCCAGTGCAAAGTGTGGACATGTACCCGCTACCTTCCTGTACACATTTTAAACTTGTCCCGTTTAGTTTATATTTCCTGTCCTCAGCCCTCCTCCCTAATGCATCACCCACACGACAGTGATTTAAATTTACTTTCCCCGTGACCCTCACTTTCACAGATCTGGGAACATGCTGCTGAAGATTGCTGCTCCCCTGCTCACTGTGTCATTGCTGAGTGTCTGTCATTTGTGAATGTTTAAATTCTTTCCATTGAAGCCTATCGCAGTGAATTGTATCTTGAAGAGCAATTGTCCTCATGTGGACCCCGAGTGAACATCAATGTCTCCTCCCCTCCTCTCTGAACAACTATCATTCACGGCTTCTCTCTGCTTTCTGTTTCTTAGCCAATATCACATTCTTACTCTCACAGACCCTTTAATCCACGGCTTTGGGACTCGATAACAACTCTAATGAATGACATTTGATCACAATATGTCCCAGTACATAAATTCATATCAGTTCCCTCATTAATCGTCCAGTTATTTTGAAATATAACTGCAATAACAACATGCGATGTGATTTCCCACGAATATCGCCGTGTTTCTGGTCACATAACACCATTTCCTCGCGAAGGAGCAATATTCCTGTTGCCCAGTCTGACCCCGAGAAATGTCCTGGTGACTAACATTATACTGACTGCTCTGTCACTCCAGGGTTTATCCCTCTCTCTCCTTTTATAAACAGGATGGGGCAGTGAAAATGCCCCAGTCCCCTGGAACCACTCAGATATCAATGAGGATTGAGTATCAGGGTCAGTGTGTCCACTATTTCCACACTCCATCCCTCAGTCACTGTCACACAACCAATCCAGACTCGGCTAATCTTCTATTTCATTGTGATATAAAAAGTATTGGATTGAAAGGGGTTAACTGAGCCTGTTTGTTTAGTGACTGTGATTAATGTCAGTCTCTATGGATTCTAACCGTGTCACTGGAGGGTTTGTCTCTGTATTAATAAGCGATTCCTTTCATTGTGTTATCCCAAACTGTCAGCGGGAGCGTCAATTCCAACACTGCCAGAGATCAGCAGCTGCAGAGAGACCGAGAGGAGGGAGCAGAATCTGGGAACTACCCACAGGAACGTTACAGCAATGGATCAGAATCTGGGAACTATCCACAGGGACGTTACAGCAATGGATCAGAATCTGGGAACTACCCATAGGAACGTTACAGCAATGGATCAGAATCTGGGAACTCTCCACAGGAACGTTACAGTAATGGATCAGAATCTGGGAACTACCCACAGGAACGTTACAGCAATGGATCAGAATCTGGGAACTGCCCATAGGAACGTTACAGCAATGGACAGGGGTTTATCAGATGGTATTTACTTTGTGTCTGACCAGTCTTTACCATGGCGGATCTACGGCGCACTGATGATAATTCAAGCGGGTTACTATCCCCTCCTGGCTGTTGTCGGTGTCCCTGGTAAGTCTCCCTGTCCAGTTATTTATTGTATAAACCACTTTAAGTGTATTATTGCTCTGGTCATTTGCATCTTGGAAAGATTGAATCCACGTTCTTCAGTTCAGAAGTTTGTAAGTTTTCAGGTCCAGGAGCAGAATGAGGCTATTTGGCCCCTCGCGTCTGCTCCGTCATTCGGTCTTGGCTGATCTCATCCTCGGCTTAACGCCGCCGCCCTGCCCATTGTCAAAAATTCTCAAACCATTCCCAATTCAAAATCTATATAACTGCTCCTTAAATGTACTCACTGTCCCAGCATGCCCCGCACTCTGGATAGCGAATTCCACAGGTTCACATCCCATTGGGAGAAGTATTTTCTCCTCATTTCTGATTCCCATTTGCTGCCTGTTATCCTGAGATTCTGACCTCTCGTTCTAGAACGCCCCACAAGAGAAAGCATCCGCTCCACTTCCACTTTACCCACACCTTTTATCATCTTATAAACCACAATTGGATCTCTACTCCTTCTTAACAACTCTCTTGATAAGACAAAGCCCTCATCTCTGCGGTCAGTCTCGTCAACCTCCTCTGAACTGCCTCGAAAGCCCCTACATCTTTCCTCAAATCAGGGGCCAGAACTGTGAAATACTCCAGGTGCGGTCTGACCAACATCTGGAATAGTGGGAATAACACTTCCTTACCTTGAAGCTCTGTGCCTTTAGCTATAAATAACAACATCGATTCTAGTCACTGAGGTCATTCTCTATCCAGTGGCTCCACTCGCTCTCTGGTTAATATCGGAGGCTGATCACCATTCATTCTTCACCACTCTCGAGAGTAAAGGAGCAGAGTGTGGGGCAAATCTGATATAACAAGGAGCTGGTTACAGAACGGTGTCGCCACCTTCAGCACGGCCTGGAGCCTGACACCAGGCTGTGGATGGTCCTGTCAAATCTGATATAACAAGGTGCTGGTTACAGAACGGTGTCGCCTCCTTCAGCACGGCCTGGAGCCTGACACCAGGCTGTAGATGGTCCTGTCAAATCTGATATAACAAGGAGCTGGTTACAGAACGGTGTCGCCTCCTTCAGCACGGCCTGGAGCCTGACACCAGGCTGTGGATGGTCCTGTCAAATCTGATATAACAAGGAGCTGAGTACAGAACGGTGTCGCCTCCTTCAGCACGGCCTGGAGCCTGACACCAGGCTGTGGATGGGCCTGTCAAATCTGATATAACAAGGAGCTGGTTACTGAAGGGTGTCGCCTCCTTCAGCACGGCCTGGAGCCTGACACCAGGCTGTGGATGGTCCTGTCAAATCTGATATAACAAGGAGCTGGTTACAGAACGGTGTCGCCTCCTTCAGCACGGCCTGGAGCCTGACACCAGGCTGTGGATGGTCCTGTCAAATCTGATATAACACGGAGTTGGTTACAGAACGGTGTCGCCCACTTCAGCACGGCCTGTAGCCTGACACCAGGATGTGGATGGTCCTGTCAAGTCTGATATAACAAGGAGCTGGCTACAAAACGGTGTCACCTCCTACAGCACGGCCTGGAGCCTGAGACCAGGCTGTGGATGGTCCTGTCAAATCTGATATAACAAGGAGCTGGTTACAGAACGGTGTCGCCTCCTTCAGCACGTCCTGGAGCCTTACACCAGGCTGTGGATAGTCCTGTCAAATCTGATATAACAAGGAGCTGGTTACAGAACGGTGTCGCCTCCTTCAGCACGGCCTAGAGCCTGACACCAGGCTGTGGATGGTCCTGTCAAATCTGATACAACAACGTGCAGGTTACAGAACAGTGTCGCCTCCTTCAGCACGGCCTGGAGCCTGACACCAGGTTGTGGACGGTCCTGTCAAATCTGATATAACAAGGAGCTGGTTACAGAACGGTGTCCACTCCTTCAGCAGGGCCTGGAGCCTGACACCAGGCTGTCGATGGTCCAGTCAAATCTGATACAACAAGGTGCTGGTTACAGAACGGTGTCACCTTCTTCAGCACGGCCTGGAGCCTGACACCAGGCTGTGGATGGTCCTGTCAAATCTGATACAACAAGGAGCTGGTTACAGAACGGTGTCACGTCCTTCAGCACGGCCTGGAGCCTGACACCAGGCTGTGGAAGGTCCTGTCAAATCTGATATAACAAGGTGCTGGTTACAGAACGGTGTCGCCTCCTTCAGCACGGCCTGGAGCCTGACACCAGGCTGTGGATGGTCCTGTCAAATCTGCTACAACAAGGAGCTGGTTACGGAAAGGTGTCGCCTCCTTCAGCACGGCCTGGAGCCTGACACCAGGCCGTGGATGGTTCTGTCAAATCTGATAGAACAAGGAGCTTTTTACAGAACGGTGTCGCCTCCTTCAGCCCGGCCTGGAGCCTGACACCAGGCTGTGGATGGTCCTGTCAAATCTGATACAACAAGGTGCTGGTTACAGAACGGTGTCACCTCCTTCAGCACGGCCTGGAGCCTGACACCAGGCTGTGGATGGTCCTGTCAAATCTGATATAACAAGGAGCTGGTTACAGAACATTGTCACCTCCTTCTGTACGGCCTGGAGCCTGACACCAGGCTGTGGATGGTCCTGTCAAATAATGTTAGAACAAGGAGCTGGATACAGAACGGTGTCGCCTCCTTCAGCACGGCCTGGAGCCTGACACCAGGCTGTGGATGGTCCTGTCAAATCTGATATAACAAGGAGCTGGTTACAGAACGGTGTCGCCTCCTTCAGCACGGCCTGGAGCCTGACACCAGGCTGTGGATGGTCCTGTCAAATCTGATATAACAAGGAGCTGAGTACAGAACGGTGTCGCCTCCTTCAGCACGGCCTGGAGCCTGACACCAGGCTGTGGATGGGCCTGTCAAATCTGATATAACAAGGTGCTGGTTACAGAACGGTGTCGCCTCCTTCAGCACGGCCTGGAGCCTGACACCAGGCTGTAGATGGTCCTGTCAAATCTGATATAACAAGGAGCTGGTTACAGAACGGTGTCGCCTCCTTCAGCACGGCCTGGAGCCTGACACCAGGCTGTGGATGGTCCTGTCAAATCTGATATAACAAGGTGCTGGTTACAGAACGGTGTCGCCTCCTTCAGCACGGCCTGGAGCCTGACACCAGGCTGTAGATGGTCCTGTCAAATCTGATATAACAAGGAGCTGGTTACAGAACGGTGTCGCCTCCTTCAGCACGGCCTGGAGCCTGACACCAGGCTGTGGATGGTCCTGTCAAATCTGATATAACAAGGAGCTGAGTACAGAACGGTGTCGCCTCCTTCAGCACGGCCTGGAGCCTGACACCAGGCTGTGGATGGGCCTGTCAAATCTGATATAACAAGGAGCTGGTTACTGAAGGGTGTCGCCTCCTTCAGCACGGCCTGGAGCCTGACACCAGGCTGTGGATGGTCCTGTCAAATCTGATATAACAAGGAGCTGGTTACAGAACGGTGTCGCCTCCTTCAGCACGGCCTGGAGCCTGACACCAGGCTGTGGATGGTCCTGTCAAATCTGATATAACACGGAGTTGGAAACAGAACGGTGTCGCCCACTTCAGCACGGCCTGTAGCCTGACACCAGGATGTGGATGGTCCTGTCAAGTCTGATATAACAAGGAGCTGGCTACAAAACGGTGTCACCTCCTTCAGCACGGCCTGGAGCCTGAGACCAGGCTGTGGATGGTCCTGTCAAATCTGATATAACAAGGAGCTGGTTACAGAACGGTGTCGCCTCCTTCAGCACGTCCTGGAGCCTTACACCAGGCTGTGGATGGTCCTGTCAAATCTGATATAACAAGGAGCTGGTTACAGAACGGTGTCGCCTCCTTCAGCACGGCCTAGAGCCTGACACCAGGCTGTGGATGGTCCTGTCAAATCTGATACAACAACGTGCAGGTTACAGAACAGTGTCGCCTCCTTCAGCACGGCCTGGAGCCTGACACCAGGTTGTGGACGGTCCTGTCAAATCTGATATAACAAGGAGCTGGTTACAGAACGGTGTCACCTCCTTCAGCAGGGCCTGGAGCCTGACACCAGGCTGTCGATGGTCCAGTCAAATCTGATACAACAAGGTGCTGGTTACAGAACGGTGTCACCTTCTTCAGCACGGCCTGGAGCCTGACACCAGGCTGTGGATGGTCCTGTCAAATCTGATACAACAAGGAGCTGGTTACAGAACGGTGTCACGTCCTTCAGCACGGCCTGGAGCCTGACACCAGGCCGTGGATGGTTCTGTCAAATCTGATAGAACAAGGAGCTTTTTACAGAACGGTGTCGCCTCCTTCAGCCCGGCCTGGAGCCTGACACCAGGCTGTGGATGGTCCTGTCAAATCTGATACAACAAGGTGCTGGTTACAGAACGGTGTCACCTCCTTCAGCACGGCCTGGAGCCTGACACCAGGCTGTGGATGGTCCTGTCAAATCTGATATAACAAGGAGCTGGTTACAGAACATTGTCACCTCCTTCTGTACGGCCTGGAGCCTGACACCAGGCTGTGGATGGTCCTGTCAAATAATGTTAGAACAAGGAGCTGGATACAGAACGGTGTCGCCTCCTTCAGCACGGCCTGGAGCCTGACACGAGGCTGTGGATGGGCCTGTCAACTCTGATATAACAAGGAGCTGGTTTCAGAACGGTGTCGCCTCCTTCAGCACGGCCTGCAGCCTGACACCAGCCTGTGGATGGGCCTGTCAAATCTGATATAACAAGGAGCTGGTTACTGAAGGGTGTTGCCTCCTTCAGCACGGCCTGGAGCCTGACACCAGGCTGTGGATGGTCCTGTCAAATCTGATATAACAAGGAGCTGGTTACAGAACGGTGTCGCCTCCTTCAGCACGGCCTGGAGCCTGACACCAGGCTGTGGATGGTCCTGTCAAATCTGATATAACAAGGAGCTGAGTACAGAACGGTGTCGCCTCCTTCAGCACGGCCTGGAGCCTGACACCAGGCTGTGGATGGGCCTGTCAAATCTGATATAACAAGGTGCTGGTTACAGAACGGTGTCGCCTCCTTCAGCACGGCCTGGAGCCTGACACCAGGCTGTAGATGGTCCTGTCAAATCTGATATAACAAGGAGCTGGTTACAGAACGGTGTCGCCTCCTTCAGCACGGCCTGGAGCCTGACACCAGGCTGTGGATGGTCCTGTCAAATCTGATATAACAAGGTGCTGGTTACAGAACGGTGTCGCCTCCTTCAGCACGGCCTGGAGCCTGACACCAGGCTGTAGATGGTCCTGTCAAATCTGATATAACAAGGAGCTGGTTACAGAACGGTGTCGCCTCCTTCAGCACGGCCTGGAGCCTGACACCAGGCTGTGGATGGTCCTGTCAAATCTGATATAACAAGGAGCTGAGTACAGAACGGTGTCGCCTCCTTCAGCACGGCCTGGAGCCTGACACCAGGCTGTGGATGGGCCTGTCAAATCTGATATAACAAGGAGCTGGTTACTGAAGGGTGTCGCCTCCTTCAGCACGGCCTGGAGCCTGACACCAGGCTGTGGATGGTCCTGTCAAATCTGATATAACAAGGAGCTGGTTACAGAACGGTGTCGCCTCCTTCAGCACGGCCTGGAGCCTGACACCAGGCTGTGGATGGTCCTGTCAAATCTGATATAACACGGAGTTGGAAACAGAACGGTGTCGCCCACTTCAGCACGGCCTGTAGCCTGACACCAGGATGTGGATGGTCCTGTCAAGTCTGATATAACAAGGAGCTGGCTACAAAACGGTGTCACCTCCTTCAGCACGGCCTGGAGCCTGAGACCAGGCTGTGGATGGTCCTGTCAAATCTGATATAACAAGGAGCTGGTTACAGAACGGTGTCGCCTCCTTCAGCACGTCCTGGAGCCTTACACCAGGCTGTGGATGGTCCTGTCAAATCTGATATAACAAGGAGCTGGTTACAGAACGGTGTCGCCTCCTTCAGCACGGCCTAGAGCCTGACACCAGGCTGTGGATGGTCCTGTCAAATCTGATACAACAACGTGCAGGTTACAGAACAGTGTCGCCTCCTTCAGCACGGCCTGGAGCCTGACACCAGGTTGTGGACGGTCCTGTCAAATCTGATATAACAAGGAGCTGGTTACAGAACGGTGTCACCTCCTTCAGCAGGGCCTGGAGCCTGACACCAGGCTGTCGATGGTCCAGTCAAATCTGATACAACAAGGTGCTGGTTACAGAACGGTGTCACCTTCTTCAGCACGGCCTGGAGCCTGACACCAGGCTGTGGATGGTCCTGTCAAATCTGATACAACAAGGAGCTGGTTACAGAACGGTGTCACGTCCTTCAGCACGGCCTGGAGCCTGACACCAGGCCGTGGATGGTTCTGTCAAATCTGATAGAACAAGGAGCTTTTTACAGAACGGTGTCGCCTCCTTCAGCCCGGCCTGGAGCCTGACACCAGGCTGTGGATGGTCCTGTCAAATCTGATACAACAAGGTGCTGGTTACAGAACGGTGTCACCTCCTTCAGCACGGCCTGGAGCCTGACACCAGGCTGTGGATGGTCCTGTCAAATCTGATATAACAAGGAGCTGGTTACAGAACATTGTCACCTCCTTCTGTACGGCCTGGAGCCTGACACCAGGCTGTGGATGGTCCTGTCAAATAATGTTAGAACAAGGAGCTGGATACAGAACGGTGTCGCCTCCTTCAGCACGGCCTGGAGCCTGACACGAGGCTGTGGATGGGCCTGTCAACTCTGATATAACAAGGAGCTGGTTTCAGAACGGTGTCGCCTCCTTCAGCACGGCCTGCAGCCTGACACCAGCCTGTGGATGGGCCTGTCAAATCTGATATAACAAGGAGCTGGTTACTGAAGGGTGTTGCCTCCTTCAGCACGGCCTGGAGCCTGACACCAGGCTGTGGATGGTCCTGTCAAATCTGATATAACAAGGAGCTGGTTACAGCACGGTGTCGCCTCCTTCAGCACAGCCTGGAGCCTGAGACCAGGCTGTGGATGGTCCTGTCAAATCTGATACAACTAGGTGCTGGTTACAGAACGGAGTCACCTCCTTCAGCACGGCCTGGAGCCTGACACCAGGCTGTGGATGGCCCTGTCAAATCTGATATAACAAGGAGCCGGTTACAGAACGTTGTCGCCTCCTTCAGCACGGCCTGGAGCCTGACACCATGCTGTGGATGGTCCTGTCAAATCTGATATAACACGGAGCTGGTTACAGAACGGTGTCGCCTCCTTCAACACGGCCTGGAGCCTGACACCAGGCTGTGGATGGTCCTGTCAAATCTGATAGAACAAGGAGCTTTTTACAGAACGATGTCGCCTCCTTCAGCCCGGCCTGGAGCCTGACACCAGGCTGTGAATGGTCCTGTCAAATCTGTTACAACAAGGAGCCGGTTACAGAACGGTTTCGCCTCCTTCAGCACGGCCTGGAGCCTGACACCAGGCTGTGGATGGTCCTGTCAAATCTGATAGAACAAGGAGCTGGTTACAGAACGGTGTCGCCTCCTTCAGCACGGCCTGGAGCCTGACACCAGGCTGTCGATGGTCCTGTCAAATCTGATATAACAAGGTGCTGGTTACAGAACGGTGCCGCCTCCTTTAGCACGGCCTGGAGCCTAACACCAGGCTGTGGATGGTCCTGTCAAATCTGATATAACAAGGAGCTGGTTACAGAACAGTGTCGCCTCCTTCAGCACGGCCTGGAGCCTGACACCAGGCTGTGGATGGTCCTGTCAAATCTGATACAACAAGGTGCTGGTTACAGTACGGTGTCGCCTCCTTCAGCACGGCCTGGAGCCTGACACCAGGCTGTGGATGGTCCTGTCAAATCTGATATAACAAGGAGCTGGTTACAGAACGGTGTCACCTCCTTCAGCACGGCCTGGAGCCTGACACCAGGCTGTGGATGGTCCTGTCAAATCTGATATAACAAGGAGCTGGTTACAGAACGGTGTCGCCTCCTTCAGCACGGCCTGGAGCCTGACACCAGGCTGTGGATGGTCCTGTCAAATCTGATACAACAAGGAGCTGGTTACAGAACGGTGTCACCTCCTTCAGTACGGCCTCGGGCCTGACACCAGGCTGTGGATGGTCCTGTCAAATCTGATACAAAAAGGAGCTGGTTACAGAACGGTGTCGCCTCCTTCAGCACGGCCTGGAGCCTGACACCAGGCTGTGGATGGTCCTGTCAAATCTGATACAACAAGGAGCTGGTTACAGAACGGTGTCACCTCCTTCAGCACGGCCTGGAGCCTGACACCAGGCTGTGGATGGTCCTGTCAAATCTGATATAACAAGGTGCTGGTTACAGATCGGTGTCACCTCCTTCAGCACGGCCTGGAGCCTGACACCAGGCTGTGGATGGTCCTGTCAAATCTGACACAACAAGGTCCTGGTTACAGGACGGTGTCGCCTCCTTCAGCACGGCCTGGAGCCTGACACCAGGCTGTGGATGGTCCTGTCAAATCTGATATAACAAGGAGCTGGTTACAGAACGCTGTCACCTCCTTCAGCACGGCCTGGAGCCTGACACCAGGCTGTGGATGGTCCTGTCAAATCTGATATAACAAGGAGCTGGTTACAGAACGGTGTCGCCTCCTTCAGCACGGCCTGGAGCCTGACACCAGGCTGTGGATGGTCCTGTCAAATCTGATACAACAAGGAGCTGGTTACAGAATGGTGTCACCTCCTTCAGTACGGCCTGGGGCCTGACACCAGGCTGTGGATGGTCCTGTCAAATCTGATACAACAAGGAGCTGGTTACAGAACGGTGTCGCCTCCTTCAGCCCGGCCTGTAGCCTGACACCAGGCTGTGGATGGTCCTGTCAAATCTGATACAACAAGTTGCTGGTTACAGAACGGTTTCGCCTCCTTCAGCACCGCCTGGAGCCTGACACCAGGCTGTGGATGGTCCTGTCAAATCTGATATAACAAGGAGCTGGTTACAGAACTGTGTCACCTCCTTCAGCACGGCCTGGAGCCTGACACCAGGTTGTGGATGGTCCTGTCAAATCTGATATAACAAGGAGCTGGTTACAGAACGGTGTCACCTCCTTCAGCACGGCCTGGAGCCTGACACCAGGCTGTGGATGGTCCTGTCAAATCTGATATAACAAGGTCCTGGTTACAGGACGGTGTCGCCTCCTTCAGCACGGCCTGGAGCCTGACACCAGGCTGTGGATGGTCCTGTCAAATCTGATATAACAAGGAGCTGGTTGCAGAACGCTGTCACCTCCTTCAGAACGGCCTGGAGCCTGACACCAGGCTGTGGATGGTCCTGTCAAATCTGATATAACAAGGAGCTGGTTACAGAACGGTGTCGCCTCCTTCAGCACGGCCTAGAGCCTGACACCAGGCTGTGGATGGTCCTGTCAAATCTGAAACAACAAGGAGCTGGTTACAGAACGGTGTCACCTCCTTCAGCACGGCCTGGAGCCTGACACCAGGCTGTGGATGGTCCTGTCAAATCTGATATAACAAGGAGCTGGTTACAGAACGGTGTCACCTCCTTCGGCAGGGCCTGGAGCCTGACACCAGGCTGTGGATGGTCCTGTCAAATCTGATACAACAAGGTGCTGGTTACAGAACGGTGTCGCCTCCTTCAGCACGGCCTGGAGCCTGACACCAGGCTGTGGATGGTCCTGTCAAATCTGATATAACAAGGAGCTGGTTACAGAACGGTGTCACCTCCTTCAGCACGGCCTGGAGCCTGACACCAGGCTGTGCATGGTCCTGTCAAATCTGATAAACAAGGTGCTGGTTACAGAACGGTGTTACCTTCTTCAGCACGGCCTGGAGCCTGACACCAGGCTGTGGATGGTCCTGTCAAATCTGATATAACAAGGAGCTGGTTACAGAACGGTGTCGCCTCCTTCAGCACGGCCTGGAGCCTGACACCAGGCTGTGGATGGTCCTGTCAAATCATGTTAGAACAAGGAGCTGGTTACAGAACGGTGTCGCCTCCTTCAGCACGGCCTCGAGCCTGACACCAGGCTGTGGATGGTCCTGTCAAATCTGATATTACAAGGAGCTGGTTACAGAACGGTGTCATCTCCTTCAGCACGGCCTGGAGCCTGACACCAGGCTGTGGATGGTCCTGTCAAATCTGATATAACAAGGAGCTGGTTACAGAACGGTGTCACCTCCTTCAGTATGGCCTGGGGCCTGACACCAGACTGTGGATCGTCCTGTCAAATCTGATATAACAAGGAGCTGGTTACAGAACGGTGTCGCCTCCTTCAGCACGGCCTGGAGCCTGACACCAGGCTGTGGATGGTCCTGTCAAATCTGATACAACAAGGAGCTGGTTACAGAACGGTGTCACCTCCTTCAGTACGGCCTGGGGACTGACACCAGGCTGTGGATGGTCCTGTCAAATCTGATACAACAAGGAGCTGGTTACAGAAAGGTTTCGCCTCCTTCAGCCCGGCCTGGAGCCTGCCACCAGGCTGTGGATGGTCCTGTCAAATCTGATACAACAAGGTGCTGGTTACAGAACGGTGTCGCCTCCTTCAGCACGGCCTGGAGCCTGACACCAGGCTGTGGATGGTCCTGTCAAATCTGATATAACAAGGAGCTGGTTACAGAACGGTGTCACCTCCTTCAGCACTGCCTGGAGCCTGACACCAGGCTGTGGATGGTCCTGTCAAATAATGTTAGAACAAGGAGCTGGATACAGAACGGTGTCGCCTCCTTCAGCACGGCCTGGAGCCTGACACCAGGCTGTGGATGGGCCTGTCAAAATTGATACAACAAGGAGCTGGTTACAGATAGGTGTCGCCTCCTTCAGCACGGCCTGGAGCCTGACACCAGGCTGTGGATGGTCCTGTCAAATCTGTTATAACAAGGAGCTGGTTACAGAACGGTGTCGCCTCCTTCAGCACAGCCTGGAGCCTGAGACCAGGCTGTGGATGGTCCTGTCAAATCTGATACAACAAGGTGCTGGTTACAGAACGGAGTCACCTCCTTCAGCACGGCCTGGAGCCTGACACCAGGCTGTGGATGGTCCTGTCAAATCTGCTATAACAAGGAGCCGGTTACAGAACGTTGTCGCCTCCTTCAGCACGGCCTGGAGCCTGACACCAGGCTGTGGATGGTCCTGTCAAATCTGATATAACACGGAGCTGGTTACAGAACGGTGTCGCCTCCTTCAGCACGGCCTAGAGCCTGCACCAGGCTGTGGATGGATCTGTCAAATCTGATAGAACAAGGAGCTTTTTACAGAACGGTGTCGCCTACTTCAGCCCGGCCTGGAGCCTGACACCAGGCTGTGGATGGTCCTGTCAAATCTGTTACAACAAGGTGCTGGTTACAGAACGGTGTCACCTCCTTCAGCACGGCCTGGAGCCTGACACCAGGCTGTGGATGGTCCTGTCAAATCTGATATAACAAGGAGCTGGTTACAGAACGGTGTCGCCTCCTTCAGCACGGCCTGGAGCCTGACACCAGGCTGTGGATGGTCTTGTCAAATCTGATATAACAAGGAGCTGGTTACAGAACGGTGTCGCCTGCTTCGGCACGGCCTGGAGCCTGACACCAGGCTGTGGATGGTCCTGTCCAATCTGATATAACAAGGAGCTGGTTACTGAACGCTGTCGCCTCCTTCAGCACGGCCTGGAGCCTGACACTAGGCTGTGGATGGTCCTGTCAAATCTGACACAACAAGGTCCTGGTTACAGAATGGTGTCGCCTCCTTCAGCACGGCCTGGAGCCTGACACCAGGCTGTCGATGGTCCTGTCAAATCTGATATAACAAGGAGCTGGTTACAGAACGGTGCCGCCTCCTTTAGCACGGCCTGGAGCCTGACACCAGGCTGTGGATGGTCCTGTCAAATCTGATATAACAAGGAGCTGGTTACAGAACGGTGTCGCCTCCTTCAGCACGGCCTGGAGCCTGACACCAGGTTGTGGACGGTCCTGTCAAATCTGATATAACAAGGAGCTGGTTACAGAATGGTGTCGCCTCCTTCAGCACGGCCTGGAGTCTGACACCAGGCTGTGGATGGTCCTGTCAAATCTGATATAACAAGGTGCTGGTTGCGGAACGGTGTCGCCTCCTTCAGCACGGCCTGGAGCCTGACACCAGGCTGTGGATGGTCCTGTCAAATCTGATATAACAAGGTGCTGGTTACAGAACGATGTCGCCTCCTTCAGCAGGGACTGGAGCCTGACACTAGGCTGTGGATGGTCCTGTCAAATCTGATAGAACAAGGAGCTTTTTACAGAACGGTGTCACCTCCTTCAGCACGGCCTGGAGCCTGACACCAGGCTGTGGATGGTCCGGTCAAATCTGATATAACAATGAGCTGGTTACAGAACGCTGTCACCTCCTTCAGCACGGTCTGGAGCCTGACACCAGGCTGTGGATGGTCCTGTCAAATCTGATACAACAAGGAGCTGGTTACAGAACGCTGTCACCTCCTTCAGCACGGCCTGGAGCCTGACACCAGGCTGTGGATGGTCCTGTCAAATCTGATTTAACAAGGAGCTGGTTACAGAACGGTGTCACCTCCTTCAGTACGGCCTGGGGCCTGACACCAGGCTGTGGATGGTCCTGTCCAATCTGATACAACAAGGAGCTGGTTACAGAACGGTATCGCCTCCTTCAGCACGGCCTGGAGCCTGACACCAGGCTGTGGATGGTCCTGTCAAATCTGATATAACAAGGAGCTGGTTACAGAACGGTCTCGCCTCCTTCAGCACGGCCTGGAGCCTGACACCAGGCTGTGGATGGTCCTGTCAAATATGATACAACAAGGAGCTGGTTACAGAACGGTGTCACCTCCTTCAGTACGGCCTGGAGCCTGACCCCAGATTGTGGATGGTCCTGTCAAATCTGATATAACAAGGAGCTGG
Source organism: Scyliorhinus torazame (assembly GCF_047496885.1). Taxonomy (NCBI): domain Eukaryota; kingdom Metazoa; phylum Chordata; class Chondrichthyes; order Carcharhiniformes; family Scyliorhinidae; genus Scyliorhinus; species Scyliorhinus torazame. The sequence continues at coordinate 56,342,227 of NC_092729.1, read as the reverse complement.
TTACAGAACGGTGCCGCCTCCTTCAGCACAGCTTGGAGCCTGACACCAGGCTGTGGATGGTCCTGTCAAATCTGATACAACAAGGAGCTGGTAACAGAACGGTGTCACCTCCTTCAGCACGGCCTGGAGCCTGACACCAGGCTGTGGATGGTCCTGTCAAATCTGATATAACAAGGTGCTGGTTACAGAACGATGTCGCCTCCTTCAGCACGGACTGGAGCCTGACACTAGGCTCTGGATGGTCCTGTCAAATCTGATAGAACAAGGAGCTTTTTACAGAACGGTGTCACCTCCTTCAGCACGGCCTGGAGCCTGACACCAGGCTGTGGATGGTCCTGTCAAATCTGACACAAGGTCCTGGTTACAGGACGGTGTCGCCTCCTTCAGCACGGCCTGGAGCCTGACACCAGGCTGTGGATGGTCCTGTCAAATCTGATATAACAAGGAGCTGGTTACAGAACGCTGTCACCTCCTTCAGCACGGCCTGGAGCCTGACACCAGGCTGTGGATGGTCCTGTCAAATCTGATATAACAAGGAGCTGGTTACAGAACGGTGTCGCCTCCTTCAGCACGGCCTGGAGCCTGACATCAGGCTGTGGATGGTCCTGTCAAATCTGATACAACAAGGAGCTGGTTACAGAACGGTGTCACCTCCTTCAGTACGGCCTGGGGCCTGACACCAGGCTGTGGATGGTCCTGTCAAATCTGATACAACAAGGAGCTGGTTACAGAACGGTGTCGCCTCCTTCAGCCCGGCCTGTAGCCTGACACCAGGCTGTGGATGGTCCTGTCAAATCTGATACAACAAGGTGCTGGTTACAGAACGGTGTCGCCTCCTTCAGCACGGACTGGAGCCTGACACCAGGCTGTGGATGGTCCTGTCAAATCTGATATAACAAGGAGCAGGTTACAGAACTGTGTCACCTCCTTCAGCACGGCCTGGAGCCTGACACCAGGTTGTGGATGGTCCTGTCAAATCTGATATAACAAGGAGCTGGTTACAGAACGGTGTCACCTCCTTCAGCACGGCCTGGAGCCTGACACCAGGCTGTGGATGGTCCTGTCAAATCTGATATAACAAGGAGCTGGTTACAGAACGGTGTCGCCTCCTTCAGCACGGCCTGGAGCCTGACACCAGGCTGTGGATGGTCCTGTCAAATCTGATACAACAAGGAGCTGGTTACAGAACGGTGTCACCTCCTTCAGTACGGCCTGGTCCTGACACCAGGCTGTGGATGGTCCTGTCAAATCTGATACAACAAGGAGCTGGTTACAGAACGGTGTCGCCTCCTTCAGCCCGGCCTGGAGCCTGACACCAGGCTGTGGATGGTCCTGTCAAATCTGATACAACAATGTGCTGGTTACAGAACGGTGTCGACTCCTTCAGCACGGCCTGGAGCCTGACACCAGGCTGTGGATGGTCCTGTCAAATCTGATATAACAAGGAGCTGGTTACAGAACGGTGTCACCTCCTTCAGCACGGCCTGGAGCCTGACACCAGGCTGTGGATGGTCCTGTCAAATCTGATATAACAAGGAGCTGGTTACAGAACGGTGTCACCTCCTTCAGCACGGCCTGGAGCCTGACACCAGGCTGTGGATGGTCCTGTCAAATCTGATACAACAAGGTGCTGGTTACAGAACGGTATCACCTTCTTCAGCACGGCCTGGAGCCTGATACCAGGCTGTGGATGGTCCTGTCAAATCATGTTCGAACAAGGAGCTGGTTACAGAACGGTGTAGCCTCCTTCAGCATGGCCTGGAGCCTGACACCAGGCTGTGGATGGGCCTGTCCAATCTGATAGAACAAGGAGCTTTTTACAGAACGGTGTCGCCTCCTTCAGCACGGCCTGGAGCCTGAAACCAGGCTGTGGATGGTCCTGTCAAATCTGATACAACAAGTTGCTGGTTACAGAACGGTGTCACCTTCTTCAGCACGGCCTGGAGCCTGATACCAGGCTGTGGATGGTCCTGTCAAATCATGTTAGAACAAGGAGCTGGTTACAGAACGGTGTCGCCTCCTTCAGCACGGCCTCGAGCCTGACACCAGGCTGTGGATGGTCCTGTCAAATCTGATATAACAAGGAGCTGGTTACAGAACGGTGTCGCCTCCTTCAGCACGGCCTCGAGCCTGACACCAGGCTGTGGATGGGCCTGTCAAATCTGATATAACTAGGTCCTGGTTACAGAACGGTGTCACCTCCTTCAGCACGGCATGGAGCCTGACACCAGGCTGTGGATGGTCTGTCAAATCTGATATAACAAGGTGCTGGTTACAGAACGGTGTCGCCTCCTTCAGCACGGCCTGGAGCCTGACACCAGGTTGTGGATGGTCCTGTCAAATCTGATACAACAAGGTGCTGGTTACAGAACGGTATCACCTCCTTCAGCACGGCCTGGAGCCTCACACCAGGCTGTGGATGGGCCTGTCCAATCTGATAGAACAAGGAGCTTTTTACAGAACGGTGTCGCCTCCTTCAGCACGGCCTGGAGCCTGACACCGGCTGTGGATGGTCCTGTCAAATCTGATACAACAAGGAGCTGGTTACAGAACGGTGTCACCTCCTTCAGTACGGCCTGGGGCCTGACACCAGACTGTGGATCGTCCTGTCAAATCTGATATAACAAGGAGCTGGTTACAGAACGGTGTCGCCTCCTTCAGCACGACCTGGAGCCTGACACCAGGCTGTGGATGGTCCTGTCAAATCTGATACAACAAGGAGCTGGTTACAGAACGGTGTCACCTCCTTCAGTACGGCCTGGGGCCTGACACCAGGCTGTGGATGGTCCTGTCAAATCTGATACAACAAGGAGCTGGTTACAGAACGGTTTCGCCTCCTTCAGCCCGGCCTGGAGCCTGACACCAGGCTGTGGATGGTCCTGTCAAATCTGATACAACAAGGTGCTGGTTACAGAACGGTGTCGCCTCCTTCAGCACGGCCTGGAGCCTGACACCAGGCTGTGGATGGTCCTGTCAAATCTGATATAACAAGGAGCTGGTTACAGAACGGTGTCACCTCCTTCAGCACGGCCTGGAGCCTGACACCAGGCTGTGGATGGTCCTGTCAAATCTGATATAACAAGGAGCTGGTTACAGAACGGTGTCACCTCCTTCAGCACGGCCTGGAGCCTGACACCAGGCTGTGGATGGTCTTGTCAAATCATGTTCGAACAAGGAGCTGGTTACAGAACGGTGTCGCCTCCTTCAGCACGGCCTGGAGCCTGACACCAGGCTGTGGATTGTCCTGTCAAATCTGATATAACAAGGAGCTGGTTACAGAACGGTGTCGCCTCCTTCAGCACGGCCTGGAGCCTGACACCAGGCTGTGGATGGGCCTGTCCAATCTGATAGAGCAAGGAGCTTTTTACAGAACGGTGTCGCCTCCTTCAGCACCGCCTGGAGCCTGACACCAGGCTGTGGATGGTCCTGTCAAATCTGATACAACAAGGTGCTGGTTACAGAACGGTGTCACCTTCTTTTGCACGGCCTGGAGCCTGACACCAGGCTGTGGATGGTCCTGTCAAATCATGTTAGAACAAGGAGCTGGTTACAGAACGGTGTCGCCTCCTTAAGCACGGCCTCGAGCCTGACACCAGGCTGTGGATGGTCCTGTCAAATCTGATATAACAAGGAGCTGGTTACAGAACGGTGTCGCCTCCTTCAGCACGGCCTGGAGCCTGATACCAGGCTGTGGATGGTCCTGTCAAATCATGTTAGAACAAGGAGCTGGTTACAGAACGGTGTTTGCCTCCTTCAGCACGGCCTGGAGCCTGACACCAGGCTGTGGATGGTCCTGTCAAATCTGATATAACAAGGAGCTGGTTACAGAACGGTGTCACCTCCTTCAGCACGGCCTGGAGCCTGACACCAGGCTGTGGATGGTCCTGTCAAATCTGATATAACTAGGTCCTGGTTACAGAACGGTGTCACCTCCTTCAGCACGGCATGGAGCCTGACACCAGGCTGTGGATGGTCTGTCAAATATGATATAAGAAGGTGCTGGTTACAGAACGGGGTCGCCTCCTTCAGCACGGCCTGGAGCCTGACACCAGGCTGTGGATGGTCCTGTCAAATCTGATACAACAAGGTGCTGGTTACAGAACGGTATCACCTCCTTCAGCACGGCCTGGAGCCTGTCACCAGGCTGTGGATGGTCCTGTGAAATCTGATATAACAAGGTGCTGGTTACAGAACGGTGTCGCCTCCTTCAGCACGGCCTGGAGCCTGACACCAGGCTGTGGATGGTCCTGTCAAATCTGATACAACAAGGTGCTGGTTACAGAACGGTATCACCTCCTTCAGCACGGCCTGGAGCCTGACACCAGGCTGTGGATGGGCCTGTCCAATCTGATAGAACAAGGAGCTTTTTACAGAACGGTGTCGCCTCCTTCAGCACGGCCTGGAGCCTGACACCAGGCTGTGGATGGTCCTGTCAAATCTGATACAACAAGGTGCTGGTTACAGAACGGTGTCACCTTCTTCAGTACGGCCTGGAGCCTGACAGCAGGCTGTGGATGGTCCTGTCAAATCTGATATAACAAGGAGCTGGTTACAGAACGGTGTCACCTCCTTCAGCACGGCCTGGAGCCTGACACCAGGCTGTGGATGGTCCTGTGAAATCTGATATAACAAGGAGCTGGTTACAGAACGGTGTCACCTTCTTCAGCACGGCCTGGGGCCTGACACCAGGCTGTGGATGGTCTTGTCAAATCTGATATAACAAGGAGCTGGTTACAGAACTGTGTCGCATCCTTCAGCACGGCCTGGAGCCTGACACCAGGCTGAGGATGGTCCTATCAAATCTGATACAACAAGGTGCTGGTTAGAGAACAGTGTCACCTCCTTCAGCACGGCATGGAGCCTGACACCAGGCTGTGGATGGTCCTGTCAAATCTGATACAACAAGGAGCTGGTTACAGAACGGTGTCACCTCCTTCAGCACGGCCTGGAGCCTGACACCAGGCTGTGGATGGTCCTGTCAAATCTGATATAACTAGGTCCTGGTTACAGAACGGTGTCACCTCCTTCAGCACGGCATGGAGCCTGACACCAGGCTGTGGATGGTCTGTCAAATATGATATAAGAAGGTGCTGGTTACAGAACGGGGTCGCCTCCTTCAGCACGGCCTGGAGCCTGACACCAGGCTGTGGATGGTCCTGTCAAATCTGATACAACAAGGTGCTGGTTACAGAACGGTATCACCTCCTTCAGCACGGCCTGGAGCCTGTCACCAGGCTGTGGATGGTCCTGTGAAATCTGATATAACAAGGTGCTGGTTACAGAACGGTGTCGCCTCCTTCAGCACGGCCTGGAGCCTGACACCAGGCTGTGGATGGTCCTGTCAAATCTGATACAACAAGGTGCTGGTTACAGAACGGTATCACCTCCTTCAGCACGGCCTGGAGCCTGACACCAGGCTGTGGATGGGCCTGTCCAATCTGATAGAACAAGGAGCCTTTTACAGAACGGTGTCGCCTCCTTCAGCACGGCCTGGAGCCTGACACCAGGCTGTGGATGGTCCTGTCAAATCTGATACAACAAGGTGCTGGTTACAGAACGGTGTCACCTTCTTCAGTACGGCCTGGAGCCTGACACCAGGCTGTGGATGGTCCTGTCAAATCTGATATAACAAGGAGCTGGTTACAGAACGGTGTCACCTCCTTCAGCACGGCCTGGAGCCTGACACCAGGCTGTGGATGATCCTGTGAAATCTGATATAACAAGGAGCTGGTTACAGAACGGTGTCACCTTCTTCAGCACGGCCTGGAGCCTGACACCAGGCTGTGGATGGTCCTGTCAAATCTGATACAACAAGGAGCTGGGTACAGAACGGTGTCACCTCCTTCAGTACGGCCTGGGGCCTGACACCAGGCTGTGGATGGTCCTGTCAAATCTGATACAACAAGGAGCTGGTTACAGAACGGTTTCGCCTCCTTCAGCCCGGCCTGGAGCCTGACACCAGGCTGTGGATGGTCCTGTCAAATCTGATACAACAAGGTGCTGGTTACAGAACGGTGTCGCCTCCTTCAGCACGGCCTGGAGCCTGACACCAGGCTGTGGATGGTCCTGTCAAATCTGATATAACAAGGAGCTGGTTACAGAACGGTGTCACCTCCTTCAGCACGGCCTGGAGCCTGACACCAGGCTGTGGATGGTCCTGTCAAATCTGATATAACAAGGAGCTGGTTACAGAACGGTGTCACCTCCTTCAGCACGGCCTGGAGCCTGACACCAGGCTGTGGATGGTCTTGTCAAATCATGTTCGAACAAGGAGCTGGTTACAGAACGGTGTCGCCTCCTTCAGCACGGCCTGGAGCCTGACACCAGGCTGTGGATGGTCCTGTCAAATCTGATATAACAAGGAGCTGGTTACAGAACGATGTCACCTCCTTCAGCACGGCCTGGAGCCTGACACCAGGCTGTGGATGGTCTTGTCAAATCATGTTCGAACAAGGAGCTGGTTACAGAACGGTGTCGCCTCCTTCAGCATGGCCTGGAGCCGGACACCAGGCTGTGGATGGGCCTGTCCAATCTGATATAACAAGGAGCTTTTTACAGAACGGTGTCGCCTCCTTCAGCACCGCCTGGAGCCTGACACCAGGCTGTGGATGGTCCTGTCAAATCTGATACAACAAGGTGCTGGTTACAGAACGGTGTCGCCTCCTTCAGCACGGCCTCGAGCCTGACACCAGGCTGTGGATGGTCCTGTCAAATCTGATATAACAAGGAGCTGGTTACAGAACGGTGTCACCTCCTGCAGCACGGCCTGGAGCCTGACACCAGGCTGTGGATGGTCCTGTCAAATCTGATATAACTAGGTCCTGGTTACAGAACGGTGTCACCTCCTTCAGGACGGCATGGAGCCTGACACCAGGCTGTGGATGGTCTGTCAAATATGATATAAGAAGGTGCTGGTTACAGAACGGGGTCGCCTCCTTCAGCACGGCCTGGAGCCTGACACCAGGCTGTGGATGGTCCTGTCAAATCTGATACAACAAGGTGCTGGTTACAGAACGGTATCACCTCCTTCAGCACGGCCTGGAGCCTGTCACCAGGCTGTGGATGGTCCTGTGAAATCTGATATAACAAGGTGCTGGTTACAGAACGGTGTCGCCTCCTTCAGCACGGCCTGGAGCCTGACACCAGGCTGTGGATGGTCCTGTCAAATCTGATACAACAAGGTGCTGGTTACAGAACGGTGTCACCTCCTTCAGCACGGCCTGGAGCCTGACACCAGGCTGTGGATGGTCCTGTCAAATCTGATATAACTAGGTCCTGGTTACAGAACGGTGTCACCTCCTTCAGCACGGCATGGAGCCTGACACCAGGCTGTGGATGGTCTGTCAAATATGATATAAGAAGGTGCTGGTTACAGAACGGGGTCGCCTCCTTCAGCACGGCCTGGAGCCTGACACCAGGCTGTGGATGGTCCTGTCAAATCTGATACAACAAGGTGCTGGTTACAGAACGGTATCACCTCCTTCAGCACGGCCTGGAGCCTGTCACCAGGCTGTGGATGGTCCTGTGAAATCTGATATAACAAGGTGCTGGTTACAGAACGGTGTCGCCTCCTTCAGCACGGCCTGGAGCCTGACACCAGGCTGTGGATGGTCCTGTCAAATCTGATACAACAAGGTGCTGGTTACAGAACGGTATCACCTCCTTCAGCACGGCCTGGAGCCTGACACCAGGCTGTGGATGGGCCTGTCCAATCTGATAGAACAAGGAGCTTTTTACAGAACGGTGTCGCCTCCTTCAGCACGGCCTGGAGCCTGACACCAGGCTGTGGATGGTCCTGTCAAATCTGATACAACAAGGTGCTGGTTACAGAACGGTGTCACCTTCTTCAGTACGGCCTGGAGCCTGACACCAGGCTGTGGATGGTCCTGTCAAATCTGATATAACAAGGAGCTGGTTACAGAACGGTGTGACCTCCTTCAGCACGGCCTGGAGCCTGACACCAGGCTGTGGATGGTCCTGTGAAATCTGATATAACAAGGAGCTGGTTACAGAACGGTGTCACCTTCTTCAGCACGGCCTGGGGCCTGACACCAGGCTGTGGATGGTCTTGTCAAATCTGATATAACAAGGAGCTGTTTACAGAACTGTGTCGCATCCTTCAGCACGGCCTGGAGCCTGACACCAGGCTGAGGATGGTCCTATCAAATCTGATACAACAAGGTGCTGGTTAGAGAACAGTGTCACCTCCTTCAGCACGGCATGGAGCCTGACACCAGGCTGTGGATGGTCCTGTCAAATCTGATACAACAAGGAGCTGGTTACAGAACGGTGTCACCTCCTTCAGCACGGCCTGGAGCCTGACACCAGGCTGTGGATGGTCCTGTCAAATCTGATATAACTAGGTCCTGGTTACAGAACGGTGTCACCTCCTTCAGCACGGCATGGAGCCTGACACCAGGCTGTGGATGGTCTGTCAAATATGATATAAGAAGGTGCTGGTTACAGAACGGGGTCGCCTCCTTCAGCACGGCCTGGAGCCTGACACCAGGCTGTGGATGGTCCTGTCAAATCTGATACAACAAGGTGCTGGTTACAGAACGGTATCACCTCCTTCAGCACGGCCTGGAGCCTGTCACCAGGCTGTGGATGGTCCTGTGAAATCTGATATAACAAGGTGCTGGTTACAGAACGGTGTCGCCTCCTTCAGCACGGCCTGGAGCCTGACACCAGGCTGTGGATGGTCCTGTCAAATCTGATACAACAAGGTGCTGGTTACAGAACGGTATCACCTCCTTCAGCACGGCCTGGAGCCTGACACCAGGCTGTAGATGGGCCTGTCCAATCTGATAGAACAAGGAGCCTTTTACAGAACGGTGTCGCCTCCTTCAGCACGGCCTGGAGCCTGATACCAGGCTGTGGATGGTCCTGTCAAATCTGATACAACAAGGTGCTGGTTACAGAACGGTGTCACCTTCTTCAGTACGGCCTGGAGCCTGACACCAGGCTGTGGATGGTCCTGTCAAATCTGATATAACAAGGAGCTGGTTACAGAACGGTGTCACCTCCTTCAGCACGGCCTGGAGCCTGACACCAGGCTGTGGATGATCCTGTGAAATCTGATATAACAAGGAGCTGGTTACAGAACGGTGTCACCTTCTTCAGCACGGCCTGGAGCCTGACACCAGGCTGTGGATGGTCCTGTCAAATCTGATACAACAAGGAGCTGGTTACAGAACGGTGTCACCTCCTTCAGTACGGCCTGGGGCCTGACACCAGGCTGTGGATGGTCCTGTCAAATCTGATACAACAAGGAGCTGGTTACAGAACGGTTTCGCCTCCTTCAGCCCGGCCTGGAGCCTGACACCAGGCTGTGGATGGTCCTGTCAAATCTGATACAACAAGGTGCTGGTTACAGAACGGTGTCGCCTCCTTCAGCACGGCCTGGAGCCTGAAACCAGGCTGTGGATGGTACTGTCAAATCTGATATAACAAGGAGCTGGTTACAGAACGGTGTCACCTCCTTCAGCACGGCCTGGAGCCTGACACCAGGCTGTGGATGGTCCTGTCAAATCTGATATAACAAGGAGCTGGTTACAGAACGGTGTCACCTCCTTCAGCACGGCCTGGAGCCTGACACCAGGCTGTGGATGGTCTTGTCAAATCATGTTCGAACAAGGAGCTGGTTACAGAACGGTGTCGCCTCCTTCAGCACGGCCTGGAGCCTGACACCAGGCTGTGGATGGTCCTGTCAAATCTGATATAACAATGAGCTGGTTACAGAACGGTGTCACCTCCTTCAGCACGGCCTGGAGCCTGACACCAGGCTGTGGATGGTCTTGTCAAATCATGTTCGAACAAGGAGCTGGTTACAGAACGGTGTCGCCTCCTTCAGCATGGCCTGGAGCCGGACACCAGGCTGTGGATGGGCCTGTCCAATCTGATAGAGCAAGGAGCTTTTTACAGAACGGTGTCGCCTCCTTGAGCACCGCCTGGAGCCTGACACCAGGCTGTGGATGGTCCTGTCAAATCTGATACAACAAGGTGCTGGTTACAGAACGGTGTCGCCTCCTTCAGCACGGCCTCGAGCCTGACACCAGGCTGTGGATGGTCCTGTCAAATCTGATATAACAAGGAGCTGGTTACAGAACGGTGTCGCCTCCTTCAGCACGGCCTGGAGCCTGATACCAGGCTGTGGATTGTCCTGTCAAATCATGTTAGAACAAGGAGCTGGTTACAGAACGGTGTCGCCTCCTTCAGCACGGCCTCGAGCCTGACACCAGGCTGTGGATGGTCCTGTCAAATCTGATATAACAAGGAGCTGGTTACAGAACGGTGTCACCTCCTGCAGCACGGCCTGGAGCCTGACACCAGGCTGTGGATGGTCCTGTCAAATCTGATATAACTAGGTCCTGGTTACAGAACGGTGTCACCTCCTTCAGGACGGCATGGAGCCTGACACCAGGCTGTCGATGGTCTGTCAAATATGATATAAGAAGGTGCTGGTTACAGAACGGGGTCGCCTCCTTCAGCACGGCCTGGAGCCTGACACCAGGCTGTGGATGGTCCTGTCAAATCTGATACAACAAGGTGCTGGTTACAGAACGGTATCACCTCCTTCAGCACGGCCTGGAGCCTGTCACCAGGCTGTGGATGGTCCTGTGAAATCTGATATAACAAGGTGCTGGTTACAGAACGGTGTCGCCTCCTTCAGCACGGCCTGGAGCCTGACACCAGGCTGTGGATGGTCCTGTCAAATCTGATACAACAAGGTGCTGGTTACAGAACGGTATCACCTCCTTCATCACGGCCTGGAGCCTGACACCAGGCTGTGGATGGGCCTGTCCAATTTGATAAAACAAGGAGCTTTTTACAGAACGGTGTCGCCTCCTTCAGCACGGCCTGGAGCCTGACACCAGGCTGTGGATGGTCCTGTCAAATCTGATACAACAAGGTGCTGGTTACAGAACGGTGTCACCTTCTTCAGTACGGCCTGGAGCCTGACACCAGGCTGTGGATGGTCCTGTCAAATCTGATATAACAAGGAGCTGGTTACAGAACGGTGTCACCTCCTTCAGCACGGCCTGGAGCCTGACACCAGGCTGTGGATGGTCCTGTGAAATCTGATATAACAAGGAGCTGGTTACAGAACGGTGTCACCTTCTTCAGCACGGCCTGGGGCCTCACACCAGGCGATGGATGGTCTTGTCAAATCTGATATAACAAGGAGCTGGTTACAGAACTGTGTCGCATCCTTCAGCACGGCCTGGAGCCTGACACCAGGCTGAGGATGGTCCTATCAAATCTGATACAACAAGGTGCTGGTTAGAGAACAGTGTCACCTCCTTCAGCACGGCATGGAGCCTGACACCAGGCTGTGGATGGTCCTGTCAAATCTGATACAACAAGGAGCTGGTTACAGAACGGTGTCACCTCCTTCAGCACGGCCTGGAGCCTGACACCAGGCTGTGGATGGTCCTGTCAAATCTGATATAACTAGGTCCTGGTTACAGAACGGTGTCACCTCCTTCAGCACGGCATGGAGCCTGACACCAGGCTGTGGATGGTCTGTCAAATATGATATAAGAAGGTGCTGGTTACAGAACGGGGTCGCCTCCTTCAGCACGGCCTGGAGCCTGACACCAGGCTGTGGATGGTCCTGTCAAATCTGATACAACAAGGTGCTGGTTACAGAACGGTATCACCTCCTTCAGCACGGCCTGGAGCCTGTCACCAGGCTGTGGATGGTCCTGTGAAATCTGATATAACAAGGTGCTGGTTACAGAACGGTGTCGCCTCCTTCAGCACGGCCTTGAGCCTGACACCAGGCTGTGGATGGTCCTGTCAAATCTGATACAACAAGGTGCTGGTTACAGAACGGTATCACCTCCTTCAGCACGGCCTGGAGCCTGACACCAGGCTGTGGATGGGCCTGTCCAATCTGATAGAACAAGGAGCTTTTTACAGAACGGTGTCGCCTCCTTCAGCACGGCCTGGAGCCTGACACCAGGCTGTGGATGGTCCTGTCAAATCTGATACAACAAGGTGCTGGTTACAGAACGGTGTCACCTTCTTCAGTACGGCCTGGAGCCTGACACCAGGCTGTGGATGGTCCTGTCAAATCTGATATAACAAGGAGCTGGTTACTGAACGGTGTCACCTCCTTCAGCACGGCCTGGAGCCTGACACCAGGCTGTGGATGGTCCTGTGAAATCTGATATAACAAGGAGCTGGTTACAGAACGGTGTCACCTTCTTCAGCACGGCCTGGAGCCTGACACCAGGCTGAGGATGGTCCTATCAAATCTGATACAACAAGGTGCTGGTTAGAGAACAGTGTCACCTCCTTCAGCACGGCATGGAGCCTGACACCAGGCTGTGGATGGTCCTGTCAAATCTGATACAACAAGGTGCTGGTTAGAGAACAGTGTCACCTCCTTCAGCACGGCATGGAGCCTGACACCAGGCTGTGGATGGTCCTGTCAAATCTGATACAACAAGGAGCTGGTTACAGAACGGTGTCACCTCCTTCAGCACGGCCTGGAGCCTGACACCAGGCTGTGGATGGTCCTGTCAAATCTGATAGAACAAGGAGCTTTTTACAGAACGGTGTCGCCTCCTTCAGCACGGCCTGGAGCCTGACACCAGGCTGTGGATGGGCCTGGCAAATCTGATATAACAAGGAGCTGGTTACAGAACGGTGTCACCGCCTTCAGCACGGCCTGGAGCCTGACACCAGGCTGTGGATGGTCTGTCAAATATGATATAAGAAGGTGCTGGTTACAGAACGGGGTCGCCTCCTTCAGCACGGCCTGGAGCCTGACACCAGGCTGTGGATGGTCCTGTCAAATCTGATACAACAAGGTGCTGGTTACAGAACGGTATCACCTCCTTCAGCACGGCCTGGAGCCTGTCACCAGGCTGTGGATGGTCCTGTGAAATCTGATATAACAAGGTGCTGGTTACAGAACGGTGTCGCCTCCTTCAGCACGGCCTGGAGCCTGACACCAGGCTGTGGATGGGCCTGTCAAATCTGATATAACAAGGAGCTGGTTACAGAACGGTGTCACCGCCTTCAGCACGGCCTGGAGCCTGACACCAGGCTGTGGATGGTCTGTCAAATATGATATAAGAAGGTGCTGGTTACAGAACGGGGTCGCCTCCTTCAGCACGGCCTGGAGCCTGACACCAGGCTGTGGATGGTCCTGTCAAATCTGATACAACAAGGTGCTGGTTACAGAACGGTATCACCTCCTTCAGCACGGCCTGGAGCCTGTCACCAGGCTGTGGATGGTCCTGTGAAATCTGATATAACAAGGTGCTGGTTACAGAACGGTGTCGCCTCCTTCAGCACGGCCTGGAGCCTGACACCAGGCTGTGGATGGTCCTGTCAAATCTGATACAACAAGGTGCTGGTTACAGAACGGTATCACCTCCTTCAGCACGGCCTGGAGCCTGACACCAGGCTGTGGATGGGCCTGTCCAATCTGATAGAACAAGGAGCCTTTTACAGAACGGTGTCGCCTCCTTCAGCACGGCCTGGAGCCTGACACCAGGCTGTGGATGGTCCTGTCAAATCTGATACAACAAGGTGCTGGTTACAGAACGGTGTCACCTTCTTCAGTACGGCCTGGAGCCTGACACCAGGCTGTGGATGGTCCTGTCAAATCTGATATAACAAGGAGCTGGTTACAGAACGGTGTCACCTCCTTCAGCACGGCCTGGAGCCTGACACCAGGCTGTGGATGATCCTGTGAAATCTGATATAACAAGGAGCTGGTTACAGAACGGTGTCACCTTCTTCAGCACGGCCTGGAGCCTGACACCAGGCTGTGGATGGTCCTGTCAAATCTGATACAACAAGGAGCTGGTTACAGAACGGTGTCACCTCCTTCAGTACGGCCTGGGGCCTGACACCAGGCTGTGGATGGTCCTGTCAAATCTGATACAACAAGGAGCTGGTTACAGAACGGTTTCGCCTCCTTCAGCCCGGCCTGGAGCCTGACACCAGGCTGTGGATGGTCCTGTCAAATCTGATACAACAAGGTGCTGGTTACAGAACGGTGTCGCCTCCTTCAGCACGGCCTGGAGCCTGAAACCAGGCTGTGGATGGTACTGTCAAATCTGATATAACAAGGAGCTGGTTACAGAACGGTGTCACCTCCTTCAGCACGGCCTGGAGCCTGACACCAGGCTGTGGATGGTCCTGTCAAATCTGATATAACAAGGAGCTGGTTACAGAACGGTGTCACCTCCTTCAGCACGGCCTGGAGCCTGACACCAGGCTGTGGATGGTCTTGTCAAATCATGTTCGAACAAGGAGCTGGTTACAGAACGGTGTCGCCTCCTTCAGCACGGCCTGGAGCCTGACACCAGGCTGTGGATGGTCCTGTCAAATCTGATATAACAATGAGCTGGTTACAGAACGGTGTCACCTCCTTCAGCACGGCCTGGAGCCTGACACCAGGCTGTGGATGGTCTTGTCAAATCATGTTCGAACAAGGAGCTGGTTACAGAACGGTGTCGCCTCCTTCAGCATGGCCTGGAGCCGGACACCAGGCTGTGGATGGGCCTGTCCAATCTGATAGAGCAAGGAGCTTTTTACAGAACGGTGTCGCCTCCTTGAGCACCGCCTGGAGCCTGACACCAGGCTGTGGATGGTCCTGTCAAATCTGATACAACAAGGTGCTGGTTACAGAACGGTGTCGCCTCCTTCAGCACGGCCTCGAGCCTGACACCAGGCTGTGGATGGTCCTGTCAAATCTGATATAACAAGGAGCTGGTTACAGAACGGTGTCGCCTCCTTCAGCACGGCCTGGAGCCTGATACCAGGCTGTGGATTGTCCTGTCAAATCATGTTAGAACAAGGAGCTGGTTACAGAACGGTGTCGCCTCCTTCAGCACGGCCTCGAGCCTGACACCAGGCTGTGGATGGTCCTGTCAAATCTGATATAACAAGGAGCTGGTTACAGAACGGTGTCACCTCCTGCAGCACGGCCTGGAGCCTGACACCAGGCTGTGGATGGTCCTGTCAAATCTGATATAACTAGGTCCTGGTTACAGAACGGTGTCACCTCCTTCAGGACGGCATGGAGCCTGACACCAGGCTGTCGATGGTCTGTCAAATATGATATAAGAAGGTGCTGGTTACAGAACGGGGTCGCCTCCTTCAGCACGGCCTGGAGCCTGACACCAGGCTGTGGATGGTCCTGTCAAATCTGATACAACAAGGTGCTGGTTACAGAACGGTATCACCTCCTTCAGCACGGCCTGGAGCCTGTCACCAGGCTGTGGATGGTCCTGTGAAATCTGATATAACAAGGTGCTGGTTACAGAACGGTGTCGCCTCCTTCAGCACGGCCTGGAGCCTGACACCAGGCTGTGGATGGTCCTGTCAAATCTGATACAACAAGGTGCTGGTTACAGAACGGTATCACCTCCTTCATCACGGCCTGGAGCCTGACACCAGGCTGTGGATGGGCCTGTCCAATTTGATAAAACAAGGAGCTTTTTACAGAACGGTGTCGCCTCCTTCAGCACGGCCTGGAGCCTGACACCAGGCTGTGGATGGTCCTGTCAAATCTGATACAACAAGGTGCTGGTTACAGAACGGTGTCACCTTCTTCAGTACGGCCTGGAGCCTGACACCAGGCTGTGGATGGTCCTGTCAAATCTGATATAACAAGGAGCTGGTTACAGAACGGTGTCACCTCCTTCAGCACGGCCTGGAGCCTGACACCAGGCTGTGGATTGTCCTGTGAAATCTGATATAACAAGGAGCTGGTTACAGAACGGTGTCACCTTCTTCAGCACGGCCTGGGGCCTCACACCAGGCGATGGATGGTCTTGTCAAATCTGATATAACAAGGAGCTGGTTACAGAACTGTGTCGCATCCTTCAGCACGGCCTGGAGCCTGACACCAGGCTGAGGATGGTCCTATCAAATCTGATACAACAAGGTGCTGGTTAGAGAACAGTGTCACCTCCTTCAGCACGGCATGGAGCCTGACACCAGGCTGTGGATGGTCCTGTCAAATCTGATACAACAAGGAGCTGGTTACAGAACGGTGTCACCTCCTTCAGCACGGCCTGGAGCCTGACACCAGGCTGTGGATGGTCCTGTCAAATCTGATATAACTAGGTCCTGGTTACAGAACGGTGTCACCTCCTTCAGCACGGCATGGAGCCTGACACCAGGCTGTGGATGGTCTGTCAAATATGATATAAGAAGGTGCTGGTTACAGAACGGGGTCGCCTCCTTCAGCACGGCCTGGAGCCTGACACCAGGCTGTGGATGGTCCTGTCAAATCTGATACAACAAGGTGCTGGTTACAGAACGGTATCACCTCCTTCAGCACGGCCTGGAGCCTGTCACCAGGCTGTGGATGGTCCTGTGAAATCTGATATAACAAGGTGCTGGTTACAGAACGGTGTCGCCTCCTTCAGCACGGCCTTGAGCCTGACACCAGGCTGTGGATGGTCCTGTCAAATCTGATACAACAAGGTGCTGGTTACAGAACGGTATCACCTCCTTCAGCACGGCCTGGAGCCTGACACCAGGCTGTGGATGGGCCTGTCCAATCTGATAGAACAAGGAGCTTTTTACAGAACGGTGTCGCCTCCTTCAGCACGGCCTGGAGCCTGACACCAGGCTGTGGATGGTCCTGTCAAATCTGATACAACAAGGTGCTGGTTACAGAACGGTGTCACCTTCTTCAGTACGGCCTGGAGCCTGACACCAGGCTGTGGATGGTCCTGTCAAATCTGATATAACAAGGAGCTGGTTACTGAACGGTGTCACCTCCTTCAGCACGGCCTGGAGCCTGACACCAGGCTGTGGATGGTCCTGTGAAATCTGATATAACAAGGAGCTGGTTACAGAACGGTGTCACCTTCTTCAGCACGGCCTGGAGCCTGACACCAGGCTGAGGATGGTCCTATCAAATCTGATACAACAAGGTGCTGGTTAGAGAACAGTGTCACCTCCTTCAGCACGGCATGGAGCCTGACACCAGGCTGTGGATGGTCCTGTCAAATCTGATACAACAAGGTGCTGGTTAGAGAACAGTGTCACCTCCTTCAGCACGGCATGGAGCCTGACACCAGGCTGTGGATGGTCCTGTCAAATCTGATACAACAAGGAGCTGGTTACAGAACGGTGTCACCTCCTTCAGCACGGCCTGGAGCCTCACACCAGGCTGTGGATGGTCCTGTCAAATCTGATAGAACAAGGAGCTTTTTACAGAACGGTGTCGCCTCCTTCAGCACGGCCTGGAGCCTGACACCAGGCTGTGGATGGGCCTGTCAAATCTGATATAACAAGGAGCTGGTTACAGAACGGTGTCACCGCCTTCAGCACGGCCTGGAGCCTGACACCAGGCTGTGGATGGTCTGTCAAATATGATATAAGAAGGTGCTGGTTACAGAACGGGGTCGCCTCCTTCAGCACGGCCTGGAGCCTGACACCAGGCTGTGGATGGTCCTGTCAAATCTGATACAACAAGGTGCTGGTTACAGAACGGTATCACCTCCTTCAGCACGGCCTGGAGCCTGTCACCAGGCTGTGGATGGGCCTGTCCAATCTGATAGAACAAGGAGCTTTTTACAGAACGGTGTCGCCTCCTTCAGCACGGCCTGGAGCCTGACACCAGGCTGTGGATTGTCCTGTCAAACCTGATACAACAAGGTGCTGGTTACAGAACGGTGTCACCTTCTTCAGTACGGCCTGGAGCCTGACACCAGGCTGTGGATGGTCCTGTCAAATCTGATATAACAAGGAGCTGGTTACAGAACGGTGTCACCTCCTTCAGCACGGCCTGGAGCCTTACACCAGGCTGTGGATGGTCTTGTCAAATCTGATATAACAAGTAGCTGGTTACAGAACTGTGTCGCATCCTTCAGCACGGCCTGGAGCCTAACACCAGGCTGAGGATGGTCCTATCAAATCTGATACAACAAGGTGCTGGTTAGAGAACAGTGTCACCTCCTTCAGCACGGCATGGAGCCTGACACCAGGCTGTGGATGGTCCTGTCAAATCTGATACAAAAGGAGCTGGTTACAGAACGGTGTCACCTCCTTCAGCACGGCCTGGAGCCTGACACCAGGCTGTGGATGGTCCTGTCCAATCTGATAGAACAAGGAGCTTTTTACAGAACGGTGTCGCCTCCTTCAGCACGGCCTGGAGCCTGACACCAGGCTGTGGATGGGCCTGTCAAATCTGATATAATAAGGAGCTGGTTACAGAACGGTGTCACCTCCTTCAGCACGGCCTGGAGCCTGACACCAGGCTGTGGATGGTCCTGTCAAATCTGATATAACAAGGAGCTGGTTACAGCACGGTGTCACCGCCTTCAGTACGGCCTGGAGCCTGACACCAGGCTGTGGATGGTCCTGTCAAATCTGATATAACAAGGAGCTGGTAACAGAACGGTGTCACCTCCTCCAGCACGGCCTGGAGCCTGACACCAGTCTGTGGATGGTCCTGTCAAATCTGATACAACAAGGAGCTGGTTACAGAACGGTGCCGCCTCCTTTAGCACGGCCTGGAGCCTGACACCAGGCTGTGGATGGTCCTGTCAAATCTGATATAACAAGGAGTTGGTTACAGAACAGTGTCGCCTCCTTCAGCACGGCCTGGAGCCTGACACCAGATTGTGGATGGTCCTGTCAAATCTGATATAACAAGGAGCTGGTTACAGAACGGTGCCGCCTCCCTTCAGCACGGCCTGGAGCCTGACACCATGCTGTGGATGGTGCTGTCAAATCTGATACAACAAGGAGCTGGTTACAGAACGGTGTCGCCTCCTTCAGCACGGCCTGGAGCCTGACACCAGACTGTGGATGGTCCTGTCAAATCTGATATAAGGAGCTGGTTACAGAACGGTGTCACCTCCTTCAGCACGGCCTGGAGCCTGACACCAGGCTGTGGATGGTCCTGTCAAACCTGATACAACAAGGAACTGGTTACAGAACGGTGTCGCCTCCTTCAGCACGGCCTGGAGCCTGACACCAGGCTGTGGATGGTCCTGTCAAATCTGATATAACAAGGTGCTGGTTCCAGAACGGTGTCGCCTCCTTAAGCGCGGCCTGGAGCCTGACACCAGGCTCTGGATGGTCCTGTCAAACCTGATATAACAAGGAGCTGGTTACAGAACGGTGTCGCCTCCTTCAGCACGGCCTGGAGCCTGACACCAGGCTGTGGATGGTCCTGTCAAATCTGATATAACACGGTGCTGGTTACAGAATGGTGTCGCCTCCTTCAGCACGGCCTGGAGCCTGACACCAGGCAGTGGATGGTCCTGTCAAATCTGATATAACAAGGTGCTGGTTACAGAACGGTGTCGCCTCCTTCAGCACGGCCTGGAGCCTGACACTAGGCTGTGGATGGTCCTGTCGAAACTGATATAACAAGGTGCTGGTTACTGAACGGTGTCGCCTCCTTCAGCACGGCCTGGAGCCTGACACCAGGTTGTGGATGATCCTGTCAAATCTGATATAACAAGGAGCTGGTTACAGAACGGTGTCGCCTCCTTCAGCACGGCCTGGAGCCTGACACCAGTCTGTGGATGGTCCTGTCAAATCTGATATAACATGGTGCTGGTTACAGAACGGTGTTGCCTCCTTCATCACGGCCTGGAGCCTGACACCAGGCTGTGGATGGTCCTGTCAAATCTGATATAACAAGGAGCCGGTTAGAGAACGGTGTCACCTCCTTCAGCACGGCCTGGAGCCTGACACCAGGCTGTGGATGGTCCTGTCAAATCTGATATAACAAGGAGCTGGTTACAGAACGGTGTCGCCTCCTTCAGCACGGCCTGGAGCCTGACACCAGGCTGTGGATGGTCCTGTCAAACCTGATATAAATAGGATCTGGTTACAGAACGGTGTCACCTCCTTCAACACGGCCTGGAGCCTGACACCAGGCTGTGGATGGTCCTGTCAAACCTGATATAACAAGGAGCTGGTTACAGAAAGGTGTCGCCTCCTTCAGCACGGCCTGGAGCCTGACACCAGGCTGTGGATTGTCCTATCAAATCTGATACAACAAGTTGCTGGTTACAGAACGGTGTCGCCTCCTTCAGCACGGCCTGGAGCCTGACACCAGGCTGTGGATGGACCTGTCAAATCTCATATAACAAGAGCAGGTTCCAGAACGGTGTCGCCTCCTTAAGCACGGCCTGGAGCCTGACACCAGGCTGTGGATGGTCCTGTCACATCTGATATAACAAAGCGCTGTTTACAGAAAGGTGTCGTCTCCTTCAGCACGGCCTGGTGCCTGACACCAGGCTGTGGATGGTCCTGTCAAATCTGATATAACAAGGAGCTGGTTACAGAACGGTGACACCTCCTTCAGCACGGCCTGGAGCCTGACACCAGGCTGTGGATGGTCCTGTCAAATCTGATATAACAAGGTGCTGATTACAGAACGGTGACACCTCCTTCAGCACGGCTTGGAGCCTGACACCAGGCTATGGATGGTCCTGTCAAATCTGATATAACAAGGTGCTGGTTACAGAAATGTGTCGCCTCCTTCAGCACGGTCTGGAGCCTGACACCAGGCTGTGGAAGGTCCTGTCAAATCTGATATAACAAGGTGTTGGTTACAGAACGGTGTCGCCTCCTTCAGCACGGCCTGGAGCCTGACACCAGGCTGTGGATGGTCCTGTCAAATCTGATATTACAAGGAGCTGGTTACAGAACGGTGTCGCCTCCTTCAGCACGGCCTGGAGCCTGACACCAGGCTGTGGATGGTCCTGTCAAATCTGATATAACAAGTTGCTCGTTACAGAACGGTGTCACCTCCTTCAGCATGGCCTGGAGCCTGACACCAGGCTGTGGATGGTCCTGTCAAATATGATATAACAAGGAGCTGGTAACAGAACGGTGTCGCCTCCTTCAGCACGGCCTGGAGCCTGACACCAGGCTGTTGCTGGTCCTGTCGAATCTGATATAACAAGGTGCTCGTTACAGAACGGTGTCACCTCCTTCAGCACGGCCTGGAGCCTGACACCAGGCTGTGGATGGTCCTGTGAAATCTGATATAACAAGGTGCTGGTTACAGAACGGTGTCGCCTCCTTCAGCACGGCCTGGAGCCTGACGCAAGGCTGTGGATGCTCCTGTCAAATCTGATATAACAAGGTGCTGGTTACAGAACGGTGTCGCCTCCTTCAGCATGGCCTGGAGCCTGACACCAGGCTGTGGATGGTCCTGTCAAATCTGATATAACAAGGTGCTGATTACAGAACGGTGACACCTCCTTCAGCACGACTTGGAGCCTGACACCAGGCTATGGATGGTCCTATCAAATCTGATATAACAAGGTGCTGGTTACAGAAATGTGTCGCCTCCTTCAGCACGGTCTGGAGCCTGACACCAGGCTGTGGAAGGTCCTGTCAAATCTGATATAACAAGGTGTTGGTTACAGAACGGTGTCGCCTCCTTCAGCACGGCCTAGAGCCTGACACCAGGCTGTGGATGGTCCTGTCAAATCTGATATTACAAGGAGCTGGTTACAGAACGGTGTCGCCTCCTTCAGCACGGCCTGGAGCCTGACACCAGGCTGTGGATGGTCCTGTCAAATCTGATATAACAAGTTGCTCGTTACAGAACGGTGTCACCTCCTTCAGCATGGCCTGGAGCCTGACACCAGGCTGTGGATGGTCCTGTCAAATATGATATAAGAAGGTGCTGGTTACAGAACGCGGTCGCCTCCTTCAGCACGGCCTGGAGCCTGACACCAGGCTGTGGATGGTCCTGTCAAATCTGATACAACAAGGTGCTGGTTACAGAACGGTATCACCTCCTTCAGCACGGCCTGGAGCCTGTCACCAGGCTGTGGATGGTCCTGTGAAATCTGATATAACAAGGTGCTGGTTACAGAACGGTGTCGCCTCCTTCAGCACGGCCTGGAGCCTGACACCAGGCTGTGGATGGGCCTGTCCAATTTGATAGAACAAGGAGCTTTTTACAGAACGGTGTCGCCTCCTTCAGCACGGCCTGGAGCCTGACACCAGGCTGTGGATGGTCCTGTCAAATCTGATACAACAAGGTGCTGGTTACAGAACGGTGTCACCTTCTTCAGTACGGCCTGGAGCCTGACACCAGGCTGTGGATGGTCCTGTCAAATCTGATATAACAAGGAGCTGGTTACAGAACGGTGTCACCTCCTTCAGCACGGCCTGGAGCCTGACACCAGGCTGTGGATGGTCCTGTGAAATCTGATATAACAAGGAGCTGGTTACAGAACGGTGTCACCTTCTTCAGCACGGCCTGGGGCCTCACACCAGGCGATGGATGGTCTTGTCAAATCTGATATAACAAGGAGCTGGTTACAGAACTGTGTCGCATCCTTCAGCACGGCCTGGAGCCTGACACCAGGCTGAGGATGGTCCTATCAAATCTGATACAACAAGGTGCTGGTTAGAGAACAGTGTCACCTCCTTCAGCACGGCATGGAGCCTGACACCAGGCTGTGGATGGTCCTGTCAAATCTGATACAACAAGGAGCTGGTTACAGAACGGTGTCACCTCCTTCAGCACGGCCTGGAGCCTGACACCAGGCTGTGGATGGTCCTGTCAAATCTGATATAACTAGGTCATGGTTACAGAACGGTGTCACCTCCTTCAGCACGGCATGGAGCCTGACACCAGGCTGTGGATGGTCTGTCAAATATGATATAAGAAGGTGCTGGTTACAGAACGGGGTCGCCTCCTTCAGCACGGCCTGGAGCCTGACACCAGGCTGTGGATGGTCCTGTCAAATCTGATACAACAAGGTGCTGGTTACAGAACGGTATCACCTCCTTCAGCACGGCCTGGAGCCTGTCACCAGGCTGTGGATGGTCCTGTGAAATCTGAAATAACAAGGTGCTGGTTACAGAACGGTGTCGCCTCCTTCAGCACGGCCTTGAGCCTGACACCAGGCTGTGGATGGTCCTGTCAAATCTGATACAACAAGGTGCTGGTTACAGAACGGTATCACATCCTTCAGCACGGCCTGGAGCCTGACACCAGGCTGTGGATGGGCCTGTCCAATCTGATAGAACAAGGAGCTTTTTACAGAACGGTGTCGCCTCCTTCAGCACGGCCTGGAGCCTGACACCAGGCTGTGGATGGTCCTGTCAAATCTGATATAACAAGGAGCTGGTTACTGAACGGTGTCACCTCCTTCAGCACGGCCTGGAGCCTGACACCAGGCTGTGGATGGTCCTGTGAAATCTGATATAACAAGGAGCTGGTTACAGAACGGTGTCACCTTCTTCAGCACGGCCTGGAGCCTGACACCAGGCTGAGGATGGTCCTATCAAATCTGATACAACAAGGTGCTGGTTAGAGAACAGTGTCACCTCCTTCAGCACGGCATGGAGCCTGACACCAGGCTGTGGATGGTCCTGTCAAATCTGATACAACAAGGTGCTGGTTAGAGAACAGTGTCACCTCCTTCAGCACGGCATGGAGCCTGACACCAGGCTGTGGATGGTCCTGTCAAATCTGATACAACAAGGAGCTGGTTACAGAACGGTGTCACCTCCTTCAGCACGGCCTGGAGCCTGACACCAGGCTGTGGATGGTCCTGTCAAATCTGATAGAACAAGGAGCTTTTTACAGAACGGTGTCGCCTCCTTCAGCACGGCCTGGAGCCTGACACCAGACTGTGGATGGTCCTGTCAAATCTGATATAAGGAGCTGGTTACAGAACGGTGTCACCTCCTTCAGCACGGCCTGGAGCCTGACACCAGGCTGTGGATGGTCCTGTCAAACCTGATACAACAAGGAACTGGTTACAGAACGGTGTCGCCTCCTTCAGCACGGCCTGGAGCCTGACACCAGGCTGTGGATGGTCCTGTCAAATCTGATATAACAAGGTGCTGGTTCCAGAACGGTGTCGCCTCCTTAAGCGCGGCCTGGAGCCTGACACCAGGCTCTGGATGGTCCTGTCAAACCTGATATAACAAGGAGCTGGTTACAGAACGGTGTCGCCTCCTTCAGCACGGCCTGGAGCCTGACACCAGGCTGTGGATGGTCCTGTCAAATCTGATATAACACGGTGCTGGTTACAGAATGGTGTCGCCTCCTTCAGCACGGCCTGGAGCCTGACACCAGGCAGTGGATGGTCCTGTCAAATCTGATATAACAAGGTGCTGGTTACAGAACGGTGTCGCCTCCTTCAGCACGGCCTGGAGCCTGACACTAGGCTGTGGATGGTCCTGTCGAAACTGATATAACAAGGTGCTGGTTACTGAACGGTGTCGCCTCCTTCAGCACGGCCTGGAGCCTGACACCAGGTTGTGGATGATCCTGTCAAATCTGATATAACAAGGAGCTGGTTACAGAACGGTGTCGCCTCCTTCAGCACGGCCTGGAGCCTGACACCAGTCTGTGGATGGTCCTGTCAAATCTGATATAACATGGTGCTGGTTACAGAACGGTGTTGCCTCCTTCATCACGGCCTGGAGCCTGACACCAGGCTGTGGATGGTCCTGTCAAATCTGATATAACAAGGAGCCGGTTAGAGAACGGTGTCACCTCCTTCAGCACGGCCTGGAGCCTGACACCAGGCTGTGGATGGTCCTGTCAAATCTGATATAACAAGGAGCTGGTTACAGAACGGTGTCGCCTCCTTCAGCACGGCCTGGAGCCTGACACCAGGCTGTGGATGGTCCTGTCAAACCTGATATAAATAGGATCTGGTTACAGAACGGTGTCACCTCCTTCAACACGGCCTGGAGCCTGACACCAGGCTGTGGATGGTCCTGTCAAACCTGATATAACAAGGAGCTGGTTACAGAAAGGTGTCGCCTCCTTCAGCACGGCCTGGAGCCTGACACCAGGCTGTGGATTGTCCTATCAAATCTGATACAACAAGTTGCTGGTTACAGAACGGTGTCGCCTCCTTCAGCACGGCCTGGAGCCTGACACCAGGCTGTGGATGGACCTGTCAAATCTCATATAACAAGAGCAGGTTCCAGAACGGTGTCGCCTCCTTAAGCACGGCCTGGAGCCTGACACCAGGCTGTGGATGGTCCTGTCACATCTGATATAACAAAGCGCTGTTTACAGAAAGGTGTCGTCTCCTTCAGCACGGCCTGGTGCCTGACACCAGGCTGTGGATGGTCCTGTCAAATCTGATATAACAAGGAGCTGGTTACAGAACGGTGACACCTCCTTCAGCACGGCCTGGAGCCTGACACCAGGCTGTGGATGGTCCTGTCAAATCTGATATAACAAGGTGCTGATTACAGAACGGTGACACCTCCTTCAGCACGGCTTGGAGCCTGACACCAGGCTATGGATGGTCCTGTCAAATCTGATATAACAAGGTGCTGGTTACAGAAATGTGTCGCCTCCTTCAGCACGGTCTGGAGCCTGACACCAGGCTGTGGAAGGTCCTGTCAAATCTGATATAACAAGGTGTTGGTTACAGAACGGTGTCGCCTCCTTCAGCACGGCCTGGAGCCTGACACCAGGCTGTGGATGGTCCTGTCAAATCTGATATTACAAGGAGCTGGTTACAGAACGGTGTCGCCTCCTTCAGCACGGCCTGGAGCCTGACACCAGGCTGTGGATGGTCCTGTCAAATCTGATATAACAAGTTGCTCGTTACAGAACGGTGTCACCTCCTTCAGCATGGCCTGGAGCCTGACACCAGGCTGTGGATGGTCCTGTCAAATATGATATAACAAGGAGCTGGTAACAGAACGGTGTCGCCTCCTTCAGCACGGCCTGGAGCCTGACACCAGGCTGTTGCTGGTCCTGTCGAATCTGATATAACAAGGTGCTCGTTACAGAACGGTGTCACCTCCTTCAGCACGGCCTGGAGCCTGACACCAGGCTGTGGATGGTCCTGTGAAATCTGATATAACAAGGTGCTGGTTACAGAACGGTGTCGCCTCCTTCAGCACGGCCTGGAGCCTGACGCAAGGCTGTGGATGCTCCTGTCAAATCTGATATAACAAGGTGCTGGTTACAGAACGGTGTCGCCTCCTTCAGCATGGCCTGGAGCCTGACACCAGGCTGTGGATGGTCCTGTCAAATCTGATATAACAAGGTGCTGATTACAGAACGGTGACACCTCCTTCAGCACGACTTGGAGCCTGACACCAGGCTATGGATGGTCCTATCAAATCTGATATAACAAGGTGCTGGTTACAGAAATGTGTCGCCTCCTTCAGCACGGTCTGGAGCCTGACACCAGGCTGTGGAAGGTCCTGTCAAATCTGATATAACAAGGTGTTGGTTACAGAACGGTGTCGCCTCCTTCAGCACGGCCTAGAGCCTGACACCAGGCTGTGGATGGTCCTGTCAAATCTGATATTACAAGGAGCTGGTTACAGAACGGTGTCGCCTCCTTCAGCACGGCCTGGAGCCTGACACCAGGCTGTGGATGGTCCTGTCAAATCTGATATAACAAGTTGCTCGTTACAGAACGGTGTCACCTCCTTCAGCATGGCCTGGAGCCTGACACCAGGCTGTGGATGGTCCTGTCAAATATGATATAAGAAGGTGCTGGTTACAGAACGCGGTCGCCTCCTTCAGCACGGCCTGGAGCCTGACACCAGGCTGTGGATGGTCCTGTCAAATCTGATACAACAAGGTGCTGGTTACAGAACGGTATCACCTCCTTCAGCACGGCCTGGAGCCTGTCACCAGGCTGTGGATGGTCCTGTGAAATCTGATATAACAAGGTGCTGGTTACAGAACGGTGTCGCCTCCTTCAGCACGGCCTGGAGCCTGACACCAGGCTGTGGATGGGCCTGTCCAATTTGATAGAACAAGGAGCTTTTTACAGAACGGTGTCGCCTCCTTCAGCACGGCCTGGAGCCTGACACCAGGCTGTGGATGGTCCTGTCAAATCTGATACGACAAGGTGCTGGTTACAGAACGGTGTCACCTTCTTCAGTACGGCCTGGAGCCTGACACCAGGCTGTGGATGGTCCTGTCAAATCTGATATAACAAGGAGCTGGTTACAGAACGGTGTCACCTCCTTCAGCACGGCCTGGAGCCTGACACCAGGCTGTGGATGGTCCTGTGAAATCTGATATAACAAGGAGCTGGTTACAGAACGGTGTCACCTTCTTCAGCACGGCCTGGGGCCTCACACCAGGCGATGGATGGTCTTGTCAAATCTGATATAACAAGGAGCTGGTTACAGAACTGTGTCGCATCCTTCAGCACGGCCTGGAGCCTGACACCAGGCTGAGGATGGTCCTGTCAAATCTGATATAACACGGTGCTGGTTACAGAATGGTGTCGCCTCCTTCAGCACGGCCTGGAGCCTGACACCAGGCAGTGGATGGTCCTGTCAAATCTGATATAACAAGGTGCTGGTTACAGAACGGTGTCGCCTCCTTCAGCACGGCCTGGAGCCTGACACTAGGCTGTGGATGGTCCTGTCGAAACTGATATAACAAGGTGCTGGTTACTGAACGGTGTCGCCTCCTTCAGCACGGCCTGGAGCCTGACACCAGGTTGTGGATGATCCTGTCAAATCTGATATAACAAGGAGCTGGTTACAGAACGGTGTCGCCTCCTTCAGCACGGCCTGGAGCCTGACACCAGTCTGTGGATGGTCCTGTCAAATCTGATATAACATGGTGCTGGTTACAGAACGGTGTTGCCTCCTTCATCACGGCCTGGAGCCTGACACCAGGCTGTGGATGGTCCTGTCAAATCTGATATAACAAGGAGCCGGTTAGAGAACGGTGTCACCTCCTTCAGCACGGCCTGGAGCCTGACACCAGGCTGTGGATGGTCCTGTCAAATCTGATATAACAAGGAGCTGGTTACAGAACGGTGTCGCCTCCTTCAGCACGGCCTGGAGCCTGACACCAGGCTGTGGATGGTCCTGTCAAACCTGATATAAATAGGATCTGGTTACAGAACGGTGTCACCTCCTTCAACACGGCCTGGAGCCTGACACCAGGCTGTGGATGGTCCTGTCAAACCTGATATAACAAGGAG
Source organism: Scyliorhinus torazame (assembly GCF_047496885.1). Classification (NCBI taxonomy): domain Eukaryota; kingdom Metazoa; phylum Chordata; class Chondrichthyes; order Carcharhiniformes; family Scyliorhinidae; genus Scyliorhinus; species Scyliorhinus torazame. Next base: position 56,314,307 of record NC_092729.1, on the reverse strand, counting down.
CTGGTTACAGAAAGGTGTCGCCTCCTTCAGCACGGCCTGGAGCCTGACACCAGGCTGTGGATTGTCCTATCAAATCTGATACAACAAGTTGCTGGTTACAGAACGGTGTCGCCTCCTTCAGCACGGCCTGGAGCCTGACACCAGGCTGTGGATGGACCTGTCAAATCTCATATAACAAGAGCAGGTTCCAGAACGGTGTCGCCTCCTTAAGCACGGCCTGGAGCCTGACACCAGGCTGTGGATGGTCCTGTCACATCTGATATAACAAAGCGCTGTTTACAGAAAGGTGTCGTCTCCTTCAGCACGGCCTGGTGCCTGACACCAGGCTGTGGATGGTCCTGTCAAATCTGATATAACAAGGAGCTGGTTACAGAACGGTGACACCTCCTTCAGCACGGCCTGGAGCCTGACACCAGGCTGTGGATGGTCCTGTCAAATCTGATATAACAAGGTGCTGATTACAGAACGGTGACACCTCCTTCAGCACGGCTTGGAGCCTGACACCAGGCTATGGATGGTCCTGTCAAATCTGATATAACAAGGTGCTGGTTACAGAAATGTGTCGCCTCCTTCAGCACGGTCTGGAGCCTGACACCAGGCTGTGGAAGGTCCTGTCAAATCTGATATAACAAGGTGTTGGTTACAGAACGGTGTCGCCTCCTTCAGCACGGCCTGGAGCCTGACACCAGGCTGTGGATGGTCCTGTCAAATCTGATATTACAAGGAGCTGGTTACAGAACGGTGTCGCCTCCTTCAGCACGGCCTGGAGCCTGACACCAGGCTGTGGATGGTCCTGTCAAATCTGATATAACAAGTTGCTCGTTACAGAACGGTGTCACCTCCTTCAGCATGGCCTGGAGCCTGACACCAGGCTGTGGATGGTCCTGTCAAATATGATATAACAAGGAGCTGGTAACAGAACGGTGTCGCCTCCTTCAGCACGGCCTGGAGCCTGACACCAGGCTGTTGCTGGTCCTGTCGAATCTGATATAACAAGGTGCTCGTTACAGAACGGTGTCACCTCCTTCAGCACGGCCTGGAGCCTGACACCAGGCTGTGGATGGTCCTGTGAAATCTGATATAACAAGGTGCTGGTTACAGAACGGTGTCGCCTCCTTCAGCACGGCCTGGAGCCTGACGCAAGGCTGTGGATGCTCCTGTCAAATCTGATATAACAAGGTGCTGTTTACAGAACGGTGTCGCCTCCTTCAGCATGGCCTGGAGCCTGACACCAGGCTGTGGATGGTCCTGTCAAATCTGATATAACAAGGTGCTGATTACAGAACGGTGACACCTCCTTCAGCACGACTTGGAGCCTGACACCAGGCTATGGATGGTCCTATCAAATCTGATATAACAAGGTGCTGGTTACAGAAATGTGTCGCCTCCTTCAGCACGGTCTGGAGCCTGACACCAGGCTGTGGAAGGTCCTGTCAAATCTGATATAACAAGGTGTTGGTTACAGAACGGTGTCGCCTCCTTCAGCACGGCCTAGAGCCTGACACCAGGCTGTGGATGGTCCTGTCAAATCTGATATTACAAGGAGCTGGTTACAGAACGGTGTCGCCTCCTTCAGCACGGCCTGGAGCCTGACACCAGGCTGTGGATGGTCCTGTCAAATCTGATATAACAAGTTGCTCGTTACAGAACGGTGTCACCTCCTTCAGCATGGCCTGGAGCCTGACACCAGGCTGTGGATGGTCCTGTCAAATATGATATAAGAAGGTGCTGGTTACAGAACGCGGTCGCCTCCTTCAGCACGGCCTGGAGCCTGACACCAGGCTGTGGATGGTCCTGTCAAATCTGATACAACAAGGTGCTGGTTACAGAACGGTATCACCTCCTTCAGCACGGCCTGGAGCCTGTCACCAGGCTGTGGATGGTCCTGTGAAATCTGATATAACAAGGTGCTGGTTACAGAACGGTGTCGCCTCCTTCAGCACGGCCTGGAGCCTGACACCAGGCTGTGGATGGGCCTGTCCAATTTGATAGAACAAGGAGCTTTTTACAGAACGGTGTCGCCTCCTTCAGCACGGCCTGGAGCCTGACACCAGGCTGTGGATGGTCCTGTCAAATCTGATACGACAAGGTGCTGGTTACAGAACGGTGTCACCTTCTTCAGTACGGCCTGGAGCCTGACACCAGGCTGTGGATGGTCCTGTCAAATCTGATATAACAAGGAGCTGGTTACAGAACGGTGTCACCTCCTTCAGCACGGCCTGGAGCCTGACACCAGGCTGTGGATGGTCCTGTGAAATCTGATATAACAAGGAGCTGGTTACAGAACGGTGTCACCTTCTTCAGCACGGCCTGGGGCCTCACACCAGGCGATGGATGGTCTTGTCAAATCTGATATAACAAGGAGCTGGTTACAGAACTGTGTCGCATCCTTCAGCACGGCCTGGAGCCTGACACCAGGCTGAGGATGGTCCTATCAAATCTGATACAACAAGGTGCTGGTTAGAGAACAGTGTCACCTCCTTCAGCACGGCATGGAGCCTGACACCAGGCTGTGGATGGTCCTGTCAAATCTGATACAACAAGGAGCTGGTTACAGAACGGTGTCACCTCCTTCAGCACGGCCTGGAGCCTGACACCAGGCTGTGGATGGTCCTGTCAAATCTGATATAACTAGGTCATGGTTACAGAACGGTGTCACCTCCTTCAGCACGGCATGGAGCCTGACACCAGGCTGTGGATGGTCTGTCAAATATGATATAAGAAGGTGCTGGTTACAGAACGGGGTCGCCTCCTTCAGCACGGCCTGGAGCCTGACACCAGGCTGTGGATGGTCCTGTCAAATCTGATACAACAAGGTGCTGGTTACAGAACGGTATCACCTCCTTCAGCACGGCCTGGAGCCTGTCACCAGGCTGTGGATGGTCCTGTGAAATCTGAAATAACAAGGTGCTGGTTACAGAACGGTGTCGCCTCCTTCAGCACGGCCTTGAGCCTGACACCAGGCTGTGGATGGTCCTGTCAAATCTGATACAACAAGGTGCTGGTTACAGAACGGTATCACATCCTTCAGCACGGCCTGGAGCCTGACACCAGGCTGTGGATGGGCCTGTCCAATCTGATAGAACAAGGAGCTTTTTACAGAACGGTGTCGCCTCCTTCAGCACGGCCTGGAGCCTGACACCAGGCTGTGGATGGTCCTGTCAAATCTGATATAACAAGGAGCTGGTTACTGAACGGTGTCACCTCCTTCAGCACGGCCTGGAGCCTGACACCAGGCTGTGGATGGTCCTGTGAAATCTGATATAACAAGGAGCTGGTTACAGAACGGTGTCACCTTCTTCAGCACGGCCTGGAGCCTGACACCAGGCTGAGGATGGTCCTATCAAATCTGATACAACAAGGTGCTGGTTAGAGAACAGTGTCACCTCCTTCAGCACGGCATGGAGCCTGACACCAGGCTGTGGATGGTCCTGTCAAATCTGATACAACAAGGTGCTGGTTAGAGAACAGTGTCACCTCCTTCAGCACGGCATGGAGCCTGACACCAGGCTGTGGATGGTCCTGTCAAATCTGATACAACAAGGAGCTGGTTACAGAACGGTGTCACCTCCTTCAGCACGGCCTGGAGCCTGACACCAGGCTGTGGATGGTCCTGTCAAATCTGATAGAACAAGGAGCTTTTTACAGAACGGTGTCGCCTCCTTCAGCACGGCCTGGAGCCTGACACCAGGCTGTGGATGGGCCTGTCAAATCTGATATAACAAGGAGCTGGTTACAGAACGGTGTCACCGCCTTCAGCACGGCCTGGAGCCTGACACCAGGCTGTGGATGGTCTGTCAAATATGATATAAGAAGGTGCTGGTTACAGAACGGGGTCGCCTCCTTCAGCACGGCCTGGAGCCTGACACCAGGCTGTGGATGGTCCTGTCAAATCTGATACAACAAGGTGCTGGTTACAGAACGGTATCACCTCCTTCAGCACGGCCTGGAGCCTGTCACCAGGCTGTGGATGGGCCTGTCCAATCTGATAGAACAAGGAGCTTTTTACAGAACGGTGTCGCCTCCTTCAGCACGGCCTGGAGCCTGACACCAGGCTGTGGATGGTCCTGTCAAATCTGATACAACAAGGTGCTGGTTACAGAACGGTGTCACCTTCTTCAGTACGGCCTGGAGCCTGACACCAGGCTGTGGATGGTCCTGTCAAATCTGATATAACAAGGAGCTGGTTACAGAACGGTGTCACCTCCTTCAGCACGGCCTGGAGCCTTACACCAGGCTGTGGATGGTCTTGTCAAATCTGATATAACAAGTAGCTGGTTACAGAACTGTGTCGCATCCTTCAGCACGGCCTGGAGCCTGACACCAGGCTGAGGATGGTCCTATCAAATCTGATACAACAAGGTGCTGGTTAGAGAACAGTGTCACCTCCTTCAGCACGGCATGGAGCCTGACACCAGGCTGTGGATGGTCCTGTCAAATCTGATACAACAAGGAGCTGGTTACAGAACGGTGTCACCTCCTTCAGCACGGCCTGGAGCCTGACACCAGGCTGTGGATGGTCCTGTCCAATCTGATAGAACAAGGAGCTTTTTACAGAACGGTGTCGCCTCCTTCAGCACGGCCTGGAGCCTGACACCAGGCTGTGGATGGGCCTGTCAAATCTGATATAACAAGGAGCTGGTTACAGAACGGTGTCACCTCCTTCAGCACGGCCTGGAGCCTGACACCAGGCTGTGGATGGTCCTGTCAAATCTGATATAACAAGGAGCTGGTTACAGCACGGTGTCACCGCCTTCAGTACGGCCTGGAGCCTGACACCAGGCTGTGGATGCTCCTGTCAAATCTGATATAACAAGGAGCTGGTTACAGAACGGTGTCACCTCCTCCAGCACGGCCTGGAGCCTGACACCAGTCTGTGGATGGTCCTGTCAAATCTGATACAACAAGGAGCTGGTTACAGAACGGTGCCGCCTCCTTTAGCACGGCCTGGAGCCTGACACCAGGCTCTGGATGGTCCTGTCAAATCTGATATAACAAGGAGTTGGTTACAGAACAGTGTCGCCTCCTTCAGCACGGCCTGGAGCCTGACACCAGATTGTGGATGGTCCTGTCAAATCTGATATAACAAGGAGCTGGTTACAGAACGGTGCCGCCTCCCTTCAGCACGGCCTGGAGCCTGACACCAGGCTGTGGATGGTCTGTCAAATCTGATACAACAAGGAGCTGGTTACAGAACGGTGTCGCCTCCTTCAGCACGGCCTGGAGCCTGACACCAGACTGTGGATGGGCCTGTCAAATCTGATATAAGGAGCTGGTTACAGAACGGTGTCACCTCCTTCAGCACGGCCTGGAGCCTGACACCAGGCTGTGGATGGTCCTGTCAAACCTGATACAACAAGGAACTGGTTACAGAACGGTGTCGCCTCCTTCAGCACGGCCTGGAGCCTGACACCAGGCTGTGGATGGTCCTGTCAAATCTGATATAACAAGGTGCTGGTTCCAGAACGGTGTCGCCTCCTTAAGCGCGGCCTGGAGCCTGACACCAGGCTCTGGATGGTCCTGTCAAACCTGATATAACAAGGAGCTGGTTACAGAACGGTGTCGCCTCCTTCAGCACGGCCTGGAGCCTGACACCAGGCTGTGGATGGTCCTGTCAAATCTGATATAACACGGTGCTGGTTACAGAATGGTGTCGCCTCCTTCAGCACGGCATGGAGCCTGACACCAGGCAGTGGATGGTCCTGTCAAATCTGATATAACAAGGTGCTGGTTACAGAACGGTGTCGCCTCCTTCAGCACGGCCTGGAGCCTGACACTAGGCTGTGGATGGTCCTGTCGAATCTGATATAACAAGGTGCTGGTTACTGAACGGTGTCGCCTCCTTCAGCACGGCCTGGAGCCTGACACCAGGTTGTGGATGATCCTGTCAAATCTGATATAACAAGGAGCTGGTTACAGAACGGTGTCGCCTCCTTCAGCACGGCCTGGAGCCTGACACCAGTCTGTGGATGGTCCTGTCAAATCTGATATAACATGGTGCTGGTTACAGAACGGTGTTGCCTCCTTCATCACGGCCTGGAGCCTGACACCAGGCTGTGGATGGTCCTGTCAAATCTGATATAACAAGGAGCCGGTTAGAGAACGGTGTCACCTCCTTCAGCACGGCCTGGAGCCTGACACCAGGCTGTGGATGGTCCTGTCAAATCTGATATAACAAGGAGCTGGTTACAGAACGGTGTCGCCTCCTTCAGCACGGCCTGGAGCCTGACACCAGGCTGTGGATGGTCCTGTCAAACCTGATATAAATAGGATCTGGTTACAGAACGGTGTCACCTCCTTCAACACGGCCTGGAGCCTGACACCAGGCTGTGGATGGTCCTGTCAAACCTGATATAACAAGGAGCTGGTTACAGAAAGGTGTCGCCTCCTTCAGCACGGCCTGGAGCCTGACACCAGGCTGTGGATTGTCCTATCAAATCTGATACAACAAGTTGCTGGTTACAGAACGGTGTCGCCTCCTTCAGCACGGCCTGGAGCCTGACACCAGGCTGTGGATGGACCTGTCAAATCTCATATAACAAGAGCAGGTTCCAGAACGGTGTCGCCTCCTTAAGCACGGCCTGGAGCCTGACACCAGGCTGTGGATGGTCCTGTCAAATCTGATATAACAAAGCGCTGTTTACAGAAAGGTGTCGTCTCCTTCAGCACGGCCTGGTGCCTGACACCAGGCTGTGGATGGTCCTGTCAAATCTGATATAACAAGGTGCTGATTACAGAACGGTGACACCTCCTTCAGCACGGCCTGGAGCCTGACACCAGGCTATGGATGGTCCTGTCAAATCTGATATAACAAGGTGCTGGTTACAGAAATGTGTCGCCTCCTTCAGCACGGTCTGGAGCCTGACACCAGGCTGTGGAAGGTCCTGTCAAATCTGATATAACAAGGTGTTGGTTACAGAACGGTGTCGCCTCCTTCAGCACGGCCTGGAGCCTGACACCAGGCTGTGGATGGTCCTGTCAAATCTGATATTACAAGGAGCTGGTTACAGAACGGTGTCGCCTCCTTCAGCACGGCCTGGAGCCTGACACCAGGCTGTGGATGGTCCTGTCAAATCTGATATAACAAGTTGCTCGTTACAGAACGGTGTCACCTCCTTCAGCATGGCCTGGAGCCTGACACCAGGCTGTGGATGGTCCTGTCAAATCTGATATAACAAGGAGCTGGTAACAGAACGGTGTCGCCTCCTTCAGCACGGCCTGGAGCCTGACACCAGGCTGTTGCTGGTCCTGTCGAATCTGATATAACAAGGTGCTCGTTACAGAACGGTGTCACCTCCTTCAGCACGGCCTGGAGCCTGACACCAGGCTGTGGATGGTCCTGTGAAATCTGATATAACAAGGTGCTGGTTACAGAACGGTGTCGCCTCCTTCAGCACGGCCTGGAGCCTGACGCCAGGCTGTGGATGCTCCTGTCAAATCTGATATAACAAGGTGCTGGTTACAGAACGGTGTCGCCTCCTTCAGCATGGCCTGGAGCCTGACACCAGGCTGTGGATGGTCCTGTCAAATCTGATATAACAAGGCCTCGTTACAGAACGGTGTCGCCTCTTCAGCACGGCCTGGAGCCTGACACCAGGCTGTGGATGGTCCTGTGAAATCTGATATAACAAGGAGCTGGTTACAGAACGGTGTCGCCTCCTTCAGCACGGCCTGGAGCCTGACACCAGGCTGTGGATGGTCCTGTCAAATCTGATATAACAAGGAGCTGGTTACAGAACGGTGACACCTCCTTCAGCACAGCCTGGAGCCTGACACCAGGCTGTGGATGGTCCAGTCAAATCTGATATAACAAGGAGCTGGTTACAGAACGGTGACACCTCCTTCAGCACAGCCTGGAGCCTGACACCAGGCTGTGGATGGTCCTGTCAAAACTGATATAAATAGGAGCTGGTTACAGAACGGTGTCGCCTCCTTCAGCACGGCCTGGAGCCTGACACCAGGCTGTGGATGGTCCTGTCAAATCTGATACAACAAGTTGCTGGTTACAGAACAGTGTCGCCTCCTTCAGCACGGCCTGGAGCCTGACACCAGGCTGTGGATGGTCCTGTCAAATCTGATATAACAAGGAGCTGGTTACAGAACGGTGACACCTTCTTCAGCATGGCCTGGAGCCTGACACCAGGCTGTGGATGGTCCTATCAAATCTGATACAACAAGTTGCTGGTTACAGAACAGTGTCGCCTCCTTCAGCACGGCCTGGAGCCTGACACCAGGCTGTGGATGGTCCTGTCAAATCTGATATAACAAGGAGCTGGTTACAGAACGGTGACGCCTCCTTCAGCACTGCCTGGAGTCTGACACCAGCCTGTGGATGGTCCTGTCAAGTCTGATATAACAAGGAGCTGGTTACAGAACGGTGTCACCTCCTTCAGCATGGCCTGGAGCCTGACACCAGGCTGTGGATGGTCCTGTCAAATCTGATACAACAAGCAGCTGGTTACAGAACGGTGTCGCCTCCTTCAGCACGGCCTAGAACCTGACACCAGGCTGTGGATGGCCTTGTCAAATCTGATATAACAAGGTGCTGGTTGCAGAACGGTGTCACCTCCTTCAGCACGGCCTGGAGCCTGACACCAGGCTTTGGATGGTCCTGTCAAATCTGATACAACAAGGAGCTGGTTACAGAACGGTGTCGCCTTCTTCAGCACGGAATGGAGCCTGACACCAGGCTGTGGATGGCCCTGTCAAATCTGATATAACAAGCAGCTGGTTACAGAACGGTGCCACCTCCTTCAGCACGGACTGGAGCCTGACACCAGGCTGTGGATGGTCCTGTCAAATCTGATATAACAAGGAGCTGGTTACAGAACTGTGTCGCCTCCTTCAGCACGGCCTGGAGCCTGACACCAGGCTGTGGATGGTCCTGTCAAATCTGATATAACAAGGAGCTGGTTACAGAACGGTGTCACCTGCTTCAGCACGGCCTGGAGCCTGACACCAGGCTGTGGATGGTCCTGTCAAATCTGATATAACAAGGAGCTTGTTACAGAACGGTGTTGCCTCCTTCAGCACGGCCTGGAGCCTGACACCAGGCTGTGGATGGTCCTGTCAAATCTGATACAACAAGGAGCTGGTTACAGAACGGTGTCGCCTTCTTCAGCACGGACTGGAGCCTGACACCAGGCTGTGGATGGTCCTGTCAAATCTGATATAACAAGCAGCTGGTTACAGAACGGTGCCACCTCCTTCAGCACGGACTGGAGCCTGACACCAGGCTGTGGATGGTCCTGTCAAATCTGATATAACAAGGAGCTGGTTACAGAACGGTGTCGCCTCCTTCAGCACGGCCTGGAGCCTGACACCAGGCTGTGGATGGTCCTGTCAAATCTAATATAACAAGGAGCTGGTTACAGAACGGTGTCACCTGCTTCAGCACGGCCTGGAGCCTGACACCAGGCTGTGGATGGTCCTGTCAAATCTGATATAACAAGGAGCTTGTTACAGAACGGTGTTGCCTCCTTCAGCACGGCCTGGAGCCTGACACCAGGCTGTGGATGGTCCTGTCAAATCTGATATAACAAGGAGCTTGTTACAGAACGGTGTCGCCTCCTTCAGCACGGCCTGGAGCCTGACACCAGGCTGTGGATGGTCCTGTCAAATCTGATACAACAATTAGTTGGTTACAGTCGGTGTCGCCTCCTTCAGCACGGCCTGGAGCCTGACACCAGGCTGTGGATGTTCCTGTCAAATCTGATATCACAAGGAGCTGGTTACAGAACGTTGTCGCCTCCATCAGCACGGCCTGGAGCCAGACACCAGGCTGTGGATGGTCCTGTCAAATCTGATACAACAAGGTGCTGGTTACAGAACTGTGTCGCCTCCTTCAGCAGGGCCTGGAGCCTGACACCAGGCTCTGGATGGTCCTGTCAAATCTGATACAAGAAGGTGCTGGTTACAGAACGGTGTCGCCTCCTTCAGTCCGGCCTGGAGCCTGACACCAGGCTGTGGATGGTCCTGTCAATTCTGATACTACAAGGAACTGGTTACAGAACGGTGTCACCTCCTTCAGCACGGCCTGGAGCCTGATACCAGGCTGTGGATGGTCCTGTCAAATCTGATATAACAAGGAGCTGGTTACAGAACGGTATCACCTCCTTCAGCACTGCCTGGAGCCTGGCACCAGGCTGTGGATTGTCCTGTCAAATCTAATATAACAAGGAGCTGGTTACAAAACGGTTTCGCCTCCTTCAGCACGGCCTGGAGCCTGACACCAGGCTGTGGATGGTCCTGTCAAATCTGATATAACAAGGAGCTGGTTACAGAACGGTGTCACCTCCTTCAGCACGGCCTGGAGCCTGACACCAGGCTGTGGATGGTCCTGTCAAATCTGATATAACAAGGAGCTGGTTACAGAACGGTGTCACCTCCTTCAGCACGGCCTGGAGCCTGACACCAGGCTGTGGATGGTCCTGTCAAATCTGATACAACAAGGTGCTGGTTACAGAACAGTGTCGCCTCCTTCAGCCGGGCCTGGAGCCTGACACCAGGCTGTGGATGGTCCTGTCAAATCTGATACAACAAGGTGCTGGTTACAGAATGGTGTCACCTCCTTAAGCGCGGCCTGGAGCCTGACACCAGGCTGTGGATGGTCCTGTCAAATCTGATATAACAAGGAGCTGGTTACAGAACGGTGTCACCTCCTTCAGCACCGCCTGGAGCCTGACACCAGGCTGTGGATAGTCCTGTCAAATCTGATATAACAAGGAGCTGGTTACAGAACGGTGTCACCTCCTTCAGCACGGCCTGGAGCCTGACACCAGGCTGTGGATGGTCCTGTCAAATCTGATATAACAAGGAGCTGGTTACAGAACGGTGTCGCCTCCTTCAGCATGGCCTGGAGCCTGACACCAGGCTGTGGATGGTCCTGTCAAATCTGACACAACAAGGAGCTGGTTACAGAACGGTGTCGCCTCCTTCAGCACGGCCTGGAGCCTGACACCAGGCTGTGGATGGTCCTGTCAAATCTGATATAACAAAGAGCTGGTTACAGAACGGTGTCGCCTCCTTCAGCACGGCCTGGAGCCTGACACCAGGCTGTGGATGGTCCTGTCAAATCTGATATAACAAGGAGCTGGTTACAGAACGGTATCACCTCCTTCAGCACGGCCTGAAGCCTGACAACAGGCTGTGGATGGTCCTGTAAGTGGCTGTTAACGTCACAGTTCCATTGTCCGTTTCTGTAACCGTAATTTAAAAACCCGTCTCAGTAATGGTGACCATTACACTGCGGGGGTTTGAGGCAACACTGCAGGGGCCCCTTGTATCACACGAAGGGGAATATTGAGAAAAAGTAAATGGTTAACTATATACAGCATAGAGGTCTCTCGGACAACTTTTTAATTGGGGTCTCCCAGAGCCACACTGCCTGTCCCCTGCTCCCAGGGATTATTGAGAAGTAAATGGTTAACTGTATACTGTCACAGGGTGTAGCACAATCAATCACTCACGAGACGAGCTGAGAAGGAGCCGATCGATGGCTTTATTATGCAGACTTGTTCCCCAGCAGCACAGTTACAGAATGTGGCTTCTGGGAGAACCCGGGCTCTTATACTCCGCCTTACTGGGTGGAGCTGGCAGGCTGCCGATCCAAACGGGATCCAGTGTCTATCCACCAATAGCCTCTCGGCCTCACACGGTACCTTAATACCCCTAATACATACCACCACATTCACCCCTTGTTGGAAAAGAACCCGTTGGGGTCGTGGGCCGTATGGTGGTAGGTGTTTACAGAGTCGGTACCTAGGATGCCGCTAACACGGCGGTTATGCTCCGATATCAACTACTAGTACTACTTACAATGTCGCTTTTACTGGGCAACCAAAAAATATATATTTCTAGAGACATTTCTTGCTTTACTATACTGATTCGATGAGTCGAATGGGTTCCTTGGTCGTCCTCGCCGATCGGCTTAGCCCCAGTGGTGATGCAGATGCTGGTTCGGGCCCCGTCGTCTCTGGGAACGTCGCAATGCCTCTCCCCGCTCCAATATCCCTATTCGGACCGGGGGAAGGACCGATCCACCCGGGAAGGGGGCGGCTGTGGGGTGCGCCGGTGGGAGGGAGGGGTGAGTGGTGTTGGGGGCGGGGTGGAGCTCCAGAGGGGGTGACTGGTGTTGGGGGGGGGCTGTGTGCAGCTCCGGAGGGGTCGGCTGTGGGGTGCGCCGGTGGGAGGGAGGGTGTGTGTGGAGCTCCGGCGGGTGCCATGTCCCGCAGGGAGACCGTGTCCTGTCGGCCGTCGGGGTACGCCACGTAGGCGTATTGAGGGTTCGCGTTGAGGAGATGAACCCTCTCGACCAACGGGTCCGATTTGTGCGTCCGCACATGCTTAAGGAGCAGGATGGGTCCCAGGGCTGCCAGCCAGGTTGGAAGTGACGTTCCGGAGGAGGACTTCCTAGGGAAGACAAGGAGGAGTCCCTGAGGTGTTTGATTTGTTGTTGTACAAAGCAGCGACCGGATGGAGTGGAGGTCGTCCGGGAGGACTTCCTGCAGCGGGATACTGGGAGATTCCTGGACCGTAGGGCCAGCAGGACGGTCTTCCAGACCGTTCCGTTCTCCCTCTCTACCTGACCATTCCCCCGGGGGTTGTAACTGGTCGGCCTGCTCGAGGCGATGTCCTTGCTGAGCAGGAATTGACGCAGTTCATTGCTCATGAAGGAGGACCCCCTATCGCTCTGTATGTCCGCGGGGAAACCGAATAGTGTAAAGACGGTGGTGAGGGCTCTAATTACCGTGTCCGCGGTCATGTCGGGACAGGGAATAGCTAATGGTAACAGGGAGTACTTGTCAATCACGTTCAGGAAGCACTAGTTGCGGTGGGTAGAGGGGAGGGGGCCTTTGAAGTCCAGACTGAGGCGCTCAAAGGGACGGGAAGCCTTTATCACATGTGCTTTATCTGGCCTGGAGAAGTGCGTTTTGCGCTCTGCGCAGATTTGGCAGTTCCTGGTGGCTGTCCTGACCTCCTCGATGGAGTAGGGTAGGTTGCGGGTCTTTACGAAGTGATAGAACCGAGTGAACCCCGGGTGGCAGAGGTCCTCGTGGAGGGTTCGGAGACGGTCCACTTGTGCGTTGGCACATGTGCCGTGGGATAGGGGTCCAGACGGCTCGTTCAGCTTTCCGGGACGATACAAGATCTCGGAGTTATAGGTGGAGAGTTCGACCCTCCACCGCAGGATCTTGTCGTTCTTGATCTTGCCCCGCTGTGCATTATCGAACATGAAGGCAACCGACTGTTGGCCAGTGAGGAGAGTGAATCTCGTCCCGGTCAGGTAATGTCTCCAATGCCGCACAGCTTCCACTATGGCCTGGGCCTCCTTTTCCACTGAGGAGTGGCGGATTTCTGAAGCGTGGAGGGTGCGTGAAAAGAAGGCCACGGGTCTGCCCGCTTGTTGAGTGTTGACTCCAGAGCTACGTCGGATGCATCGCTCTCGACCTGGAAGGGGAGGGACTCGTCGATCGCGTGCATTGTGGCCTTTGCGATATCCACTTTGATGCGGCTGAAGGCCTGGCGGGCCTCTGTCGACAGGGGAAAGACCGTGGACTGGATTAGCGGACGGGCCTTGTCCGCGTAGTTGGGGACCCACTGGGTGTAATAAGAGAAAAAGCCCAGGCAGCGTTTCAGGGCCTTGGAGCAGTGAGGGAGGGGGAACTCCATGAGGGGGCGCATGCGTTCGGGGTCTGGGCCTATCACTCCATTTCGCACTACGTAGCCGAGGATGGCTAGACGGTCGGGGCTAAACACGCATTTAGAACATAGAACATAGAACGATACAGCGCAGTACAGGCCCTTCGGCCCACGATGTTGCACCGACATGGGAAATCAAAAAACAAAAGCCATCTAACCTACACTATGCCAGTATCATCCATATGCTTATCCAATAAACTTTTAATTGCCCTCAATGTTGGCGAGTTCACTCCTATTGCAGGTAGGGCATTCCACGGCCTCACCACTCTTTGCGTAAAGAACCTATCTCTGACCTCTGTCCTATATCTATTACCCCTCAGTTTAAGGCTATGTCCCCTCGTGCTAGCCATTTCCATCCGCGGGAGAAGGCTCTCACTGTCCACCCTATCTAACCCCCTGATCATTTTGTATGCCTTTATTAAGTCTCCTCTTAACCTCCTTCTCTCTAACAAAAATAACCTCAAGTCCATCAGCCTTTCCTCATAAGATTTTCCCTCCATACCAGGCAACATCCTGGTAAATCTCCTCTGCACCCGCTCCAAAGCCTTCACGTCCTTCCTATAATGCGGTGACCAGAACTGTACGCAATACTCCAAATGCGGCCGTACCAGAGTTTTGTGCAGCTGCAACATGACCTCATGACTTCTTCACCACCCTATCAACCTGGGTGGCAACTTTCAGGGATCTATCTAGATGGACACCGAGATCCCTCTGCTCATCCACATTTCCAAGAGTTTTACCATTAGCCAAATATTCCGCATTCCTGTTATTCCTTCCAAAGTGAATCACCTCACACTTCTCTACATTAAACTCCATTTGCCATCTCTCAGCCCAGCGCTGCAGCTTATCTATGTTCCTCTGTAACCTGCAACATCCTTCCACACTATCTACAACACCACCGACTTTAGTATCGTCTGCAAATTTACTCACCCACCCTTCTGCGCCTTCCTCTAGGTCATTTATAAAAATGACAAACAGCAACGGCCCCAGAACAGATCCTTGTGGTACGCCACTTGTAACTGAACTCCATTCTGAACATTTCCCATCAACCACCACCCTCTGTCTTCTTTCAGCTAGCCAATTTCTGATCCACATCTCTAAATCACCCTCAATCCCAGCCTCCGTATTTTATGCAATAGCCTACCGTGGGGAACCTTATCAAACGCTTTACTGAAATCCACATCAACTGCTCTACCCTCTTGTACCAGTTCAGTCACCTTCTCAAAGAACTCGATAAGGTTTGTTAGGCATGACCTACCCTTCACAAAGCCATGCTGACTATCCCTAATCATATTATTCCTATCTAGATGATTATAAATCTTGTCTCTTATAATCCCTACCAAGACTTTACCCACAACAGACGTGAGGCTCACCGGTCTATAGTTGCCAGGGTTGTCTCTACTCCCCTTCTTGAACAAAGGGACCACTTTTGCTATCCTCCAGTCCTCTGGCACTATTCCTGTAGCCAATGATGACATAAAAATCAAAGCCAAAGGCTCAGCAATCTCTTCCCTGCCCTCCCAGACAATCCTAGGATAAATCCCATCAGGCCCCGGGGACTTATCTATTTTCAGCCTGTCCAGAATTGCCAACACCTCTTCCCTACGTACCTCAATGCCATCTATTCTAATAGCCTGGGTCTCAGCATTCTCCTCCACAACATTATCTTTTTCCTGAGTGAATACTGACGAAAAATATTCATTTAGTATCGCTCCTATCTCTTCAGATTCCACACACAACTTCCCATCCCTGTCCTTGACTGGCCCTACTCTTACCCTAGTCATTCTTTTATTCCTGACATACCTATAGAAAGCTTTTGGGTTTCCCTTGATCCTACCTGCCAAATACTTCTCATGTCCCCTCCTTGCTCGTCTTAGCTCTCTCTTTAGATCCTTCCTCGCTACCTTGTAACTATCCATCACCCCAACTGAAACTTCACACCTCATCTTCACATAGGCCTCCTTCTTCCTCTTAACAAGAGATTCCACTTCTTTGGTAAACCACGTTTCCCTGGCTCGACGCCTTCCTCCCTGCCTGATCGGTACGTACTTATCATGAACACGCAGTAGCTGTTCCTTGAACAAGCTCCACATATCCAGTGTGCCCAACACTTGCAGCCTACTTCTCCAACCTATCCCCCCAAGTCATGTCTAATGGCATCATAATTGCGCTTCCCCCAGCTATAACTCTTGCCCTGCGGGGTATACTTATCCCTTTCCATCACTAATGTAAACGTCACTGAATTATGGTCACTGTCCCCAAAGTGCTCAACTACCTCCAAATCTAACACCTGGTGTTTCTCCCTGTTGTATGTGAGATTCAGGGCATTTGCGGTCTGGAGGAATTTGCGGAGGTTGGCGTCGTAGTCCGGCTGGTCGTGGCCGCAGATGATGATGTTGTCGAGGTGCGGGAACATGGTCCGCAAACCGTCCCGGTCAACCATTCGGTCCATCTCCCGTTGGAAGAACGAGACCCTGTTAGTGACTCCGAATAGAGCCCTTAAAAAGTGATAGAGCCGCCCATCTGCTTCAAAAGCAGTGTATTTGCGGTCGCTCGGGCGGATGGGGAGCTGGTGGTAGGCGGACTTAAGGTCCACGGTGGAAAAGACCTTGTACTGTGCAATCCGATTGACCATGTCGGATATGCGGGGGAAAGGGTACGCATCCAGCTGCGTGTATCTATTGATGGTTTGACTATAGTCTACGACCATCCTCTGCTTCTTCCTGATCTTTACAACTACCACCTGGGCTCTCCAGGGACTATTGCTGGCCTGGGTTATGCCTTCCCTCAGCAGCCGCTGGGCCTCTGACCGGATAAATGTCCTGTCCTGGGCGCTGTACCATCTGCTCCTAGTGGCGACGGGTTTGCAATCCGGGGTGAGGTTCGCAAACAGGGACGGTGGGTCGACCTTGAGGGTCGCGAGGCCGCAGAAAGTGAGTGGGGGTACAGGGCCGCCAAATTTAAACGTTAAACTCTGGAGGTTACACTGAAAATCCAACCCCAGGAGTGTGGCAGCGCAGAGGTGGGGGAGGACGTAAAGCCGGTAGTTCTTGAACTCCCACCTCTGCACCGTGAGGTTCACGATGTAGAACCCTTTGATCTGTACGGAATGGGATCCTGCTGCCAGAATTTTCTTTTGATTACTCGGGTGGATTGGAAGGGAACAGCGTCTTACCGTATCGGAATGTATAAAACTCTCCGTGCTCCCAGTGTCGATCAGGCAGGGCGTCTCGTACCCGTTTATAAATCCTGTTGTTGTTGCTGTTTGGAGCGTTCGGGGCCGCGACTGGTCCAGGGTCACAGAAGCCAGTCGTAGTTGCTACATTGGGGCGTTTTCTTCAGGCCCCGTGGGGCCGTCCATCCCGGGGTCCTTAGCCATCAGCCAAGATGGCGGCTTCCACGGGTCGCACACGGTCGGGGGTGGACAAGGTGGCGCCGCCCATGGATCGCACATTGCCGGAGGAGCACAAAATGGCGGCGCCCATCCCTCCCGCATGGAGTCCGGGACCCAAGATGGCGGCGCCGGTTGGCCGCACATGGATTGCTGGGGGGTGGGGGGGGTTGAGTTTGTGGTTCTCCCCAGGAGATAGCGGCTACCTCCCGGGCCTGGCACACTGCTAAAAAGTGCCCCTATTTGCCGCACCCTTTACAGGGGGCCGAGCGGGCCGGGCAGCACATTCGGGGGTGTTTCCCTTGCCCACAAAAGTAGCAGCGGGGCCCCCCTGGGTGATCTGCTGCCCTGGCAGTGCAGGCCTGTTGGGGGGGGGGGGGGGGGCTGCCGCGCGGTCGGCGGCGTAGGCACGGGAGTTCTGCGATGCCACATCGAACGAGGCCGCGAGGGCCTGTGCGTCTTTGAGGCCTAGTGCGTCTTTTTCCAGCAAGCGCTGGCGAATTTGGGACGAAAGCATACCTGCCACGAACGCACCTCAGACCAGCAGCTCTGTGTGTTCGTTAGCCAAAACCGATGGGCAGTTGCAGTTTCTCCCCAATATTAAGAGCGCACTGTAGAATTCGTCCAGCGATTCCCCGGGGATTTGCCGTCTCGTCGCAAGCTGGTGGCCTGCGTAGACCTGGTTGATGGGCCGAATATAGATTTCTATCAGCATGGCGATCGCCGTCGGGGAAGCGTCCGCTTCCTCTATGAGAGTGTAGATTTCCGGGCTCACCCTGGCAGGACCTGCAGTTTCTGGTCTTCTGTAGTCATGCAGATGCTCGTTCGGAGGTATCCTTTGAACCAGGCTAGCCAGTGTTTAAAAGTGCCCGCTGTCTGCCGCGTGGGGGCTGACTCGCATACACTCCGGAGTGAGTCGGAGCTCCATGTCATTTAAGTATGCGTAATAAATTGCAGCACAATCAATCACTCACGAGACGAGATGAGAAGGAGTCGATCGATGGCTTTATTACGCAGACTTGTTCCCCAGCAGCACAGTTACAGAATGCGGCTGCTGGGAGAACCCGGGCTCTTATACTCCGCCTTACTGGGTGGAGCCAGTAGGCAGCTGATCCACTCGGGACACAGTGTCTATCCACCAATAGCCTCTCGACATCACAGGGTACCGCAATACCCCTAATACAAACCACCACACAGAGGTGTCTGAAACAGCTTTTTAATTGGGGCTCCCTGACCACACTGCCTGTCCCCTGCTCCCAGGGATTATTGAGCAGTAAATGGTTAACTATATACAGGCACAGAGGTCTCTGAAACAACTTTTTAGTTGGGGGCTCCCGGAGCCACACTGCCTGTCCCCTGCTCCCAGGAATTATTGAGAAGTTAATGGTTAACTATATACAGGCACAGAGGTCTCTGAAACAGCTTTTTAATTGGGGCTCCCTGACCACACTGCCTGTCCCCTGCTCCCAGGGATTATTCAGAAGTAAATGGTTAACTATATACAGCACAGAGGTCACTGAAACAGCTTTTTAATTGGGGGCTCCCGAGGCCACACTGCCTGTCACCTACTCACAGGGATTATTGAGCAGTAAATGGTTAGCTATATACAGCACAGAGGTCTCTGACACAGCTTTTTAATTATGGGCTCCCGAGGCCACACTGCCTGACCCCTGCTCCCAGGGATTATTGAGCAGCAAATGGTTAACTATATACAGCACAGAGGTCTCTGAAACAGCTGTTTAATTGGCAGCTCCCGAGGCCACACTGCCTGATCCCTGCTCCCAGGGATTATTGAGAAGCAAATGGTTAACTATATACTGCACAGAGGTCTCTGAAACAGCGTTTTAATTGGGGGTTCCTGAGGCCACACTGCCTCTCCCCTGTTCCCAGGGATTATTGAGCAGTAAATGGTTAACTATATACAGCACAGAGGTCTCTGAAACAGCTTTTTAATTGGAGGCTCCCGAGGACACACTGCCTGTCCCCTGCTCCGAGGGATTATTGAGCAGTAAATGGTTAACAATATACAGCACAGAGGTCTCTGAAACAGCTTTTTAATTGGGGGCTCCTGGACCACACTGCCTGTCCCCTGCTCCCAGGGATTATTGTGCAGTAAATGGTTAACTATATACAGCACAGAGGTCTCTGAAACAGCTTTTTAATTGGGGGCTCCCGAGGCCACACTGCCTGTCCTCTGCTCCCAGGGATTATTGAGCAGTACATGCTTAAATATATACAGCACAGTTGTCACTGAAACTGCTTTTTCATTGGGGGCTCCCGAGGCCACACTGCCTGTCCCCTGATCCCAGGGATTATTGAGCAGTAAATGGTTAACTATATACAGCACAGAGGTCTCAGAAACAGCTTTTTAATTGGGGGTTCCCGGACCACACTGCCTGTCCCCTGCTCCCAGGGATTATTGAGCAGTAAATGGTTAACTATATACAAGCACAGTGGTCTCTGAAACAGCGTTTTAATTGTTTTCTCCCGAGACCACACTGCCTGTCCCCTGCTCCCAGGGATTATTGAGCAGTAAATGGTAAAATATACACAGCACAGAGGTCCCTGAAACAGCTTTGTAATTGGGGGCTCCCGAGGCCACACTGCCTGTCCCCAGCATCCAGGGATTATTGAGCAGTAAATGGTTAACTATATACAGCACAGAGGTCTGTGAAACAGCATTTTAATTGTGGCTCACGGACCACACTGCATGTTCCCTGCTCCCAGGGTTAACTGAGAAGCAAATGGTTAACGACAGACTGCACAGAGGTCACTGAAACAGCTTTTTAATTGGGGGCTCCCGGAGCCACACTGCCTGTCCCCTGCTCCCAGGGATTATTGAGCGGTAAATGGTTAACAATATACAGCACAGAATGTCTGAAACACGTTTTTAACTGGGGGCTCCCGAGACCACACTGCCTGTCCACTGCTCCCAGGGATTATTGAGCTGTAAATGGTGAACTATATACAGGCCCAGTGGTATCTGACACAGCATTTTAACCCCTGCTCCCACTGATTATTGAGCTGTAAATGGTTAATGATATGCTGCACAGAGGACACTGAAACAGCTTTTTAATTGGGGGCTCCCGGAGCCACACTGCCTGTCCACTGGTCCCAGGGATTATTGAGAAGTAAATGGTTAATTATATAGAACACAGAGGTCTCTGAAACAGCTTTTTAATTGGGGGCTCCCAAGGCCACACTGCCTGTCCCCTGCTCCCAGGGATTATTGAGCAGTAAATGGTTAACTATATACAGGCACAGAGGTCTCTGAAACAGCTTTTTAATTGGGGGTTCCCGAGGCCACACTGCCTGTCCCCTGCTCCCGGGGATTATTGAGCAGTAAATGGTTAACTATATACAGCACAGAGGTCTCTGAAACAGCTTTTTAATTGGGTGCTCCCGGAGCCACACTGCCTATCCCCTGCTCCCAGGGATTATTGAGCAGTAAATGGTTAACGATATACTGCACAGAGGTCACTGAAACAGCTTTTAATTGGGGGCTCCCGGAGCCTCACTGCCTGTCCCTTGCTCCCAGGGATTATTGAACAGTAAATGGTTAACTATATACAAGCACAGAGGTCTCTGAAACAACTTTTTAGTTGGGGGCTCCCGGAGCCACACTGCCTGTACCCTGCTCCCAGGGATTATTGAGCAGTAAATGGTTAACTATATACAGGCACAGAGGTCTCTGAAACAACTTTTTAATTGTGGGTTCCCGGGGCCGCACTGCCTGTCCCCTGCTCCCAGGGATTATTGAGCAGTAAATGGTTAGCTATATACAGGCGCAGAGTTCTCTGAACCAGCTTTTTATTTGGGAGCTCCCGAGGCCACACTGCCTGAATCCTGCTCCCAGGGATTATTGAGAAGCAAATGGTTAACTATATACTGCACAGAGGTCTCTGAAACAGCGTTTTAATTGGGGGCTCCTGAATCCACACTGCCTGTCACCTGCTCCTAGGGATTATTGAGCAGTATATGGTTAACTATATACAGCACGGAGTATCTGAAACACCTTTTTAACTATGGGCTCCCGATGCCACACTGTCTGTCCCCTGCTCCCAGGGATTATTGAGTAGTAAATGGTTAACTATATACAGGCCCAGTGGTCTCTGACACAGCATTTTAACCCCTGCTCCCAGTGATTATTGAGCAGTAAATGGTTAACGATATACAGGGACAGAGTTCTCTGAACCAGCATTTTATTTGGGGCTCCCGGACCAAACTGCCTGTCCCCTGCTCCCACTGATTATTGAGCAGTAAATGGTTAACGATATACTGCACAGAGGTCACTGAAACAGCTTTTTAATTGGTGGCTCCCGGACCACACTGCCTGTCCCCTGCTCCCAGGGATTATTGAGAAGTAAATGGTTAATTATATATAGCACGGAACCTCTGAAACAGCTTTTTAATTGGGGGCTCCCAAGGCCACTCTGCCTGTCCCCTGCTCCCAGGGATTATTGAGCAGTAAATGGTTTACTATATACAGCAGAGAGGTCTCTGAAACAGCTTTTTAATTGGGGGCTCCCGGAGCCATACGGCCTGTCCCCTGCTCCCAGGAATTATTGCGCAGTAAATGGTTAACTATATACAGCACAGATGCCTCTGAAACAGCTTTTTAATTGGGTGCTCCCGGAGTCACACTGCCTGTCCCCTGCTCCCAGGGATTATTGAGCAGTAAATGGTTAACTATATACAGCACAGAGGTCTGTGAAATAGCTTTTTAATTGTGGCTCACGGACCACACTGCATGTTCCCTGCTCCCAGGGATTATTGAGAAGCAAATGGTTAACGATAGACTGCACAGAGGTCACTGAAACAGCTTTTTAATTGGGGGCTCCCGGAGCCACACAGCCTGTCCCCTGCTCCCAGGGATTATTGAGCAGTAAATTGTTAACTATATACAGCACAGATGTCTCTGAATCAGCTTATTAATTGGGGGCTCCCAGACCACACTGCCTGACCCCTGCTCCCACTGATTATTGAGGAGTAAATGGTTAATGACATACAGGCACAGAGGTCTCTGAAACAACATTTTAATTGGGGGCTCCCGTGGCCACACTGCCTGTCCCCTGGTCCCAGGGATTATTGAGCAGTAAATGGTTAACTATATACAGCACAGAGGTCTCAGAAACAGCTTTTTAATTGGGGGTACCCGGACACACTGCCTGTCCCCTGCTCCCAGGGATTATTGAGCAGTAAATGGTTAACTATATACAGGCACAGAGGTCTCTGAAACAACTTTTTAATTGGGGGCTCCCGGGGCCGCACTGCCTGTCCCCTGCTCCCAGGGATTATTGAGCAGTAAATGGTTAACTATATACAGGCGCAGAGGTCTCTGAAACAGCTTTTTAATTCGGGCTCCCCGAGCCACACAGGCCTGTCACCTGCTCCCAGGGATTATTGAGCAGTAAATGGTTAACTATATACAGCACAGATTATCTGAAACAGCTTTTTAACTATGGGCTCCCGAGGCCACACTGCCTGTCCCCTGCTCCCAGGGATTATTGAGCAGTAAATGGTTAACAATACACAGCACAGAGTATCTGAAACACCTTTTTAACTGGGGGCTCCCGAGGCCACACTGCCTGTCCCCTGCTCCCAGGGATTACTGAGCAGTAAATGGTTAACTATATACAGGGTCAGAGGTCTCTGAACCAGCTTTTTATTTGGGGCTCCCGGACCATACTGCCTGTCTCCTGCTCCCACTGATTATTGAGCAGTAAATGGTTAACGATATACTGCACAGAGGTCACTGAAACAGCTTTTTAATTGGGGGCTACCGGAGCCACACTGCCTGTCCCCTGCTCCCAGGGATTATTGAGAAGTAAATGATTAATTATATACAGCACAGAGGTCTGTGAAACAGCTTTTTAATTGGGGGCTCCCGAGGCCACACTGCCTGACCCCTGCTCCCAGGGATTATTGAGCAGTAAATGGTTAACTATATACAGGCACAGAGGTCTCTGAAACAGTGTTTTAATTGTTTTCACCCGAGACCAGACTGCCTATCCCCTGCTCCCAGGGATTATTGAGAAGTAAATGGTTAAATATATACAGCACAGAGGTCCCTGAAACAGTTTTTTAATTGGGGGCTCCCGGAGCCACACTGCCTGACTCCTGCTCCCAGGGATTATTGAGCAGTAAATAGTTAACTATATATAGGAACAGAGGTCACTGAAACAGCTTTTTAATTGGGGGCACCCGGAGCCACGCTGCCTGTCCCCTGCTCCCAGCGATTATTGAGCAGTAAATGGTTAAATATATACAGCGCAGAGGTCTCTGAAACAGCTTTTTAATTGGGGGCTCCCAAGGCCACACTGCCTGTCCCCTGCTCCCAGGGATTATTGAGAACTAAATGGTTAAATATATACAGCACAGAGGTCTCTGAAAGTGTTTTTAATTGGGGGCTCCCGAGGGCACGCTGCCTGTCCCCAGCTCCCAGGGATTATTGAGCAGTAAATGGTTAACTATATACAGCACAGAGGTCTGTGAAACAGCTTTTTAATTGTGGCTCAAGGACCACACTGCATGTTCCCTGCTCCCAGGGATTATTGAGAAGCAAATGGTTAACTATTTACAGCACAGAGGTCTCTGAAACAGCTTTTTAATTGGGGACTCCCGAAGCCACACTGCCTGTCCCCAGCATCCAGGGATTATTGAGCAGTAAATTGTTAACTATATACAGCAAAGAGGTCTGTGAAACAGCTATTTAATTGTGCTCACGGACCACACTGCCTGTCCCTGCTCCCAGGGATTATTGAGAAGCAAATGGTTAACTATCTACAGCACAGAGGTCACTGAAACAGCTTTTTAATTGGGGGATCTCGGAGCCACACTGCCTGTCCCCTGCTCCCAGGGATTATTGAGCAGTAAATGGTTAACTATATACAGGCACAGAGGTCTCTGAAACAGCTTTTTAATTGGGGGCTCACGGGGCCGCACTGCCTGTCCCCTGCTCCCAGGGATTATTGAGAACTAAATGGTTAAATATATTCAGCACAGAGGTCTCTGAAAGTGTTTTTAATTGGGGGCTCCCGAGGCCACACTGCCTGTCCCCTGCTCCCAGGGATTATTGAGCAGTAAATGGTTAACTATATACAGCACAGAGGTCTGTGAAACAGCTATTTAATTGTGGCTCACGGACCACACTGCATGTTCCCTGCTCCCAGGGATTATTGAGAAGCAAATTGTTAAATATATACAGCACAGATGTCCCTGAAACAGTTTTTTAATTGGGGGCTCCCGGAGCCACACTGCCTGACTCCTGCTCCCAGGGATTATTGAGCAGTAAATAGTTAACTATATATAGGAACAGAGGTCACTGAAACAGCTTTTTAATTGGGGGCACCCGGAGCCACGCTGCCTGTCCCCTGCTCCCAGCGATTATTGAGAACTAAATGGTTAAATATATACAGCACAGAGGTCTCTGAAACAGCTTTTTAATTGGGGGATCTCGGAGCCACACTGCCTGTCCCCTGCTCCCAGGGATTATTGAGACGTAAATGGTTAAAAAACACAGTACAGAGGTCACTGAAACAGTTTTTTAATTGGGGGCTCACGGAGCCACACTGCCTGACTCCTGCTCCCAGGGATTATTGAGCAGTAAATAGTTAACTATATATAGGCACAGAGGTCACTGAAACAGCTTTTTAATTGGGGGCACCCGGAGCCACGCTGCCTGGCCCTGCTCCCAGGGATTATTGAGCAGTAAATGGTTAAATATATACAGCACAGAGGTCTCTGAAACAGCTTTTTAATTGGGGGCTCCCAAGGCCACACTGCTGTCCTGTGCTCCCAGGGATTATTGAGCAGTAAGTGGTTAACTATATACAGGCGCAGAGGTCTCTGAAACAGCTTTTTAATTCGGGCTCCCGGAGCCACACGGCCAGTCAACTGCTCCCAGGGATTATTGAGCAGTAAATGGTTAACTATATACAGCACAGTGTATCTGAAACACCTTTTTAACTATGGGCTCCCGAGGCCACACTGCCTGTCATCTGCTCCCAGGGATTATTGAGCAGTAAATGGTTAACAATATACAGCACAGAGTATCTGAAACACCTTTTTAACTGGGGGCTCCCGAGGCCACACTGCCTGTCCCCTGCTCCCAGGAATTATTGAGCAGTAAATGGTTAACTATATACAGGCCCAGTGGTCTCTGACACATCATTTTAACCCCTGCACCCAGGGATTATTGAGCAGGAAAAGGTTTAACTATATACAGGGACAGAGGTCTCTGAACCAGCATTTTTTTGGGGGCTCCCGGACCACACTGCCTGTCCCCTGCTCCCAGGCATTATTGAGAAGTAAATGGTTAATTATATATAGCACAGAGTCCTCTGAAACAGCTTTTTAATTGGGGGCTCCCGGACCACACTGACTGTCTCCTGCTCCCAGGGATTATTGAGCAGTAAATGGTTAACTATATACAGCACAGAGGTCTCAGAAACAGCTTTTTAATTGGGGGTTCCCGGACACACTGCCTGTCCCCTGCTCCCAGGGATTATTGAGCAGTAAATGGTTAACTATATACAGGCACAGAGGTCTCTAAAACAGCGTTTTAATTGTTTTCTCCCGAGACCACACAGCCTGTCCCCTGCTCCCAGGGATTATTGAGCAGTAAATGGTAAAATATACACAGCACAGAGGTCCCTGAAACAGCTTTTTAATTGGGGGCTCCCGAGGCCACACTGCCTGTCCCCAGCATCCAGGGATTATTGAGCAGTAAATGGTTAACTATATACAGCACAGAGGTCTGTGAAAGAGCTATTTAATTGTGCTCACGGACCACACTGCATGTTCCCTGCTCCCAGGGATTATTGAGAAGCAAATGGTTAACTATTTACAGCACAGAGGACACTGAAACAGCTTTTTAATTGGGGGATCTCGGAGCCACACTGCCTGTCCCCTGCTCCCAGGGATTATTGAGCAGTAAATGGTTAACTATATACAGGCACAGAGGTCTCTGAAGCAGCTTTTTAATTGGGGGCTCCCGGGGCCGCACTGCCTGTCCCCTGCTCCCAGGGATTATTGAGCAGTAAATGGTTAACTATATACAGGCGCAGAGGTCTCTGAAACAGCTTTTTAATTCGGGCTCCCTGAGCCACACGGCCTGTCACCTGCTCCCAGGGATTATTGAGCAGTAAATGGTTAACTATATACAGCACAGTGTATCTGAAACACCTTTTTAACTGGGGGCT
Source organism: Scyliorhinus torazame (assembly GCF_047496885.1). NCBI lineage: Eukaryota > Metazoa > Chordata > Chondrichthyes > Carcharhiniformes > Scyliorhinidae > Scyliorhinus > Scyliorhinus torazame. The sequence continues at coordinate 56,288,012 of NC_092729.1, read as the reverse complement.
CCCGAGGCCACACTGCCTGTCATCTGCTCCCAGGGATTACTGAGCAGTAAATGGTTAACTATATACAGCACAGAGGTCTCAGAAACAGCTTTTTAATTGGGGGTTCCCGGACACACTGCCTGTCCCCTGCTCCCTGGGATTATTGAGCAGTAAATGGTTAACTATATACAGGCACAGAGGTCTCTGAAACAGCGTTTTAATTGTTTTCTCCCGAGACCACACTGCTTGTCCCCTGCTCCCAGGGATTATTGAGCAGTAAATGGTAAAATATACACAGCACAGAGGTCCCTGAAACACCTTTTTAATTGGGGGATCTCGGAGCCACACTGCCTGTCCCCTGCTCCCAGGGATTATTGAGCAGTAAATGGTTAACTATATACAGCACAGTGTTTCTGAAACACCTTTTTAACTATGGGCTCCCGAGGCCACACTGCCTGTCATCTGCTCCAAGGGATTATTGAGCAGTAAATGGTTAACAATATACAGCACAGAGTATCTGAAACACCTTTTTAACTGGGGGCTCCCGGGGCCACACTGCCTGTCCCCTGCTCCCAGGGATTATTGAGCAGTAAATGGTTAACTATATACAGGCGCAGAGGTCTCTGAAACAGCTTTTTAATTCGGGCTCCCTGAGCCACACGGCCTGTCACCTGCTCCCAGGGATTATTGAGCAGTAAATGGTTAACTATATACAGGCGCAGAGGTCTCTGAAACAGCTTTTTAATTGGGAGCTCCCGAGGCCACACTGCCTGTCCCCTGCTCCCAGGGATTATTGAGCAGTAAATGGTTAACTATATACAGGCGCAGAGGTCTCTGAAACAGCTTTTTAATTCGGGCTCCCTGAGCCACACGGCCTGTCACCTGCTCCCAGGGATTCTTGAGCAGTGAATGGTTAACTATATACAGCACAGTGTATCTGAAACACCTTTTTAACTATGGGCTACCGAGGCCACACTGCCTGTCATCTGCTCCCAGGGATTATTGAGCAGTAAATGGTTAACAATATACAGCACCGAGTATCTGAAACACCTTTTTAACTGGGGGCTTCCGAGGACACACTGCCTATCCCCTGCTCCCAGGTATTATTCAGCAGTAAATGGTTAACTATATACAGGCCCAGTGGTCTCTGACACATCATTTTAACCCCTGCTCCCAAGGATTATTGAGCAGGAAAAGGTTCAACTATATACAGGGACAGAGGTCTCTGAACCAGCATTTGTTTTGGGGCTCCCGGACCACACTGCCTGTCCCCTGCTCCCAGGGATTATTGAGAAGTAAATGGTTAATTATATATAGCACAGATTCCTCTGAAACAGCTTTTTAATTGGGGGCTCCCAAGGCCACACTGCTGTCCCCTGCTCGCAGGGATTATTGAGAACTAAATGGTTAAATATATAAAGCACAGAGGTCTCTGAAAGTATTTTTAATTGGGGGCTCACGAGGCCACACTGCCTGCCCCCAGCTCCCAGGGATTATTGAGCAGTAAATGGTTAACTATATACAGCACAGAGGTCTGTGAAACAGCTTTTTAATTGTGGCTCACGGACCACACTGCATGTTCCCTGCTCCCAGGGATTATTAAGAAGCAAATGGTTAACGATAGACTGCACAGAGGTCACTGAAAAAGTTTTTTAATGGGGGGATCTCGGAGCCACACTGCCTGTCCCCTGCTCCCAGGGATTATTGAGCAGTAACTGGTTAACTATATACAAGCGCAGAGGTCTCTGAAACAGGTTTTTAATTCGGGCTCCCGGAGCCACACGGCCTGTCCCCTGCTCCCAGGGATTATTGAGACGTAAATGGTTAAATATACACAGTACAGAGGTCACTAAAACAGTTTTTTAATTGGGGGCTCACGGAGCCACACTGACAGTCTCCTGCTCCCAGGGATTGTTGAGCAGTAAATGGTTAACTATATACAGCACAGAGGTCTCAGAAACAGCTTTTTAATTGGGGGTTCCCGTACACACTGCCTGTCCCCTGCTCCCAGGGATTATTGAGCAGTAAATGGTTAACTATATACAGGCACAGAGGTCTCTAAAACAGCGTTTTAATTGTTTTCTCCCGAGACCACACTGCCTGTCCCCTGCTCCCAGGGATTATTGAGCAGTAAATGGTAAAATATACACAGCACAGAGGTCCCTGAAACAGCTTTTTAATTGGGGGCTCCCGAGGCCACACTGCCTGTCCCCAGCATCCAGGGATTAATGAGCAGTAAATGGTTAACTATATACAGCACAGAGGTCTGTGAAAGAGCTATTTAATTGTGCTCACGGACCACACTGCATGTTCCCTGCTCCCAGGGATTATTGAGAAGCAAATGGTTAACTATTTACAGCACAGAGGTCACTGAAACAGCTTTTTAATTGGGGGATCTCGGAGCCACACTGCCTGTCCCCTGCTCCCAGGGATTATTGAGCAGTAAATGGTTAACTATATACAGGCACAGAGGTCTCTGAAGCAGCTTTTTAATTGGGGGCTCCCGGGGCCGCACTGCCTGTCCCCTGCTCCCAGGGATTATTGAGCAGTAAATGGTTAACTATATACAGGCGCAGAGGTCTCTGAAACAGCTTTTTAATTCGGGCTCCCTGAGCCACACGGCCTGTCACCTGCTCCCAGGGATTATTGAGCAGTAAATGGTTAACTATATACAGCACAGTGTATCTGAAACACCTTTTTAACTGGTGGCTCCCGAGGCCACACTGCCTGTCATCTGCTCCCAGGGATTATTGAGCAGTAAATGGTTAACTATATACAGCACAGAGGTCTCAGAAACAGCTTTTTAATTGGGGGTTCCCGGACACACTGCCTGTCCCCTGCTCCCAGGGATTATTGAGCAGTAAATGGTTAACTATATACAGGCGCAGAGGTCTCTGAAACAGCTTTTTAATTCGGGCTCCCTGAGCCACACGGCCTGTCACCTGCTCCCAGGGATTATTGAGCAGTAAATGGTTAACTATATACAGCACAGTGTATCTGAAACACCTTTTTAACTGGGGGCTCCCGAGGCCACACTGCCTGTCATCTGCTCCCAGGGATTATTGAGCAGTAAATGGTTAACTATATACAGCACAGAGGTCTCAGAAACAGCTTTTTAATTGGGGGTTCCCGGACACACTGCCTGTCCCCTGCTCCCAGGGATTATTGAGCAGTAAATGGTTAACTATATACAGGCACAGAGGTCTCTGAAACAGCGTTTTAATTGTTTTCTCCCGAGACCACACTGCCTGTCCCCTGCTCCCAGGGATTATTGAGCAGTAAATGGTAAAATATACACAGCACAGAGGTCCCTGAAACAGCTTTTTAATTGGGGGATCTCGGAGCCACACTGCCTGTCCCCTGCTCCCAGGGATTATTGAGCAGTAACTGGTTAACTGTATACAAACGCAGAGGTCTCTGAAACAGGTTTTTAATTCGGGCTCCCGGAGCCACACGGCCTGTCCCCTGCTCCCAGGGATTATTGAGACGGAAATGGTTAAATATACACAGTACAGAGGTCACTAAAACAGTTTTTTAATTGGGGGCTCACGGAGCCACACTGCCTGACTCCTGCTCCCAGGGATTATTGAGCAGTATATAGTTAACTATATATAGGCACAGAGGTCACTGAAACAGCTTTTTAATTGGGGGCACCCGGAGCCACGCTGCCTGGCCCTGCTCCCAGGGATTATTGAGCAGTAAATGGTGAAATATATACAGCACAGAGGCCTCTGAAACAGCTTTTTAATTGGGGGCTCCCAAGGCCACACTGCCTGTCCACTGCTCCCAGGGGTTATTGAGCAGTAAATGGTTAACTATATGCAGCACAGAGGTCTCAGAAACAGCTTTTTAATTGGGGGTTCCCGGACACACTGCCTGTCCCCTGCTCCCAGGGATTATTGAGCAGTAAATGGCTAAATACATACAGCACAGTGGTCTCTGAAACTGCTTTTTAATTTGGGCCACACGAGGCCACACTGCCTGTCCTCCGCTCCGAGCGATTATTAAGACAAAGTAAATGGTTAACTATATACAGGCGCAGAGGTCTCTGAAACAGGTTTTTAATTGGGGGCTCCCGAGGACACACTGCCTATCCCCTGCTCCCATGGATTATTGAGCAGTAAATGGTTAACAATATACAGCACAGAGGTCTCTGAAACAGCTTTTTAATTGGGAGCTCCCGACCACACTGCCTGTCCCCTGCTCCCAGGGATTATTGAGAAGAAAATGGTTAAATATATACAGCACAGATGTCTCTGAAACAGCTTTTTAATTGGGGCTGACGACGCCACACTGCCTGTCCCCTGCTCCCAGGGATTATTGAGCAGTAAATGGTGAACTATACCCAGCACAGAGGTGTCTGAAACAGCTTTTTAATTGGGGGATCCCTAGGCCACACTGCCTGTCCCCTGCTCCCAGGGATTATTGAGCAGTAAATGGTTAACTATATACAGCACAGAGGTCTCTGAAACAGTTTTTAATTGGGGGCTCTCGAGACCACACTGCCTGACTCCTGCTCCCAGGGATTATTGAGCAGTAAATAGTTAACTATATATAGGCACAGAGGTCACTGAAACAGCTTTTTAATTGGGGGCACCCGGAGCCACGCTGCCTGGCCCTGCTCCCAGGGATTATTGAGCAGTAAGTGGTTAACTATATACAGGCGCAGAGGTCTCAGAAACAGCTTTTTAATTCGGGCTCCCGGAGCCACACGGCCTGTCACCTGCTCCCAGGGATTATTGAGCAGTAAATGGTTAACTATATACAGCACAGTGTATCTGAAACACCTTTTTAACTATGGGCTCCCGAGGCCACACTGCCTGTCATCTGCTCCCAGGGATTATTGAGCAGTAAATGGTTAACAATGTACAGCACAGAGTATCTGAAACACCTTTTTAACTGGGGGCTCCCGAGGCCACACTGCCTGTCCCCTGGTCCCAGGAATTATTGAGCACTAAATGGTTAACTATATACAGGCCGAGTGGTCTCTGACACATCATTTTAACCCCTGCTCCCAGGGATTATTGAGCAGGAAAAGGTTTAGCTATATACAGGGACAGAGGTCTCTGAACCAGCATTTTTTTGGGGGCTCCCGGACCACACTGCCTGTCCCCTGCTCCCAGGGATTATTGAGAAGTAAATGGTTAATTATATATAGCACAGAGTCCTCTGAAACAGCTTTTTAATTGTGGGCTCCCGGACCACACTGCCTGTCTCCTGCTCCCAGGGATTATTGAGCAGTCAATGGTTAACTATATACAGGCACAGAGGTCTCTGAAACAGCGTTTTCATTGTTTTCTCCCGAGACCACACTGCCTGTCCCCTGCTCCCAGGGATTATTGAGAAGTAAATGGTTAAATATACACAGCACAGAGGTCCCGGAAACAGCTTTTTAATTGGGGGCTCCCGGAGCCACACTGCCTGTCCCCTGCTCCCAGGGATTATTGAGCAGTAAATGGCTAAATATATACAGCACAGAGGTCTCTGAAACTGCTTTTTAATTTGGGCCACACGAGGCCACACTGCCTGTCCTCCGCTCCGAGCGATTATTAAGACAAAGTAAATGGTTAACTATATACAGGCGCAGAGGTCACTGAAACAGGTTTTTAATTGGGGGCTCCCGAGGACACACTGCCTTTCCCCTGCTCCCATGGATTATTGAGCAGTAAATGGTTAACAATATACAGCACAGAGGTCTCTGAAACAGCTTTTTAATTGGGAGCTCCCGACCACACTGCCTGTCCCCTGCTCCCATGGATTATTGAGAAGTAAATGGTTAACGATATACAGCACAGAGGTCTCAGAATCAGCTTTTTAATTTGGGGCTCCCGAGGCCACACTGCTGTCCCCTGCTCCCAGGGATTATTGAGAAGAAAATGGTTAAATATATACAGCACAGAGGTCTCTGAAACAGCTTTTTAATTGGGGGCTGACGACGCCACACTGCCTGTCCCCTGCTCCCAGGGACTATTGAGCAGTAAATTGTTAACTATATACAGGCATAGAGGTCTCTGAAACAGCTTTTGAATTGGGGGCTCCCGAGGCCACACTGCGGTCCCCTGCTCCCAGGGATTATTGAGCAGTAAATTGTTAACTATATTCAGGCACAGAGGTCCCTGAAACAGTTTTTTAATTGGGGGCTCCCGAGGCCACACTGCTGTCCCCTGCTCCCAGGGATTATTGAGAAGTAAATGGTTAAATATGTACAGCACAGAGGTCTCTGAAACAGCTTTTCAATTGGGGGCTCCTGGAGCCACATTGCCTGTCCCCTGCTCCCAGGGATTATTGAGAAGTAAATGGTTAACTATATACAGGCACAGAGATCTCTGAAACAGCGTTTTAATTGTTTTCTCCCGAGACCACACTTCCTGTCCCCTGTTCCCAGGGATTATTGAGAAGTAAATGGTTAAATATACAGAGCACAGAGGTCCCTGAAACAGCTTTTTAATTGGGGGCTCCCGGAGCCACGCTGCCTGTCCCCTGCTCCCAGGGACTATTGAGCAGTAAATGGTTAAACATATATAGCACAGTGGTCACTGAAACAGCTTTTTAATTGGGGGCACCCGAGGGCTCGCTGCCTGTCCCCTGCTCCCAGGGATTATTGAGCAGTAAATGGTTAAATATATACAGCACAGAGATCTCTGAAACAGCTTTTTAATTGGGGTCTCTCGAGGCCACACTGCCTGTCCCCTGCTCCCAGGGATTATTGAGAAGTAAATGGTTAACTATATACAGCACAGAGGTCTCTGAAACAGTTTTTTAATTGGGGGCTCTCGAGACCACACTGCCTGTCCCCTGCTCCCAGGGATTATTGAGAAGTAAATGGTTAACTATATACAGCACAGAGGTCTCTGAAACAGCTTTTTAATTGGGGGATCCCTAGGCCACACTGCCTGTCCCCTGCTCCCAGGTATAATTGAGAAGTAAATGGTTAACTACATACAGCACAGACATCTCTGAAACAGCTTTTTAATTGGGGGCTCCCGGAGCCACACTGCCTGTCCCCTGCTCCCCAGGATTATTGAGACGTAAATGGTTAACTATATTTAGGCACTGAGATCACTGAAACAGTTTTTTAATTGGGTGCTCCCGAGGCCACACTGCCTGTCCCCTGCACCCAGGGATTATTGAGCAGTAAATGGTTAACGATATACAGCACATAGGTCTCTGAATCAGCTTTGTAATTGGGGGCTCCCGAGGCCACACTGCTGTCCCCTGCTCCCAGGGATTATTGAGCAGTAAATTGTTTACTACATACAGCACAGAGGTCTCTGACACAGCATTTTAATTGGGGGCTCCCGAGGCCATAATGCCTGTCCCCTGCTCCCAGGGATTATTGAGCAGTAAATGGTTAACTATATACAACACAGAGGTCTCTGAAACAGCTTTTTAATTGGGGGCTCCCGGAGCCTCACTGCCTGTCCCCTGCTCCCTGGGATTATTGAGCAGTAAATGGTTAACTATATGCAGGCACAGAGGTCTCTGAAACAGCTTTTTAATTGGGGGCTCCCGGACCACACTGCCTGTCCCTTCTCCCAGGGATTATTGAGTAGTAAATGGTTAACTATATAAAGGCACAGACGTCTCTGAAACAGCTTTTTAATTGTGGGCTCCCGGAGCCACACTGCTGTCCCCTGCTCCTAGGGATTATTGAGAAGAAAATGGTTAAATATATACAGCACAGACGTCTCTGAAACAGCTTTTTAATTGGGGATTCACAACGCCACACTGCCGGTCCCCTGCTCCCTGGGATTATTGAGCAGTAAATTGTTAACTATATTCAGGCACAGAGGTCCCTGAAACAGTTTTTAAATTGGGGGCTCCCGAGGCCACACTGCCTGTCCCCTGCTCCCAGGGATTATTGAGCAGTAAATGGTTAACTATATACAGCGCAGAGGTCTCTGAAACAGCTTTTTAATTGGGGGCTCCCGAGGCCACACTGCCTGTCCCCTGCTCCCAGGGATTATTGAGAAGTAAATGGCTAAATATATACAGCACAGAGGTCTCTGAAACAGCTTTTTAATTGGGGACTCCTGGAGCCACACTGCCTGTCCCTTGCTCCCAGGGATTATTGAGAAGTAAATGGTTAACTATATACAGGCACAGAGGTCTCTGAAACAGCGTTTTAATTGTTTTCTCCCAAGACCACACTGCCTGTCCCCTGCTCCCAGGGATTATTGAGCAGTAAATGGTTAAATATATATAGCACAGTGGTCACTGAAACAGCTTTTTAATTGGGGGCACCCGAGGCCACGCTGCCTGTCCCCTGCTCCCAGGGATTATTGAGCAGTAAATGGTTAAATATATACAGCACAGAGATCTCAGAAACAGCTTTTTAATTGGGGGGTCCCTAGGCCACACTGCCTGTCCCCTGTTCCCAGGGGTTATTGAGCAGTAAATGGTTAACGATACACAGCACAGAGTTCTCTGACACAGCTTTTTAAATGGGGGCTCCCGAGACCACACTGCCTGTCCGCTGCTCCCAGAGATTATTGAGAAGTAAATGGTTAACTATATACAGCACAGAGATCTCTGAAACAGTTTTTTAATTGGGGGCTCTCGAGACCACACTGCCTGTCCCCTGCTCCCAGGGATTATTGAGCAGTAAATGGTTAATTATATACAGCACAGAGGTCTCTGAAACAGCGGTTTAATTGGGGGCTCCCGAGGCCACACTGCCTGACCCCTGCTCCCAGGGATTATTGAGCAGTAAATTGTTAACTATATACAGCACAGAGATCACTGAAACAGCTTTTTAATTGGGGGCTCCCGAGGCCACGCTGCCTGTCCCCTGCTCCCAGGGATTATTGAGCAGTAAACGGTTAAATATATACAGCACAGAGGTCACTGAAACAGCTTTTTAATTGGGGGCTCCCAAGGCCACACTGCCTGTCTCCAGCTCCCAGGGTTTATTAAGGCAAAGTAAATGGTTAAATATACACAGCACAGAGGTCACTGAAACAGCTTTTCAATTGGAGGCTCCCGGAGCCACACTGCCTGTCCCCTGCTCCCAGGGAATATTGAGAAGTAAATGGTTAACTATATTCAGGCACAGAGGTCTCTGAAACAGGTTTTTACTGGGGGCTCCCGAGGCCACACTGTCTGTCCCCCTGCTCCCAGGGATTATTGAGCAGTAAATGGTTAATTATATACAGCACAGAGGCCTCTGAAACAGATTTTTAATTGGGGGCTCCCAAGGCCACACTGCCTGTCCCCTGCTCACAGGGATTATTGAGCAGTAAATGGTTAACTATATACAGGCACAGAGGTCTCTGAAACAGCTTTTTAATTGGGGGCTCCCGAGGCCACACTGCCTGTCCCCTTCTCCCAGGGACTATTGAGAAGTAAATGGTTAATTATATACAGCACAGAGGCCTCTGAAACAGCTTTTTAATTGGGGGCTCCCAAGGCCACACTGCCTGTCCCCTGCTCACAGGGATTATTGAGCAGTAAATGGTTAACTCTATACAGCAGAGGTTACTGAAACAACTTTTTAATTGGGGGCTCCGGGAGCCAGACTGCCTGTTCCCTGCTCCCACGGATTAATGAGCAGTAAATGGTTAACTATATACAGCACAGAGATCTGTGAAACATCTTTTTAATTGGAGGTTCCCGGACCACACTGCCTGTCCCCTGCTCCCAGGGATTATTGAGAAAAAAATGGTTAAATATATACAGCACAGAGGTCTCTGAAACAGCTTTTTAATTGGGGGCTCCCGAGGCCACGCTGCCTGTCCCCTGCTCCCAGGGATTATTGAGCAGTAAATGGTTAACTATGTACTGCACAGAGGTCACTGAAACGGCTTTTTAATTATGGGCTGCCGAGGTCACACTGACTGTCTACAGCTCCCAGGGATTATTAAGACAAAGTAAATGGTTAAATATACACAGCACAGAGTTCACTGGAACAGCTTTTTAATTGGGGGCTCCCGAGGCCATACTGCCTGTCCCCTGCTCCCAGGGACTATTGAGAAGTAAATGGTTAATTATATACAGAAAAGGGGCCTCTGAAACAGCTTTTTAATTGGGGGCTCCCAAGGCCACACTGCCTGTCCCCTGCTCACAGGGATTATAGAGCAGTAAATGGTTAACTCTATACAGCAGAGGTTGCTGAAACAACTTTTTAATTGGGGGCTCCGGGAGCCAGACTGCCTGTCCCCTGCTCCCACGGATTATTGAGCAGGAAATGGTTAACTATATACAGCACAGAGATCTGTGAAACATCTTTTTAATTGGGGGCTCCCGAGGCCACACTGCTGCCCCCTGCTCCCAGGGATTATTGAGAAGAAAATGGTTAAATATATACAGCACAGAGGTCTCTGAATCAGCTTTTTAATTGGGGGCTCACGACGCCACACTGCCTGTCTCCAGCTCCCAGCGATTATTAAGACAAAGTAAATGGTTAAACATATACAGCACAGTTGTCACTGAAATTGCTTTTTAATTGGGGGCTCCCGAGGCCACAACGCATCACCCAACCTCCCAGGGATTATTGAGCAGTAAATGGTTAACTATATACAGGCACAGAGGTCTCTGAAACAGCTTTTTAATTGGGGGCTCTCGTAGCCACACTGCCTGTCCCCTGCTCCCAGGGATTATTGAGAAGTAAATGGTTAACTATATTTAGGCAGAGGTCTCTGAAACAGCATTTTAATTGGGGGCTCCCGGAGCCACACTGCCTGCTCCCTGCTCCCAGGGATTATTGAGCAGTAAATGGTTAACTACGTACAGCACAGAGGTTTTTGAAACAGCTTTTTCATTGGGTGCTGCGATGCCACACTGCCTGTCCCCTGCTCCCAGGGATTATTGACCAGTAAATGGTTAACTATACACAGCACCGAGGTCACTGAAACAGCTTTTTAACTGGGGGCTCCTGGACCACACTGCCTGTCGCCTGCTCCCAGGGATTATTGAGAACTAAATGGTTAACTATATACAGGCGCAGAGGTATCTGACACAGCTTTTTAATTGGGGGCTCCCGGACCATACTGCATGTCTCCTGCTCCCAGGGAATATTGAGCAGTAAATGGTTAACTATATACAGGCGCAGAGGTCTCTGAAACACATTTTTAATTGGGGGCTCCCGGACCACACTGCCTGTCCCCTGCTCCCATGGATTATTGAGCAGTATATACAGGCAAGAGTTCTCTGAAACAGCTTTTTAATTGGGGGCTCCCGGACCACACTGCCTGACCCCTGCTCCCAGGCATTATTGAGCAGTAAATGGTTAACTATATACAGCACAGAGTATCTGAAACACCTTTTTATCTGGGGGCTCCCGAGCCCACACTGCCTGTCCCCTGCTCCCAGGGATTATTGAGCAGTAAATGGTTAACTATATACTGCACAGAGGTCACTGAAACACCTTTTTATCTGGGGGCTCCCGAGCCCACACTGCCTATCCCCTGCTCCCAGGGATTATTGAGCAGTAAATAGTTAACTGTATACAGCACAGAGGCCTCTGAAACAGCTTTTCAATTGGGGCTCCCGAGGCCACACTGCTCCCAGGGATTATTGAGCAGTAAATGGTTTACTACATACAGCACAGAGGTCTCTGACACAGCATTTTAATTGGGGACTCCCGCACCACACTGCCTGACCCTTCTCCCAGGGATTATTGAGTAGTAAATGGTTAACTATATAAAGGCACAGACGTCTCTGAAACAGCTTTTTAATTGTGGGCTCCCGGAGCCACACTGCCTGTCCCCTGCTCCCAGGGATTATTGAGCAGTAAATGGTTAACGATATACTGCACAGAGGTCACTGAAACAGCTTTTTAATTGGGGGCTCCCGGAGCCACACCGCCTGGCCCCTGCTCCCAGGGATTATTGAGCAGTAAATGGTTAACTATATACAGCACAGAGGTCTCTGAAACAGCTTTTTAATTGGGGGCTCCCGGAGCCACACTGCCTGCTCCCTGCTCCCAGGGATTATTGAGCAGTAAATGGTTAACTATGTACAGCACAGAGGTCTTTGAAACAGCTTTTTCATTGGGTGCTGCGAGGCCACACTGCCTGTCCCCTGCTCCCAGGGATTATTGACCAGTAAATGGTTAACTATACACAGCACCGAGGTCACTGAAACAGCTTTTGAATTGGGGTCTCCCGGACCACACTGCCTGTCACCTGGTCCCAGAGCTTATTGAGCATTAAATGGTTAACTATATACAGGCACAGAGGTCTCTGAAACAGCTTTTTAATTGGGGCTCCCGAGGCCACACTGCTGCCAGGGATTATTGAGCAGTAAATGGTTTACTACATACAGCACAGAGGTCTCTGACACAGCATTTTAATTGGGGGCTCCCGAGGCCACACTGCCTGTCCCCTGCTCCCAGGGATTATTGAGCAGTAAATGGTTAACTATATACAACACAGAGGTCTCTGAAACAGCTTTTTAATTGGGGGCTCCCGGAGCCTCACTGCCTGTCCCCTGCTCCCTGGGATTATTGAGCAGTAAATGGTTAACTATATGCAGGCACAGAGGTCTCTGAAACAGCATTTTAATTGGGGGCTCCCGGAGCCTCACTGCCTGTCCCCTGCTCCCAGGCATTATTGAGCAGTAAATGGTTAACTATATACAGCACAGAGTATCTGAAACACCTTTTTACCTAGGGGCTCCCGAGCCCACACTGCCTGTCCCCTGCTCCCAGGGATTATTGAGCAGTAAATGGTTAACTATATACTGCACAGAGGTCACTGAAACACCTTTTTAATTGGGGGCTCCCGGACCACACTGCCTGTCCCTGCTCCCAGGGATTATTGAGCAGTAAATAGTTAACTGTATACAGCACAGAGGCCTCTGAAACAGCTTTTTAATTGGGGCTCCCGAGGCCACACTGCTCCCAGGGATTATTGAGCAGTAAATTGTTTACTACATACAGCACAGAGGTCTCTGACACAGCATTTTAATTGGGGGCTCCCGAGGCCATAATGCCTGTCCCCTGCTCCCAGGGATTATTGAGCAGTAAATGGTTAACTATATACAACACAGAGGTCTCTGAAACAGCTTTTTAATTGGGGGCTCCCGGAGCCTCACTGCCTGTCCCCTGCTCCCTGGGATTATTGAGCAGTAAATGGTTAACTATATGCAGGCACAGAGGTCTCTGAAACAGCTTTTTAATTGGGGGCTCCCGGACCACACTGCCTGTCCCTTCTCCCAGGGATTATTGAGTAGTAAATGGTTAACTATATAAAGGCACAGACGTCTCTGAAACAGCTTTTTAATTGTGGGCTCCCGGAGCCACACTGCCTTTCCCCTGCTCCCAGGGATTATTGAGCATTAATGGTTAACTATATACAGCACAGAGGTCACTGAAACATCTTTTTAATTGGGGGCGCCTGAGGCCACACTGCCTGTACCCTGCTCCCAGGGATTATTGAGCAGTAAATGGTTAACTATATACAGCACAGAGGTCTCTGAAACAGCTTTTTAATTGGGGGCTCCCGGAGCCACACTGCCTGTCCCCTGCTCCCAGGGATTATTGAGAAGTAAATGGTTAACTATATACAGGCACAGAGGTATCTGAAACAGCTTTTTAATTGGCGGCTCCCGGACCACACTGCCTGTCCCTGCTCCCAGGGATTATTGAGCAGTAAATGGTTAACTATTTACAGCACAGAGGCCTCTGAAACAGCTTTTTATTTGGGGCTCCTGAGGCCACACTGCCTGTCCCCTGCTCCCAGGGATTATAGAGCAGTAAATGGTTAGCTATATACAGCACAGAGGCCTCTGAAACAGCTTTTTAATTGGGGCTCCTGAGGCCACACTGCCTGTCCCCAGCTCCCAGCGATTATTGAGCAGTAAATGGTTAACTATATACAGCACAGAGGTCTCTGAAACAGCTTTTTAATTGGGGGCTCCCGGAGCCTCACTGCCTGTCCCCTGCTCCCAGGGATTATTGAGCAGTAAATGGTTAACTATATACAGCACAGAGGTCACTGAAACAGCTTTTTAATTGGGGGCTCCCGGACCACACTGCCTGTCCCCTGCTCCCAGGGATTATTGAGCAGTAAATGGTTAACTATATACAGGCACAGAGGTCTCTGAAACTGCTTTTTAATTGGGGGCTCCCGGACCACACTGCCTGTCCCTGCTCCCAGGGATTATTGAGCAGTAAATGGTTTACGATAGACTGCACAGAGGTCACTGCAACAGCGTTTTAATTGGGGGCTCCCGAGGCCACACTGCCTGTCCCCTGCTCCCAGGGATTATTGAGCAGTAAATGGTTAACTATATACAGCACAGAGGCCTCTGAAACAGCTTTTTAATTGGGGGCTCCCTGACCACACTGCCTGTCCCCTGCTCCCAGGGATTATTGAGATGTAAATGGTTAACTATATACAGCACAGAGGTCACTGAAACTGCTTTTTAATTGGGGGCACCTGAGGCCACGCTGCCTGTCCCCTGCTCCCAGGGATTTAAAAAAAATATATATATCTTATTCAAATTTTCCGGCCAAAAACAGTACAAAGGTTTTTCCCTTTTTACAGCAACAAAACAACATAAATAACAGCGACCGTTTTTTGACAAATCAGTAGATATGATATATACTAAATGGCAACTGCCATAATAAAAATAATAACTCTTCCAAATAATAAAATCAAACAATCCAATATACATAACCAAGTACAAATATCTATACATAAACACCCCTGAGGACCCGCTCGAGCATTCCCCCCCCCCCCTCCCCCCATGGGTTTCTGCCTCTACCTTCCCATTTCCATTATCGTTCTGCGAGGTAGTCAATGAACGGTTGCCACCGCCTGGTGAACCCTTGAGCCGAACCCCTTAGTGCGAACTTTATCCGTTCTAGTTTTATAAACCCTGCCATGTCATTTATCCAGGTCTCCACCCCCGGGGGCTTGGCTTCCTTCCACATTAACAATATCCTGCGCCGGGCTACTAGGGACGCAAAGGCCAAGACATCAGCCTCTCTCGCCTCCTGCACTCCCGGCTCTTCTGCAACCCCAAATATAGCCAACCCCCAGCTTGGTTCGACCCGGACTCCCACCACCTTTGAAAGCACATTCGCCACCCCCACCCAGAACCCTTGCAGTGCCGGACATAACCAGAACATGTGGGTGTGGTTCGCTGCGCTTCTCGAGCATCTCCCACACCTATCCTCTACCCCTAAAAATTTACTGAGCCTTGCTCCGGGCATATGCGCCCTGTGTAGAACCTTGAATTGTATCAGGCTTAGCCTGGCGCACGAGGACGATGAGTTTACCCTACGTAGGGCATCTGCCCACAGCCCCTCTTCAATCTCTTCCCCCAGCTCTTCTTCCCATTTCCCCTTCAGCTCATCCACCATTATCTCCCCCTCGTCTCTCATTTCCCTGAAAAATCTGACACCCTACCATCCCCCACCCATGTCTCTGAGATCACTCTATCCTGAATCTCCTGCGTCGGGAGCTGCAGAAATTCCCTCACCTGTTGCCTCGCAAAAGCCCTCAGTTGCATGTATCGAAATTCATTCCTTTGGGGAAACCCATATTTTTCCGTCAGTGCTTCCAGACTCGCAAACGTCCCGCCCAAGAACAGATCAATCAGTTGTACAATCCCAACTCTCTGCCATGCTCCAAATTCCCCGTCTATTCTCCCCGGGACAAACCTATGATTATTTCTTATCGGGGACCGCACCGAGGCTCCCGTCCTTCCCCTATGTCGCCTCCACTGCCCCCAAATTTTCAGTGTTGCCACCACCACTGGACTTGTGGTGTATTTCTTCGAGGAGAACGGCAACGGCGCCGTCGCCAGTGCTTATAGGCTGGTTCCTTTGCAGGACACCATCTCCAATCTCTTCCACGCCGCTCCCTCCCCTTCTCCCATCCACTTACACACCATTGAGATATTGGCGGCCCAGTAGTATTCACTTAGGCTCGGTAGTGCCAGTCCCCCCCCCTATCCCTGCTACGCTCAAAAAAAACCCTCCTCACTCTCAGGGTCTTCCCAGCCCACACAAAACTCATGACACTTTTCTCGATTTTCTTGAAAAAAGCCTTCGTGACCATCACCGGAAGACACTGAAACACAAAGAGAAATCTCGGGAGGACTACCATTTTAACCGCCTGCACCCTACCCACCAGTGACGGGCACCATGTCCCATCACTTAAAATCCTCCTCCACCTGTTCCACCAATCGTGTTAAATTAAACCTATGTAAGGTTCCCCAACTCCTGGCTATCTGAATCCCTAAGTACCGGAAATCTCTTGTTACCTTACTCAGCGGTAAATCATCGATTCCCCTGCTCTGCTCCCCCGGATGCACCACAAACAACTCACTCTTCCCCGTATTCAATTTGTACCCTGAGAATTCCCCAAACTCCCTGAGTGTCCGCATTATCTCAAGCATCCCCTCCACTGGGTCCGCAACATACAGCAATAAATCACCTGCATACAAGGATACCCGGTGTTCTTCTCCTCCCCTGAGCACTCCCCTCCACTTCCTGGAGCCCCTCAGTGCTATGGCCAGGGGCTCAATTGCCAAGGCAAACAGTAACGGAGACAGGGGCACCCCTGCCTCGTCCCTCTATAAAGACGGAAGTAGTCAGATCTCTGCCTGTTCGTGACCAAACTTGCCACCGGGGCCCTAGAGAGCAGCTGTACCCATCCAATAAACCCTTCTCCAAAGCCAAATCTCCTCAACACTTCCCACAGACAGTCCCACTTCACTCTGTCAAATGCTTTCTCGGCGTCCATCGCCACCACTATCTCCGCCTCCCCCTCTGGTGGGGGCATCATCATCACCCCTAGCAGCCTCCGTATGTTCGTGTTCAGCTGTCTCCCCTTAACGAACCCAGTTTGATCCTCGTGGACCACCCCCGGGACACAATCCTCTATCCTCGTCGCCATCACCTTGGCCAGGAGCTTAGCATCTACGTTCAAAAGGGAAATGGGCCTGTAGGACCCACACTGCAGCGGGTCTTTTTCCTTCTTCAAAAGGAGCGATATTGTCGCCTCCGACATAGTCGGGGGCAACTTCCCCCTTTCCCTGGCCTCATTAAAGGTTCTCGTCAAAAGCGGGGCCAGTAGGTCCATATATTTCCTATAAAATTCCACCGGGAACACATCCGGTCCCGGGGCCTTCCCCGCCTGCATGCTCCCAATCCCCTTTACCACCTCCTCCATCTCAATCTGTGCTCCCAGTCCCGCCCTCTCCTGCTCCTCCACCTTCGGGAATTCCAGCTGATCCAGGAAACACATCATTCCCTCCTTCCCTTCCGGGGGCTGAGCCTTATATAACCTCTCATAGAATGCCTTGAACACCCCGTTCACTCTCTCCGCTCCCCGTTCCATCTCTCCCTCCTCATCTCTCACCCCACCTATCTCCCTCACCGCTCCCCTCTTCCTCAATTGGTGGGCCAGTAGCCGACTCGCCTTCTCTCCATACTCATACTGTACACCCTGTGCCCTCCTCCACTGTGCCTCTGCCTTACCCATGGTCAGCAGGTCAAATTCCACATGTAACCTTTGTCTTTCCCTGTACAGTCCCTCCTCCGGTGCCTCTGCATATTGCCTGTCCACCCTCAGAAGTTCTCTCAACAATCGCTCCCTTTCTTTACCCTCTTGCTTCCCTTTATGTGCCCTTATGGATATCAGTTCCCCTCTGACCACCGCCTTCAACGCCTCCCAGACCACTCCCACCTGAACCTCTCCGTTGTTATTAAGCTCCAAGTACCTTTCGATGCACCCCCTCACCCTTAGACATACCCCCTCATCCGCCAATAAGCCCATATCCATTCTCCAGAGTGGGTGCTGTTCTTTTTCCTCTCCTACCTCCAGATCTACCCAATGTGGAGCGTGGTCCGAAATGGCTATGGCCGTATACTCCATCCCTATCACCTTCGGAATCAGTGCCCTTCCCAAGACAAAAAAGTTTATCCGTGAATATACCTTGTGAACATGGGAGAAAAATGAGAACTCCTTACTCCTAGGTCTAAAAATCTCCAGGGGTCTACTCCTCCCATCTGCTCCATGAAGTCCTTGAGCACCCTGGCC
Organism: Scyliorhinus torazame; assembly: GCF_047496885.1. Taxonomy (NCBI): domain Eukaryota; kingdom Metazoa; phylum Chordata; class Chondrichthyes; order Carcharhiniformes; family Scyliorhinidae; genus Scyliorhinus; species Scyliorhinus torazame. The sequence continues at coordinate 56,270,037 of NC_092729.1, read as the reverse complement.
GCTGCCGGCCTCCTCCCGGTCCTGGACCTCGATCGGTCCAGCCCTGGATCAAGCACCGTATTGAAATCTCCCCCATTACCAACTTTCCCACCTCCAGGTCCGGGATACGTCCCAACATACGCCTCATGACGTTTGCATCATCCCAGTTCGGGGCATATACGTTCACCAGAACCACCGCCTCCCCTTGCAATCTGCCACTTACCATCACATATCTACCCCCACTATAGTATTTGCCTCAAACAGTACCCGTTTCCCCACTAAGATAGCCACCCCCCTATTCTTCGCATCTAAACCCGAATGAAACACCTGCCCCACCCATCCTTTACGTAGTCTGACCTGGTCTATCAGTTTCAGATGCGTCTCCTGCAACATAACCACATCTGCCTTTAATTTCTTTAGGTGTGCGAGTACCCGTGCCCTTTTAATCGGCCCGTTCAGCCCTCTCACGTTCCACGTGATCAGCCGGGTTGGGGAGCTCTTTACCCCCCACCCCTTGTCGACTAGCCATCCCCTTTTTTAACCCAGCTCCTCACCCGGTTCCCACGTACCCGTATATCCCCCCGACGGTGCCCCCCCACCTCGACCACCCCGTCCCATAACAGCTCCCCCTTCTCCTTAGCAGCAGTAACCCAGTTGACCCCCCCCTCCGCTAGATCCCCCTCTAGCGTAGTTGCACCCCCCATGTTGCTCCCAGAAGTCAGTGAACTCTGGCTGACCTCGGCTTCCCCCCTTGTCCTCGGCCCCTCACTGTGCGAGGCCCCCTCCTTCCTGCGTCCCCGTTCCCGCCACAATTACCATAGCGCGGGAACAAAGCCCGCGTTTCACACTCGGCCCCGCCCCTACTGGGGCATTTCCCTTCTCCTTCCCCTTTCCTTCCCACGGCGCCCACAGTTCCTCATACTCCCCCCCCCCCCCACCCCCCACCCCAACGAGGGGAAGAGAGAAAAGTTACAGGGTCGAAGAATTAACAAATTGAAAAATCATCCCCCCTCCATTCCCCTTCCTCGCCCCACATAGTCACCCCACCACTTTATCCCAGAAGCTCTTTCTCTCGCCAGACTATTCCAGCTTCTCGTCCACTATGAATGTCCACGCCTCTTCTGCCGTCTCAAAGTAGTGGTGCTTCCCTTGGTATGTGACCCACAGTCTCGCCGGTTGCAGCATTCCAAATTGAACCTTTTTGTGAAGCACCGCCTTAGCCCGATTGAAACTTGCCCTCCTTCTCGCCACCTCCGCACTCCAATCCTGGTATACACGGATCACCGCATTCGCCCACCTACAGCTCCGAGTTTTCTTGGCCCATCTTAGGACCGTCTCTCTGTCGTTGTAGCGGTGAAACCTCACCACTATAGCTCGAGGTATTTCTCCAGCCTTTGGTCTTCGCGCCAGAACTCGATAAGCTCCCTCCACCTCCAAGGGGCCCGTCGGGGCCTCCGATCCCATTAGTGAGTGAAGCATCGTGCTTACATATGCCCCGACGTCCGCCACCTCTGCGCCTTCGGGAAGACCCAGGACTCTTACATTCTTCCTCCTTGAATTATTCTCCAGTGCTTCCAACCTGTCCACACACCTTTTGTGCTGTCTCTGTCTTCACCACCAGGCCCTGTATTTCATCTTCGTTTTCAGCAGTCTTTGCCTTCACGACCCGAAGCTCCAGCTATTGGGTCCTCTGCTCCTCCTTTAGCCCTTCAATCGCCTGTAATATCGGGGCCAACAGCTCCTTCTTCAGCTCCTTCTTCAGCTCTTCCACACAGCGCCGTAGGAACTCTTGTTGCTCCGGGCCCCATAACAAGCGGCCTCCATCCGACGCCATCTTGCTTCGAGCTTCCCTTCCTTGCCGCTGCTCCAGAGGATCTTCTGCAATCCGGCCGCTCCACCCAGGGATTATTGAGAAGTAAATGGTGAACTATATACAGCACAGAGGTCTCTGAAACAGCTTTCTAATTGGGGGCTCCCAAGGCCACACTGCCTGTCTCCTGCTCCCAGGGATTATTGAGCAGTAAATGGTTAACTATATACAGCACAGAGGTCTCTGAAACAGCTTTTTAATTGGGGGCTCCCAAGGCCACACTGTCTGTCCCCTGTTCCCAGGGATTATTGAGCAGTAAATGGTTAACTATATACAGGCACAGAGGTCACTGAAACAGCTTTTTAATTGGGGGCTCCCGGACCACACTGCCTGACCCCTGCTCCCAGGGATTATTGAGCAGTAAATGGTTAACTATATACAGCACAGAGGTCTCTGACACAGCTTTTTAATTGGGGGCTCCCAAGGCCACACTGTCTGTCCCCTGTTCCCAGGGGTTATTGAGCAGTAAATTGTTAACTATATACAGGCACAGAGGTCACTGAAACAGCTTTTTAATTGGGGGCTCCCGGACCACACTGCCTGACCCCTGCTCCCAGGAATTATTGAGCAGTAAATGGTTAACTATACACAGCTCAGAGGTCACTCAAACAGCTTTTTAATTGGGGGCTCCCGAGGCCACACTGCCTGTCCCCTGCTCCCAGGAATTATTGAGCAGTAAATGGTTAACTATATACAGGCACAGAGGCCTCTGAAACAGCTTTTTAATTGGGTGCTCCCGGAGCCACACCGCGTGTCCACTACTCCCAGGGATTATTGAGCAGTAAATGGTTAATTATATACAGCACAGAGGTCTCTGAAACAGCTTTTTAATTGGGAGTTCCCGTGGCCAAACTGCCTGTTTCCTGCTCCCTGGGATTATTGAGCAGTAAATGGTTAATTATATACAGCACAGAGGTCTCTGAAACAGCTTTTTAATTGGGAGTTCCCGAGGCCACACTGCCTGTCCCCTGCTCCCAGGGATTATTGAGCAGTAAATGGTTAGCTATATACAGGCTCAGAGGTCTCTGAAACAGCTTTTTAATTGGGGGCTCCCGAGACCACACTGCCTGTCCCCTGCTGCCAAAGATTATTGACAAGTAACTGGTTAACTACATACAGCACAGAGGTCTCTGAAACAGCTTTTTAATTGGGGCTCCCGGAGCCACGCTGCCTGTCCCCTGCACCCAGGGATTATTGAGCAGTAAATGGTTAACTATATACAGCACAGAGGTCTCTGAAACAGCTTTTTAATTGGGGCTCCCGAGGCCACACTGTCTGTCCCCTGCTCCCAGGGATGATTGAGAAGTGTGGTAGTATGTATTAGGGGTCATGTGGGACTGTGAAGCCGTGATGCTGTTGGCTGACAGATCCCGGGTCCTGGTTGGCTGTTGACCCCTAGCTCCGCCCTGAAGGCGGAGTATAAGAACCCAAGCTTCTCCCCGCCGCTTCATTATGTTGCTGAACTGCTGGGGACAAGTCTCGCTTAATAAAGCCTGAATCGACTTCATCACTTCTCGTCTCTCTCGTAAGTCATTGTGCGCTACAATTTATTAAGCGAGGTTAAAGGACTATGGAGCTCCGGATCGCCCCGGAATGCCTGCGGATCAGCCCCCACGCAGCGAAATCGGCAGCAGTTTTTAAACACTGGCAAGCTTGTTTTGAAGGCTACCTCCGAACGGCCCCCGGCCGGATCACAGAAGACCAGAAACTGCAGGTCCTGCACTCGAGGGTAAGCCCGGAAATTTACCCTCTCATAGAAGACGCAGAGGATTTCCAGACGGCGCTCGCAGCACTGATGAGCATCTACGTTCGCCCCGTGAACCAGGTCTACGCACGCTACCAACTCGCAACGAGACGGCAAAGTCCCGGAGAATTGTTAGAGGAGTTCTACGCCGCGCTGCTAATTTTGGGACGGGGCTGCAGCTGCCCGCCGGTGAACGCGATCGAACACTAGGACATGTTAATTTGCGATGCGTTTGTGGCAGGTATGAACTCTCCCCAAATCCGCCAAAGACTTTTAGAAAGAGAGTCGCTAGGACTCTCAGAGGCATGGGCCATTGCAGCTTCCCTAGATGTGGCCTCGCAAAACGCCCGCGCCTACGGCCCCGACCGCGCGGCAGCCCCTTGGGCTCCGTGGACCCCCGTCGCGACAAACCCCCCCCTCCCTCACAGGCTTGCGCGGTTAAAGCGCCAGATCATCCTGGGGGGGCCCGCTGCTATTTCTGCGGGCAAGCGAAACACCCCCGGCAGCGCTGCCCGGCCCGCGCAGCTATTTGCAAAAGCTGCGGCAAGAAGGGCCATTACGCGGCTGTGTGCTGGTCCCGGGGGTCGCCGCAATCCCCGGAGAAGAACGAGCCCAGCACATCCCAAACGCTCCCCAACCCCCCCCCCCCCCCAGCACCCCATGTGCGACCCGCGGGCGCCGCCATTTTCTTTTGGGTCCCGGGCACCACGAGGGGAGGATGGGCGCCGCCATCTTGTGACTCCCCAGCCACGTGCGATTCATGGGGGCGGCCATTTTGTCCACCGCCGGCCACGTGCGATTCATGGACGCCACCATCTTGGATGACAACAAAGGACCCCAGCATCAACGGCTCCACGGGGTCCGAAGAAGACGCCGAGACACTACGACCACGACTGGCTTCGGTGACACTGGACCAAGCACGGCCCCGGACGCTCCAGACGAGGACAACAACGGTGCTGATCAACGGACACGAGACACCATGCCTAATCGACTCCACGAGCACCGAAAGTTTCATTCACCCAGACACGGTAAGACGCTGTTTTCTGACCATCCATCCAAGTACGCAAAAGATTTCCCTAGCTGCAGGATCCCACTCCGTAGAGATCAAAGGGTTCTGCATCGCGAACCTAACGGTGCAAGGGAGGGAGTTTAAAAACTACAGGCTCTATGTCCTTCCCCAACTCTGCGCGCCCACATTACTGGGATTAGATTTCCAGTGTAACCAGCAGAGCCTAACATTTCAATTCGGCGGCCCAATACCCCCACTCACTATCTGCGGCCTCGCGACCCTCAAGGTTGAACCGCCGTCCTTGTTTGCAAACCTCACCCCGGATTGCCAACCCGTCGCCACTAGGAGCAGACGGTACAGCACCCAGGACCGGATGTTTATTCGGTCTGAAGTCCAGCGGTTGCTGAAGGAAGGCATAATCCAGGCCAGCAATAGTCCCTGGAGAGCCCAGGTGGTAGTTGTTAAGACCGGGGAGAAACAAAGGATGGTCATAGACTATAGCCAGACCATCAACAGGTACATACAGCTAGATGTGTACCCTCTCCCCCGCATATCCAACATGGTAAATCGGATTGCCCAGTATAAGGTTTTCTCCACCGTGGACCTCAAGTCCGCCTACCACCAGCTCCCCATCCGCCCAGGTGACCGCAAGTACACAGCCTTCGAGGCAGACGGGCGGCTATACCACTTCCTAAGGGTCCCATTTAGTGTCACGAACGGGGTCTCGGTCTTCCAACGGGAGATGGACCGAATGGTTGACCAGCACGGGTTGCAGGCCATGTTCCCGTACCTCGACAACGTAACCATCTGCGGCCACGATCAGCAGGACCACGACGCCAACCTCCAAAGATTCCTCCAGACCGCTAAAGCCTTGAACCTCACATACAACGAGGAAAAGTACGTTTTTAGCACAAACCGGCTAGCCATCCTGGGCTACGTAGTGCGCAATGGGATAATAGGCCCCGACCCAATGCGCCCCCTCATGGAATTTCCCCTCCCCCACTGCTCCAAAGCCCTGAAACGTTGCCTGGGGTTCTTTTCATATTACGCCCAGTGGGCCCCCCAGTACGCAGACAAGGCCCGCCCACTAATACAGACCACTACCTTCCCTCTGTCGACAGAGGCTCATCAAAGCGGATATCGCAAAGACCACGATGCACGCCATCGACGAGTCCCTCCCCTTCCAGGTCGAGAGCGACGCCTCCGATGTAGCTCTGGCGGCCACCCTTAACCAAGCGGGCAGACCCGTGGCATTTTTCTTCCGAACCCTCCACGCCTCAGAAATCCGCCACTCCTCAGTGGAAAAGGAGGCCCAGGCCATAGTGGAAGCTGTGCGACATTGGAGGCATTACCTGGCCGGCAGGAGATTCACTCTCCTCACTGACCAACGGTCGGTAGCTTTCATGTTCGATAATGCACAGCGGGGCAAAATTAAAAACGACAAGATCTTAAGGTGGAAGATCGAGCTCTCCACCTTCAACTACGAGATCTTGTACTGTCCCGGAAAGCTGAACGAGCCGTCCGACGCCCTATCCCGCGGCACATGTGCCAACGCACAAATAAACCGTCTCCAAACCCTCCATGAGGACCTCTGCCACCCGGGGGTCACTCGTTTCTACCATTTCATAAAGTCCCGCAACCTCCCCTACTCTGTGGAGGAGGTCCGTACAGTCACCACGAACTGCCACATCTGCGCGGCGTGCAAACCGCACTTTTTCAGGCCAGATAGAGCGCACCTGATCAAGGCTTCCTGTCCCTTTGAACGCCTCAGTCTGGATTTCAAAGGGACCCTCCCCTCCACCGACCGCAACACGTACTTCCTGAACGTGGTGGACGAGTACTCCCGTTTCCCCTTCGCCATCCCCTGCCCCGACATGACAGCGGCCACAGTCATTAAAGCCCTTGGCACCATATTCACACTGTTCGGTTGCCCAGCATATATCCATAGCGACAGGGGTCCTCCTTCATGAGTGACGAGCTGCGCCAGTTCCTGCTCAGCAAGGGCATAGCCTCGAGCAGGACGACCAGCTACAACCCCCGGGGGAACGGGCAAGTAGAGAGGGAGAACGGCACGGTCTGGAAGACCGTCCTACTGACCCTACGGTCCAAGGATCTCCCAGTTTCCCGGTGGCAGGAGGTCCTCCCGGACGCTCTCCACTCCATCCGGTCGCTGCTGTGTACCACCACTAACCATACGCCCCATGAGCGCCTCCTTGTCTTCCCTAGGTGATCCTCCTCTGGAACGTCGCTGCCGACCTGGCTGGCGGCCCCAGGACCCATCTTGCTCCGGAAACATGTGCGGGCGCACAAGTCGGACCCGTTGGTCGAGAGGGTTCACCTCCTCCACGCGAACCCGCAGTACGCCTACGTGGCGTACCCCGACGGCCGACAGGACACGGTCTCCCTGCGGGATCTGGCGCCCACCGGCAACACACACACCCCCGACACCGATCACCCCCTCCCTGCCACCGGCGCACCCCGCGACCGCCCCCTTCCTGGGAGGATCGGTCCTCCTCCCATGTCCGACCAGGAGTGAAGCAGAAGCAGACACCGAAAAGCTCCTGGAGACGACAACGCGGGAACAAGCACCTGCACCACCACCGGGGCTGAGGCGATCGACAAGGAAGACCAGACCGCCCGCTCGACTCGTGGCATCGGCGTGACACCAAGAATGTTGTTGGACTGTAACAAAAACATTTTCACTTACTAATATTGGAAATAGTTTCACAAACCTTGTACATAGCCCAGTGTAGGGCTAAAACTGTAATGATATGCCCAAAATTTTCCTCCCAGGACCAGCCTTGTAAACCCCTACCACCATGCGAACCACCACCCCGCCGGGTTCATTTTTAACAAGGGGTGAATGTGGTAGTATGTATTTGGGGTCATGTGGGACGGTGAAGCCGTGATGCTATTGGCTGACAGATCCCGGGTCCTGGTTGGCTGTTGACTCCTGGCTCCGCCCTGAAGGCGGAGTATAAGGACCCAAGCTTCTCCCCGCCACTCCATTCTGTTGCTGAACTGCTGGGGACAAGTCTCGCTTAATAAAGCCTCATCGACTTCATCTCTACTCGTCTCTCTCGTAAGTCATTGTGCGCTACAAGAAGTAAATGGTTAATTATATACAGCACAGAGGTCTCTGAAACAGCTTTTTAATTGGGGGCTCCCGGAGACACAATGCCTGTCCCCTGCTCCCAGGGATTATTGAGCAGTAAATGGTTAATTATATACAGCACAGAGGTCTCTGAAACAGCTTTTTAATTGGGGGCTCCCGGAGACACAATGCCTGTCCACTGCTCCCAGGGATTATTGAGAAGTAAATGGTTAATTATATACAGCACAGAGGTCTCTGAAACAGCTTTTTAATTGGGGGCTCCCGAGGCCACACTGCCTGTCCCCTGCTCCTAGGGATTATTGAGCAGTAAATGGTTAACTATATTCAGGCACAGAAGTCTCTGAAACAGCTTTTAAATTGGGGGCTCTCAAGCCCACACTGCCTGTCCCCTGCTCCCATCGATTATTGAGCAGTAAATGGTTAACTATATAGAGCACAGAGTATCTGAAACACCTTTTTAACTGGGGGCTCCCGAGGCCACGCAACCTGTCCCCTGCTCCCAGGGATTATTGAGCAGTAAATGGTTAACCTTGTACAGCACAGATGTCTCGGAAACAGCCTTTTAATTGGGGGCTCCCGAGGCCACACTGCCTGTACCTTGCTCCCAGGGATTATTGGGAAGTAAATGGTTAACTACGTACAGCACAGAGGTCTCTGAAACAGCTTTTTAACTGGGGGCTCCCGAGGCCACACTGCCTGACCCCTGCTCCCAGGGATTATTGAGCAGTAAATGGTTAACTATATACAGCACAGAGGCCTCTGAAACAGCTTTTTAATTGGGGGCTCCCGAGGCCACACTGCCTGTCCCCTGCTCCCAGGGATTATTGAGCAGTAAATGGTTAACTATATACAGCACAGAGTTCTCTGAAACACCTTTTTAACTGGGGGCTCCCGAGGCCACACTGCCTGTCCCCTGCTCCCAGGGATTATTGAGCAGTAAATGGTTAACTATATACAGCACAGAGTTCTCTGAAACACCTTTTTAATTGTAGGTTCCCGAAGCCACACTGCCTGTCCCCTGCTCCCAGGGATTATTGAGCAGTAAATGGTTAACTATATAAAGCACAGAGTTCTCTGAAACACCTTTTTAATTGGGGGCTCCCGAGGCCACACTGCCTGTCCCCTGCTCCCAGGGATTATTGAGCAGTAAATGGTTAACTATATACAGCACAGAGTTCTCTGAAACACCTTTTTAACTGGGGGCTCCCGAGGCCACACTGCCTGTCCCCTGCTCCCAGGGATTATTGATCAGTAAATGGTTAACTATATACAGCACAGAGTTCTCTGAAACACCTTTTTAACTGGGGGCTCCCGAGGCCACGCTGCCTGTCCCCTGCTCCCAGGGATTATTGAGCAGTAAATGGTTAACTATATACACGCGCAGTGTTCTCTGACAGCATTTTAATTGGGGGCTCCCGGACCACACTGCCTGTCCCCTGCTCCCAGGGATTATTGAGCAGTAAATGGTTAACTATATACAGCACAGAGGTCTCTGAAACAGCTTTTTAATTGGGGGCTCACGGACCACACTGCCTGTCCCCTGCTCCCAGGGATGATTGAGCAGTAAATGGTTAACTATATACAGGCACAAAGGTCTCTGAAACAGCTTTTTAATTGGTGACTCCCAAGGCCAAACTGCCTGTCCCCCGCTCCCAGGGATTAATGAGCAGTAAATGGTAAACTATATACAGCACAGAGGTCTCTGAAACAGCTTTTTAATTGGGGGCTCCCGAGGCCACACTGCCTGACCCCTGTTCCCAGGGATTGCTGAGCAGTAAATGGTTAACTCTATACAGGCACAGAGATGTCTGAAACAGCTTTTTAATTGGGGGCTCCCGGACCGCACTGCCTGGCCCCTGCTCCCAGGGTTTATTGAGCAGTAAATGGTTAACTATGTACTGCACAGATGTCTCTGAAACTGCTTTTTAATTGAGGGCTCCCGAGGCCGCACTGCCTGTCCCCTGCTCCGAGGGATTATTGAGCAGTAAATGGTAAACTTTATACAGCACAGAGGTCTCTGAAACAGCTTTTTAATTGGGGGCTCCCGAGGCCTCACTGCCTGTCCCCTGCTCCGAGGGATTATTGAGCAGTAAATGGTTAACTATATACAGGCGCAGAGATCACTGAAACAGCTTTTTAATTGGAGGCTCCCGGACCACACTGCCTGCCCCTGCTCCCTGGGATTATTGAGAAGTAAATGGTTAATTATATACAGCACAGAGGTCTCTGAAACAGCTTTTTAATTATGGGCTCCCGAGGCCACACTGCCTGTCCCCTGCTCCCAGGGATTATTGAGAAGTAAATGGTTAACTATATACAGGCACAGAGGTCTCTGAAACAGCTTTTTAATTGGGGGCTCCCGAGGCCAGACTGCCTGTCCACTGCTCCCAGGGATTATTGGGAAGTACACGGTTAACTATATACAGCACAGAGGTCTCTGAAACAGCTTTTTAATTGGGGACTCCCAAGGCCAAACAGCCTGACCCCTGCTCCCAGGGATTATTGAGCAGTAATTGGTTAACTATATACAGCACAGAGTATCTGAAACACCTTTTTAACTGGGGGCTCCCGAGGCCACACTGCCTGTCCTCTGCTCCCAGGGATTATTGGGAAGTAAATGGTTAACTCTATACAGGCACAGAGATGTCTGAAACAGCTTTTTAATTGGGGGCTCCCGAGGCCACACTGCCTGACCCCTGTTCCCAGGGATTGCTGAGCAGTAAATGGTTAACTCTATACAGGCACAGAGATGTCTGAAACAGCTTTTTAATTGGGGGCTCCCGGACCGCACTGCCTGGCCCCTGCTCCCAGGGTTTATTGAGCAGTAAATGGTTAACTATGTACTGCACAGATGTCTCTGAAACAGCTTTTTAATTGAGGGCTCCCGAGGCCGCACTGCCTGTCCCCTGCTCCGAGGGATTATTGAGCAGTAAATGGTAAACTTTATACAGCACAGAGGTCTCTGAAACAGCTTTTTAATTGGGGGCTCCCGAGGCCTCACTGCCTGTCCCCTGCTCCGAGGGATTATTGAGCAGTAAATGGTTAACTATATACAGGCGCAGAGATCACTGAAACAGCTTTTTAATTGGAGGCTCCCGGACCACACTGCCTGTCCCCTGCTCCCAGGGATTATTGAGAAGTAAATGGTTAATTATATACAGCACAGAGGTCTCTGAAACAGCTTTTTAATTATGGGCTCCCGAGGCCACACTGCTGTCCCCTGCTCCCAGGGATTATTGAGAAGTAAATGGTTAACTATATACAGGCACAGAGGTCTCTGAAACAGCTTTTTAATTGGGGGCTCCCGAGGCCAGACTGCCTGTCCACTGCTCCCAGGGATTATTGGGAAGTACACGGTTAACTAAATACAGCACAGAGGTCTCTGAAACAGCTTTTTAATTGGGGACTCCCAAGGCCAAACAGCCTGACCCCTGCTCCCAGGGATTATTGAGCAGTAATTGGTTAACTATATACAGCACAGAGTATCTGAAACACCTTTTTAACTGGGGGCTCCCGAGGCCACACTGCCTGTCCTCTGCTCCCAGGGATTATTGGGAAGTAAATGGTTAACTCTATACAGGCACAGAGATGTCTGAAACAGCTTTTTAATTGGGGGCTCCCGAGGCCACACTGCCTGACCCCGGTTCCCAGGGATTGCTGAGCAGTAAATGGTTAACTCTATACAGGCACAGAGATGTCTGAAACAGCTTTTTAATTGGGGGCTCCCGGACCGCACTGCCTGGCCCCTGCTCCCAGGGTTTATTGAGCAGTAAATGGTTAACTATGTACTGCACAGATGTCTCTGAAACAGCTTTTTAATTGAGGGCTCCCGAGGCCGCACTGCCTGTCCCCTGCTCCGAGGGATTATTGAGCAGTAAATGGTAAACTTTATACAGCACAGAGGTCTCTGAAACAGCTTTTTAATTGGGGGCTCCCGAGGCCTCACTGCCTGTCCCCTGCTCCGAGGGATTATTGAGCAGTAAATGGTTAACTATATACAGGCGCAGAGATCACTGAAACAGCTTTTTAATTGGAGGCTCCCGGACCACACTGCCTGTCCCCTGCTCCCAGGGATTATTGAGAAGTAAATGGTTAATTATATACAGCACAGAGGTCTCTGAAACAGCTTTTTAATTATGGGCTCCCGAGGCCACACTGCCTGTCCCCTGCTCCCAGGGATTATTGAGAAGTAAATGGTTAACTATATACAGGCACAGAGGTCTCTGAAACAGCTTTTGAATTGGGGGCTCCCGAGGCCAGACTGCCTGTCCACTGCTCCCAGGGATTATTGGGAAGTACACGGTTAACTATATACAGCACAGAGGTCTCTGAAACAGCTTTTTAATTGGGGACTCCCAAGGCCAAACAGCCTGACCCCTGCTCCCAGGGATTATTGAGCAGTAATTGGTTAACTATATACAGCACAGAGTATCTGAAACACCTTTTTAACTGGGGGCTCCCGAGGCCACACTGCCTGTCCTCTGCTCCCAGGGATTATTGGGAAGTAAATGGTTAACTACGTACAGCACAGAGGTCACTGAAACAGCTTTTTAATTGGGGGCTCCCGAGGCCACACTGCCTGACCCCTGCTCCCAGGGATTATTGAGCAGTAAATGGTTAACTATATACAGCACAGAGGCCTCTGAAACAGCTTTTTAATTGGGGGCTCCCGAGGCCACACTGCCTGTCCCCTGCTCCCAGGGATTATTGAGCAGTAAATGGTTAACTATATACAGGCACAGAGGTCTCTGAAACAGCTTTTTAATTGGGGGTTCCCGAGGCCACACTGCCTGTCCCCTGCTCCCAGGGATTATTGAGCAGCAAATGGTTAACTATATACAGCACATAGGTCTCTGAAACACCTTTTTAACTGGGGGCTCCCGAGGCCACACTGCCTGTCCCCTGCTCCCAGGGATTATTGAGCAGTAAATGGTTAACTATATACAGCACATAGGTCTCTGAAACAGCTTTTTAATTGGGGGCTCTCGAGACCACACTGCCTGACCTCTGCTCCCACGGATTATAGAGCAGTAAATGGGTAACTATATACACCACAGAGGTCTCTGAAACAGCTTTTTAATTTGGAACGCCCGAGGCTACACTGCCTGACCCCTGCTCCCAGGGATTATTGAGCAGTAAATGGTTAACTATATACAGGCGCAGAGGTCACTGAAACAGCTTTTTAATTGGGGGCTCCCGAGGCCACACTGCCTGTCCCCTGCTCCCAGGGATTATTGAGCAGTGAATGGTTAACTATATAAAGCACAGAGGTCTCTGACACAGATTTTTAATTGGGGGCTCCCGGAGCCACACTGCCTGTCCCCTGCTCCCAGGGATTATTGAGCAGTAAATGATTAACTATATACAGCACAGTGGTCTCTGAAACAGCTTTTTAATTGGGAGCTCCCGGACCACACTGCCTGTACCCTGCTCAGAAGGATTATTGAGCATTAAATGGTTAACTATATACAGCACAGAGGTCTCTGAAACAGCTTTTTAATTGGGGGCTGCCGGACCACACTGCCTGTCCCCTGCTCCCACGGTTTATTGAGCAGTAAATGGTTAACTATATACAGGCACAGAGGTCTCTGAAACAGCTTTTTAATTGGGTGATCCCAGAGCCACACTGCCTGTCCCCTACTCCCAGGGATTATTGAGCAGTAAATGGTTAACTATATACAGCACAGAGTATCTGAAACACCTTTTTAATTGCGGGCTCCCGAGGCCACACTGCCTGTACCCTGCTCCCAGGGATTATTGAGCAGTAAATGGTTAACTACGTATAGCACAGAGGTCTCTGAAACAGCTTTTTAACTGGGGGCTCCCGAGGCCACACTGCCTGACCCCTGCTCCCAGGGATTATTGAGCAGTAAATGGTTAACTATATACAGCACAGAGTTCTCTGAAAGACCTTTTTAACTGGGGGCTCCCGAGGCCACACAGCCTGTCCCCTGCTCGCAGGGATTATTGAGCAGTAAATAGTTAACTATATACAGGCACAGAGGTCTCCGAAACAGCTTTTTAATTGGGGGCTCTCGAGACCACACTGCCTGACCCATGCTCCCAGGGATTATTGAGCAGTAAATGGTTAACTATATACAGCACATAGGTCTCTGAAACAGCTTTTTAATTGGGGGCTCTCGAAACCACACTGCCTGACCTCTGCTCCCACGGATTATTGAGCAGTAAATGGGTAACTATATACAGCACAGAGGTCTCTGAAACAGCTTTTTAATTGGGGGCACCCGAGGCTACACTGCCTCACCCCTGCTCTCAGGGATTATTGAGCAGTAAATGGTTAACTATATACAGGCGCAGAAGTCTCTGAAACAGCTTTTTAAATGGGTGCTCCTGGACCACACTGCCTGTCCCTTGCTCCCAGGGATTATTGAGCAGTAAATGGTTAACTAGAAACAGCACAGAGGTCTCTGAAACAGCTTTTTAATTGGGGGCTCCCGAGGCCACACTGCCTGTCCCCTGCTCCCACTGATAATTGAGCAGTAAATAGTTAACTATATACAAGCGCAGAGGTCTCTGAAACAGCTTTATAATTGGGGGCCCCCGAGGCCAAACTGCCTGTCCCCTGCTCCCAGGGATTATTGAGCAGTAAATGGTTAACTATATACAGGCACAGAGGTCTCTGAAACAGCTTTTTAATTGGGGGCTCCGGAGTCCACACTGCCTGTCCCCTACTCCCAGGGATTATTGAGCAGTAAATGGTTAACTATATACAGCACAGAGTATCTGAAACACCTTTTTAACTGGGGACTCCCGAGGCCACACTGCCTGTCCCCTGCTCCCAGGGATTATTGAGCAGTAAATGGCTAAATACGTACAGCACAGAGGTCTCTGAAACAGCCATTTAATTGGGGGCTCCTGAGGCCACACTGCCTTTTCCCTGCTGCCAGGGATTATTGGGAAGTAAATGGTTAACTGTATACAGCACAGAGGTCTCCCAAACCGCTTTTTCATTGGGTGCTGCGAGGCCACACTGCCTGTCCCCTGCTCCAAGGGATAATTGAGCAGTAAATGGTTAACTTTATACAGGCGCAGTGTTCTCTGACACAGCATTTTAATTGGGGGCTCCCGGACCACACTGCCTGTCCCCTGCTCCCAGGGATTATTGAGCAGTAAATGGTTAACTGTATACAGCACAGAGGCCTCTGAAACAGCTTTTTAATTGGGGGCACCCTAGGCTACACTGCCTGTCCCCTGCTCCGAAGGATTATTGAGCAGTAAATGGTTAACTATATACAGGCGCAGAGGTCACTGAAACAGCTTTTTAATTGGGCCTCCCGAGGCCACACTGCCTGTCCCCTGCTCCCAGGGATTATTGAGCAGTAAATGGTTAACTATATGCAGCACAGATGTCTCTGAAACAGCTTTTTAATTGGGGGCGCCTGAGGCCACACTTCCTGTACCCTGCTCCCAGGGATTATTGAGCAGTAAATGGTTAACTATATACAGCACAGAAGTCTCTGAAACAGCCTTTTAATTGGGGCTCCCGTGACCACACTGCCTGTCCCCTGCTCCCAGGGATTATTGAGCAGTAAATGGTTAACTCTATACAGGCACAGAGGTCTCTGAAACAGCTTTTTAATTGGGGGCTCCCGAGGCCACACTGCCTGACCCCTGTTCCCAGGGATTGCTGAGCAGTAAATGGTGAACAATATACAGCACAGAGGACTCTGAAACAGCTTTTTAATTGGGGGCTCCCGGACCACACTGCCTGTCCCCTGGTCCCAAGGATTATTGAGAAGTAAATGGTTAACTATATACAGGCACAGAGATCACTGAAACAGCTTTTTAATTGGGGGCTCCAGGACCACACTGCCTGTCCCCTGCTCCCAGGGATTATTGAGAAGTTAATGGTTAATTATATACACCACAGAGGTCTCTGAATCAGCTTTTTAATTGAGGGCTCCCAAGGCCTCACTGGCTGTCGCCCGCTGCCAGGGGTTATTGAGAAGTAAATGGTTAACTATATACAGGCACAGAGGTCTCTGAAACAGCTTTTTAATTGGGAGCTCCCGAGGCCACACTGCCTGTCCCCTGCTCCCAGGGATTATTGGGAAGTACACGGTTAACTATATACAGCATAGATGTCTCTGAAACACCTTTTTAAATGGGGGCTCCCGAGGCCAAACTACCTGTCCCCTGCTCCCAGGGGTAATTGGGAAGTACACGGTTAACTGTATACAGCACAGAGGTCTCTGAAACGGCTTTTTAATTAGGGGCTCCCGGACCACACTGCCTGTCCCCTGCTTCCAGGGATTATTGAGCAGTAATTGGTTAACTATATACAGGCACAAAGGTCTCTGAAACAGCTTTTTAATTGGGGACTCCCAAGGCCAAACAGTCTACCCCTGCTCCCAGGGATTATTGAGCAGTAATTGGTTAACTGTATACAGCACAAGGCCTCTGAAACAGCTTTTTTAATTTGGGGCTCCCGAAGCCACACTGTCTGTCACCTGCTCCCAGGGATTATTGAGCAGTAAATGATTAACTACGTACAGCACAGAGGTCTCTGAAACAGCTTTTTAACTGGGGGCTCCCGAGGCCACACTGCCTGACCCCTGCTCCCAGGGATTATTGAGCAGTAAATGGTTAACTATATACAGCACAGAGGCCTCTGAAACATCTTTTTAATTGGGGGCTCCCGAGGCCACACTGCCTGTTTCCTGCTCCCAGGGATTATTGAGCAGTAAATGGTTAACTATATACAGCACAAAGTTCTCTGAAACACCTTTTTAACTGGGGGCTCCCGAAGCCACACTGCCTGTCCCCTGCTCACAGGGATTATTGAGCAGTAAATGGTTAACTATATACAGCACAGAGTATCTGAAACAGCTTTTTAATTGGGGGCACCCGAGGCTACACTGCCTGACCCCTGCTCTCAGGGATTATTGAGCAGTAAATGATTAACTATATACAGGCGCAGAAGTCTCTGAAACAGCTTTTTAAATGGGTTTTCCCGGACCACACTGCCTGTCCCTTGCTCCCAGGGATTATTGAGCAGTAAATGGTTAACTATATACAGGCGCAGAGGTCACTGAAACAGCTTTTTAATTGGGGGCTCCCGAGGCCACCTGCCTGACCCTTGCTCTCAGGGATTATTGAGCAGTAAATGGTTAACTATAGACAGGCACAGAGGACAATGAAACAACTTTTTAATTGGGGACTCCCGAGGCCACAATGCCTGTCCCCTGCTCCCAGGGATTATTGAGCAGTAAATGGTTAACTATCTACAGCACAGAGGTCTCTGAAACAGCCTTTTAATTGGGGGCTCCCGAGGCCACACTGCCTGTCCCCTGCTCCCAGGGATTATTGAGCAGTAAATGGTTAACTATATACAGCACAGAAGTCTCTGAAACAGCCTTTTAATTGGGGCTCCCGGACCACACTGCCTGTCCCCTGCTCCCAGGGATTATTGAGCAGTAAATGGTTAACTCTATACAGGCACAGAGGTCTCTGAAACAGCTTTTTAATTGGGGGCTCCCGAGGCCACACTGCCTGTCCCGTGCTCCCAGGGTTTATTGAGAAGTAAATTTTAAACTATATACAGCACAGAGGGCTCTGAAACAGCTTTTTAATTGGGAGCTCCCGAGGCCACACTGCCTGTCCCCTGCTCCCAGGGATTATTGAGAAGTAAATGGTTAACTATATACAGCATAGAGGACTCTGAAACAGCTTTTTAATTGTGGGCACCCGAGGCCAAACTACCTGTCCCCTGCTCCCAGGAATTATTGGTAAGGACACGGTTAACTATATACAGCATAGAACTCTCTGAAACAGCTTTTTAATTGGGGGCTCCGAAGGCCAAACAGCCTGACCCCTGCTCCCAGGGATTATTGAGCAGTAAATGGTTAACTATATACAGGCGCAGTGTTCTCTGACACAGCATTTTAATTGGGGGCTCCCGGACCACACTGCCTGTCCCCTGCTCCCAGGGATTATTGAGCAGTAAATGGTTAACTATATACAGCACAGGGGTCTCTGAAACAGCTTTTCAATTGGGGGCTCCCGAGGCCACACTGCCTGTCCCCTGTTCCCAGGGATTATTGAGAAGTAAATGGTTAACTATATACAGCATAGAGGTCTCTGACACAGCTTTTTAATTGGGGGCTCCCGAGGCCACACTGCCTGTACCCTGCTCCCAGGGATTATTGGGAAGTAAATGGTTAAGTATATACAGCACAGAGGTCTCTGAAACAGCTTTTTAATTGGGGGCTCCCAAGGCCTCACTGGCTGTCCCCCGCTGCCAGTGGTTATTGAGAAGTAAATGGTTAACTATATACATGCACAGAGGTCTCTGAAACAGCTTTTTAATTGGGGGCACCCGAGGCCAAACCACCTGTCCCCTGCTCCCAGGGATTATTGGGAAGTACACGGTTAACTATATACAGCAAAGAGGACTCTGAAACAGCTTTTTAATTGTGAGCTCCCGAGGCCACACTGCCTGTCCCCTGCTTCCAGGGATTATTGGGAAGTACACGGTTAACTATATACAGCATAGAGGACTCTGAAACAGCTTTTTAATTGTGGGCACCCGAGGCCAAACTACCTGTCCCCTGCTCCCAGGAATTATTGGTAAGGACACGGTTAACTATATACAGCATAGAGCTCTCTGAAACAGCTTTTAATTGGGGCCTCCGAAGGCCAATCAGCCTGACCCCTGCTCCCAGGGATTATTGAGCAGTAAATGGTTAACTGTATACAGCACAGAGGTCTCCCAATCAGCTTTTTCATTGGGTTCTGCGAGGCCACACTGCCTGTCCCCTGCTCCAAGGGATTATTGAGCAGTAAATGGTTAACTATATACAGCACAGGGGTCTCTGAAACAGCTTTTTAATTGGGGGCTCCCGGACCACACTGCCTGTCCCCTGCTACGAGGGATTATTGACAGTAAATGGTTAAGTATATACAGCACAGAGTATCTGAAACAGCTTTTTAATTGGGGGCTCCCGAGGCCACACTGCCTGTCCCCTGTTCCCAGGGATTATTGAGAAGTAAATGGTTAACTATATACAGCATAGAGGTCTCTGACACAGCTTTTTAATTGGGGACTCCCGAGGCCACACTGCCTGTACCCTGCTCCCAGGGATTATTGGGAAGTAAATGGTTAAGTACGTACAGCACAGAGTTCTCTGAAACAGCTTTTTAACTGGGGGCTCCCGAGGCCATACTGCATGTCCCCTGCTCCCAGGGATTATTGAGCAGTAAATGGTTAACTATATACAGCACAGAGATCTCGGAAACAGCTTTTTAATTGGGGGCACCCGAGGATACACTGCCTGTCCCCTGCTCCGAAGGATTATTGAGCAGTAAATGGTTAACTATTCAGGCGCAGAAGTCTCTGAAACAGCTTTTTAAATGGGTGCTCCCGGACGACACTGCCTGTCCCCTGCTCCCAGGGATTATTGAGCAGTAAATGGTTAACTATATCCAGGCACAGAAGTCTCTGAAACAGCCTTTTAATTGGGGCACCCGTGGCCACACTGCCTGTCCCCTGCTCCCAGGGATTATTGAGCAGTAAATAGTTATCTCTATACAGGCACAGAGGTCTCTGAAACAGCTTTTTAATTGGGGCACCCGTGGCCACACTGCCTGTCCTCTGCTCCCAGGGATTATTGAGCAGTAAATGGTTAACTCTATACAGGCACAGAGGTCTCTGAATCAGCTTTTTAATTGGGGTTCTCGAGGCCGCACTGCGTGACCCCTGGTCCCAGGGATTATTGAGCAGTAAATGGTTAAATACGTACAGCACAAAGGTCTCTGAAACAGCCTTTTAATTGGGGGCTCCCGAGGCCACACTGCCTCTATCCTGCTCCCAGGGATTATTGAGCAGTAAATGGTTAACTATATACAGCACAGAGGTCTCTGAAACAGCTTTTTAATTGGCGGCTCCCGAGGCCACACTGCATGTCCCTGCTCCCAGGGATTATTGAGCAGTAAATGGTTAACTATATGCAGCACAGAGGTCTGTGAAACAGCTTTTTAATTGGGGTCTCCCGGACCACACTGCCTCTTCCCTGCTCCCAGGGATTATTGAGCAGTAAATGGTTAACTATATACAGCACAGAGGTCTCTGAAACAGCCTTTTAATTGGGGCACCCGTGGCCACACTGCCTGTCCCCTGCTCCCAGGGATTATTGAGCAGTAAATAGTTATCTCTATACAGGCACAGAGGTCTCTGAAACAGCTTTTTAACTGGGGGCTCCCGAGGCCACACTGCCTGTCCTCTGCTCCCAGGGATTATTGAGCAGTAAATGGTTAACTATATACAGCACAGAGGTCTCTGAAACAGCTTTTTAATTGGCGGCTCACGGACCACACTGCCTGTTCCCTGCTCCCAGGGATTATTGAGCAGTAAATGGTTAACTATTCAGGCGCAGAAGTCTCTGAAACAGCTTTTTAAATGGGTGCTCCCGGACCACACTGCCTGTCCCCTGCTCCCAGGGATTATTGAGCAGTAAATGGTTAACTATATACAGCACAGAGGTCTCTGCCACAGCATTTTAATTGGGGTCTCCCGGACCACAGTGCCTGACCTCTGCTCCCAGGGGTTATTGAGCAGTAAATGGTTAGCTATACACAGCACATAGGTCTCTGAAACAGCTTTTTAAATGGGGACTCCCGAGGCCACCCTGCCTGCCCCCCGCTCCCAGGGATTATTGAGCAGTAAATGGTTAACCATATACAGCAAAGACGTCTCTGAAACAACTTTTTAATTGGCGGCTCACGGACCACACTGCCTGTTCCCTGCTCCCAGGGATTATTGAGCAGTAAATGGTTAACTGTATACAGCACAGAGGTCTCCGAAACAGCCTTTTAATTGGGGGCTCCCGAGGCCACACTGCCTGTCCCCTGCTCCCAGGGATTATTGAGCAGTAAATGGTTAACTATATACAGCACAGAAGTCTCTGAAACAGCCTTTTAATTGGGGCACCCGTGGCCACACTGCCTGTCCCCTGCTCCCAGGGATTATTGAGCAGTAAATAGTTAACTCTATACAGGCACAGAGGTCTCTGAAACAGCTTTTTAATTGGGGCACCCGTGGCCACACTGCCTGTCCACCGATCACAGGGATTATTGAGCAGTAAATGGTTAACTCTATACAGCACAGAAGTCTCTGAAACAGCCTTTTTACTGGGGCACCCGTGGCCACACTGCCTGTCCCCTGCTCCCAGGGATTATTGAGCAGTAAATGGTTAACTCTATACAGGCACAGAGGTCTCTGAATCAGCTTTATCATTGGGGTTCTCGAGGCCGCACTGCGTGACCCCTGCTCCCAGGGATTATTGAGCAGTAAATGGTTAAATACGTACAGCACAGAGGTCTCTGAAACAGCCTTTTAATTGGGGGCTCCCGAGGCCACACTGGCTCTATCCTGCTCCCAGGGATTATTGAGCAGTAAATGGTTAACTATATACAGCACAGAGGTCTCTGAAACAGCTTTTTAATTGGCGGCTCCCGAGGCCACACTGCATGTCCCCTGCTCCCAGTGATTATTGAGCAGTAAATGGTTAACTATATACAGCACAGAGGTCTCTGAAATAGCTTTTTAATTGGGGGCTCCCGAGGCCACACTGCCTGTCCCCTGCTCCCAGGGATTATTGAGCAGTAAATGGTTAACTATATACAGCACAGAGGTCTCTGCCACAGCATTTTAATTGGGGTCTCCCGGACCACACTGCCTGACCCCTGCTCCCAGGGATTATTGAGCAGTAAATGGTTAACTATATACAGCACACAGTTCTCTGAAACAGCTTTTTAATTGGGGGCTCCCGAGGCCACACTGCCTGTCCCCTGCTCCCAGGGATTATTGAGCAGTAAATGGTTAACTATATACAGCACAGAGGTCTCTGCCACAGCATTTTAATTGGGGTCTCCCGGACCACGCTGCCTGACCCCTGCTCCCAGGGATTATTGAGCAGTAAATGGTTAGCTATATACAGCACACAGGTCTCTGAAACAGCTTTTTAATTGGCGGCTCCCGGACCACACTGCCTGACCCCTGCTCCCAGGGATTATTGAGCAGTAAATGGTTAGCTATATACAGCACACAGGTCTCTGAAACAGCTTTTTAATGGGGGGCTCCCGAGGCCACACTGCCTGTCCCCTGCTCCCAGGGATTATTGAGCAGTAAATGGTTAGCTATATACAGCACACAGGTCTCTGAAACACCTTTATAACTGGGGCTCCCGAGGCCACACTTCCTGACCCCTGCTCCCAGGGATTATTGAGCAGTAAATGGTTAAATACGTAAAGCACAGAGGTCTCTGAAACAGCCATTTAATTGGGGGCTCCTGAGGCCACACTGCCTTTTCCCTGCTGCCAGGGATTATTGGGAAGTAAATGGTTAACTGTATACAGCACAGAGGTCTCCCAAACAGCTTTTTCATTGGGTGCTGAGAGGCCACACAGCCTTTCCCCTGCACCCAGGGTTTATTGAGGATAAATGGTTAACTATATACAGGCGCAGTGTTCTCTGACACAGCATTTTAATTGGGGGCTCCCGGACCACACTGCCTGTCCCCTGCTCCCAGGGATTATTGAGCAGTAAATGGTTAACTATACACAGCACAGAGGTCACTGAAACAGCTTTTTAATTGGGGTCTCCCGGACCACGCTGCCTGTCCCCTGCACCCAGGGATTATTGTGCAGTAAATGGTTAACTATATACAGCACAGAGTTCTCTGAAACAGCTTTTTAATTGGGGGCACCCGAGGCCACACTGCCTGTCCCCTGCTCCCAGGGATTGTTGAGCAGTAAATGGTTAACTATATACAGCACAGAGGTCACTGATTCACCTTTTTAATTGGGGGCTACCAGAGCCACACTGCCTGTCCCCTGCTACCAAGGATTATTGAGCAGTAAATGGTTAACTATATATAGGTGCAGTGGTCTCTGACACAGCATTTTAACTGGTGGGCCCCTGACCACAATGCCTGTCCCCTGCTCCCAGGGATTATTGAGCAGTAAATGGTTAAATATATACAGCACAGAGGTCTCTGAAACAGCTTTTTAATCGGGAGCTCCCGAGGCCACACTGCCTGACCCCTGCTCCCAGGGATTATTGAGCAGTAAGTCGTTAACCATATACAGCAAAGACGTCTCTGAAACAGCTTTTTAATTGTGGCTCACGGCGAACACTGCCTGTTCCCTGCTCCCAGGGATTATTGATAATTAAATGGTTAACCATATACAGCACAGAGGTCTCTGAATCAGCTTTTTAATTGGGTTTCTCGAGGCCACACTACGTGACCACTGCTCCCAGGGATTATTGAGCAGTAAATGGTTAAATACGAACAGCGCAGAGGTCTCTGAAACAGCCTTTTAAATGAGGGCTCCCGAGGCCACAC
The DNA here is from genome assembly GCF_047496885.1 of Scyliorhinus torazame. NCBI lineage: Eukaryota > Metazoa > Chordata > Chondrichthyes > Carcharhiniformes > Scyliorhinidae > Scyliorhinus > Scyliorhinus torazame. The sequence goes on along the minus strand of NC_092729.1, from coordinate 56,246,955 downwards.
TGCCTCTACCCTGCTCCCACGGATTATTGAGCAGTAAATAGTTAACTATATACAGCACAGAGGTCTCTGAAACAGCTTTTTAATTGGCGGCTCCCGAGGCCACACTGCCTGTCCCCTGCTCCCAGGGATTATTGAGCAGTAAATGGTTAACTATATACAGCACAGAGGTATCTGAAACAGCTTTTTTATTGGGGGCTCCCGGACCACACTGCCTGTCCCCTGCTCCCAGGGATTATTGAGCAGTAAATGGTTAACTCTATACAGCACAGAGGTCTCTGACACACATTTTAATTGGGGTCTCCCGGACCACACTGCCTGACCCCTGCTCCCAGGGATTATTGAGCAGTAAATGGTTAGCTATATACAGCACACCGGTCTCTGAAACAGCTTTTTAATTGGGGGCTCCCGAGGCCACACTGCCTCTACCCTGCTCCCAGGGATTGTTGAGCAGTAAATGCTTAACGATATACAGCACAGAGGTCACTGATTCAGCTTTTTAATTGGGGGCTACCAGAGCCACACTGCCTGTCCCCTGCTACCAAGGATTATTGAGCAGTAAATGGTTAACTAAAAATAGGTGCAGTGGTCTCTGACACAGCATTTTAACTGGTGGGCCCCTGTCCACAATGCCTGTCCCCTGCTCCCAGGGATTATTGAGCAGTAAATGGTTAAATGTTTACAGCACAGAGGTCTCTGAAACAGCTTTTTAATTGGGAGCTCCCGAGGCCACACTGCCTGACCCCTGCTCCCAGGGATTATTGAGCAGTAAATCGTTAACCATATACAGCAAAGACGTCTCTGAAACAGCTTTTTAATTGTGGCTCACGGACGACACTGCCTGTTCCCTGCTCCCAGGGATTATTGATAATTAAATGGTTAACCATATACAGCACAGAGTTCTCTGAATCAGCTTTATAATTGGGTTTCTCGAGGCCACACTGCGTGACCCCTGCTCCCAGGGATTATTGAGCAATAAATGGATAAATACGAACAGCACAGAGGTCTCTGAAACAGCCTTTTAATTGGGGGCTCCCGAGGCCACACTGCCTCTACCCTGCTCCCAGGGATTATTGAGCAGTAAATAGTTAACTATATACAGCACAGAGGTCTCTGAAACAGCTTTTTAATTGGCGGCTCCCGAGGCCACACTGCCTGCCCCCTGCTCCCAGGGATTATTGAGCAGTAAATGGTTAACTATATACAGCACAGAGGTCTCTGAAACAGCTTTTTAATTGGGGGCTCCCGGACCACACTGCCTGTCCCCTGCTCCCAGGGATTATTGAGCAGTAAATGGTTAACTATATACAGCACAGAGGTCTCTGACACAGCATTTTAATTGGGGTCTCCCGGACCACACTGCCTGACCCCTGCTCCCAGGGATTATTGAGCAGTAAATGGTTAACTATATACATCACAGAGGTCTCTGAAACAGCTTTTTAATTGGCGGCTCCCGAGGCCACACTGCTTGTCCCCTGCTCCCAGGGATTATTGAGCAGTAAATGGTTAACTATATACAGCACAGAGGTCTCTGACGCAGCATTTTAATTGGGGTCTCCCGGACCACACTGCCTGACCCCTGCTCCCAGGGATTATTGAGCAGTAAATGGTTAACTATATACAGCACAGAGGTCTCTGACACAGCATTTTAATTGGGGTCTCCCGGACCACACTGCCTGACCCCTGCTCCCAGGGATTATTGAGCAGTAAATGGTTAGCTATATACAGCACACTGGTCTCTGAAACAGCTTTTTAATTGGGGGCTCCCAAGGCCACCCTGCCTGCCCCCTGCTCCCAGGGATTATTGAGCAGTAAATGGTTAACCATATACAGTAAAGGCGTCTCTGAAACAGCTTTTTAATTGGGGGCTCACGGACCACACTGCCTGTTCCCTGCTCCCAGGGATTATTGAGCAGTAAATGGTTAACTGTATACAGCACAGAGGTCTCTGAAACAGCTTTTTAATTGGGTGCTCTCGAGGCCACACAGCCTGTACCTGCTCCCAGGGATTATTGTGCAGTAAATGGTTAAATACATACAGCACAGAGGTCTCTGAAACAGCCTTTTAATTGGGGGCTCCCGAGGCCACACTGCCTCTACCCTGCTCCCAGGGATTATTGAGCAATAAATGGTTAACTATATACAGCACAGAGGTCTCTGAAACAGCTTTTTAATTGACGCCTCCCGAGGCCACACTGCCTGTCCCCTGCTCCCAGGGATTATTGAGCAGTAAATGGTTAACTATATGCAGCACAGAGTATCTGAAACACCTTTTTAACTGAGGGCTCCTGAGGCCACACTGTCTGTTCCCTGCTCCCAGGGATTATTGATAATTAAATGGTTAACCATATACAGCACAGAGGTCTCTGAATCAGCTTTTTAATTGGGGTTCTCGAGGCCACACTGCGTGACCCCTGCTCCCAGGGATTATTGAGCAGTAAATGGTTAAATACGTGCAGCACAGAGGTCTCTGACACAGCATTTTAATTGGGGTCTCCCGGACCACACTGCCTGACCCCTGCTCCCAGGGATTATTGAGCAGTAAATGGTTAGCTATATACAGCACACAGGTCCCTGAAACAGCTTTTTAATTGGGTGCTCCTGAGGCCACACTGCCTCTACCCTGCTCCCAGGGATTATTGAGCAGTAAATCGTTAACTATATACAGCACAGAGGTCTCTGAAACAGCTTTTTAATTAGCGGCTCCCGAGGCTACACTGCCTGTCCCCTGCTCCCAGGGATTATTAAGCAGTAAATGGTTAACTATATACAGCACAGAGGTCTCTGACACAGCATTTTAATTGGGGTCTCCCGGACACACTGCCTGATCCCTGCTCCCAGGGATTATTGTGCAGTAAATGGTTAGCTATATACAGCACACAGGTCTCTGAAACAGCTTTTTAATTGGGGGCTCCCGAGGCCACCCTGCCTGCCCCCTGCTCCCAGGGATTATTGAGCAGTAAATGGTTAACCATATACAGCAAAGACGTCTCTGAAACAGCTTTTTAATTGGTGGCTCACGGACCACACTGCCTGTTCCCTGCTCTCAGGGATTATTGAGCAGTAAATGGTTAACTATATACGGCACAGATGTCACTGAAACAGCTTTTTCATTGGGTGTATTTGTTGCGGAGGTTAGTGTGTGTGTAGTGGGGATGTTAGTGTGTGAGGGGGTGTTTGTGTGTGGGGGGGTTAGTGTGTGTGTGTGTGTGTGTGTGTGTGGGACGGATAGTGTGTGTGGAGGGGGTTAGTGTGTATGGGCGGTGAGTTAGTGTGTGTGGGGGGAGGAGTTTATAGTGTGTGTGTGGGGGGCTAGTGTGTGTGTGGTGGGGGTTAGTGTGTGTGGTGGGGGTTGGTGTGTGTGTGGTGGGGGTTAGTGAGTGTGTGTGGGGGGTTACTGTGTGTTGGGGGTGTTAGTGTGTGTGGGGGGTTTAGTGTGTGGTGGGGGTTAGTGAGTGTGTGTGGGGGGTTACTGTGTGTTGGGGGTGTTAGTGTGTGGGGGGGGGTTTAGTGTGTGGTGGGGGTTAGTGTGTGTTGGGGTGGTTATTGTGTGTTGGGTGTGGTTAGTGTGTGTTGGGTGTGTTAGTGTGTGTGGGGGGGGTTAGTGTGTGTGTGGTGGGGTTAGTGTGTGTTGGGGTGGTTATTGTGTGTTGGGTGTGTTAGTGTGTGTGGTGGGGGTTATGTGTGTTGGGTGTGGTTAGTGTGTGTGGGGGTGTTAGTGTGTGTGGGGGTGTTAGTGTGTGTGGGGCGGTTAGTGTGTGTTGGGGTGGTTATTGTGTGTGGGGGGTTTAGTGTGTGGTGGGGGTTAGTGTGTGTTGGGGTGGTTATTGTGTGTTGGGTGTGGTTAGTGTTTGTTGGGTGTGTTAGTGTGTGTGGGGGGGGTTAGTGTGTGTGTGGTGGGGTTAGTGTGTGTTGGGGTGGTTATTGTGTGTTGGGTGTGTTAGTGTGTGTGGTGGGGGTTAGTGTGTGTTGGGTGTGGTTAGTGTGTGTGGGGGTGTTAGTGTGTGTGGGGGTGTTAGTGTGTGTGGGGCGGTTAGTGTGTGTTGGGGTGGTTATTGTGTGTGTGGGGGATAGTGTGTGTGGGGGTGTTAGTGTGTGTTGGGGTGGTTATTGTGTGTGTGGGGGATAGTGTGTGTGGGGGTGTTTGTGTGTGTGTTTATTTGGGGGGTTTAGTGTGTGGGGGGTTTAGTGTGTGTGAAGGGGCTAGTGTGTGTGAGGGGTGGGGATTAATGTGTGTGTGGGGGGTTAGTATGTGTGTTTGTGTGGGTGGGGTAGCTAGTGTGTGTGTGAGGGCGGTTAGTGTGTGTGAGGGAGGGTTAGTGTGTGTGGGGGGGGTTAGTGTGTGTGTGGTGGGGTTAGTGTGTGTGTGGGGGGGGTTAGTGTGTGTGAGGGAGGGGTTAGTGTGTGTGTGGTGGGGGTTAGTGTGTGTGTGGGGTGGGTTAGTGTGTGTGTGGGGGGGTTAGTGTGTGTGGGGGGGGGTTAGTGTGTGTATGGGAGGGTTAGTGTGTGTGGGGGTGGGTGATTGTCTGTGGGGGGTTAGTATGTCTGTGGTTGAGGGGGTTAGTGTGTGTGGGGGGGTAGTGTCTGTCGAGGGGCTAGTGTGTGTGGAGGGTGGTGTGTGTGTGGAGGGACGTTTGAGTGTGTGTATTAGAGTCTGTGTGTGTCTGTATTTCTGTGTATATTAGTGTATCTGTGAGTGTCGGTGTGTGTGTGAGAATGTGTGCATTAAACTGTGTGTGAGAGTGTATTAGTGTCTATGTGTGTGAGTGTCTCTATTAGTGTGTGTGTGTTTGCGTATTAATGTCTCTGTCGGTCCGTGAACTGTGTACTAGTGTCTCTCTGTGTGTGAGTGTCTGTATTAGTGTATCTGTGTGTGAGTGTGTGTATTAGTGTCGCTGTGTGTGTGTGTGTGTGTTAGTGCGTGTATTAGTGCATGTGTGTGTGACTGTGTGTATTAGTGTCGCTGTGTGTGAGTGTATGCATTAGAGTCTCCCTGTGTCTGTGAGTGTGTATATTATTGTCTCTGTGTATCACTGTGTGTGTATTACTATCTGTGTCTGTGCGTTAGTGTATGTGTGTGTGTGTATTAGTGCCAGTGTGAGTTTGTGAGTGTGTGTATTAGTGTCTGTGTGTGTGAGTGTGTATGTGTGTATTGGTGCCAGTGTCTGTTTGTCTGTGAGTGCGTGTATTGTTGTCTGTGTATGTGAGTGTGTGTATTAGTGTCTGTATGTGTGTCTGTGAGTGTGTATTAGTGCATCTATGTGTCAGTGAGTGTGTGTCTTAGTGTCTCTGTGTGTGTGAGTGTGTATTAGTGTCTGTGTGTGTCTGAGTGTGTGTGAGAATGTGTGCATTAGTGTCTGTTTGTGTGAGTGCATTAGTGGCTATGTGTGTTAGTGTCTCTATTAATGTGTGTGTGTTTGTGTATTAGTGTCTCTGTCAGTCTGTGAGCTGTGTACTAGTGTCTCTCTGTGTGTGAGTTGGTGTATTAGTGTATCTGTGTGTCTGTGAATGTGTATTAGTGTCTCTGTGTGTTAGTGTGTGTATTAGTGTCTGCGTGTGTCTGTGAGTCTGTGTATTAGTGTCTGTGTATTAGTGTCTGTGTGGTGTGTGTATTAGTGTCTGCTTGTGTCTGTGAGTGTGTGTATTAGTGTCTCTGTGTGTCTGTTTGTGTGTATTACAATCTCCCTGTGTCTGTGAGTGTGTATATTGTTGTCTCTGTGTATCAGTGAGTGTGTGTATTAGTTTATGTGTGTGTGTGTGTGTGTTAGTGCGTGTATTAGTGCATGTGTGTGTGACTGTGTGTATTAGTGTCGCTGTGTGTGAGTGTATGCATTCGAGTCTACCTGTGTCTGTGAGTGTGTATATTACTGTCTCTGTGCATCGTTAGAGTGTGTATTAGTATCTGGTGTGTGTGTGTTAATGTCTGTGTGTATTAGTGCCAGTTTGTGTCTGTGAGTGGGTGTATTAGTGTCTGTGTGTGTGTATTAGTGTCTGTATGTGTTTCTGTGAGTGTGTATTAGTGTCTCTGTGTGTCTGCGAGTGTGTATTAGTGTTTCTTTGAGCCTGTGAGTGTGTATTAGTGCCAGCGTGTGTCTGTAAGAACATAAGAACTAGGAGCAGGAGTAGGCCATCTGGTCCCTCGAGCCTGCTCCACCATTCAATGAGATCATGGCTGATCTTTTGTGGACTCAGCTCCACTTTCCGGCCCGAACACCATAACCCTTAATCCCTTTATTCTTCAAAAGGCTATCTATCTTTATCTTAAAAACATTTAATGAAGGAGCCTCTACTGCTTCACTGGGCAAGAAATTCCATAGATTCACAACCCTTTGGGTGAAGACGTTCCTCCTAAACTCAGTCTAAATCAACTTCCCCTTATTTTAAGGCTGTGCCCCCTAGTTCTGCTTTCACCCGCCAGTGGAAACAACCTGCCCACATCTATCCTATCTATTCCCTTCATAATTTTATATGTTTCTATAAGATCAACCCTCATCCTTCTAAATTCCAACAAGTACAGTCCCAGTCTCCTCAACCTCTCCTCGTAATCCAACCCCTTCAGCTCTGGGATTAACCTAGTAAATCTCCTCTGCACACCCTCCAGTGCCAGTACGGCCTTTCTCAAGTAAGGAGACCAAAACTGAACACAATACTCCAGGTGTGGCCTCACTAACACCTTATACAATTGCAGCATAACCTCCCTAGTCTTAAACTCCATCCCTCTAGCAATGAAGGACAAAATTCCATTTGCCTTCTTAATCACCTGTTGCACCTGTAAACAAACTATTTGCAACTCATGCAATAGCACACCCAGGTCTCTCTGCACAGCAGCATGTTTTAATATTTTATCATTTAAATAATAATCCCTTTTGCTGTTATTCCTATCAAAATGGATAATCTCACATTTGTCAACATTGTATTCCATCTGCCAGACCCTAGCCCATTCACTTAGCCTATCCAAATCCCTCTGCAGACTTCCAGTATCCTCTGCACTTTTTGCTTTACCACTCATCTTAGTGTCGTCGGCAAACTTGGACACATTGCCCTTTGTCCCCAACTCCAAATCATCTCTGTAAATTGTGAACAATTGTGGGCCCAACACTGATCCCTGAGGGACACCACTAGCTACTGATTGCCAACCAGAGAAACACCCATTAATCCCCACTCTTTGCTTTCCATCAAGTAACCAATCCTCTATCCATGCTACTACTTTCCCCTTAATGCCATGCATCTTTATCTTATGCAGTAACCTTTTGTGTGGCACCTTGTCAATGGTATTCTGGAAATCCAGATATACCACATCCATTGGCTCCCCGTTATCTACCGCACTGGTCATGTCCTCAAAAATTCCACTAAATTAGTTAGGCACGACCTGCCCTTTATGAACCCATGCTGCATCTGCCCAATGGGACAATTTCCATCCAGATGCCTCGCTATTTCTTCCTTGATGATAGATTCCAGCATCTTCCCTCCTACCGAAGTTAAGCTCACTGGCCTATAATTACCCGCTTTCTGCCTACCTCCTTTTTTAAACAGTGGTGTCACGTTTGCTAATTTCCAATCCGTGTATTAGTGTCTATGTGTGTGAGTGTGTGTATTAGTGACTGTATGTGTGTCTGTAAGTGTGTATTAGTGTATCTATGTGTCGGTGAGTGAGTGTATTAGTGTGTCTGTGTGTGTGTGTTTTAGTGTCTGTGTGTGTGTGTATCTGTGTCTCTGTGTGTGTCTTTGGGTTTGTGCATTAGTGTATGTGTGTGGCTGTGTGTGTTTGTAAGTTTGTGTGTTAGTGTCTGTCTGTGTCTTTGAGTGTGTGTATTACTATATGTGCGTGTGTGTGCGTGTGTATTAGTGTCTCTGTGTGTTGTGCGAGTGTGTGTTTTAGTGCATCTGCGTGCCAGTGAGTGAGTGTATTAGTGTCTGTGTGTGAGTGGTGTATGCGTGACTCTGTGTGTCTGTGTGTGTGTATTAGTGTTCTGTGTGTGTATTTGAGTTTGTGCATTAGTATATGTGTGTGTCTGTGTGTGTCTGTGTGTATGTATTAGTGTCTGTGCTTGTGTGAGTGTGTGTAGTAGTTTAGCTGCATGTCAGTGTGTGTGTGTATTAGTGTCTGTGTGTGAGTGGTTGTATTAGTTTCTCTGTGTGTGTGTATTAGTGTCTCTGTGTGTATCTTTGAGTTTGTGCATTAGTGCATGTGTGTCTGTGTGTATGTATTAGTGTATGTGAGTGTGTGCATTAGTGTCTGAGTTGTGTGAGTGAGTTGATTAGTGTCTCTGTGTATCTGAAACTGGGTATATTAGTGTCTCTGTGTGTCAGTGAGTGTCTGTCTTAGTGTCTGGGAGAGTGTGTGAATATTCGTGTCTCTGCGTGACTGTGAGTGTGTGTGTCAGCGTCTCTGTGTGTTTGCGTGTGTGTATTAGTGTCTCTGTGTGACTGAGTGTGTGTCTTTGTGTGTATGTGAGTGTGTGTAATTGTGTGTCTGCGAGTGTGTGTATTAGTGTCTCTGTGTGTCTGTGAGTGGGTGTATTAGTGTCTCTGTGTGCCTGTGAGTGTGTGTATAGTGTCTCTGTGTGTCTGTGAGTGTGTGTATTAGTGTATCTGTGTGTTTGTGAATGTGTGCATTAGTGTCTCTGTGTGTCTGTGAGTGTGTGTATCAGTGTCTCTGTGTGTATCTGTGAGTGTGTGTATTAGTGTCTCTGTGTGTCTGTGAGTGTGTATTAGTGTGTCGGTGTATCTGTGAGTGTGTGTATTAGTGTCTCTGTGTGTATGTGAGTGTGTGTATTAGTGTCTCTGTGTGTCTGTGAGTGTGTGTATAGTGTCTCTGTGTGTCTGTGAGTGTGTGTATAGTGTCTCTGTGTGTCTGTGAGTGTGTGTATAGTGTCTCTGTGTGTCTGTGAGTGTGTGTATTAGTGTCTCTGTGTATCTGTGAGTGTGTGTATTAGTGTCTCTGTGTGTCTGTGAGTGTGTGTATTAGTGTCTCTGTGTGTCTGTGAGTGTGTATTAGTGTCTCTGTGTGTATGTGAGTGTGTGTATAGTGTCTCTGTGTGTCTGTGAGTGTGTGTATTAGTGTCTCGGTGTATCTGCGAGTGTGTGTATTAGTGTCTCTGTGTTTCTGTGAGTGTGTATTAGTGTCTCTGTGTTTCTGTGAGTGTGTGTATAGTGTCTCTGTGTGTCTGTGAGTGTGTGTATTAGTGTCTCTGTGTGTCTGTGAGTGTGTGTATTAGTGTCTCTGTGTGTCTGTGAGTGTGTGTATTAGTGTCTCTGTGTGTCTGTGAGTGTGTATTAGTGTCTCTGTGTGTATGTGAGTGTGTGTATAGTGTCTCTGTGTGTCTGTGAGTGTGTGTATTAGTGTCTCGGTGTATCTGCGAGTGTGTGTATTAGTGTCTCTGTGTGTCTGTGAGTGTGTGTATTAGTGTCTCTGTGTGTCTGTGAGTGTGTGTATTAGTGTCTCTGTGTGTCTGTGAGTGTGTGTATTTGTGTTATGGGCCAGGGTTTAGAGAACCCCAAAGTGTATCTTGGAGTTCCCCTGACCCACACATTTTAATAGATTGTGTTATGGGGAGCACACGGCCCACTCTACAGTGTGGTACAGCAGAAATGGAAACGTATTTTTCGAAGCAAAACAATGTTTATTCTTTAAACTCAAGTTAACCTTTTTAAAACATACAGTGAACAACTTAGGAACCATTAATTCAAATTCAACCCCCAAAGAATACAACACTAAGTAATCCGAAAGCTGTCCTTTTGACACCCAGAAGACTTCAGACACATTTTACCAGAGGGACGTTAGGTTTACATTCACTACTGAGAACATTTATAATTCTGAATTCACCAAATGATCAAGAGATAGTTTCTCATGGCAGTGAGATCAACAGTACACCTGCTCTGTCTGGCTTCAGCTCCAACACTGAAAACAAATCTAAAACACACCCTGGAGCAAACAGCCAAAATGAAAGTAAAAAGCGGACAGACAGCCCATCTCCACCCAATCTCTGACATCACTGCAGTAATAAACACCCATTTCTGTAAGGTACTTCACTATAGATATTTATATACACACCCATTTATAAACATCCATTTCTTACAGGTACTCGCACATGACAGTGTCTGTGTGTGTGTGAGAGTGTGTGCATTAGAGTTTCCATGTGCCTGTGGGTGTGTGGATGTATGTCTCTGTGTGTCTGTGAGAATGTGAATAAGTGTGTGTGTGTGTATTAGTGTCTCTATGTGTGTCTGTGAGTGTGTGTATTAGTGTCTCTGTGTCTGAGAGTGTGTTAGTGTCTCTGTGTGTATGTAAGTGTGTGTATTTGTGTGTCTGTGAGTGTGTGTATTAGTGCCTCTGTGTGTTTGTGAGTGTGTGTATTAGTGTTTCTGTGTGTCTGTGAGTGTGTGTGCTACTGTCTGTGTGAGTCTGTGAGTGTATGTATTAGTGTGTCTGTGAGTGTGTGTATTGGTGCCTCTGTTTGTCTGTGAGTGTGTGTGCTACTGTCTGTGTGAGTCTGTGAGTGTATATATTAGTGTCTCTGTGTGTGTCTGTGAGTGTGTGTATTAGTGTTTCTGTGTGTGTGCTAGTGTCTGTGTGAGTCTGTGATTGTGTTTATTACTGTCCCTATGTGTATATCATTGTATCTGTGTGTGTCTGTATGTGTGTTTTAGTGTCTCTGTGTATGTAAGTGTGTATATTAGTGTCTCTATGTGTCAGTCAGATAGTGTATTAGTGTCTCTGTATGCCTGTGAGTGTGTGCATTAGTGTGTGTGTGTGATTGTGTGTATTAGTGTCCCTGTGTGTTTCAATTTATCTATCAATGTATCTGTGTATGTCTGTGTGTGTGAGTTTTGTGTCTCTGGGTCTGTAAGTGTGTACATTAGTGTCTCTGTGTGTCAGTGAGTGTGTGAATTAGTGTCTCTGGGTGCCTGTGAGTGAGTGTATTACTGTATGTGTGTGAGTGTGTTAGTGTTTGTGTGTGTTATTGTGTGTGTTAGTGTCTGTGTGCGTGTGTATTACTGTCTGTGTGTGAGTGTTAGTGTGTGTGTGTTAGTGCCTGTGTTTGGGTGAGTGTGTTAGTGTCTGTGTGTGAGTGTGTGTGTTTGAGTGTATTACTGTCTGTGTGTGAGTGTATTACGGTCTGTGTGTGAGTGTGTTAGTTTGTGTGTTAGTGCCTGTGTTTGTGTGAGTGTGTTAGTGTGAGTGTGTGTGTGTGAATGTATTAGTCTGTGTGTGAGTGTGTGTGTGTCAGTGCATTACTGTCTGTGTGTGAGTGTGTTAGTGAGTGTGAGTGTGTTAGTGAGTGTGTGTGTGTTACTGTCTGTATGTGTGAGAGAGTGTGTCAGTGTCTGTGTGTGAGTGTATTACTGTCTCTGTGTGTGTGTGAGTGTATTACTGCCTCTGGATGTGTGCGTGAGTGTATTACTGTCTCTGTATGTGAGTATGTGTGTGTTAGTGTCTGTGTGTGTGTGAGTGTATTACTGTCTCTGTATGTGTGCATGAGTGTATTACTGTCTCTGTATGTGAGTATGTGTGTGTTAGTGTCTGTGTGTGTGTGAGTGTATTACTGCCTCTGGATGTGTGCGTGAGTGTATTACTGTCTCTGTATGTGTGTATGTGTGTGTTAGTGTCTGTGTGTGTGTGAGTGTATTACTGTCTCTGTATGTGTGCGTGAGTGTATTTCTGTCTCTGTATGTGAGTATGTGTGTGTTAGTGTCTGTGTGTGTGTGAGTGTATTACTGCCTCTGGATGTGTGCGTGAGTGTATTACTGTCTCTGTATGTGTGTATGTGTGTGTTAGTGTCTGTGTGTGTGTGAGTGTATTACTGCCTCTGGATGTGTGTGTGAGTGTGTGTCAGAGTCTGTGAGTGTGAGTGTATTACTGTCTCTGTCTGTGTTTATATGTGAGTGTGTTACTGTATGCATGTGTGTGGTTCAGTGTCTGTGTGAGTGTGAATGCATAACTGTCTCTGTCCGTGTGTGTGTGTGAGGGTATAACTGTATGTGTGTCGGTGTGTCTGTTACTGTCTGTGTGAGTGTGAGGGTATTACTGTCTCTGTATGTGTGTGTCAGTGTGTGTTAGTGTCTGTGTAAGTGTGAGTGTATTACTGTCTCTGTATGTGCGTGTGTGTGTATTCGTGTCTGTGTGTGTCTGTGAGTGTGTGTATTAGTGTATCTGTGAGTGTGTATTAGTGCCTGTGGGTGAGTATGTGTATTATTGTGTCTGTGTCTCTGAGTGTGTATATTACTGTCTCTATGTGTCAGTGAGTGTGTGTAATAGCGTGTGTGTGTGCGTGTGGATTAGTGTCTATGTGTGCCTGTGAGTGTGTGCATTAGTGCTTGTGTGTGGGAGTGTGTGTATTACTGTGCATGTGTGTGTCTGTGAGTGTCTGTTTGTGTGTGTCTTTGTGTGTGTGTCTAAGTATGTATCAGTGTATCTGCTTGTCAGTGAGTGTGTGAATTAGTGTCTCTGTGTGTCGTTGAGTGTGTGTATTAGTGTCTGTGTATGTCTGTGTGTGTGCATTAGTGTATCTGTGTGTGGCTGTGTGTGTTTATGAGTTTGTGTATTCGTGCCTCTGTCTGTGTCTTTGTGTGTCTGTATTAGTGTCTATGTGTGTGAGTGTGTGTATTAATGTCTGTGTTTGTGTCTGTGAGTGTGTGTATTATTGTCTCTGTGTGAGTGTGTGTGTATTTGTGTCTCTGTGTCTGTGAGTGTGAATTAGTGTCCCTGTGTGTGTCTGTTTTGTGTGAGTGTGTGTATTAGTGTTTCTGTGTGTGAGTGTGCGTATTGCTGTCTGTGTGTTTGTCTGTGAGTGTGTGCATTAGTGTATCTGTGTGTGTGTATTAGTGTCTGTGTGTGAGTGTGTGTGTGTATTAGAGTCTCTGTTTAGGTCTGTGAGTTGATGTGTATTAGTGCATCTGTGTGTGAGATTGTGCCCATTGGTGTCTTTGTGTGTGTGAGTGAGTGTGTGTATTAGGGTCTATCTGTGTGTCTGTGAGTGTGTGTATTTGTGTTTGCGTGTGTGACTGTGTGTGTGTGTGTGTGTGTATTACTGTATCTGTGTGAGTGTGTATTTGTGTCCCTGTGTGTGTCTGAGTGTGTGTATTACTGTCTCTGTGTGTGTGTGCATTAGTGTTTGTGTGTAATACTGTGCATGTGTGTGTGCCTGTGAGTATGTATTAGTGTATCTGGGTGTCAGTGCGTGTGTGTATTAGTCTATCTACAGGTCGGCGCAACATCGAGGGCTGAAGGGCCTGTACTGCGCAGTAATGTTCTATGTTCTATGTTATATCTGTGTGTCTGAGAGTGTGTGTATTTGTGTGTGTGTGAATGTGTGTATTAGAGTCTTTGTGTGCGGCTGTGTGTGTCTATTAGTTTCTGTGTGTGTGTATTCGTGTCTCTCTGTGTCTGTGTGTGTATGTATTAATGTCTGTGTGAGTCAGGGATTGTGTGTATTAGTGTATCTGTGTGTGAGTGTGTGTATTAGTGTCGCAGTCTGTCTGTGAGTGTTTATTAGAGTCTGTGTGTGAGTATGTGTATTATTGTTTCTGTGCCGGTGAGTGTGTTTATCAGTGTCAGTGTGTGTGTGTGAGTGTGTATTAGTGTCAGTGTGTGTCTGTGAGTGTGTATATTTCTTTCTCTATGTGTCCGTGTGTGTGTATTAGTGTCAGTGTGTGTCTGTGAGTGTGTATATTTCTTTCTCTATGTGTCTGTGTGTGTGTGAATTATTGTCTGTGTGTGTGTGTATTAGTGACTGTGTGTGTCTGTGAGTTTGTATGAGTGTTTCTGCGTGTCAGTGAGTGTGTGTATTAGTGTCTCTGTGTGTCTTTGAGCGTATGTATTAGTGTCTCTGTCTCTGTGAGTGTGTGTATTAGTGTATCAGTGTCAGTGAGTGTGTGTCTTTGTGTCTGTTTGTGTGAGTGTGTGCATTAGTGTATCTGTGAGTGTGTATTAGTGCCTTTGTGCCTGAGTATATTACTGTCTCTGTGTGAGTGTGTCAGTGTCTGTGTGAGTGTGAGTGTATTACTGTCTCTGTATGTGTGTGTGAGTGTATTACTGTCTCTGCATGCGTGTGTGTGAGTGTATTACTGTCTCTGTATGAGTGTGTGAGTGTGTAGTGTATGTGTGCGTGTGAGTGTATTACTGTCTCTGTATATGTGTGTGTGAGTGTGTTAGTCTCTGTGTGAGCGCATTACAGTCTCTGTATGTGCGTGTGTGTGCATTACTGTGTGTGTGTGTTAGTATCTGTGTGAGTGTATTACTGTATCTGCTTGTGTGTGTGTGAGTGTATTACTGTATCTGCTTGTGTGTGTGAGTGTATTACTGTATATGTGTGTGAGCGTGTTAGTGTCTGTGTGAGTATGCGAGTGTATTGCTATCTCTGTATGTGTGTATGTGTGTGTTAGTGTCTGTGTGCGTGTGAGTGTATTACTGCCTCTGGATGTGTGTGTGAGTGTGTGTCAGAGTCTGTGAGTGTGAGTGTATTACTGTCTCTGTCTGTGTGTGTATGTTAGTGTGTTACTGTATGCATGTGTGTGGTTCAGTGTCTGTGTGAGTGTGAATGCATAACTGTCTCTGTCCGTGTGTGTGTGTGAGTGTATTACTGTATGTGTGTCGGTGTGTCTGTTACTCTCTGTGTGAGTGTGAGGGTATTACTGTCTCTGTATGTGTGTGTCAGTGTGTGTTAGTGTCTGTGTAAGTGTGAGTGTATTACTGTCTCTGTATGTGCGTGTGAGTGTATTACTGTCTCTGTATGTGTGTGTGTGAGTGTGTTAGTGTCTGTGTGAGTGTATTACTGTCTCTGCATGCGTGTGTGTGAGTGTATTACTGTCTCTGTATGAGTGTGTGAGTGTGTAGTGTATGTGTGCGTGTGAGTGTATTACTGTCTCTGTATATGTGTGTGTGAGTGTGTTAGTCTCTGTGTGAGTGCATTACAGTCTCTGTATGTGCGTGTGTGTGCATTACTGTGTGTGTGTGTTAGTATCTGTGTGAGTGTATTACTGTATCTGCTTGTGTGTGTGTGAGTGTATTACTGTATCTGCTTGTGTGTGTGAGTGTATTACTGTATATGTGTGTGAGCGTGTTAGTGTCTGTGTGAGTATGCGAGTGTATTGCTGTCTCTGTATGTGTGTATGTGTGTGTTAGTGTCTGTGTGTGTGTGAGTGTATTACTGCCTCTGGATGTGTGTGTGAGTGTGTATCAGAGTCTGTGAGTGTGAGTGTATTACTGTCTCTGTCTGTGTGTGTATGTTAGTGTGTTACTGTATGCATGTGTGTGGTTCAGTGTCTGTGTGAGTGTGAATGCATAACTGTCTCTGTCCGTGTGTGTGTGTGAGTGTATTACTGTATGTGTGTCGGTGTGTCTGTTACTCTCTGTGTGAGTGTGAGGGTATTACTGTCTCTGTATGTGTGTGTCAGTGTGTGTTAGTGTCTGTGTAAGTGTGAGTGTTTTACTGTCACTGTATGTGCGTGTGAGTGTGTTAGTGTCTGTGTGAGTGTATTACTGTCTGTGAGTGTGTAGGTGAGTGTGTTAGTGTCTGTGTTTGTGAGTGTGTTAGTGTCTGTGTGTGAGTGTGTTATTGTGTGTGTTAGTGTCTGTGTGTGTGTGTATTACTGTCTGTGTGTGAGTGTTAGTGTGTGTGTGTTAGAGCCTGTGTTTGGGTGAGTGTGTTAGTGTCTGTGTGTGAGTGTGTGTGTGAGTGTATTACTGTCTGTGTGTGAGTGTATTACTGTCTGTGTGTGAGTGTGTTAGTTTGTGTGTTAGTGCCTGTGTTTGTGTGAGTGTGTTAGTGTGAGTGTGTGTGTGTGTGAATGTATTACTGTCTGTGTGTGAGTGTGTGTGTGTGAGTGCATTACTGTCTGTGTGTGAGTGTGTTAGTGAGTGTGAGTGTGTTAGTGAGTGTGTGTGTGTTACTGTCTGTATGTGTGAGAGAGTGTGTCAGTGTCTGTGTGTGAGTGTATTACTGTATCTGTGTGTGTGTGTGAGTGTATTACTGCCTCTGTATGTGTGCGTGAGTGTATTACTGTCTCTGTATGTGTGTATGTGTGTGTCAGTGTCTGTGTGTGTGTGAGTGTATTACTGTCTCTGTATGTGTGCGTGAGTGTATTACTGTCTCTGTATGTGTGTATGTGTGTGTTAGTGTCTGTGTGTGTGTGAGTGTATTACTGTCTCTGTATGTGTGCGTGAGTGTATTACTGTCTCTGTATGTGTGTATGTGTGTGTTAGTGTCTGTGTGTGTGTGAGTGTATTACTGCCTCTGGATGTGTGCGTGAGTATATTACTGTCTCTGTATGTGTGTATGTGTGTGTTAGTGTCTGTGTGTGTGTGAGTGTATTACTGCCTCTGGATGTGTGTGTGAGTGGGTGTCAGAGTCTGTGAGTGTGAGTGTATTACTGTCTCTGTCTGTGTGTGTATGTGAGTGTGTTACTGTATGCATGTGTGTGGTTCAGTGTCTGTGTGAGTGTGAATGCATAACTGTCTCTGTCCGTGTGTGTGTGTGAGTGTATTACTGTATGTGTGTCGGTGTGTCTGTTACTCTCTGTGTGAGTGTGAGGGTATTACTGACTCTGTATGTGTGTGTCAGTGTGTTTTAGTGTCTGTGTAAGTGTGAGTGTATTACTGTCTCTGTAAGTGCGTGTGAGTGTGTTAGTGTCTGTGTGAGTGTATTACTGTCTGTGAGTGTGCTAGTGAGTGTGTTAGTGTCTGTGTGTGTGTTAGTGTCTGTGTTTGTGAGTGTGTTAGCGTCTGTGTGTGAGTGAGTGTATTACTGTGTGAGTGTGTTAGTGTGTGTGTGTTATTGTGTGTGTTAGTGTCTGTGTGTGTGTGTATTACTGTCTGTGTGTGAGTGTTAGTGTGAGTGTGTTAGTGTCTGTGTGTGAGTGAGTGTATTACTGTCTGTGTGTGAGTGTGTTAGTGTTTGTGTGTGTTATTGTGTGTGTTAGTGTCTGTGTGTGTGTATTACTGTCTGTGTGTGAGTGTTAGTGTGTGTGTGTTAGAGCCTGTGTTTGGGTGAGGGTGTTAGTGTCTGTGTGTGAGTGTGTGTGTGAGTGTATTACTGTCTGTGTGTGAGTGTATTACGGTCTGTGTGTGAGTGTGTTAGTTTGTGTGTTAGTGCCTGTGTTTGTGTGAGTGTGTTAGTGTGAGAGTGTGTTTGTGAATGTATTACTGTCTGTGTGTGAGTGTGTGTGTGAGTGCATTACTGTCTGTGTGTGAGTGTGTTAGTGAGTGTGAGTGTGTTAGTGAGTGTGTGTGTGTTACTGTCTGTATGTGTGAGAGAGTGTGTCAGTGTCTGTGTGTGAGTGTATTACTGTCTCTGTGTGTGTGTGTGTGAGTGTATTACTGCCTCTGGATGTGTGCGTGAGTGTATTACTGTCTCTGTATGTGTGTATGTGTGTGTCAGTGTCTGTGTGTGAGTGTATTACTGTCTCTGTGTGTGTGTGTGAGTGTATTACTGCCTCTGGATGTGTGCGTGAGTGTATTACTGTCTCTGTATGTGTGTATGTGTGTGTTAGTGTCTGTGTGTGTGTGAGTGTATTACTGTCTCTGTATGTGTGCATGAGTGTATTACTGTCTCTGTATGTGAGTATGTGTGTGTTAGTGTCTGTGTGTGTGTGAGTGTATTACTGCCTCTGGATGTGTGCGTGAGTGTATTACTGTCTCTGTATGTGTGTATGTGTGTGTTAGTGTCTGTGTGTGTGTGAGTGTATTACTGTCTCTGTATGTGTGCGTGAGTGTATTACTGTCTCTGTATGTGAGTATGTGTGTGTTAGTGTCTGTGTGTGTGTGAGTGTATTACTGCCTCTGGATGTGTGCGTGAGTGTATTACTGTCTCTGTATGTGTGTATGTGTGTGTTAGTGTCTGTGTGTGTGTGAGTGTATTACTGCCTCTGGATGTGTGCGTGAGTGTATTACTGTCTCTGTATGTGAGTATGTGTGTGTTAGTGTCTGTGTGTGTGTGAGTGTATTACTGCCTCTGGATGTGTGCGTGAGTGTATTACTGTCTCTGTATGTGTGTATGTGTGTGTTAGTGTCTGTGTGTGTGTGAGTGTATTACTGCCTCTGGATGTGTGTGTGAGTGTGTGTCAGAGTCTGTGAGTGTGAGTGTATTACTGTCTCTGTCTGTGTTTGTATGTGAGTGTGTTACTGTATGCATGTGTGTGGTTCAGTGTCTGTGTGAGTGTGAATGCATAACTGTCTCTGTCCGTGTGTGTGTGTGAGTGTATAACTGTATGTGTGTCGGTGTGTCTGTTACTGTCTGTGTGAGTGTGAGGGTATTACTGTCTCTGTATGTGCGTGTCAGTGTGTGTTAGTGTCTGTGTAAGTGTGAGTGTATTACTGTCTCTGTATGTGCGTGTGAGTGTGTTAGTGTCTGTGTGAGTGTATTACTGTCTGTGAGTGTGTTAGTGAGTGTGTTAGTGTCTGTGTGTGTATTAGGTCTGTGTTTGTGAGTGTGTTAGTGTCTGTGTGTGAGTGAGTGTATTACTGTCTGTGTGTGAGTGTGTTAGTGTGTGTGTGTGTTATTGTGTGTGTTAGTGTCTGTGTGTGTGTGTATTACTGTCTGTGTGTGAGTGCTAGTGTGTGTGTGTTAGTGCCTGTGTTTGGGTGAGTGTGTTAGTGTCTGTGTGTGAGTGTGTGTGAGTGTATTACTGTCTGTGTGTGAGTGTGTTAGTTTGTGTGTTAGTGCCTGTGTTTGTGTGAGTGTGTTAGTGTGAGTGTGTGTGTGTGAATGTATTACTGTCTGTGTGTGAGTGTGTGTGTGTGAGTGCATTACTGTCTGTATGTGAGTGTGTTAGTGAGTGTGAGTGTGTTAGTGAGTGTGTGTGTTACTGTCTGTATGTGTGAGAGAGTGTGTCAGTGTCTGTGTGTGTGTATTACTGTCTGTGTGTGTGTGACTGTATTACTGTGTGTGTGTGTGTGTGTTAGTGTCTCTGTATGTGTGAGTGTGTGTATTAGTATATATTTATTTGACTCCCTCAACACCACGCCGACCATACTTGTGATGTCTTTCCCAGGCTGATGTATAATTTCATTGTGTATTTCCCTTTCTCACAGTGAACCTCATCACAATTGTGATCCTGAAGAGAAGAAACTGTGGGCTGTCCAAATGTGTGACTTGTTACCTGGTGGCCATGGCAGTGGGGGATCTCCTGGTCGTTATTCTCGACCTGATATTCAGACACATTCCCATTGTTTTTATTGAACAGTTTTATTTCCTGATGTTCATCCCCGTGTGTAATATCCACGCCGGCCTGCTTTATGCAGCCACTGACTGTTCTGTCTGGTTCACCGTCACTTTCACCTTTGATCGATTTGTGGCCATTTGTTGCCCGAGGCTGAAAAGTAAATATTGCAGCGAGAAAGCGGCGGCTGTGGTTCTGGGAACAGTGGCTGTGCTGAGCTGTTTGAAGAACATTTTCTGGGGGGTGATGCTGACCGGTGGGTATTGGCTGCTGAACCTCCCCTGGTTTTGTGAAGTCACAATGGATGTTGCGCAATCTCCGGTCTGGGGAACAATCGAGTTCCTCCACCACATTCTAACCCCGGGTGTTCCATTCGCCCTGATTCTGCTGCTCAATGTTCTCACCGTCAGACACATTGTCCTGAGCAGCAGGGCCCGCAGGAGACTCCGGGCTCACAGCAGTGGGCACAGTGCCAGAGACCCCGAGATGGAGAGTCGCAGCAAATCCATCATGTTACTCTTCGTTATCTCCGCCAACTTCATCCTGTTATGGTCAACGTTAATGGTTTATTCTATATGGTGGCGGATGTCGTTTCTGGGGTATGAGTCTGTATGGTTAGATTATTATGTTCTGGAATTGGGCTTCATGCTGCAGCTCCTGAGTTGCTGCACAAACACTGCGATTTACGCCGTGACACAGACTCAGTTCAGGCAGCAGTTGAAAAATGTGCTGAAAGTTCCCTTTCGTTCAATTCTTCAATTCATTAAATCCTGAGAGGAAACCCCAACCACTCGGCATCTCTCTCCTCGCGTTGCCGGTAAAACTGACCCTCCCAAGCCAGCCTCACCTTGATTTACCATTCGGGATGACCAGAACTATCGGTGGGTGTGTGTGACTCCCCCCATTGCCGATCAGCTGGGTGTGTGCTTCCACCCATTGCCGATCAGCTGGGTGTGTCCTTCCCCCATTGCCGATCAGCTGGGTGTGTGCTTCCCCCCATTGCCGATCAGCTGGGTGTGTGCTTCCCCGCATTGCCGGTCAGCTGGGTGTGTGCTTCCCCCCATTGCCGATCAGCTGGGTGTGTCCTTCCCGCCATTGCCGATCAGCTGGGTGTGTGCTTGCCCCCATTGCCGATCAGCTGGGTGTGTGCTTCCCCCCATTGCCGATCAGCTGGGTGTGTGCTTCCCCCCATTGCCGATGAGCTGGGTCTGTCCTTCCCCCCATTGCCGATCAACTGGGTGTGTGCTTCCCCCCATTGCCGATCAGCTGGGTGTGTGCTTCCCCCCATTGCCGATCAGCTGGGTCTGTCCTTCGCCCCATTGCCGATCAGCTGGGTGTGTGCTTCCCCGCATTGCCGATCAGCTGGGTGTGTCCTTCCCCCCATTGCCGATCAGCTGGGTGTGTCCTTCCCCCATTGCCGATCAGCTGGGTCTGTCCTTCCCCCCATTGCCGATCAGCTGGGTCTGTCCTTCCCCGCATTGCCGATCAGCTGGGTCTGTCCTTCCCCCCATTGCCGAACAGCTGGGTGTGTGCTTCCCCCCATTGCCGATCAGCTGGGTGTGTCCTTCCCCGCATTGCCGATCAGCTGGGTGTGTGCTTCCCCCCATTGCCGATCAGCTGGGTGTGTGTGACTCTCCCAATGCCGATCAGCTGGGTGTGTGCCTCACACCTAAACACAGTCTGTGCAGCAAAATGTGCCCCAGACAGAGACAGAGACTGAGACACAGACAGACACAGAGACACAGACAGAGACACAGACACACAGACAGAGACAGGGACACAGACAGAGACACAGACAGAGACACAGATAGAGACAAACACACAGAAACAGACAGAGACACAGACAGAGACACAGACAGACACAGAGACACAGACAGAGGTACAGGGAGACACAGACAGAAACAGGGACACAGACAGAGACACAGACAGAGACACAGATAGAGACAAACACACAGAAACAGACAGAGACACAGACAGAGACAGAGGCAGTGACACAGACAGAGACACAGACAGAGGTACAGAGAGACACAGACAGAGACAGAGGTACAGAGAGACACAGACAGAGACACAGACAGAAACAGAGACACAGACAGAGGTACAGGGAGACACAGACAGAAACAGGGACACAGACAGAGACACAGACAGAGACAGAGACAGAGACAGAGACACAGACAGAGGCAGAGACAGAGACACAGACAGAGACACAGACAGAGGTACAGGGAGACACAGACAGAAACAGGGACACAGACAGAGACACAGATAGAGACAAACACGCAGAAACAGACAGAGACACAGACAGAGACAGAGGCAGTGACACAGACAGAGACACAGACAGAGGTACAGAGAGACACAGACAGAGACACAGACAGACACAGACAGAGGTACAGAGAGACACAGACAGAGACACAGATAGAGACACAGACAGACACAGAGACACAGACAGAGGTACAGGGAGACACAGACAGAAACAGTGACACAGACAGAGACACAGACAGAGACATAGACTCAGACTGAGGCAGAGACAGAGACAGAGGCAGTGACACAGACAGACACAGACAGAGGTACAGAGAGACACAGACAGAGACACAGATAGAGACACAGACAGACACAGAGACACAGACAGAGGTACAGGGAGACACAGACAGAAACAGGGACACAGACAGAGACACAGACAGAGACATAGACTCAGACTGAGGCAGAGACAGAGACAGAGACAGTGACACAGACAGAGACACAGACAGAGGTACCGAGAGACACAGACACAGACAGAGACACAGACAGAGACACAGATAGAGAAAAACACACAGAAACAGACAGAGACACAGACAGAGACAGAGGCAGTGACACAGACAGAGACACAGACAGAGGTACAGAGAGACACAGGCAGAGACACAGACAGACACAGAGACACAGACAGAGGTACAGGGAGACACAGACAGAAACAGGGACACAGACAGAGACACAGACAGAGACAGAGACACAGACAGAGACACAGACAGACACAGAGACACAGACAGAGGCAGAGACAGAGACACAGACAGAGACACAGACAGAGACACAGATAGAGACAAACACACAGTAACAGACAGAGACAGAGGCAGTGACACAGACAGAGACACAGACAGAGATACAGAGACAGAGTAACAGACAGATACAGAGTCAGTGACACAGACAGAGACACAGACAGAGGTACAGAGAGACACAGACAGAGACACAGACAGACACAGAGACACAGACAGAGGTACAGGGAGACACAGACAGAAACAGAGACACAGACAGAGACACAGACAGAGACACAGACAGAGACACAGATAGAGACATAGACACAGACTGAGGCAGAGACAGAGGCAGTGACACAGACAGAGACACAGACAGAGACACAGACAGACACAGACAGATACACAGACAGACACAGAGACACAGACAGAGGTACAGGGAGACACAGACAGAAACAGGGACACAGACAGAGACACAGACACAGACAGAGACAGAGACACAGACAGAGACACAGACAGACACAGAGACACAGACAGAGGTACAGGGAGACACAGACAGAAACAGGGACACAGACAGAGACACTGACAGAGACACAGACAGACACAGAGACACAGACACAGACAGAGACACAGACAGAGACAGAGGCAGTGACACAGACAGAGACACAGACAGAGGTACAGAGAGACACAGACAGAGACACAGACAGACACAGAGACACAGACAGAGGTACAGAGAGACACAGACAGACACAGGGACACAGACAGAGACACAGACACAGACAGAGACACAGACACAGACAGAGGCAGTGACACAGACAGAGACACAGACAGAGGTACAGAGAGACACAGACAGAGACACAGACAGACACAGAGACACAGACAGAGGTACAGAGAGACACAGACAGACACAGGGACACAGACAGAGACACAGACACAGACAGAGGCAGAGACAGAGACACAGACACAGAGACACAGACAGAGATACAGACAGAGACAAACACACAGATACAGACAGAGACACAGACAGAGACACAGACACAGACAGAGGCAGAGACAGAGACACAGACAGAGACACAGGCAGAGACATAGACACAGCCAGAGGCAGAGACAGAGACACAGACAGAGACACAGATAGAGACAAACACACAGAAACAGACAGAGACAGAGGCAGTGACACAGACAGAGATACAGACAGAAATACATACAGAGATACAGAGAGACACAGACAGAGACACAGACAGAGACACAGACAGAGGTACAGGGAGACACAGACAGAGGTACAGAGAGACACAGACAGAGACAGAGACACAGACAGACACAGACAGAGACACAGACAGAGGTACAGGGAGGCACAGACAGAGACACAGGCAGAGACAGAGACACAGACTGAGGCAGAGACAGAGACACAGACAGAGACACAGACAGAGACACAGACAGAGGTACAGAGAGACAC
The DNA here is from genome assembly GCF_047496885.1 of Scyliorhinus torazame. Taxonomy (NCBI): domain Eukaryota; kingdom Metazoa; phylum Chordata; class Chondrichthyes; order Carcharhiniformes; family Scyliorhinidae; genus Scyliorhinus; species Scyliorhinus torazame. The sequence goes on along the minus strand of NC_092729.1, from coordinate 56,223,351 downwards.
AGACAGAGACACAGACAGAGGTACAGAGAGACACAGACAGAGACACAGACAGAGACACAGACAGACACAGACAGAGACACAGACAGAGGTACAGGGAGACACAGACAGAAACAGGGACACAGACAGAGACACAGACTGAGGCAGAGACAGAGACACAGACAGAGACACAGACAGAGACACAGACAGAGGTACAGAGAGACACAGACAGAGACACAGACAGAGACACAGACAGACACAGATACACAGACAGAGGTACAGGGAGACACAGACAGAAACAGGGACACAGACAGAGACACAGACAGAGACATAGACACAGACTGAGGCAGAGACAGAGACACAGACAGAGACACAGACAGACACAGAGACACAGGCAGAGGTACAGGGAGACACAGACAGAAACAGGGACACAGACAGAGACACAGACAGAGACACAGACAGAGACACAGACAGACACAGAGACACAGGCAGAGGCAGAGACAGAGACACAGACAGAGACACAGACAGAGACACAGATAGAGACAAACACACAGTAACAGACAGAGACAGAGGCAGTGACACAGACAGAGACACAGAAAGAGGTACAGAGAGACACAGACAGAAACAGGGACACAGACAGAGACACAGACACAGACAGAGGCAGAGACAGAGACACAGACAGAGACACAGACAGAGACACAGACACAGACAGAGGCAGAGGCAGAGGCAGAGACAGAGACACAGACAGAGACATAGACAGAGACACAGATAGAGACAAACACAAAGAAACAGACAGAGACAGAGGCAGTGACACAGGCAGAGACACAGAGACAGACACAGACACAGACAGAGACAAACACACAGAAACAGACAGCGACAGAGGCAGTGACACAGACAGAGACACAGACAGAGACACAGACAGAGGTACAGAGACACAGACAGAGGCAGAGACACAGACACAGACAGAGGCATAGACGCAGATAGAGACACAAACACAGAAACCGACAGAGACAGAGGCAATGACACAGACAGAGACACAGACAGAGGTACAGAGAGACACAGACAGAAACACAGACAGACATAGAGACACAGACAGAGATACAGAGACAGACACGGACAGAGACACAGACAGAGATACAGAGACAGACACGGACAGAGAAAGATACACTGCCAGAGACACAGACAGAAACACAGACAGAGATACAGATAGAGACACGGACACAGACACAGAGAGATACAGACACAGACACAGACAGAGAAAGAGACACTGCCAGAGACACAGACAGAAATACAGACAGGGATACAGATAGAGACACAGATAGAGACACAGATAGAGACACAGGGAGAGACACTGACACAGCCTCAACAGGGACACAGACACAGAGAGACACAGACAGAGACACAGACAGAGACGGAAACACAGCGAGAGATACAGACCGACACAGAGACACAGACAGAGACACAGACAGAGACAGACACAGACAGAGAAACAGACAGAAACACAGACAGATACAGGCAGAGACACAGGCAGAGATTTACCATTCTGCATTACCAGGAGAGACTGTCGGTGGGTGGGTGTGACTCCCCCATGGCCGATCAGCTGGGTCAGTGTGACTCCCCCATGGCCGATCAGCTGGATCAGTGTGACTCCCCCATGGCCGATCAGCTGGGTCAGTGTGACTCCCCCATGGCCGATCAGCTGGGTCAGTGTGACTCCCCCATGGCCGATCAGCTGGGTCAGTGTGACTCCCCCATGGCCGATCAGCTGGGTCAGTGTGACTCCCCCCATGGCCGATCAGCTGGGTCAGTGTGACTCTCCCATGGCCGATCAGCTGGTTCAGTGTGACTCCCCCATGGCCGATCAACTGGGTCAGTGTGACTCCCCCATGGCCGATCAGCTGGGTGTGTGTGACTCCCCCATGGCCGATCAACTGGGTCAGTGTGACTCCCCCATGGCCGATCAGCTGGGTGTGTGTGACTCCCCCATGGCCGATCAGCTGTGTGTGTGCCTCTCCCCATTGCCGATCAGCTGGGTGTGTGTGACTCCCCCATTGCCGATCAGCTGGGTGTGTGCTTCCCCCCATTGCCGATCAGCTGTGTGTGTGCTTCCCCCCCATTGCCGATCAGCTGGGCCTGTCCTTCCCCTCCATTGCCGATCAGCTGGGTGTGTGTGATTTCCCCCATTGCCGATCAGCTGGGCCTGTCCTTCCCCGCATTGCCGATCAGCTGGGTGTGTCCTTCCCCTCCATTGCCAATCAGCTGGGTGTGTGTGATTCCCCGCATTGCCGATCAGCTGGGCGTCTGCTTCCCCGCATTGCCGATCAGCTGGGTGTGTGCTTCCCCGCATTGCCGATCAGCTGGGAGTGTACTTCCCCCCATTGCCGATCAGTTGGGTGTGTCCTTCCCCCGCATTGCCGATCAGCTGGGTGTGTGCTTCCCCCCATTGCCGATCAGCTGTGTGTGTGCTTCCCCCCATTGCCGATCAGCTGGGCCTGTCCTTCCCCCCCATTGCCGATCAGCTGGGTGTGTCCTCCCCCTCCATTGCCGATCAGCTGGGTGTGTGTGATTCCCCCATTGCCGATCAGCTGGGCCTGTCCTTCCACGCATTGCCGATCAGCTGGGTGTGTCCTTCCCCTCCATTGCCAATCAGCTGGGTGTGTGTGATTCCCCGCATTGCCGATCAGCTGGGCGTCTGCTTCCCCGCATTGCCGATCAGCTGGGCGTGTGCTTCCCCCCATTGCCGATCAGCTGGGTCTGTCCTTCCCCGCATTGCCGATCAGCTGGGTGTGTGCTTCCCCGCATTGCCGATCAGCTGGGCGCGTGCTTCCCCCCAATGCCGATCAGCTGGGAGTGTGCTTCCCCCCATTGCCGATCAGCTGGGTGTGTGCTTCCCCACATTGCCGATCAGCTGGGAGTGTCCTTCCCCACATTGCCGATCAGCTGGGAGTGTGCTTCCCCCCATTGCCGATCAGCTGGGTGTCTGCTTCCCCCATTGCCGATCAGCTGGGAGTGTCCTTCCCCACATTGCCGATCAGCGGGGAGTGAGCTTCCCCCCATTGCCGATCAGCTGGGTGTCTGCTTCCCCCATTGCCGATCAGCTGGGTGTGTCCTTCCCCTCATTTCCGATCAGCTGGGAGTGTGCTTCCACCCATTGCCGATCAGCTGGGTGTGTGCTTCCTCCCATTGCCGATCAGCTGGGAGTGTCCTTCCCCCCATTGCCGATCAGCTGGGAGTGTCCTTCCCCCCATTGCCGATCAGCTGGGAGTGTCCTTCCCCGCATTGCCGATCAGCCGGGCGTGTGCTTCCCCCCATTGCCGATCAGCTTGGTGTGTGCCTCCCCCCATTGCCGATCAGCTGGGAGTGTACTTCCCCCATTGCCGATCAGCTGGGTGTGTGCTTCCCCTCATTGCCGATCAGCTGGGTGTGTGCTTCCCCCCATTGCCGATCAGCTGGGAGTGTGCTTCCCCGCATTGCCGATCAGCTGGGTGTGTGCTTTCCCCCATTGCCGATCAGCTGGGTGTGTGCTTCCCCCCATTGCCGATCAGCTGGGTGTGTGCTTCCCCCCATTGCCGATCAGCAGGGTCTGTCCTTCCCCCCATTGCCGATCAGCTGGGTGTGTGCTTCCCCCCATTGCCGATCAGCTGGGTATGTGCTTCCCCCCATTGCCGATCAGCTGGGTATGTGCTTCCCTCCATTGCCGATCAGCGGGAAGTGTGCTTTCCCCCATTGCCGATCAGCTGGGTGTGTGCTTCCCACCAATGCCGATCAGCTGGCTATGTCCTTCCCCCCCCCATTGCCGATCAGCTGGGTGTGTGCTTCCCCCCATTGCCGATCAGCTGGGTGTGTCCTTCCCCCCCATTGTCGATCAGCTGGGTGTGACCTTCCCCCCATTGCCGATCAGCTGGGTGTGAGCTGCCCCGCATTGCATATCAGCTGGGTGTGTGCTTCCCCCCATTGCCGATCAGCTGGGTGTGTGCTTCCCCCCCCCCCCCATTGCCAATCATCTTGGTGCGTCCTTCCCCGCATTGCCGATCAGCTGGGTGTGTGGCTCCCCCCATTGCCGATCAGCTGGGTGTGTCCTTCCCCGCATTGCCGATCAGCTGGGTGTGTGCTGCCCCGCATTGCCGATCAGCTGGGTGTGACCTTCCCCACATTGCCGATCAGCTGGGAGTGTACTTCCCCGCATTGCCGATCAGCTGGGTGTGTGCTTCCCCCCATTGCCGATCAGCTGGGTGTGTGCTTCCCCCCATTGCCGATCAGCTGTGTGTGTGCTTTCTCCGCATTGCCGATCAGCTGGGTGTGTCCTTCCCCGCATTGCCGATCAGCTGGGTGTGTGCTTTCTCCGCATTGCCGATCAGCTGGGTGTGTGCTTCCCCCCATTGCCGATCAGCTGGGTGTGTCCTTCCCCGCATTGCCGATTAGATGGGAGTGTGCCTCCACCATGGCCGATCAGCTGGGTGTGTGTGACTCTCCCAATGCCGATCAGCTGGGTGGGTGCCTCACACCAAAACACAGTCTGTGCAGCAAAATGTGCCCCAGACAGAGACAGAGACTGAGACACAGACAGACACAGAGACACAGACAGAGGTAGAGGGAGACACAGACAGAGACAGGGACACAGACAGAGACACAGACAGAGACATAGACACAGACTGAAGCAGAGACAGAGACACAGACAGAGACACAGACAGACACAGAGACACAGACAGAGGTACAGGGAGACACAGACAGAAACAGGGACACAGGCAGAGACACAGACAGAGACAGAGACACAGACAGAGGGAGAGACAGAGACACAGACACAGACACAGACAGAGACACAGATAGAGACAAACACACAGAAACAGACAGAGACAGAGGCAGTGACACAGACAGAGACACAGACAGAGGTACAGAGAGGTACAGAGAGACACAGACAGAAACAGGGACACAGACAGAGACACAGACACAGACAAAGGCAGAGACAGAGACACAGACAGAGACACAGACAGAGTTTGGCGGGAGCATTTCCAGTGCTGGCTGTGTTTGGGGGAGCACTGACAGTGCTGTCTGTGTGGCGAGAACTGACAGTGCTAGCTGTGTGGCGGGAGCACTGACAGCCTGGCTGTGTTGGGGGAACACTGACAGTGCTGGCTGTATCGGGGGAGCACTGACAGCGCTGGCTGTGTGGGGGAGCACTGACAGTGCTGGCTGTGTGGTGGGAGCACTGACAGTGCTGGCTGTGTGGGGGGAACACTGACAGTGCTGGCTGTATGGGGGGAGCACAGACAGTGCTGGCTGTGTGGGGTAGAACTGGAAGTGCTGGCAGTATGGGGGGAGCACTGACAGTGCTGGCTGTGTGGGGAGCACTGGCAGTGCTGGCTTTGTGGTGGGAGCACTGACAGTGTTGGCTGTATGGGGGAGCACTGACAGTGCTGGCTGTGTGGGGGAGCACTGACATTGCTGGCTCTGCGTGGGGAGCACTGACATTGTAGGTTGTGTGGTGGGAGCACTGACACTGCTGGCTGTGTGGGGGGAGCACTGACAGTGCTGGCTGTGTGGTGGGAGCACTGACAGTGCTAGCTGTGTGGGGGAGCACTGACAGTGCTGGCTGTGTGGTGGGAGCACTGACAGTGCTGACTGTGTGGTGGGAGCACTGACAGTGCTGGCTGTGTGGGGGGAGCATTGACAGTGCTGGCTGTATGGGGGGAGCACTGACAGTGCTGGCTGTGTGGTGGGAGCACTGCCAGTGCTGGCTGTATGGGGGAGCACTGACAGTGCTGGCTGTGTGGGGGAGCACTGACAGCGCTGGCTGTGTGGGGGAGCACTGCCGGTGGTGGCAGTGTGGGGGGAGGACTGACAGTGCTGGCTGTGTGGTGGGAGCACCGACAGTGCTGGCTGTGTGGGGGAGCACTGACAGTGCTGGCTGTGTGGGGGGAGCACAGACAGTGCTGGCTGTGTGGGGAGCACTGGCAGTGCTGGCTTTGTGGTGGGAGCACTGACAGTGTTGGCTGTATGGGGGAGCACTGACAGTGCTGGCTGTGTGGTGGGAGCACTGACAGTGCTGGCTGTGTGGGGGAGCACTGACATTGCTGGCTCTGTGTGGGGAGCACTGACATTGCTGGTTGTGTGGTGGGAGCACTGACACTGCTGGCTGTGTGGGGTGGGCACTGACAGTGCTGGCTGTGTGGTGGGAGCACTGACAGTGCTTGCTGTGTGGGGGAGCACTGAAAGTGCTGGCTGTGTGGTGGGAGCACTGACAGTGCTGGCTGTGTGGGGGGAGCACTGAAAGTGCTGACTGTGTGGTGGGAGCACTGACAGTGCTGGCTGTGTGGGGGGAGCATTGACAGTGCTGGCTGTGTGGGGGGAGCACTGACAGTGCTGGCTGTGTGGTGGGAGCACTGCCAGTGCTGGCTGTATGGGGGAGCACTGACAGTGCTGGCTGTGTGGGGGAGCACTGACAGCGCTGGCTGTGTGGGGGAGCACTGCCAGTGGTGGCAGTGTGGGGGAGGACTGACAGTGCTGGCTGTGTGGTGGGAGCACCAACAGTACTGGCTGTGTGGGGGAGCACTGACAGTGCTGGCTGTGTGGGGGGAGCACAGACAGTGCTGGCTGTGTGGTGGGAGCACTGACAATGCTGGCCGTGTGGTGGGAGCACTGACAGTGCTGGTTGTGTGGTGGGAGCACTGACAGTGCTGGCTCTGTGGGAGAGCACTGGCAGTGCTGGCTGTGTGGGACGCACTCTCAGAGCTGGCTGTGGGTGGAGAACTGGCAGTGCTGGCTGTGTGGTGGGAGCACTGACAATGCTGGCTGTGGGGGAGCACTGACAGTGCTGGCTGTGTGGGGTGGGGGCACTGACAGTGCTGGCTGTGTGGGGGAGCACTGACAGTGCTGGCTCTGTGGGGGGGGCACTGAGAGTGCTGGTTGTGTGTGGGGAGCACTGACAGTGCTGGCTGTGTGGTGGGAGCACTGGCAATGCTGGCTGTGTGGGGGAGCACTGACAGTGCTGGCTGTGGGGGGAGCACTGACAGGGCTGGCTGTGTGGGGGAATCACGGACAGTGCAGGCTGTGTGGGGGAGCACTGACAGTGCTGGCTGTGTGGGGGGAGCACTGACAGTGCTGGCTGTGTGGGGGAGCACTGACAGTGCTGGCTGTGTGGGGTGGGAGCACTGACAGTGCTGGCTGTGTGAGGAGCATTTGCAGTGCTGGCTGTGTGGTGGGAGCACTGACCGTGTTGGCTGTGTGGGGGGAGAACTGAGAGTGCTGGCTGTGTGGGGGGAGCACTGACAGTGCTGGCTGTGTGGTGGGAGCACTGACAGTGCTGGCTGTGTGGGGGGAGCACTGACAGTGCTGGCTGTGTGGTGGGAGCATTGACAGTGCTGGCTGTGTGGGGGGAGGGCTGACAGTGCTGGCTGTGTGGTGGGAGCACTGACAGTGCTGGCTGTGTGGGGGAGCACTGACAGTGCTGGCTGAATGGGGGGGAGCACTGACAGTGCTGGCTGTGTGGGGGGAGCACTGACAATGCTGGCTGTGTGGGGGGAGCACTGACAGTGCTGGCTGTGTGTTGGGAGCACTGACAGTGCTGCCTGTGTGGGGGTGCACTGACAGTGCTGGCTGTGTGGTGGGAGCACTGACAGTGCTGGTTGTGTGGTGGGAGCACTGACACTGCTAGCTCTGTGGGACGGCACTGCCAGTGCCGGCTGTGTGGGGGAGCACTGACAGTGCTTGCTGTGTGGGGGGAGCACTGACATCGCTGGCTGTGTGGGGGAGCACTGCCAGTGCTGGCAGTGTGGGGGGATGACTGACAGTGCTGGCTGTGTGGTGGGAGCACTGACAGTGCTGGCTGTGTGGGGGAGCACTGACAGTGCTGGCTGTATGGGGGGGAGCGCCGACAGTGCTGGCTCTGTGGGATAGCACTGACAGTGCTGGCTGTGTGGGGGGAGCACAGACAGTGCTGGCAGTGTGGTGGGAGCACTGACAGTGCTGGCTGTGTGGTGGGAGCACTGACAGTGCTGTCTGTGTGGTGGGAGCACTGACAGTGCTGGCTGTGTGGTGGGAGCACTGACAGTGCTGGCTGTATGGGGGGGAGCACCGACAGTGCTGGCTGTGTGGGGTAGCACTGACAGTGCTGGCTGTGTGGGGGGAGCACAGACAGTGCTGGCAGTGTGGTGGGAGCACTGACAGTGCTGGCTGTGTGGTGGGAGCACTGACAGTGCTGTCTGTGTGGTGGGAGCACTGACAGTGCTGGCTGTGTGGGGGGAGCACTGACAGTGCTGGCTGTGTGGTGGGAGCACTGCCAGTGCTGGCTGTATGGGGGAGCACTGACAGTGCTGGCTGTGTGGGGGAGCACTGACAGCGCTGGCTGTGTGGGGGAGCACTGCCAGTGGTGGCAGTGTGGGGGGAGGACTGACAGTGCTGGCTGTGTGGTGGGAGCACCGACAGTGCTGGCTGTGTGGGGGAGCACTGACAGTGCTGGCTGTGTGGGGGGAGCACAGACAGTGCTGGCAGTGTGGTGGGAGCACTGACAGTGCTGGCTGTGTGGTGGGAGCACTGACAGTGCTGTCTGTGTGGTGGGAGCACTGACAGTGCTGGCTGTGTGGGGGGAGCACTGACAGTGCTGGCTGTGTGGTGGGAGCACTGCCAGTGCTGGCTGTATGGGGGAGCACTGACAGCGCTGGCTGTGTGGGGGAGCACTGCCAGTGGTGGCAGTGTGGGGGGAGGACTGACAGTGCTGGCTGTGTGGTGGGAGCACCGACAGTGCTGGCTGTGTGGGGGAGCACTGACAGTGCTGGCTGTGTGGGGGGAGCACAGACAGTGCTGGCTGTGTGGTGGGAGCACTGACAATGCTGGCCGTGTGGTGGGAGCACTGACAGTGCTGGTTGTGTGGTGGGAGCACTGACAGTGCTGGCTCTGTGGGAGAGCACTGGCAGTGCTGGCTGTGTGGGACGCACTCTCAGAGCTGGCTGTGGGTGGAGAACTGGCAGTGCTGGCTGTGTGGTGGGAGCACTGACAATGCTGGCTGTGGGGGAGCACTGACAGTGCTGGCTGTGTGGGGTGGGGGCACTGACAGTGCTGGCTGTGTGGGGGAGCACTGACAGTGCTGGCTCTGTGGGGGGGGCACTGAGAGTGCTGGTTGTGTGTGGGGAGCACTGACAGTGCTGGCTGTGTGGTGGGAGCACTGGCAATGCTGGCTGTGTGGGGGAGCACTGACAGTGCTGGCTGTGGGGGGAGCACTGAAAGGGCTGGCTGTGTGGGGGAATCACGGACAGTGCAGGCTGTGTGGGGGAGCACTGACAGTGCTGGCTGTGTGGGGGGAGCACTGACAGTGCTGGCTGTGTGGGGGAGCACTGACAGTGCTGGCTGTGTGGGGTGGGAGCACTGACAGTGCTGGCTGAGTGAGGAGCATTTGCAGTGCTGGCTGTGTGGTGGGAGCACTGACCGTGTTGGCTGTGTGGGGGGAGAACTGAGAGTGCTGGCTGTGTGGGGGGAGCACTGACAGTGCTGGCTGTGTGGTGGGAGCACTGACAGTGCTGGCTGTGTGGGGGGAGCACTGACAGTGCTGGCTGTGTGGTGGGAGCATTGACAGTGCTGGCTGTGTGGGGGGAGGGCTGACAGTGCTGGCTGTGTGGTGGGAGCACTGACAGTGCTGGCTGTGTGGGGGAGCACTGACAGTGCTGGCTGAATGGGGGGGAGCACTGACAGTGCTGGCTGTGTGGGGGGAGCACTGACAGTGCTGGCTGTGTGGGGGGAGCACTGACAGTGCTGGCTGTGTGTTGGGAGCACTGACAGTGCTGCCTGTGTGGGGGTGCACTGACAGTGCTGGCTGTGTGGTGGGAGCACTGACAGTGCTGGTTGTGTGGTGGGAGCACTGACACTGCTAGCTCTGTGGGACGGCACTGCCAGTGCCGGCTGTGTGGGGGAGCACTGACAGTGCTTGCTGTGTGGGGGGAGCACTGACATCGCTGGCTGTGAGGGGGAGCACTGCCAGTGCTGGCAGTGTGGGGGGATGACTGACAGTGCTGGCTGTGTGGTGGGAGCACTGACAGTGCTGGCTGTGTGGGGGAGCACTGACAGTGCTGGCTGTATGGGGGGGAGCGCCGACAGTGCTGGCTCTGTGGGATAGCACTGACAGTGCTGGCTGTGTGGGGGGAGCACAGACAGTGCTGGCAGTGTGGTGGGAGCACTGACAGTGCTGGCTGTGTGGTGGGAGCACTGACAGTGCTGTCTGTGTGGTGGGAGCACTGACAGTGCTGGCTGTGTGGTGGGAGCACTGACAGTGCTGGCTGTATGGGGGGGAGCACCGACAGTGCTGGCTGTGTGGGGTAGCACTGACAGTGCAGGCTGTGTGGGGGGAGCACAGACAGTGCTGGCAGTGTGGTGGGAGCACTGACAGTGCTGGCTGTGTGGTGGGAGCACTGACAGTGCTGTCTGTGTGGTGGGAGCACTGACAGTGCTGGCTGTGTGGTGGGAGCACTGGCAGTGCTGGTTGTGTGGTGGGAGCACTGACAGTGCTGGCTGTGTGTGGAGAACTGGCAGTGCTGGCTGTGTGGTGGGAGCACTGACAATGCTGGCTGTGGGGGAGCACTGAAAGTGCTGGCAGTGTGGGGTGGGGGCACTGGCAGTGCTGGCTGTGTGGGGGAGCACTGACAGTGCTGGCTGTGTGGTGGGAGCACTGACAGTGCTCGCTGTGTGGTGAGAGCACTGACAGTCCTGGCTGTGTGGGGGAGCACTGACAGTGCTGGCTGTGTAGTGGGAGCACTGAGAGTGCTGGCTCTGTGGAGGGGGCACTGAGAGTGCTGGCTGTGTGTGGGGAGCATTGACAGTTCTGCCTGTGTGGGTGGAGCACTGACAGTGCTGGCTGTGTGGGGGAACACTGGCAATGCTGGATTTGTGGGGGAGCACTGACAGTGCTGGCTGTGGGGGGAGGACTGACAGGGCTGGCTGTGTGGGGGGATCACTGAGAGTGCTGGCTGTGTGGCAGAGCACTGACAGTGCTTGCTGTGTGGGGGAGTACTGACAGTTCTGGCTGTGTGGGGGGAACACTGACAGTGCTGGCTGTGTGGGGGAGCACTGACAGTGCTGGCTGTGTGGTGGGAGCACTGACAGTGCTGGCTGTGTGGTGGGAGCACTGACAGTGCTCCCTGTGTGGGCGGAGCACTGACAGTGCTGGCTGTATGTGGGGGGGAGCACTGACAGTGCTGGCTGTGTGGTGGGAGCACTGACAGTGCTGGTTGTGTGGTGGGAGCACTGACAGTGCTGGCTGTGTGGGGGAGCACTGACACTGCTAGCTCTTTGGGAGGGCACTGGCAGTGCTGGCTGTGTGGGTCGCACTCTCAGTGCTGGCTGTGTGGGGGAGCACTGACAGTGCTGGCTGTGTGTTGGGAGCACTGACAGTGCTGGCAGTGTGGGGGGAGCACTGACAGTGCTGGCTGTGGGGGGAGAACTGCCAGTGCTGGCTGTGTGGTAGGAGCACTGACAGTGCTGGCAGTGTGGGGGAGCACAGACAGTGCTGGCTGTGTGGGGGAGCACTGACAGTGCTGGCTGTGTGGTGGGAGTACTGAGAGTGCTGGCTGTGAGGGTGGAGCACTGACAGTGCTGGCTGTGTGGTGGGAGCACTGGCAGTGCTGGCTGTGTGGGTGGAGCACTGACAGTGCTGGCTGTGTGGGGAGCACTGACAGTGCTGGCTGTTTGGGGGAGCACTGACAGTGCTGGCTGTGTGGTGGGAGCACTGACAGCGCTGGCTGTGTGGTGGAGCACTTACAGTGCTGGCTGTGTGGTGGGAGCACTGGCAGTGCTGGCTGTGTGGTGGGAGCACTGACAATGCTGGCTGTGCGGGGAGCACTGACAGTGCTGGCGATGTGGGGGAGCACTGACAGTGCTGGCTGTGTTGGGGAGAACTGACAGTGCTGGCTGTGTGGTGGGAGCACTGACAGTGCTGGCTGTGTGGGGGGCACTGACACTGCTGGCTGTGTGGGGGAGCACTGACAGTGCTGGCTGTGTGGGGGAGCACAGACAGTGCTGGCTGTGTGGGGGAGCACTGACAGTGCTGGCAGTGTGGTGGGAGCACTGACAGTGCTGGCTGTGTGGTGGGAGCACTGACAGGTCTGGCTGTGTGGTGGGAGCACTGACAGTGCTGGCTGTGTGGGGGGAGCACTGACAGTGCTGGCTGTGTGGGGGAGCACTGACAGTGCTGGCTGTGTGGTGGGAGCACTGACAGGTCTGGCTGTGTGGTGGGAGCACTGACAGTGCTGGCTGTGTGGGGGGAGCACTGACAGTGCTGGCTGTGTGGTGGGAGCACTGACAGTGCTGTCTGTGAGGGGAGCACTGTCAGTGCTGGCTGTGTGGTGGGAGCACTGACGTTGCTGGCTGTGTGTGTGGGAGCACTGACAGTGCTGGCTGTGTGGGGGAGCACTGACAGTGCTGGCTGTGTGGGGGGAGGATGACTGTGCTGGCTGTGTGGGGTAGGAGCACTGACTGTGCTGGCTGTGTGGCGGGTGCACTGACAGTGCGGGATGTGTGGTGGCAGCACTGACAGTGCTGGCTGTGTGGGGAGCACTGACAGTGCTGGCTGTGTGGGGAGCACTGACAGTGCTGCCAATGTGGGGGAGCACTGACAGTGCTGGCTGTGTGGGGGGTGCACTGACAGTGCTGGCTGTGTGCGGCAGGAACACTGACAGTGCTGGCTGTGTGGGGAGCACTGACAGTGCTGCCTGTGTGCGGTAGGAGCACTGACAGTGCTGGCTGTGTGGTGGGAGCACTGACAGTGCTGGCTGTGTGCGGTAGGAGCACTGACGGTGCTGGCTGTGTGGTGGGAGCACTGACAGTGCTGGCTGTGTGGGAGAGCACTGACAGTGCTGGCTGTGTGGTGGGAGCACTGACAGTGCTCGCTGTGTGGTGAGAGCACTGACAGTCCTGGCTGTGTGGGGGAGCACTGACAGTGCTGGCTGTGTAGTAGGAGCACTGACAGTGCTGGCTCTGTGGGGGGGGGGGGGCACTGAGAGTGCTGGCTGTGTGTGGGGAGCACTGACAGTTCTGCCTGTGTGGGTGGAGCACTGACAGTGCTGGCTGTGTGGGGGAACACTGGCAATGCTGGCTGTGTGGGGGAGCACTGACAGTGCTGGCTGTGGGGGGAGGACTGACAGGGCTGGCTGTGTGGGGGGATCACTGAGAGTGCTGGCTGTGTGGGGGAGCACTGACAGTGCTTGCTGTGTGGGGGAGCACTGACAGTTCTGGCTGTGTGGGGGGAGCACTGACAGTGCTGGCTGTGTGGGGGAGCACTGAGTGCTGGCTGTGTGGTGGGAGCACTGACAGTGCTGGCTGTGTGGTGGGAGCACTGACAGTGCTGCCTGTGTGGGCGGAGCACTGACAGTGCTGGCTGTATGGGGGGGGAGCACTGACAGTGCTGGCTGTGTTGGGGGAGCACTGACAGTGCTGGCTGTGTGGGGGAACACTGACAGTGCTGGCTGTGTGGGGGTACACTGACAGTGCTGGCTGTGTGGTAGGAGCACTGACAGTGCTGGTTGTGTGGTGGGAGCACTGACAGTGCTGGCTGTGTGGGGGAGCACTGACACTGCTAGCTCTTTGGGAGGGCACTGGCAGTGCTGGCTGTGTGGGTCGCACTCTCAGTGCTGGCTGTGTGGGGGAGCACTGACAGTGCTGGCTGTGTGGTGGGAGCACTGACAGTGCTGGCAGTGTGGGGGGAGCACTGACAGTGCTGGCTGTGGGGGTTGAACTGCCAGTGCTGGCTGTGTGGTAGGAGCACTGACAGTGCTGGCAGTGTGGGTGAGCACAGACAGTGCTGGCTGTGTGGGGGAGCACTGACAGTGCTGGCTGTGTGGTGGGAGCACTGAGAGTCCTGGCTGTGAGGGTGGAGCACTGACAGTGCTGGCTGTGTGGTGGGAGCACTGGCAGTGCTGGCTGTGTGGGTGGAGCACTGACAGTGCTGGCTGTGTGGGGAGCACTGACAGTGCTGGCTGTTTGGGGGAGCACTGACAGTGCTGGATTTGTGGGGGAGCACTGGCAGTGCTTGCTGTATGGGGAGCACTGACAGTGCTGGCTGTGTGGTGGGAGCACTGACAGTGCTGGCTGTGTGGTGGAGCACTTACAGTGCTGGCTGTGTGGTGGGAGCACTGGCAGTGCTGGCTGTGTGGTGGGAGCACTGACAATGCTGGCTGTGCGGGGAGCACTGACAGTGCTGGCTATGTGGGGGAGCACTGACAGTGCTGGCTGTGTGGGGGAGAACTGACAGTGCTGGCTGTGTGGTGGGAGCACTGACAGTGCTGGCTGTGTGGGGGGCACTGACACTGCTGGCTGTGTGGGGGAGCACTGACAGTGCTGGCTGTGTGGGGGAGCACAGACAGTGCTGGCTGTGTGGGGGAGCACTGACAGTGCTGGCAGTGTGGTGGGAGCACTGACAGTGCTGGCTGTGTGGTGGGTGCACTGACAGGTCTGGCTGTGTGGTGGGAGCACTGACAGTGCTGGCTGTGTGGGGGGAGCACTGACAGTGCTGGCTGTGTGGGGGAGCACTGACAGTGCTGGCTGTGTGGTGGGAGCACTGACAGGTCTGGCTGTGTGGTGGGAGCACTGACAGTGCTGGCTGTGTGGGGGGAGCACTGACAGTGCTGGCTGTGTGGTGGGAGCACTGACAGTGCTGGCTGTGTGGTGGGAGCACTGACAGTTCTGTCTGTGGGGGAGCACTGACAGTGCGGGCTGTGTGGTGGGAGCACTGACAGTGCTGTCTGTGAGGGGAGAACTGTCAGTGCTGGCTGTGTGTGTGGGAGCACTGACAGTGCTGGCTGTGTGGGGGAGCACTGACAGTGCTGGCTGTGTGGGGGGAGGATGACTGTGCTGGCTGTGTGGGGTAGGAGCACTGACTGTGCTGGCTGTGTGGGAGAGCACTGGCAGTGCTGGCTGTGTGGGGAGCACTGACAGTGCTGGCTGTGTGGGGGGAGCACTGACAGTGCTGGCTGTGTGGGGAGCACTGACAGTGCTGGCTGTGTGTGGGGAGCACTGACAGTGCTGCCTATGTGGGGGAGCACTGACAGTGCTGGCTGTGTGCGGTAGGAGCACTGACAGTGCTGGCTGTGTGGGAGAGCACTGGCAGTGCTGGCTGTGTGGGGAGCACTGACAGTGCTGGCTGTGTGGGGAGCACTGACAGTGCTGCCAATGTGGGGGGAGCACTGACAGTGCTGGCTGTGTGGGGGAACACTGACAGTGCTGGCTGTGTGGGGAGCACTGACAGTGCTGGCTGTGTGCGGTAGGAGCACTGACAGTGCTGGCTGTGTGCGGTAGGAGCACTGACAGTGCTGGCTGTGTGGGGAGCACTGACAGTGCTGGCTGTGTGGGGGGAGCACTGACAGTGCTGGCTGTGTGGTGGGAGCACTGACAGTGCTGGCTGTGTGCGGTAGGAGCACTGACGGTGCTGGCTGTGTGGTGGGAGCACTGACAGTGCTGGCTGTGTGGGAGAGCACTGGCAGTGTTGGCTGTGTGGGGAGCACTGACAGTGCTGGCTGTGTGGGGGGTGCACTGACAGTGCTGGCTGTGTGGGGGGAGCACTGACAGTGCTGGCTGTGTGGGGAGCACTGACAGTGCTGGCTGTGTGGGGGAGCACTGACAGTGCTTGCTGTGTGGGGGAGCACTGACAGTTCTGGCTGTGTGGGGGAGCACTGACAGTGCTGGCTGTGTGGGGGAGCACTGACAGTGCTGGCTGTGTGGTGGGAGCACTGGCAGTGCTGGCTGTGTGGTGGGAGCACTGACAGTGCTCCCTGTGTGGGGAAGCACTCACAGTGCTGGCTGTGTGGTGGGAGCACTGACAGTGCTGCCTGTGTGGGCGGAGCACTGACAGTGCTGGCTGTATGGGGGGGGGGAGCACTGACAGTGCTGGCTGTTTGGGGGGAGCACTGACAGTGCTGGCTGTGTGGGGGAACACTGACAGTGCTGGCTGTGTGGGGGTACACTGACAGTGCTGGCTGTGTGGTGGGAGCACTGACAGTGCTGGTTGTGTGGTGGGAGCACTGACAGTGCTGGCTGTGTGGGGGAGCACTGACACTGCTAGCTCTTTGGGAGGGCACTGGCAGTGCTGGCTGTGTGGGTCGCACTCTCAGTGCTGGGTGTGGGGGAGCACTGACAGTGCTGGCTGTGTGGTGGGAGCACTGACAGTGCTGGCAGTGTGGGGGGAGCACTGACAGTGCTGGCTGTGGGGGGAGAACTGCCAGTGCTGGCTGTGTGGTAGGAGCACTGACAGTGCTGGCTGTGTGGTGGGAGCACTGACAGTGCTCCCTGTGTGGGGAAGCACTCACAGTGCTGGCTGTGTGGTGGGAGCACTGACAGTGCTGCCTGTGTGGGCGGAGCACTGACAGTGCTGGCTGTATGGGGGGGGAGCACTGACAGTGCTGGCTGTGTGGGGGGAGCACTGACAGTGCTGGCTGTGTGGGGGAACACTGACAGTGCTGGCTGTGTGGGGGTACACTGACAGTGCTGGCTGTGTGGTGGGAGCACTGACAGTGCTGGTTGTGTGGTGGGAGCACTGACAGTGCTGGCTGTGTGGGGGAGCACTGACACTGCTAGCTCTTTGGGAGGGCACTGGCAGTGCTGGCTGTGTGGGTCGCACTCTCAGTGCTGGCTGTGTGGGGGAGCACTGACAGTGCTGGCTGTGTGGTGGGAGCACTGACAGTGCTGGCAGTGTGGGGGGAGCACTGACAGTGCTGGCTGTGGGGCGAGAACTGCCAGTGCTGGCTGTGTGGTAGGAGCACTGACAGTGCTGGCAGTGTGGGGGAGCACAGACAGTGCTGGCTGTGTGGGGGAGCACTGACAGTGCTGGCTGTGTGGTGGGAGCACTGAGAGTGCTGGCTGTGAGGGTGGAGCACTGACAGTGCTGGCTGTTTGGGGGAGCACTGACAGTGCTGGATCTGTGGGGGAGCACTGGCAGTGCTGGCTGTATGGGGAGCACTGACAGTGCTGGCTGTGTGGTGGGAGCACTGACAGTGCTGGCTGTGTGGTGGAGCACTTACAGTGCTGGCTGTGTGGTGGGAGCACTGGCAGTGCTGGCTGTGTGGTGGGAGCACTGACAATGCTGGCTGTGCGGGGAGCACTGACAGTGCTGGCTATGTGGGGGAGCACTGACAGTGCTGGCTGTGTGGGGGAGAACTGACAGTGCTGGCTGTGTGGTGGGAGCACTGACAGTGCTGGCTGTGTGGGGGGCACTGACACTGCTGGCTGTGTGGGGGAGCACTGACAGTGCTGGCCATGTGGGGGAGCACAGACAGTGCTGGCTGTGTGGGGGAGCACAGACAGTGCTGGCAGTGTGGTGGGAGCACTGACAGTGCTGGCTGTGTGGTGGGAGCACTGACAGGTCTGGCTGTGTGGTGGGAGCACTGACAGTGCTGGCTGTGTGGGGGGAGCACTGACAGTGCTGGCTGTGTGGGGGAGCACTGACAGTGCTGGCTGTGTGGTGGGAGCACTGACAGGTCTGGCTGTGTGGTGGGAGCACTGACAGTGCTGGCTGTGTGGGGGGAGCACTGACACTGCTGGCTGTGTGGTGGGAGCACTGACAGTGCTGTCTGTGAGGGGAGCACTGTCAGTGCTGGCTGTGTGGTGGGAGCACTGACGTTGCTGGCTGTGTGTGTGGGAGCACTGACAGTGCTGGCTGTGTGGGGGAGCACTGACAGTGCTGGCTGTGTGGGGGGAGGATGACTGTGCTGGCTGTGTGAGGTAGGAGCACTGACTGTGCTGGCTGTGTGGCGGGTGCACTGACAGTGCGGGATGTGTGGTGGGAGCACTGACAGTGCTGGCTGTGTGGGGTAGGAGCACTGAAAGTGCTGGCTGTGTGGGAGAGCACTGGCAGTGCTGGCTGTGTGGGGAGCACTGACAGTGCTGGCTGTGTGGGGGAGCACTGACAGTGCTGGCTGTGTGGGGAGCACTGACAGTGCTGGCTGTGTGTGGGGAGCACTGACAGTGCTGTCTATGTGGGGGAGCACTGACAGTGCTGGCTGTGTGCGGTAGGAGCACTGACAGTGCTGGCTGTGTGGGTGAGCACTGGCAGTGCTGGCTGTGTGGGGAGCACTGACAGTGCTGGCTGTGTGGGGAGCACTGACAGTGCTGCCAATGTGGGGGGAGCACGGACAGTGCTGGCTGTGTGCGGTAGGAACACTGACAGTGCTGGCTGTGTGGGAGCACTGACAGTGCTGGCTGTGTGCGGTAGGAGCACTGACAGTGCTGGCTGTGTGGTGGGAGCACTGACAGTGCTGGCTGTGTGCGGTAGGAGCACTGACGGTGCTGGCTGTGTGGTGGGAGCACTGACAGTGCTGGCTGTGTGGGAGAGCACTGGCAGTGTTGGCTGTGTGGGGAGCACTGACAGTGCTGGCTGTGTGGGGGGTGCACTGACAGTGCTGGCTGTGTGGGGGGAGCACTGACAGTGCTGGCTGTGTGGGGAGCACTGACAGTGCTGGCTGTGTGGGGAGCACTGACAGTGCTTGCTGTGTGGGGGAGCACTGACAGTTCTGGCTGTGTGGGGGAGCACTGACAGTGCTGGCTGTGTGGGGGAGCACTGACAGTGCTGGCTGTGTGGTGGGAGCACTGACAGTGCTGGCTGTGTGGTGGGAGCACTGACAGTGCTCCCTGTGTGGGGAAGCACTCACAGTGCTGGCTGTGTGGTGGGAGCACTGACAGTGCTGCCTGTGTGGGCGGAGCACTGACAGTGCTGGCTGTATGGGGGGGAGCACTGACAGTGCTGGCTGTGTGGGGGGAGCACTGACAGTGCTGGCTGTGTGGGGGAACACTGACAGTGCTGGCTGTGTGGGGGTACACTGACAGTGCTGGCTGTGTGGTGGGAGCACTGACAGTGCTGGTTGTGTGGTGGGAGCACTGACAGTGCTGGCTGTGTGGGGGAGCACTGACACTGCTAGCTCTTTGGGAGGGCACTGGCAGTGCTGGCTGTGTGGGTCGCACTCTCAGTGCTGGCTGTGTGGGGGAGCACTGACAGTGCTGGCTGTGTGGTGGGAGCACTGACAGTGCTGGCAGTGTGGGGGGAGCACTGCCAGTGCTGGCTGTGGGGTGAGAACTGCCAGTGCTGGCTGTGTGGTAGGAGCACTGACAGTGCTGGCAGTGTGGGGGAGCACAGACAGTGCTGGCTGTGTGGGGAGCACTGACAGTGCTGGCTGTGTGGTGGGAGCACTGAGAGAGCTGGCTGTGAGGGTGGAGCACTGACAGTGCTGGCTGTGTGGTGGGAGCACTGGCAGTGCTAGCTGTGTGGGTGGAGCACTGACAGTGCTGGCTGTGTGGGGAGCACTGACAGTGCTGGCTGTTTGGGGGAGCACTGACAGTGCTGGATTTGTGGGGGAGCACTGGCAGTGCTTGCTGTATGGGGAGCACTGACAGTGCTGGCTGTGTGGTGGGAGCACTGACAGTGCTGGCTGTGTGGTGGAGCACTTACAGTGCTGGCTGTGTGGTGGGAGCACTGGCAGTGCTGGCTGTGTGGTGGGAGCACTGACAATGCTGGCTGTGCGGGGAGCACTGACAGTGCTGGCTATGTGGGGGAGCACTGACAGTGCTGGCTGTGTGGGGGAGAACTGACAGTGCTGGCTGTGTGGTGGGAGCACTGACAGTGCTGGCTGTGTGGGGGGCACTGACACTGCTGGCTGTGTGGGGGAGCACTGACAGTGCTGGCTGTGTGGGGGAGCACAGACAGTGCTGGCTGTGTGGGGGAGCACTGACAGTGCTGGCTGTGTGGTGGGAGCACTGACAGTGCTGGCTGTGTGGTGGGAGCACTGACAGGTCTGGCTGTGTGGTGGGAGCACTGACAGTGCTGGCTGTGTGGGGGGAGCACTGACAGTGCTGGCTGAGTGGGGGGAGCACTGACAGTGGTATCTGTGTGGTGGGAGCACTGACAGTGCTGTCTGTGAGGGGAGCACTGTCAGTGCTGGCTGTGTGGTGGGAGCACTGACGTTGCTGGCTGTGTGTGTGGGAGCACTGACAGTGCTGGCTGTGTGGGGGAGCACTGACAGTGCTGGCTGTGTGGGGGGAGGATGACTGTGCTGGCTGTGTGGGGTAGGAGCACTGACTGTGCTGGCTGTGTGGCGGGTGCACTGACAGTGCGGGATGTGGGGTAGGAGCACTGAAAGTGCTGGCTGTGTGGGAGAGCACTGGCAGTGCTGGCTGTGTGGGGAGCACTGACAGTGCTGGCTTTGTGGGGGAGCACTGACAGTGCTGGCTGTGTGGGGAGCACTGACAGTGCTGGCTGTGTGTGGGGAGCACTGACAGTGCTGCCTATGTGGGGGAGCACTGACAGTGCTGGCTGTGTGCGGTAGAAGCACTGACAGTGCTGGCTGTGTGGGAGAGCACTGGCAGTGCTGGCTGTGTGGGGAGCACTGACAGTGCTGGCTGTGTGGGGGAGCACTGACAGTGCTGGCTGTGTGGGAGAGCACTGACAGAGCTGGCTGTGTGAGGGGAGCACTGACAGTGCTGGCTGTGTGGGGAGCACTGACAGTGCTGCCAATGTGGGGGAGCACTGACAGTGCTGGCTGTGTGCGGTAGGAACACTGACAGTGCTGGCTGTGTGGGGAGCACTGACAGTGCTGGCTGTGTGCGGTAGGAGCACTGACAGTGCTGGCTGTGTGGTGGGAGCACTGACAGTGCTGGCTGTGTGCGGTAGGAGCACTGACGGTGCTGGCTGTGTGGTGGGAGCACTGACAGTGCTGGCTGTGTGGGAGAGCACTGGCAGTGTTGGCTGTGTGGGGAGCACTGACAGTGCTGGCTGTGTGGGGGGTGCACTGACAGTGCTGGCTGTGTGTGGGGAGCACGGACAGTGCTGGCTGTGTGGGGAGCACTGACAGTGCTGGCTGTGTGGGGGGAGCACTGGCAGTGCTGGCTGTGTGCGGGGAGCACTGACATTGCTGGTTGTGTGGTGGGAGCACTGACACTGCTGGCTGTGTGGGGGAGCACTGACAGTGCTGGCTGTGTGGTGGGAGCACTGACAGTGCTGGCTGTGTGGGGGAGCACTGACAGTGCTGGCTGTGTGGGGGAGCACTGACAGTGCTGGCTGTGTGGGAGGAGCACTGACAGCGCTGGCTGTGTGGGGGAGCACTGCCAGTGCTGGCAGTGTGGGGGGAGGACTGACAGTGCTGGCTGTGTGGTGGGAGCACTGACAGTGCTGGCTGTGTGGAGAGCACTGACAGTGCTGGCTGTATGGGGGGGAGCACCGACAGTGCTGGCTTTGTGGGGGAGCACTGACAGTGCTGGCTGTGTGGGGGGAGCACAGACAGTGCTGGCTGTGTGGTGGGAGCACTGACAGTGCTGGCCGTGTGGTGGGAGCACTGACAGTGCTGGTTGTGTGGTGGGAGCACTGACAGTGCTGGATCTGTGGGGGAGCACTGACAGTGCTAGCTCTGAGGGAGAGCACTGGCAGTGCTGGCTGTGTGGGGCGCACTCTCAGAGCTGGCTGTGGGTGGAGAACTGGCAGTGCTGGCTGTGTGGTGGGAGCACTGACAATGCTGGCTGTGGGGGAGCACTGACAGTTCTGGCTGTGTGGGGTGGGGGCACTGACAGTGCTGGCTGTATGGGGGGGAGCACTGACAGTGCTGGCTGTGTGGGGGGAGCACTGACAGTGCTGGCTGTGTGGGGGAACACTGACAGTGCTGGCTGTGTGGGGGTACACTGACAGTGCTGGCTGTGTGGTGGGAGCACTGACAGTGCTGGTTGTGTGGTGGGAGCACTGACAGTGCTGGCTGTGTGGGGGAGCACTGACACTGCTAGCTCTTTGGGAGGGCACTGGCAGTGCTGGCTGTGTGGGTCGCACTCTCAGTGCTGGCTGTGTGGGGGAGCACTGACAGTGCTGGCTGTGTGGTGGGAGCACTGACAGTGCTGGCAGTGTGGGGGGAGCACTGCCAGTGCTGGCTGTGGGGTGAGAACTGCCAGTGCTGGCTGTGTGGTAGGAGCACTGACAGTGCTGGCAGTGTGGGGGAGCACAGACAGTGCTGGCTGTGTGGGGAGCACTGACAGTGCTGGCTGTGTGGTGGGAGCACTGAGAGAGCTGGCTGTGAGGGTGGAGCACTGACAGTGCTGGCTGTGTGGTGGGAGCACTGGCAGTGCTGGCTGTGTGGGTGGAGCACTGACAGTGCTGGCTGTGTGGGGAGCACTGACAGTGCTGGCTGTTTGGGGGAGCACTGACAGTGCTGGATTTGTGGGGGAGCACTGGCAGTGCTTGCTGTATGGGGAGCACTGACAGTGCTGGCTGTGTGGTGGGAGCACTGACAGTGCTGGCTGTGTGGTGGAGCACTTACAGTGCTGGCTGTGTGGTGGGAGCACTGGCAGTGCTGGCTGTGTGGTGGGAGCACTGACAATGCTGGCTGTGCGGGGAGCACTGACAGTGCTGGCTATGTGGGGGAGCACTGACAGTGCTGGCTGTGTGGGGGAGAACTGACAGTGCTGGCTGTGTGGTGGGAGCACTGACAGTGCTGGCTGTGTGGGGGGCACTGACACTGCTGGCTGTGTGGGGGAGCACTGACAGTGCTGGCTGTGTGGGGGAGCACAGACAGTGCTGGCTGTGTGGGGGAGCACTGACAGTGCTGGCTGTGTGGTGGGAGCACTGACAGTGCTGGCTGTGTGGTGGGAGCACTGACAGGTCTGGCTGTGTGGTGGGAGCACTGACAGTGCTGGCTGTGTGGGGGGAGCACTGACAGTGCTGGCTGTGTGGGGGGAGCACTGACAGTGCTAGCTGTGTGGTGGGAGCACTGACAGTGCTGTCTGTGAGGGGAGCACTGTCAGTGCTGGCTGTGTGGTGGGAGCACTGACGTTGCTGGCTGTGTGTGTGGGAGCACTGACAGTGCTGGCTGTGTGGGGGAGCACTGACAGTGCTGGCTGTGTGGGGGGAGGATGACTGTGCTGGCTGTGTGGGGTAGGAGCACTGACTGTGCTGGCTGTGTGGCGGGTGCACTGACAGTGCGGGATGTGGGGTAGGAGCACTGAAAGTGCTGGCTGTGTGGGAGAGCACTGGCAGTGCTGGCTGTGTGGGGAGCACTGACAGTGCTGGCTTTGTGGGGGAGCACTGACAGTGCTGGCTGTGTGGGGAGCACTGACAGTGCTGGCTGTGTGTGGGGAGCACTGACAGTGCTGCCTATGTGGGGGAGCACTGACAGTGCTGGCTGTGTGCGGTAGAAGCACTGACAGTGCTGGCTGTGTGGGAGAGCACTGGCAGTGCTGGCTGTGTGGGGAGCACTGACAGTGCTGGCTGTGTGGGGGAGCACTGACAGTGCTGGCTGTGTGGGAGAGCACTGACAGAGCTGGCTGTGTGAGGGGAGCACTGACAGTGCTGGCTGTGTGGGGAGCACTGACAGTGCTGCCAATGTGGGGGGAGCACTGACAGTGCTGGCTGTGTGCGGTAGGAACACTGACAGTGCTGGCTGTGTGGGGAGCACTGACAGTGCTGGCTGTGTGCGGTAGGAGCACTGACAGTGCTGGCTGTGTGGTGGGAGCACTGACAGTGCTGGCTGTGTGCGGTAGGAGCACTGACGGTGCTGGCTGTGTGGTGGGAGCACTGACAGTGCTGGCTGTGTGGGAGAGCACTGGCAGTGTTGGCTGTGTGGGGAGCACTGACAGTGCTGGCTGTGTGGGGGGTGCACTGACAGTGCTGGCTGTGTGTGGGGAGCACGGACAGTGCTGGCTGTGTGGGGAGCACTGACAGTGCTGGCTGTGTGGGGGGAGCACTGGCAGTGCTGGCTGTGTGCGGGGAGCACTGACATTGCTGGTTGTGTGGTGGGAGCACTGACACTGCTGGCTGTGTGGGGGAGCACTGACAGTGCTGGCTGTGTGGTGGGAGCACTGACAGTGCTGGCTGTGTGGGGGAGCACTGACAGTGCTGGCTGTGTGGGGGAGCACTGACAGTGCTGGCTGTGTGGGAGGAGCACTGACAGCGCTGGCTGTGTGGGGGAGCACTGCCAGTGCTGGCAGTGTGGGGGGAGGACTGACAGTGCTGGCTGTGTGGTGGGAGCACTGACAGTGCTGGCTGTG
The DNA here is from genome assembly GCF_047496885.1 of Scyliorhinus torazame. NCBI lineage: Eukaryota > Metazoa > Chordata > Chondrichthyes > Carcharhiniformes > Scyliorhinidae > Scyliorhinus > Scyliorhinus torazame. The sequence goes on along the minus strand of NC_092729.1, from coordinate 56,199,396 downwards.
TGGAGAGCACTGACAGTGCTGGCTGTATGGGGGGGAGCACCGACAGTGCTGGCTTTGTGGGGGAGCACTGACAGTGCTGGCTGTGTGGGGGGAGCACAGACAGTGCTGGCTGTGTGGTGGGAGCACTGACAGTGCTGGCCGTGTGGTGGGAGCACTGACAGTGCTGGTTGTGTGGTGGGAGCACTGACAGTGCTGGATCTGTGGGGGAGCACTGACAGTGCTAGCTCTGAGGGAGAGCACTGGCAGTGCTGGCTGTGTGGGGCGCACTCTCAGAGCTGGCTGTGGGTGGAGAACTGGCAGTGCTGGCTGTGTGGTGGGAGCACTGACAATGCTGGCTGTGGGGGAGCACTGACAGTTCTGGCTGTGTGGGGTGGGGGCACTGACAGTGCTGGCTGTGTGGGGGAGCACTGACAGTGCTGGCTGTGTTGTGGGAGCACTGACAGTGCTGGCTCTGTGAGGGGGGGGCACTGAGAGTGCTGGCTGTGTGTTGGGAGCACTGACAGTGCTGGCTGTGTGGTGGGAGCACTGGCAATGCTGGCTGTGTGGGGGAGCACTGACAGTGCTGGCTGTGGGGGGAGCACTGACAGGGCTGGCTGTGTGGGGGGATCACGGACAGTGCAGGCTGTGTGGGGAGCACTGACAGTGCTTGCTGTGTGGGGGAGCACTGACAGTTCTGGCTGTGTGGGGGGAGCACTGACAGTGCTGGCTGTGTGGGGGAGCACTGACAGTGCTGGCTGTGTGGTGGGAGCACTGACAGTGCTGGCTGTGTGGTGGGAGCACTGACAGTGCTGTCTGTGTGGTGGGAGCACTGACAGTGCTGGCTGTGGGGGAGCACTGACAGTGCTGGCTGTGTGGGGTGGGAGCACTGACAGTGCTGGCTGTGTGAGGAGCATTTACAGTGCTGGCTGTGTGGTGGGAGCACTGACCGTGTTGGCTGTGTTGGGGGAGAACTGAGAGTGCTGGCTGTGTGGGGGAGCACTGACAGTGCTGGCTGTGTGGTGGGAGCACTGACAGTGCTGGCTGTGTGGGGGGAGCACTGACAGTGCTGGCTGTGTGTTGGTAGCATTGACAGTGCTGGCTGTGTGGGGGAGGGCTGACAGTGCTGGCTGTGTGGTGGGAGCACTGACAGTGCTGGCTGTGTGGGGGAGCACTGACAGTGCTGGCTGAATGGGGGGAGCACTGACAGTGCTGGCTGTGTGCGGGGAGCACTGACAGTGCTGGCTGTGTGGTGGGAGCACTGACAGTGCTGGTTGTGTGGTGGGAGCACTGACACTGCTAGCTCTGTGGGAGGGCACTGCCAGTGGTGGCTGTGCGGTGGGAGCACTGACAGTGCTGGCTGTGTGGGAGGAGCACAGACAGTGCTGGCTCTGTGTGGGAGAGCTGACAGTGCTGGCTGTGTGTGGGGGAGAGCTGACAGTGCTGGCTGTGTGGGGGAGCACCTACAGTGCTGTCTGTGTGGGGGGAGCACTGACAGTGCTGGCTGTGCGGTGGGAGCACTGACAGTGCTGGCTGTGTGTGGGAGCACTGGCAGTGCTGGCTGTGTGGGGGAAGCACTGACACTGCTGGCTGTGTGGGGGAGCACTGTGCTGGCTGTGTGGGGGAAGCACTGACACTGCTGGCTGAGTGGGGGGAGCACTGACAGTGCTGGCTGTGTGGGGAGCACTGACAGTGCTGGCTGTGGGGTGGGAGCACTGACAGTGCCGTCTGTATGGTGGGAGCACTGACAGTGCTGGCTGTGTGGGGGGAGCACTGACAGTGCTGGCTGTGTGGGGGGAGCACTGACAGTGCTGGCTGTGTGGGGGAGCACTGACAGTGCTGGCTGTGTGGTGGGAGCACTGACAGTGCCGTCTGTATGGTGGGAGCACTGACAGTGCTGGCTGTGTGGGGGGGAGCACTGACAGTGCTGGCTGTGTGGTGGGAGCACTGGCAGTGCTGGCTGTGTGGTGGGAGCTCTGACAGTGCTGCCTGTGTGGGGGAGCACTGATAGTGCTGGCTGTGTGGTGGGAGCACTGACAGTGCTGGCTGTGTGGGGGGAGCACTGACAGTGCTGGCTGTGTGTGGGAGCACTGACAGTGCTGGCTGTGTGGGTGAAGCACTGACACTGCTGCCTGTGTGGGGGGAGCACTGACTGTGCTGTCTGTGTGGGTGGAACACTGACAGTAATGGCTGTGTGGGGGAGCACTGACAGTGCTGTCTGTGTGTGGGGAGCACTGACAGTGCTGGCTGTGTGGGGGAGCACTGACAGTGCTGGCTGTGTGGGGGAGCACTGACAGTGCTGGCTGTGTGGTGGGAGCACTGACAGTGCTGGCTGTGTGGAGGAGCATTGACAGTGCTGACTGTGTGGGGGGAGCACTGACAGTGCTGGCTGTGTGGGGGAACACTGACAGTGCTGGCTGTGTGTTGGGAGCACTGACAGTGCTGGCTGTGTGGGGGGAGCACTGACAGTGCTGGCTGTGTGGGGGAGCACTGACAGTGCTGGCTGTTTGGGGGGAGCACTGACAGTGCTGGCTGTGTGGGGGAGCACTGACAGTGCTGGCTGCGTGGGGGAGCACTGACAGTGCTGGCTGTGTGGGGGGAGCACTGACACTGCTGGCTGTGTGGTGGGAGCACTGACGGTGCTGGCTGTGTGGGGAGCACTGACAGTGCTGGCTGTGTGGTGGGAGCACAGACAGTGCTGGCTGTGTGGTGGGAGCACTGACAGTGCTGGCTGTGTGGTGGGAGCACTGACGGTGCTGGCTGTGTGGGGAGCACTGACAGTGCTGGCTGTGTGGGGGGAGCACTGACAGTGTTGGCTGTGTAGGGGAGCACTGACAGAGCTGGCTGTGTGGGGAGCACTGACAGTGCTGGCTGTGTGGTGGGAGCACAGACAGTCCTGGCTGTGTGGTGGGAGCACTGACAGTGCTGGTTGTGTGGTGGGAGCACTGACAGTGCTGGGTGTGGGTGAGAGCACTGACAGTGCTGGCTGTGTGGGGGGAGCACAGACAGTGCTGGCTGTGTGGTGGGAGCACTGACAGTGCTGGCTGTGTGGTGGATGCACTGACAGTGCTGGCTGTGTGGTGGGAGCACTGATAGTGCTGGCTGTGTGGGCGGAGCACTGACAGTGCTGGCTGTGTGGTGGGAGCACTGACAGTGCTGATGTGTGGGGGAGCGCTGACAGTGCTGGCTGTGTGGGTGAGCATTGGCAGTGCTGGCTGTGGGATGGCTGAAAATTGCCAGAAATGGTTGCCGTGTTCTGACATAAAAAGTCTGCCGTGAACTGACATAAAATGGCCAACGTGAACTGGCATAAAATGGCCACCGTGAACTGACTTAAAATGGCCACAGTGAACTGACATAAAATGGCCACCGTGAACTGACATAAAATGGACCCTTTCAACCGACATTAAATGACCACCGTGAACTGACATAAAATGGCTGCCGTGAACTGACATAAAATGGCCACCGTAAATGAACATAAAATGGCTGCCGTGAGCTCACATAAAATAGCCACCCTGAACTGACATAAAATGGCCATTGCGAGCTGAAATAAAATGGTTATCTTCAAACGACATAAAATGACCACCGTGAACTGACATAAAATGGCAACCGTGTACTGACATTAAATGGCCCCTTCGACTGAATAAAATGCCCCCCGTGAACTGACATAAAATGGCCACTGTGAACTGTGATAAAATGGCCACCATGAACTGACATAAAATGGCCCCCGTGAACTGACATAAAATGGCCATTGTGAACCGACATACAATGGCCACCATGAACTGACATAAAATGGCCATTGTGAACTGATACACAATGGCTACCGTGAAGTGACATAAAATGGCCACTGTGAACTGACATAAAATGGCCATTGAGAACTGACATACAATGGCCATTGTGAACTGACATACAATGGCCCCCGTGAACTGACATAAACTGTCCATTGTGAACTGACATACAATGGCCACCGTGAACTGACATAAAATGGCCATTGCGAGCTGACATAAAATGGCCCCCGTCAACCGACATAAAATGACCACCGTGAACTGACATAAAATGGCCACCATGTACTGACATAAAATGGCCCCCATCGACTGAATAAAATGGCCCCCGTGAACTGCCATAAAATGGCCACTGTGAACTGAGATAAAATGGCCACCGTGAACTGACATAAAATGACAATTGTGTACTGACATACAATAGCCACCATGAACTGACATTAAATGGCCCCCGTGAACTGACATAAAATGGCCACTGTGAACTGACATAACATGGCCCTCGTGAACCAACATGAACTGGCCACCGCAACTGAGATATAATGGCCATTGCAAACTGACATAAAATGGCCATTGTGAACTCACATACAATGGCCACCGTGAACTGACACAAAATGGCCACCGTCAACTGAGAAAAAATGGCCATTGCAAACTGACATAAAATGGCCACCGTGAACTGACATACAATGGCCATTGTGAACTGACATAAAATGGCTCCGGTGAACTGACAGAAAATGGCCGACTGCTGATTGTGGATTTTGTTTTGGCAGAGTCCCAGAGAGAGACGGAGAGACGCAGAGACCGAGAGAGATGGAGAGGGGAGAACATACTCCCCCCGCCCCCCACCGAGAGAGATGGAGAAGGGGAACCCCCCCACCGAGAGAGATGGAGAGGGGGACCCCCCACCGAGAGAGATGGAGAGGGTGGAACCCCCCCCCCCCACCGGGAGAGATGGAGAGGGGGGAACTCCCCCTCCACCGAGAGAGATGGAGAGGGTGGACCCCGCCGCCCCCCTGCCGAGAGAGATGGAGAGGGGGTCCCCCCCCACCAAGAGAGATGGAGAGGGGGGAACCCTGCCCCCACCGAGAGAGATGGAGAGGGGAGAACTCCCCCTCCACCGAGAGAGATGGAGAGGGTGGACCCCCCCCCCCCCCCCCCGCCGCCGAGAGAGATGGAGACGGGGTCCCCCCACCGAGAGAGATGGAGAGAGGGGACCCGCCACCGAGTGAGGTGGAGAGGGGGGACTCCCCCAGCGAGAGAGATGGAGAGGGGGGACCCCCCCACCGAGAGAGATAGAGAGGCGGGAACCCCCCACCCACCGAGAGAGATGGAGAGGGGGGAACTCCCCCTCCACCGAGAGAGATGGAGGGGGGAACTCCCCCTCCACCGAGAGAGATGGAGAGGGTGGACCCCCCCCCCGCCGAGAGAGATGGAGGGGGGTCCCCCCTCCACCGAGAGATATGGAGAGGGGGGAACCCTGCCCCCACCGAGAGAGATGGAGAGGGTGGACCCACCCCAACGAGAGAGATGTAGAGGGGGGACCCCCCACTGAGAGAGATGGAGAAGGGGGACCCCCCCCCACAGAGAGAGATGGAGTGGGTGGAACCCCCCTCCCCCCACCGAGAGAGATGGAGAAGGAGATCCCCCAAAAAGCGTGATGGAGAGGGGGGAACCCCCCCCCCAACCGAGAGAGAGATGGAGAGGGTGGAATCACCACCCCCCCCCCCCCACCGGGAGAGATGGAGAGGGGGGATCCCCCCACCGAGGGAGATGGAGAGGCGGGAACCCCCCACCCACCGAGAGAGATGGAGAGGGGGACCCTTCCCCCCACCCCCACCAAGACGGAGGGGAAAACTTCAGGGGATGGGCACAATGGAAATGTGGAGCTTGTTCAAGGAACAGCTACTGCGTGTCCTTGATAAGTATGTACCTGTCAGGCAGGGAGGAAGTGGTCGAGCAAGGGAACCGTGGTTTACTCAGGCAGTTGAAACACTTGTCTAGAGGAAGAAGGAAGGAGGCTTATGTAAAGATGAGACATGAAGGTTCAGTAAGGGCGCTCGAGAGTTACAAGTTAGCTAGGAAGGACCTAAAGAGAGAGCTAAGAAGAGCCAGGAGGGGACATGAGAAGACTTTGGAAGGTAGGATCAAGGATAACCCTAAAGCTTTCTATAGATATGTCAGGAATAAAAGAATGACTAGGGTAAGAGTAGGGCCAGTCAAGGACAGTAGTGGGAAGTTGTGCTTGGAGTCCAAGGAGATAGGAGAGGTGCTATATGAATATTTTTCATCACTATTCACACAGCAAAAAGACAATGTTGACGAGGAGAATACTGAGATTCAGGCTACTATACTAGAAGGGCTTGAGGTTCATAAGGAGGAGGTGTTAGCAATTCTGGAAAGGGTGAAAATTGATAAGTCCCCTGGGCCGGATACGATTTATCCTAGGATTCTCTGGGAAGCTAGGGAGGAGATTTCAGAGCCTTTGGCTTTGATCTTTAAGTCATCTTTGTCAACAGGAATAGTGCCAGAAGACTGGAGGATAGCAAATGTTGTCTCCTTGTTCAAGAAGGAGAGTAGAGATAACCCCGGTAAATATAGACCAGTGAGCCTAACTTCTGTTGTGGGCAAAATCTTGGAAAGGTTTATAAGAGATAGGGTGTATAATCATCTGGAAAGGAATAATTTGATTAGACATAGCCAACACGGTTTTGTGAAGGGTCGGTTGTGCCTCACAAACCATATAGAGTTCTTTGAGAAGGTGACCAAACAGGTGGATGAGGGTAAAGCAGTTGATGTGGTGTATATGGATTTCAGTAAAGCATTTGACAAGGTTCCCCACGGTAGGCTACTGCAGAAAATACGGAAGCATGGGATTCAGGGAGATTTAGCAGTTTGGATCAGAAATTGGCTAGCTGGAAGAAGACAAAGGGTGGTGGTTGATGGGAAGTGTTCAGACTGGAGTCCAGTTACTAGTGGTGTACCACAAGGATCTGTTTTGGGTCCACTGCTGTTTGTCATTTTTATAAATGACCTGGAGGAGGGCGTAGAAGGATGGGTGAGTAAATTTGCAGATGACACTAAAGTCGGTGGAGTTGTGGACAGTGCGGAAGGATGTTACAAGTTACAGAGGGACATAGATAAGCTGCAGCGCTGGGCTGAGAGGTGGCAAATGGAGTTTAATGCAGAAAAGTGTGAGGTGATTGATTTTTTAAGGAAAAACAGGAAGACAGAGTACTGGGCTAATGGTAAGACGCTTGGCAGTGTGGATGAGCAGAGAGATCTCGGTGTCCATGTACATAGATCCCTGAAAGTTGCCACCCAGGTTGAGAGGGTTGTTAAGAAGGCGTACGGTGTGTTAGCTTCTAGTGGTAGAGGGATTGAGTTTCGGAGCCATGAGGTCATGTTGCAGCTGTACAATACTCTGGTGCGGCCGCATTTGGAGTATTACGTGCAATTCTGGTCGCCGCATTATAGGAAGGATGTGGAAGCATTGGAAAGGGTGCAGAGGAGATTTACCAGAATGTTGCCTGGTATGGAGGGAAGATCTTATGAGGAAAGGCTGAGGGACTTGAGGCTGTTTTCGTTAGAGAGAAGAAGGTTAAGAGGTGACTTAATTGAGGCATACAAGATGATCAGAGGATTGGATAGGGTGGACAGTGAGAGCCTTTTTCCTCGGATGGTGATGTCCAGCACGAGGGGACATAGCTTTAAATTGAGGGGAGATAGATATAGGACAGATGTCAGAGGTAGGTTCTTTACTCAGAGAGTAGTAAGGGCGTGGAAAGCCCTGCCTGCAACAGTAGTGGACTCTCCAACACTAAGGGCATTCAAATGGTCATTGGATAGACATATGGGCGATAAGGGAATAGTGTAGATGGGCTTTAGAGTGGTTTCACAGGTCGGCGTAACATCGAGGGCCGAAGGGCCTGTAATGCGCTGTAATGTTCTATGTTCTATGAGATAGATGGGGAGGGGGGAACCCCCCCCCCCCACCGAGAGAGATGGAGAGGGGGACCCCCCCCCACCGAGAGAGATGGAGAGGGGGGAACCCCCCCCCCCCACCGAGAGAGATGGGGAGGGGGGACCCCCCACCGAGAGAGATGGAGAGGAGGGACCCCCCCCACCCACCGAGAGAAATGGAGAGGGGAGGAACTACCCCCATCGAGAGAGATGGAGAGGAGGGAACCCCCCCCCCCACCGAGAGAGATGGAGAGGGGGGAACACCCCCCCCACCCACCGAGAGAGATGGTCAAGGGGACCCACCCCCACCGAGAGAGATGGAGAGGGGGGACCACCCCCCACCGAGAGAGATGGAGTGGGGGGACACCCGCCGAGAGAGATGGAGATGGGGGAACCGGCCCCCCCCCCCACCCACCGAGAGAGATGGGGAGGGGGAACCCCCCCCCCCCCCAAACCACTGAAAGAACACTGCTGAAACCGATGGAGGGAGAAAAGAAAGGGGGGGTAAGGGGGTAAACAAGGAGCAGGGGGGGTCACACACCAGGTCGGCCAGGAAGGGCATCGCGGAGGGTCTGCGGGGGAGAGAGGGGAAGGGTTAGGGAAAGGGGAGTTGGGGGGTGGGGGGGGGGGGGGGGCAGACACGCCGAACTGAACGGCAACAGTTTGTAACGATAGAAACGTAAGAGAAAGCCTTTTCACTCTCTGAGAAATGTAAACAAGCCGCAATGCACAGAATTGTGGAAACGGCAATAAAACGATTCTTACAATAAATTCAGAGCCCAGTTCAATTTTTCCAATTCAGGGGCAACTTAGTGTGGCCAATCCACCTGCCCTGCACATCTTTGGGTTGTGGGGGTGAAACCCAGGCTAACACGGGGAGAATGTGCAGACTCCGCACAGGCTGCGACCCAAGCCGGGATTCAAACCTGGGACCCTGGAGCTGTGAGACCGCAGTGCTAACCACTGTGCTACCGTGTAACTTCCAGTGCCGCGTAAAGAATGCCACACATAACCCCCCCCCCCCCAAACACACACACACGTGTACAGAAACACAGATACTCAAACTCAGACAGACTGGGTCAATTCATCTTTCAAATGGAGCGAGATCCATTCTCCACCTTTAACTTGGAGAGGTGTATCTGGCCTGTGTGTGACCCAAGTCACACACTGACTCTGAACATCCTCACAGCAGCTTGGGGACAGACTTTTCGAAAGCACTTTTCATAACCTTTGGGTATCACAGACTGCTTCACAGGCAATGGAGCCCTTTTGAAATCTAGTCAGGAGTAATTTAGGAAATGGACCAGCTAATTTCAGAGAGAGAGAGACACAGAAACAGGATGAGATTGTGCTGTACGTGTTTCAGAGCTGACACTGAGACACACACGAGATGTACAATATCAATTATTATTCTGAAGCATGTGATTAAATCAGCCCTGAGACTGAATTCCAGTGTTTCAGAGTAAAGCTCCATCTACACTGCCCATCAAACACTCACAACCCAAATACTGTCTGGGGTTAAATACAGAGTCAAAATCCCTCTGTCCTGTCCAAGAAATTTTTCATTGCAGATAGTTATATTTATTTTTTGAAAAAGCAGAACTTAAATTGAACCGAATCCCAGGGTGGACTCTTGTTTATTTCAGCCCTTCACATTCAAACGTGAAGTTTAAGCTCCGATTATAGGTGTCTGCTTGTCTCTGTCTGTATATTCAATGTTCCTGTAGCTTATTCACTTGTCTGAAGTATTTGAATAATAGGCCTTGGTTAATCAATCCTTTCTCACAGCACATGGAAGTTGTGAATCTTCAAGGCTCTCAGTCTAATGTAGTTAAAAAACAACTGCTTCCTTTGATCCTCAATCCATTTCCAAACCCTAAATAGATCTCACACATTTCCATAATGCAGGAATATCTCCATCAAAACTTCTAATCAGTTCCCCATACACTTGTTAAACTTGCCTGTGTGAAGTAAATTTCACTGACAGATTCCGAAAGCTGCACAGAGCAATGACTGCTTATTTAAAACTTTGAAACGGAACTATTTTAACTTGCGCATCAGTCCCATTAAACAGAAATGTTGTCCCTGTGGGCTGACAGTCTCTCAGCAAGATTGAAACATTGAGGGACCCCGCGTCCTGCATTTGACAACATTTGTGGCACTTCCACAATCTACGACACATTGCTGTCTGTATTGTCTGAATCCAGCTGTGAAATATCTGTCCAGTTTAAACTTCCACTGTTTCTGTATTCTCATCATTGATAAAGATCACGGTTTGATCACCCCTCTGCCTGAGGTGGGAGTGGGACCATCGAGGCTGCAGGCCCGGCCTCCTGTCCTCCCACCCCTCTGTCTGAGGTGGGAGTGGGACCATCCAGGGCTGCAGGCCCAGCCTCCTGTCCCCCCACCCCTCTGCCTGAGGTGGGAGTGGGACCATCCAGGGCTGCAGGCCCAGCCTCCTGTCCTCCCACCCCTCTGCCTGAGGTGGGAGTGGGACCATCCAGGCTGCAGGCCCAGCCTCCTGTCCTCCCACCCCTCTGCCTGAGGTGGGAGTGGGACCATCCAGGGCTGCAGGCCCGGCCTCCTGTGCTCCCACCCCTCTGCCTGAGGTGGGAGTGGGACCATCCAGGGCTGCAGGCCGAGCCTCCTGTCCTCCAAGCCCTCTGCCTGAGTTGGGACTGGGACCATCCAGGGCTGCAGGCCCAGCCTCCTGTCCTCCCACCCCTCTGCCTGAGGTGGGACTGGGACCATCCAGGGCTGCAGGCCCAGCCTCCTGTCCTCCCACCCCTCTGCCTGAGGTGGGAGTGGGACCATCCAGAGCTGCAGGCCCGGCCTCCTGTCCTCCCACCCCTCTGCCTGAGGTGGGTGGAACCGTCCAGGGCTGCAGGCCGAGCCTCCTGTCCTCCCAGCCCTCTGCCTGAGTTGGGACTGGGACCATCCAGGGCTGCAGGCCCAGCCTCCTGTCCTCCCACCCCTCTGCCTGAGGTGGGACTGGGACCATCCAGGGCTGCAGGCCCAGCCTCCTGTCCTCCCACCCCTCTGCCTGAGGTGGGAGCGGGACCATCCAGGGCTGCAGGCCCGGCCTCCTGTCCTCCCACCCCTCTGCCTGAGGTGGGACCATCCAGGGCTGCAGGCCGAGCCTCCTGTCCTCCCAGCCCTCTGCCTGAGTTGGGACTGGGACCATCCAGGGCTGCAGGCCCAGCCTCCTGTCCTCCCACCCCTCTGCCTGAGGTGGGAGCGGGACCATCCAGGGCTGCAGGCCCGGCCTCCTGTCCTCCCACCCCTCTGCCTGAGGTGGGACCATCCAGCGCTGCAGGCCCGGCCTCCTGTCCTCCCACCCCTCTGCCAGAGGTGGGAGTGGGACCATCCAGGGCTGCAGGCCCAGCCTCCTGTCCTCCTCCCCCCTCTGCCTGAGGTGGGACTGGGACCATCCAGGGCTGCAGGCCCGGCCTCCTGTCCTCCCACCCCTCTGCCTGAGTTGGGACTGGGACCATCCAGGGCTGCAGGCCCAGCCTCCTGTCCTCCCACCCCTCTGCCTGAGGTGGGAGTGGGACCATCCAGGGCTGCAGGCCCGGCCTCCTGTCCTCCCACCCCTCTGCCTGAGTTGGGACTGGGACCATCGAGGGTTGCAGGCCCGGCCTCCTGTCCTCCCACTCCTCTGCCTGAGGTGGGACAGGGACCATCCAGGGCTGCAGGCCCGGCCTCCTGTCCCCCACCCCTCTGCCTGAGGTGGGACAGGGACCATCCAGGGCTGCAGGCCCAGCCTCCTGCCCTCCCACCCTCTGGCCAGCACCTCAGGGGCATCCTCCACTGCCGGGGGCAGGGCGGACAAGACATTATGTGGGGGCGGCAGCCTCCCGTCGCTCCGCTGCCCCCGCGGTGCCCTCGCCCTCCCGCCTGCTCACGCGGCAGCTGGGGGGGAAGTGCTATGCCCACCCTACCATGACCATTGAGGCGGGCACCCGTGCGATGGGCGGGGCTGTCGGCCCCTCGGCCATCGTAGCCGCCTCGCGGATGTACGGCAAGGCCGGGTTCTTCCTGCGGGCCGAGCAGGCGGCCCACCGGGCCCTGGAAAGGGGGCTCACGGTGGGCGGGACACACGTGGCGGTGGAGACGCTGGAGGCCACCGCAGAACGTGTTGTTCTATCAAACGTCCCGCCCTCCCTCCCCACCGAGCTCCTCCTGCCCCATCTCTCCCGTGTTGGTGCCCATCCCCTGACGCCTGGCCCGGGGCACACAATGAAGAGAAGCAAGGCCGGGGGGGGCCTCCGAGGCCCCCGAGCCACTCGAGCTGCTGTCGCCCCCCGAGCAGGAGGACCCGGGGTCGAGCGGAGACGAAGCCCCTGGGGGCCCGTCCCGCCCGGTGCAAGTTTCCTCCCCGGACGCCTCCTCTTCACCATCGCCGGGGGCCGGCAGCAGCAGCGACCGCTCATCGTGCCGCTGTGGGCCGTGGACGGGGGAGGCTCCCCGCCCTCTACACCCGGGCGGGCGACGCCGGAGAGCCCTGTTTTCAACCCGGACATGTTTCCGGGGGGCCTCTCCGAGGTCCCGGAGTCGCCGGCGCGGTTGGGGGCGCCGTCCACGGGCCCTGAGCCGCGGGAGGAGCCTGCGGGGGACCTGCCTGAGGACGACCCTGGGGGTGGGGTCGAATCGGGCCAAGGGTTAGCCGGTGGGTCCGTGCCGCCCGCCATACTCCATGTGGCGGGGGACTCGAGCTCGGGAGGTGACCGTTCGGAGGAGGAAGGCTGCTCGGTGGCGGGAGAGGAGGAGGATTTAGACTCTCTCTGCAGCGAGGCAGAGGGCACCCTCACACCCGGCACCGATTCTCCCCTCGTCCCCCCTGAGGAACTCCGGACATTTCTGGGAACGCCTCATGGTCACCCGGACTGTGCGCGGCTGGCCCTGGGCAGCTGGGGAAATCTGGGGCTGCTCCTTGGCTCCGCCCGGGCCTATGTCAGGGACGCCCGGGAGTTCGATCAAGACCAGGAGGAGCAGCGCCAAGCTGTTCCGTTCCTTGTGGGACTCCTGAGGGAGTGGAGGGCGCGGTGCCCCCACTCTGAGCACTGAAGGTGATGGATAACTATTGCTGCTGACATGGAGGTAACCATGGCCAGCCTCAACATCAACGGCAGCAGCCACGCGCACCACCGGTTCCAGTTCTTGTCTATCCTCCGGGACGGAAAGTACGGGGTGTGCTTCCTGCAGGAAACCCAGGCCATCCAGGTGACGAAGCTCAGTGGACCCTGGAGGGGCAAGGAGGAGTCTTCATGAGTCACCTGGCCCCACGTTCGGGCGGGGTGGCTATCTTGTTGGCTCCACATTTTCAGCCGGAGATCTTGGGGGGGGTCAAGGAGCCGGTGCCAGGCCGTCTGCTGCACCTAAAGGTCCGGGACGGGGCAGCGGTCGTTAACTTTGTCAATGTATCCGCTCCCTTGGCCGGACCGCAGCAGGCGACTTTCTTCACAAAAGTGTCCATTCTTCTTAGCACTATCCCGGTGGGCGAGTGCATCGTCCTCGGAGGGGATTTCAATTGCACCCTCCAGGACAAGGACCGCATCGGAGTCCAGCGCGGCCTGGCTGCGGTGGTGAAGTTGAGGGACCTGGTTAGGTCCTTTGACTTGGTGGATGTCTGGTGGACTCTCCATCCTGAATTGCGGGTGCGCACCTCTGTGCGGCCCCAGTTCAGAGCGTCCATCATCGACCGTCTTTACATTTCCAAGACGTACTTGCCCAGCGTTCCGACGGCCTCCATGGAGCAGGTGCCGAGCTCGGATCACCACCTGGTGTGGGCGGGTCTCGCCCCGTCCCGCGCTCAGACACGGTCCGCGTACTGGCACTTTAACAACCTGCTGCTGGAGGACGAGCGGTTCCTGGACTCGTTCCGCCGGTTCTGGGCCGGCTGGAGAAGGAAGCGGGGTGGTTTCCCCTCCTTGAGGCTACGGTGGGATGTGGGCAAGGCCCAGAACCGTGCCTTCTGTCAGGGGTACACGAAGGGCTCTTCGGCGGGGTGGAACTCCACGATTGCCAACCTGGCTGAGGAACTCCTCGATCTGGAGTCACGTCTCGCTCAGCCCGATGAGGCCCGGCCCTGGGGCTGCTGTACAGGGAGAAGAGGGGCGCACTGCGGGACCTGTAACTGGCCGGGTGCCGCGGCGCGTACGTGAGGTCGCGGATCCGTCGCCTAACGGACATGGACCGCGGCTCCCGCTTCTTCTACTCGCTGGAAAGAGGACGCGGGGCCCGCAGGCAGGTTTCTACGCTGTTGGCCAACGACCGGCCCCTCGTCTCGGATCCGGAGGGGGTCAGGACCCTGATCAGGGATTTTTACTCAGACCTCTTCTCTCCGGGTCCGTCCAGCGAGGACGCTTGCAGAGTTCTGTGGGAGGACCTGCCGCAGGTGGGCCCGGAGGGCGCCGGGAAACTCGATAATGCCATCAACCTCTAAGAGCTGACCGGCGCCCTGGACAGCCTCCCACGGGGCAAATCCCCAGGGCTGGACGGGCTGACCGTGTAGTTCCTCAGGGCGTTCTGGGACGTCCTGGGGAATGACTACGCGGGGGTCCTGGGGGAATTTTCCGCGACCGGGGAGATGCCCCTTTCGTGGTGCAGGGCCGTCATTGCCCTGCTGCCCAAGAAGGGGGATCTCCACCGACTTAAGACCTGGCGACCGGTCTCCCTCCTCAGCACGGACTATAAAATCTTTTCCAAGGTGCTGTGTTTACGCCTTGGCCCCGAGCTGGACCACATGATCCACCCTGACCAGTCCTACACAGTCCCGGACCGCACAATCTATGACAATATCCACCTGGCCCGGGACATTATCCATTTTACCCAGAGGACTGGTATGTCGAGCGCCTCCCTATCTCTTGACCAGGAGAAGGCGTTCGGCAGGGTGGGGCCCGGGAATTTGCTCGGGACTCTGCGAGCTGTCGGGTTCGGGTGGTATTTTGCCGCCCGGTCCGGTTACTGTCCGCCGCCTCGGAGAGTCTGATTAAGGTTAACGGGTCCCTGACGGCGCCCCTTCGCTTTGGGAGAGGAGTGCGTCAGGGCTGCCCCCTGTCCGGCCAACATTATTCCCTCTGCGTGGAGCCTTTCCTGTGCCTCCTGCGGAGGAGGTTCACGGGGCTGGTTCTGCGCGAACCGGACGGGGGGGTGGTCCTCTCGGTGGACGCTGATGCCGTGTTCCTCATGGTCACTGACCCCGGTGACCTGCGGAGGATGCGAGAGAGCCAAGCTGTCTACTCCGCCGCGTCCTCCTCACGGATCGACTGGGCTCAATGTTCCGGAATCCTGGTCGGTCCGTGGCAGGTGGACCCCCTCCCGGAGGAGCTCGGGCCCTTCAGCTGGAGTCGGACCAACAGCCTGTACCTGGGAGTCCATCTTTGCCCGGCAGAGGGAGCCTGGACGGCGAACGGGCAGGAGCTGGAGACCAAGGTCACCGCTGGCCTGGGACGCTGGACAGGACGGCTCCGAGTGCTGTCCCACAGGGGCCGAGTTCTCGTCATAAACCAGCTGATCGCCTCCATGCTGTGGTCCCGGCTGGTCACTGACTCCTCCCCCTGGCTTTGTCCCACCATCCAGAGAGCCCAGCTTCGGTTCCTCTGGGACAACCGACTGCACGGGGTCGCTGCGGAGGTCTGGAGTCTCCCGATTGCGGAGGGCGGTCAGGCGCTGGTGTGCCTCCGCATCCAGACTGCCACTTTCCACCCTCAGACTCTGCAGCGTTACCTGTACGCTGAGCCTCCTCCACGGTGGGGCCCTGGCGACGGATTTCTCCCCCCAGGGGCTCGGCCTGAACTACGACGTGCAGCTCCTGTCTGTGGACCAGCAGGGTCTTCGGAACTCTCTGTTGGCGCTGCCCGTCTTGTACCAGGACCTCCTCAAAGTCTGGAACACGGTCTCCAGGCGCCGCAGCTCTCCCCCGTCAGGATTGGCGGCTGTCGTAAGGGAGCCGCTGCTCAGGAATCCGCACCTCCGCCAATCTACATTCGGGTGGCTGGCGGAGCGGAGGGCTGTGGGTGCCGTGGGAAGGCTGGGTGGCGGAGGGCTGTGGGTGCCGTGGGCAGGGCTGGGTGGCGGAGGGCTGTGGGTGCCGTGGGAAGGGCTGGGTGGCGGAGGGCTGTGGGTGCCGTGGGAAGGGCTGGGTGGCGGAGGGCCGGGCTGTGGGTGCCGTGGGAAGGGCTGGGTGGCGGAGGGCTGTGGGTGCCGTGGGAAGGGCTGGGTGGCGGAGGGCTGTGGGTGCCGTGGGAAGGGCTGGGTGGGGGAGGGCTGTGGGTGCCGTGGGCAGGGCTGGGTGGGGGAGGGCCGGGCTGTGGGTGCCGTGGGAAGGGCTGGGTGGGGGAGGGCGGTTGGTGTCGTGGGCAGGGCTGGGTGGCGGAGGGCCGGGCTGTGGGTGCCGTGGGAAGGGCTGGGTGGCGGAGGGCTGTGGGCGCCGTGGGAAGGGCTGGGTGGCGGAGGGCCGGGCTGTGGGTGCCGTGGGCAGGGCTGGGTGGCGGAGGGCCGGGCTTTGGGTGCCGTGGGAAGGGCTGGGTGGCGGAGGGCTGTGGGTGCCGTGGGAAGGGCTGGGTGGCGGAGGGCCGGGCTGTGGGTGCCGTGGGAAGGGCTGGGTGGCGGAGGGCTGTGGGTGCCGTGGGAAGGGCTGGGTGGCGGAGGGCCGGGCTGTGGGTGCCGTGGGCAGGGCTGGGTGGCGGAGGGCCGGGCTGTGGGTGCCGTGGGAAGGGCTGGGTGGCGGAGGGCCGGGCTGTGGGTGCCGTGGGAAGGGCTGAGTGGCGGAGGGCTGTGGGTGCCGTGGGCAGGGCTGGGTGGCGGAGGGCCGGGCTGTGGGTGCCGTGGGAAGGGCTGGGTGGCGGAGGGCCGGGCTGTGGACACAGTGGGAAGGGCTGGGTGGCGGAGGGCCGGGCTGTGGGTGCCGTGGGCAGGGCTGGGTGGCGGAGGGCCGGGCTGTGGGTGCCGTGGGAAGGGTTGGGTGGCGGAGGGCCGGGCTGTGGGTGCCGTGGGAAGGGCTGGGTGGCGGAGGGCTGTGGGTGCCGTGGGAAGGGCTGGGTGGCGGAGGGCTATGGGTGCCGTGGGAAGGGCTGGGTGGCGGAGGGCTGTGGGTGCCGTGGGAAGGGCTGGGTGGCGGAGGGCTGTGGGTGCCGTGGGAAGGGCTGGGTGGCGGAGGGCTGTGGGTGCCGTGGGAAAGGCTGGGTGGCGGAGGGCTATGGGTGCCGTGGGCAGGGCTGGGTGGCGGAGGGCTGTGGGTGCCGTGGGCAGGGCTGGGTGGCGGAGGGCCGGGCTGTGGGTGTCTGTCCGGCGCCCGGCCAGTGCCATCCAAGGCCTCAAGGCGGCCGTACCCGGCCCCGCGGGCACACTGGAGCTGGAGGCGGCCTGGTTGCGAGTTTGGCATCCCGGCTGAGCGGACCCCTGCTCGGACGGAGTTCCACATTGGTCCCAGGCCCCGGTGCACCCGCCGGGCGCCGGCGCCCCACAGCCGCCTGGTGGAAATCCCCTCCGGGCCTCTCGGCACCGCGCGGAGGGGTTTCCTGTCCGGCCTGCTGCTGCACACCTTCCACCTCCTTTACCTCGCCCGCCCTCCCCACACGCGTCCGGCAGCGGAGCTCCCTGCTGGGGGGCCCTCTACCGAGGTGTCCTCCCCATAGAACTGGGGGAGCTGGGGGGGGAGGGTGCTGCCCGCGGCAGTGCCGCCCGATCACAGAGTCTATCAATTCTCGGCCTCCCCACAGACCTGCCTCTCCCGCGGCCTGGGGGACACCGTGGAGCTTGTCCATGTTGTCTGTCCTCGGCTGCTCTCCCGCTTTGATTTCTCGACCACGTTGTTGTTGAGGTTTTCTTTGCACTTCAGCCCCGCGCTCCTGATCTACGGGCACCCGGTGCGGCGGGGGGCGGGGAAGGCGGAGGGTCTCCCCGTGAACCTGCTCCTGGGCCGGGCCGAACTTCCCATTTCTAGGTCCAGGCAGCGGGTGACTGAGGGGACCGTCCGGCCCGGCTGTCTGCCCCTCTTCCGCGGCCTGAGTGGCGGCCGGGGGTCCCTGGAATGTGGGCAGGCGCTGCCCACGGGAACACTCGAAGCTTTCCGGGCTCGCTGGGCCCCGCAGGGGGTGGGCTGCCGGACTGACCCCGATGTGGTAGTATGCATTAAGGTTCATGTGGGACTGTGAAGCCGTGATGCCATTGGCTGACAGATCCCGGGTCCTGGTTGGCTGTTGATCTCTAGCTCCGCCCTGAAGCCGGAGTATAAGAACCACGAGTTCTCCCCGCAGCTCCAGTCTGTTGCTGAACTGCGGGGGAACAGTCACGCTTAATAAAGCCTCATCGACTTCATCTCTATTCGTCTCTCGTGAGTCTTTGTGCGCTACAATTTATTAAGCGAGCTTAAAGGACTATGGAGCTCAGGATCGTCCCGGAATGCCTGAGGATCAGCCCCCACGCAGTGAACTCAGCAGCAATTTTTAAACACTGGCAGACTTGTTTCGAGGCCTACCTCCGAACGGCCCCCGGCCGGATCAAGAAGACCAGAAACTGCAGGTCCTGCACTCGAGGGTAAGCACGGAGATTTTCCCTCTGATCGAAGACGCAGAGGATTTCCAGACGGCGTTCGCAGCACTAAAGAGCATCTACGTTCGCCCAGTGAACCAGGGCTACGCACGCTACCAACTCGCAACGAGACGGCAAAGTCCAGGAGAATCGCTCGACGAATTCTACGCCGCGCTGCTAATTTTGGGACGGGGCTGCAGCTGCCCGCCGGTGAACGCGATCGAACACACGGACATGTTAATTCGCGATGCGTTTGTGGCAGGTATGAACTCTCCCCAAATCCGCCAAAGACTTTTAGAAAAAGAGTCGCTAGGACTCTCAGAGGCACGGGCCATTGCAGCTTCCCTAGATGTGGCCTTGCAAAACGCCCGCGCCTACGGCCCCGACCGTGCGGCAACCGCTTGGGCTCCGTGGACCCCCGTCACGACAAACCCCCCCCTCACAGGTTTGCGCGGTTAAAGCGGCAGATCATCCTGGGGGGGGCCCGCTGCTATTTCTGCGGGCCAGCGAAACACCCCCGGCAGCGCTGCCCGGCCCGCGCAGCGATTTGCAAGAGCTGCGGCAAAAAGGGCCATTTCGCGGCTGTGTGCCAGTCCCGGGGGTTCACCGCTGTCCCCGGAGAAGAAAGAGTCCAGCGCATCCAAAACGCTCCCCAAACCCCCTCCCCCCCGCCCCCCCAGCGCCCCATGTGCGACACGCAGGCGCCGCCATTTTGGGTCCCGGCCACCACGAGGGGAGGATTGGCGCCGCCATCTTGTGACCCCCCAGCCATGTGCGATGCATGGGGGCGGCCATTATGTCCACCACCGCTGCCATCTTGGGACCCCCCCAGCCATGTGCGATGCATGGGGGCGGCCATTTTGTTCACCCCCGCCGCCATCTTGGACGACAACAATGGACCCCAGCATCGTCGGCTCCACGGGGTTTGAAGAAGACGCTGAGACACTGCGACCACGTCTGGCCTCGGTGACGCTGGACCAAGCACGGCCCCGGACGCTCCAGACGACGACAACAACGGTGCTGATCAACGGACACGAGACACCATGCCTGATCGCGTCCGGGAGCACAGAAAGCTTCATCCACCCCGACATGGTAAGACGCTGTTTTTTGACCATCCGTCCCAGTACGCAAAAGGTTTCCCTAGCTGCAGGATCCCACTCCGTACAGATCAAAGGGTTCTGCATAGTGACCCTAACGGTGCAAGGGAGGGAGTTTAAAAACTACAGGCTCTACGTCCTTCCCCAACTCTGTGCGCCCACATTACTGGGATTAGATTTCCAGTGCAACCTGCAGAGCCTAACTTTCCAATTCGGCGGCCCAATACCCCCACTCACTATCTGCGGCCTCGCAACCCTCAAAGTTGAACCCCCATCCTTGTTTGCAAACCTCACCCCGGATTGCAAACCCGTCGCCACTAGGAGCAGACGGTACAGCGCCCAGGACCGGACATTTATTCGGTCCGAAGTCCAGCGGTTGCTGAAGGAAGGCATAATCCAGGCCAGCAATAGTCGCTGGAGAGCCCAGGTGGTAGTAGTAAAGACAGGGGAGAAGCAAAGGATGGTCATAGACTATAGCCAGACCATCAACAGGTACACACAACTAGACGCGTACCCTCTCCCCCGCATATCTGACATGGTCAATCGGATTGCCCAATACAAGGTCTTCTCCACCGTGGACCTCAAGTCCGCCTACCACCAGCTCCCCATCCGCCCAAGTGACCGAAAGTACACAGCCTTCGAGGCAGACGGGCGACTATACCACTTCCTAAGGGTCCCATTTGGAGTCACAAACGGGGTCTCGGTCTTTCAACGGGAGATGGACCGAATGGTTGATCAACACGGGTTGCAGGCCACGTTCCCGTACCTCGACAACGTAACCATCTGCGGCCACGATCAGCAGGACCACGACGCCAACCTCCAAAAAGTCCTCCAGACCGCTAAAGCCTTGAACCTCACATACAATGAGGACAAGTGTGTGTTTAGCACTAATCGGCTAGCCATCTTGGGATATGTAGTGCGCAATGGGATAATAGGCCCCGACCCCGAACGCATGCGCCCCCTCATGGAATTTCCCCTCTCCCACTGCTCCAAAGCCCTGAAACGCTGCCTGGGGTTCTTTTCATATTACGCCCAGTGGGTCCCCCAGTACGCAGACAAGACCCGCCCCCTAATACAGACCACTACCTTCCCCCTGTCGACAGAGGCTCGCCAGGCCTTCAGCCGCGTCAAAGCGGATATCGCAAAGGCCACGATGCGCGCCATCGACGAGTCCCTCCCCTTCCAGGTCGAGAGCGACGCCTCCGATGTAGCTCTAGCGGCCACCCTTAACCAAGCGGGCAGACCCGTGGCCTTTTTCTCCCGAACCCTCCACGCCTCAGAAATCCACCACTCCTCAGTGGAAAAGGAGGCCCAAGCCATGGTGGAAGCTGTGCGACATTGGAGGCATTACCTGGCCGGCAGGAGATTCACTCTCCTCACTGACCAACGGTCGGTAGCTTTCATGTTCGATAATGCACAGCGGGGCAAAATTAAAAATGACAAGATCTTAAGGTGGAGGATCGAACTCTCCACCTTCAACTACGAGATCTTGTACCGTCCCGGAAAGCTGAACGAGCCGTCCGATGCCCTATCCCGCGGCACATGTGCCAACGCACAAATAGACCGTCTCCAAGCCCTCCACGAGGACCTCTGCCACCCGGGGGTCACTCGGTTCTACCATTTTATAAAGTCCCGCAACCTCCCCTACTCTGTGGAGGAGGCCCGTACAGTCACCAGGAACTGCCACATCTGCGCAGAGTGCAAACCGCACTTTTTCAGGCCGGATAGAGCGCACCTGATCAAGGCTTCCCGTCCCTTTGAACGCCTCAGTCTGGATTTCAAAGGGACCCTCCCCTCCACCGACCGCAACTCATACTTCCTGAACGTGGTGGACGAGTACTCTCGTTTCCCTTTTGCCATCCCCTGCCCCGACATGACAGCGGCCACAGTTATTAAAGCCCTTAGCACCATATTCACACTGTTCGGTTGCCCCGCATATATCCATAGCAACAGGGTGTCCTCCTTCATGAGTGACGAGCTGCGCCAGTTCCTGCTCAGCAAGGGTATAGCCTCGAGCAGGATGACCAGCTACGACCCCCAGGGGAACGGGCAAGTAGAGAGGGAGAACGGCACGGTATGGAAGACCGTCCTACTGGCCCTACGGTCCAGGGATCTCCCAGTTTCACGGTGGCAGGAGGTCCTCCCGGACGCTCTCCACTCCATCCGGTCGCTGCTGTGTACCACCACTAACCAAACGCCCCATGATCGCCTCCTTGTCTTCCCTAGGAGGTCCTCCTCTGGAACGTCGCTGCCGACCTGGCTGGCGGCCCCAGGACCCATCTTGCTCCGGAAACATGTGCGAGCGCACAAGTCAGACCCGTTGGTCGAGAGGGTTCACCTCCTCCACGCGAACCCGCAGTACGCCTACGTGGCGTACCCCGACGGCCGACAGGACACGGTCTCCCTGCGAGACCTGGCGCCCGCCGGCAACACGCACACCCCCCACGACACCGATCACCCCCTCCCTGCCACCGGCGCACGCCGCGACCGCCCCCTTCCCGGGAGGATCGGTCCTCCTCCCATGTCCGACCAGGAGTGAAGCAGAAACAGACACCGTAAAGCTCCCGGAGACGACAACGCTGGAACAAGCACCTGCACCACCACCGGGGCTGAGGCGATCGACAAGGAAGACCAGACCGCCCGCTCGACTCGTGGCATCGGTGTAACACAAGAATGTTGTGGACTTTAACGAGAATGGTCTTTTTCTTCTTACGAATATTGTAAATAGTTCACAAACCCTGTACATAGCCCAGTGTAGGGAAAAGTGTAGGGCACTGTAATGACATGGAAAAACATTTTTTTCCTCCCAGGACCAGCCTTGTAAACCCCTACCACCATGCGAAGCACCACCGCGCCGGGTTCATTTTTAACAAGGGGTGAATGTGGTAGTATGCATTAGGGGTCATGTGGGACTGTGAAGCCGTGATGCCATTGGCTGACAGATCCCGGGTCCTGGTTGGCTGTTGATCTCTAGCTCCGTCCTGAAGGCGGAGTATAAGAACCAGGAGTTCTCCCCGCTGCTCCAGTCTGTTGCTGAAATGCGGGGAACAAGTCACGCTTAATAAAGCCTCATCGACTTCATCTCTATTCGTCTCTCGTGAGTCATTGTGCGCTACACCCGATTCTCACACTTTCATTTGACGGCGTTTTGTTGAGTTTTTGTTTCTCCTTTTTGTTCTTTTTGGGTTGTGCTGCGCCCGTCGTTTCGGAGTCCACCCCCTTTTCTTTCTCCCTCAGTCACTTTGTGTTCCTTTACTCAGTCGCTCCAATAGGCATCATGCAGCACACTCGTCCCCTGCTGCATGGACAGAAATGTGGCCGGGCTTCACCAAAACAAAAACAAAATGATTTGTTTGCATTCTTTGGCCCTAATTTTATAATTTATAGCAGTAACACCTTATAAAAGGTGCTGCGAGTTTGTGTAACTGAGAGGGAGAATCTTGGCCTCTTGCTGTGTTTCTAGTTTAACCATTTTCCTGCGCATGAGTTCATTTTCTCCCTCTTTTCCCCAGGAATTTGAATTTTGAATAAGAACATAAGAACTAGGAGCAGGAGTCGGCCATCTGGCCCCTCGAGCCTGCTCCGCCATTTAATGAGATCATGGCTGGTCTTTGTGGACTCAGCTCCACTCTCCGGCCCGTACACCATATCCCCCAATCCCTTTATTCTTTAGAAAGGCATCTAACTTTTTCTTAAAAACGTTTGAAGAAGGAGCTTCAACTGCTTCACTGGGCAAGCAATTCCAGAGATTCACAACCCTTTGGGTGAAGAAGTTCCTCCTACACTCCGTCCTCAATCTACTTCCCCTTATTTTGAGGCTATGCCCCCTAGTTCTGCTTTCCCCGACCAGTGGAAACAACCTGCCCCCATCTATCCTATCTATTCCCTTCATAATCTTATATGTTTCTATAAGATCCCCCCGCATCCTTCTAAACTCCAATGAGTACAGTCCCTGTCTACTCAACCTCTCGTCATAATCTAATCCCCTCAACTCTGGTATCAACCTAGTGAATCTCCTCCCCACTCTCTCCAGTGCCAATATGTCCTTTCTCAGGTAAGGAGATTAATCAAGGCAAGATTTATTTACTTGCCTTGCAGGTCAGCTGTTGAGTTCGGGAGTGAGAGCTGGGACCTTAGAATCAGCGCGGGAATTTTGAAAAGCGCGGGGGCTGCGAGATTAACAACTTGCTTACCTTGCAGGCCAAGTCGATTTCAGCAGGAGCGGAGCAGTGTTTAAGGTGGGAACAGGAAGTCAACCCGCGGACGTCTGGGAAGACCCTCACCAATAAATTCTGGTGGAGAGGAAACCCGAGACACTACACGTGTAGTGTCTCCCACCCGCCCTCCTCCTCTAACCTAATAATAAAACCCTTTGGTGTGAGGTAAGTACCATATTTTATTATTGTTATTAATAATTTTTATTCTTTATTTTTTTTTTTTATATATAAATTTTTTTTTAAATTTAGTTGTTAGCCAGATCTTGGTAGAAAGTTAGAGGAATGGCAGGGAAGGGAGTGCAATGTTCCTCCTGCAGGATGTTTGAGGTGAGGGATGCCGTTAGTGTCCCTGCTGATTTTACCTGCAGGAAGTGCTGCCATCTCCAGCTCCTCCAAGACCGAGTTAGGGAACTGGAGCTGGAGTTGGAAGAACTTCGGATCATTCGGGAGGCAGAGGGGGTCATAGATAGCAGCTTCAGGGAATTAGTTACACCAAAGATTGGAGATAGATGGGTAACTGTAAGAGGGACGGGGAAAAAACAGTCAGTGCAGGGATCCCCTGCGGTCGTTCCCCTGAGAAACAAGTATACCGCTTTGGATACTTGTGGGGGGGACGACTTACCAGGGGTAAGCCATGGGGTACAGACCTCTGGCACAGAGTCTGTCCCTGTTGCTCAGAAGGGAAGGGGGGAGAGGAGCAGAGCATTAGTAATTGGGGACTCTATAGTCAGGGGCACAGATAGGAGATTTTGTGGGAGCGTGAGAGACTCACGTTTGGTATGTTGCCTCCCAGGTGCAAGGGTACGTGATGTCTCGGATCGTGTTTTCCGGGTCCTTAAGGGGGAGGGGGAGCAGCCCCAAGTCGTGGTCCACATTGGCACTAACGACATAGGTAGGAAAGGGGATAAGGATGTCAGGCAGGCTTTCAGGGAGCTAGGGTGGAAGCTCAGAACTAGAACAAACAGAGTTGTTATCTCTGGGTTGTTGCCCGTGCCACGTGATAGTGAGATGAGGAATAGGGAGAGAGAGCAATTAAACACGTGGCTACAGGGATGGTGCAGGCGGGAGGGATTCAGATTTCTGGATAACTGGGGCGCTTTCTGGG
The DNA here is from genome assembly GCF_047496885.1 of Scyliorhinus torazame. Classification (NCBI taxonomy): domain Eukaryota; kingdom Metazoa; phylum Chordata; class Chondrichthyes; order Carcharhiniformes; family Scyliorhinidae; genus Scyliorhinus; species Scyliorhinus torazame. Next base: position 56,174,732 of record NC_092729.1, on the reverse strand, counting down.
GAAGGTGGGACCTCTACAGACAGGATGGTCTACATCTGAACCTGCGGGGCACAAATATCCTGGGGGGGGAGATTTGTTAGTGCTCTTTGGGGGGGTTTAAACTAATGCAGCAGGGGCATGGGAACCTGGATTGTAGTTTTAGGGTAAGGGAGAATGAGAGTATAGAGGTCAGGAGCTCAGATTTGACGTCGGAGGAGGGGGCCAGTGTTCAGGTAGGTGGTTTGAAGTGTGTCTACTTCAATGCCAGGAGTATACGAAATAAGGTAGGGGAACTGGCAGCATGGGTTGGTACCTGGGACTTCGATGTTGTGGCCATTTCGGAGACGTGGATAGAGCAGGGACAGGAATGGATGTTGCAGGTTCCGGGGTTTAGGTGTTTTAGTAAGCTCAGGGAAGGAGGCAAAAGAGGGGGAGGTGTGGCGCTGCTAGTCAAGAGCAGTATTACGGTGGCGGAGAGGATGCTAGATGGGGACTCATCTTCCGAGGTAGTATGGGCTGAGGTTAGAAACAGGAAGGGAGAGGTCACCCTGTTGGGAGTTTTCTATAGGCCTCCAAATAGTTCTAGGGATGTAGAGGAAAGGATGGCGAAGATGATCCTGGATATGAGCGAAAGTAACAGGGTAGTTATTATGGGAGACTTTAACTTTCCAAATATTGACTGGAAAAGATATAGTTCGAGTACATTAGATGGGTCGTTTTTTGTTCAGTGTGTGCAGGAGGGTTTCCTGACACAGTTTCTTGACAGGCCAACAAGAGGTGAGGCCACATTGGATTTGGTTTTGGGGAATGAACCAGGCCAGGTGTTGGATTTGGAGGTAGGTGAGCACTTTGGGGACAGTGACCACAATTCGGTGACGTTTACGTTAAGGATGGAAAGGGATAAGTATACACCGCAGGGCAAGAGTTATAGCTGGGGGAAGGGAAATTATGATGCCATTAGACGTGACTTGGGGGGGATAAGGTGGATAAGTAGGCTGCAAGTTTTGGACACACTGGATAAGTGGAGCTTGTTCAAGGACCAGATATTGCGTGTTCTTGATAAGTATGTACCGGTCAGGCAGGGAGGAAGGTGCCGAGCGAGGGAACCGTGGTTTACCAAAGAAGTGGAATCTCTTGTTAAGAGGAAGAAGGAGGCCTATGTGAAGATGAGGTGTGAAGTTTCAGTTGGGGCGATGGATAGTTACAAGGTAGCGAGGAAGGATCTAAAGAGAGAGCTAAGACGAGCAAGGAGGGGACATGAGAAGTATTTGGCAGGAAGGATCAAGGAAAACCCAAAAGCTTTCTATAGGTATGTCAGGAATAAGCGAATGACTAGGGACAGAGTAGGACCAGTCAAGGACAGGGATGGGAAGTTGTGTGTAGAGTCTGAAGAGATAGGCGAGATACTAAATGAATATTTTTCGTCAGTATTCACTCAGGAAAAAGATAATGTTGTGGAGGAGAATGCTGAGCTCCAGGTAAATAGATTAGATGGCATTGAGGTAAGTAGGGAAGAGGTGTTGGCAATTCTGGACAGGCTGAAAATAGATAAGTCCCCGGGGCCTGATGGGATTTATCCTAGGATTCTCTGGGAGGCCAGGGAAGAGATTGCTGGACCATTGGCTTTGATTTTTATGTCATCATTGGATACAGGAATAGTGCCAGAGGACTGGAGGATAGCAAATGTGGTCCCTTTGTTCAAAAAGGGGAGCAGAGACAACCCCGGCAACTATAGACCGGTGAGCCTCACGTCTGTAGTGGGTAAAGTCTTGGAGGGCATTATAAGAGACAAGATTTATAATCATCTAGATAGGAATAATATGATCAGGGATAGTCAGCATGGCTTTGTGAAGGGTAGGTCATGCCTCACAAACCTTATCGAGTTCTTTGAGAAGGTGACTGAACAGGTAGACGAGGGTAGAGCAGTTGATGTGGTGTATATGGATTTCAGCAAAGCGTTTGATAAGGTTCCCCACGGTAGGCTATTGCAGAAAATACGGAGGCTGGGTATTGAGGGTGATTTAGAGACGTGGATCAGAAATTGGCTAGCTGAAAGAAGACAGAGGGTGGTGGTTGATGGGAAATGTTCAGAATGGAGTTCTGTCACAAGTGGAGTACCACAAGGATCTGTTCTGGGGCCGTTGCTGTTTGTCATTTTTATCAATGACCTAGAGGAAGGCGCAGAAGGGTGGGTGAGTAAATTTGCAGACGATACTAAAGTCGGTGGTGTTGTCGATAGTGAGGAAGGAAGTAGCAGGTTACAGAGGGATATAGATAAGCTGCAGTGCTGGGCTGAGAGGTGGCAAATGGAGTTTAATGTAGAGAAGTGTGAGGTGATTCACTTTGGAAGGAAAAACAGGAATGTGGAATATGTGGCTAATGGAAAAGTTCTTGAAAGTGTGGATGAGCAGAGGGATCTAGGTGTCCATGTACATAGATCCCTGAAAGTTGCCACCCAGGTTGATAGGGTGGTGAAGAAGGCCTATAGAGTGTTGGCCTTTATTGGTAGAGGGATTGAGTTCCGGAGTCAGGAGGTCATGTTGCAGCTGTACAGAACTCTGGTACGGCCGCATTTGGAGTATTGCGTACAGTTCTGGTCACCGCATTATAGGAAGGACGTGGAGGCTTTGGAACGGGTGCAGAGGAGATTTACCAGGATGTTGCCTGGTATGGAGGGAAAATCTTATGAGGAAAGGCTGATGGACTTGAGGTTGTTTTCGTTAGAGAGAAGAAGGTTAAGAGGAGACTTAATAGAGGCATACAAAATGATCAGAGGGTTAGATAGGGTGGACAGTGAGAGCCTTCTCCCGTGGATGGAAATGGCTAGCACGAGGGGACATAGCCTTAAACTGAGGGGTAATAGATATAGGACAGAGGTCAGGGGTAGGTTCTTTACGCAAAGAGTAGTGAGGCCGAGGAATGCCCTACCTGCTACAGTAGTGAACTCGCCAACATTAAGGGCATTTAAAAGTTTATTGGATAAACATATGGATGATAATGGTATAGTGTAGGTTAGATGGCTTTTGTTTCGGTGCAACATCGTGGGCCGAAGGGCCTGTACTGCGCTGTATTGTTCTATGTTCTATGTTCTAAAACTGAACACAATACTCCAGATGCGGCCTCACCAACACCCTATACAATTGCAGCATAACCTCCCTAGTCTTGAACTCCATCCCTCTAGCAATGAAAGACAAAACTCGATTAGCCTTCTTAATCACCTGTTGCACCTGCACACCAACTTTTTGCGACTCGTGCACCAGCACACCCAGGTCCCTCTGTACAGCAGCATGTTTTAACCACTTACCGCTTAAATAATAAACCATTCCTCTGTTATTCCTCCCAAAATGGATAGCCTCACACTTGGCAACATTGAATTCCATCTGCCAGACCCTAGCCCATTCACCTAACCTATCCAAATCCTTCTGCAGACTTCCGGTATCCTCTGTATTTTTTGCTTTACCACTCATCTTAGTGTCGTCTGCAAACTTTGACACATTGCACTTGGTCCCCAACTCCAAATCGTCTATGTAAATTGTGAACAACTGCGGGCCCAACACTGATCCTTGAGGGACCCCACTAGTTACAGGTTGCCAACCAGAGAAAGACCCATTCATCCCCACTCTCTGCTTTCTGTTAGTTAACCAATCCTCTACCCATGCTACCACTTTACCCTCAATGCCATGCATCTTCAGTTTATGCAGCAACCTTTTGTGTGGCACCTTGTCAAAAGATTTCTGGAAATCCAGATATACCACATCCACTGGCTCCCCGTTATCTACTGCACTGGTCACGTCCTCAAAAAATTCTACCAAATTAGTCAGACACGACCTACCCTTTGTGAACCCATGCTGCGTCTGCCCAATGGGACAATTTCCCTCCAGGTGCCCCGCTATTTCCTCCTTAATGATAGATTCCAGAATTTTCCCTACAACCGAAGTTAAGCTTACCGGCCTATAATTATCCGCTTTCTGCCGACCTCCTTTTTTAAACAGTGGTGTCACGTTTGCTACTTTCCAATCCTCTGGGACCACCCCAGAGTCTAGTGAATTTTGATAAATTATCATTAGCGCGTTTACAATTTCCCTAACCATCTCTTTTAACACTGGGATGCATCCCATCAGGGCCAGGAGACTTGTCTACCTTTAGCCCCATTAGCTTACCCAATACTGCCTCCTTAGTGATTACAATCATCTCAAGGTCCTCACCTATCATATCCTTATTTCCATCAGTCACTGGCATGTTATTTGTGTCCTCCACTGTGAAGACTGACCCAAAAAATCAGTTCAGCTCCTCAGCCATTTCCCCGTCTCCTATTATTAAATCTCCCTTCTCATCTTCCAAAGGACCAATATTTACCTTAGCCACTCTTTTTTGTCTTACATATTTGGAGAAGCTTTTACTATCTGCTTTTATGTTCTGAGCCAGTTTACTTTCATAGTCTACCTTACTCTTCTTCATGGCTTTTTTAGTAGCTTTCTGTTGTCCCCTAAAGACTTCCCAGTCCCCTAGTCTCCCACTAATTTTTGCCACTTTGTATGTTTTTTCCTTCAATTTGATACTCTCCCTCACCTCCTTAGATATCCACGGGCGATTTTTCCCCTTTCTATCGTCTTTCATTTTTGTCGGTATGAACCTTTTCTGAACACTGTGAAAGATCGCTCGGAAGGTTCTCCACTGTTCCTCAACTGCTTCACCATGAAGTCTTTGCTCCCAGTCTACCTTAGCTCGTTCTTCTCTCATCCCATTGTAATCGCCTTTGTTTAAGCACAAAACACGAGTGTTTGATTTTACCTTGTCATCCTCCAACTGTATTTTAAATTCCACCATATTGAGGTCGCGCCTTGCAAGAGGATCCTGAACGTGGCAGTGGGATTAGTTTGGGATTGATACAGGGCTATGGGGAGATTGTGAGGGAGTGGGATTCGTTTGGGATTGATAGAGCGCAATGAGGGTAGAGTTGGCAGTGGGATTAGTTTGGGATTGATACAGGGCTATGGGGAGATTGTGAGGTAGTGAGATTCGTTTGGGATTGATAGAGCGTAATGAGGGTAGAGTTGGCAGTGGGATTAGTTTGGGATTGATACAGGGCTATGGGGAGAGTGTGAGGTAGTGGGATTCGTTTGGGATTGATAGAGCGCAATGAGGGTAGAGTTGGCAGTGGGGTTAGTTTGGGGATTGATACAGGGCTATGTGGAGAGGACGGGGCAGTTGGATTAGTTTGGGATTGATACAGGGCTATGGGGAGAGGATGGCGCAGTGGGATGAGTTTGTATGAATCCAGGGTTATGTGGAGGGAGAGGGGCAGTGGGATAAGTTTGGATTGACACATGGCTCTGGGGACATATTGGGGCAGTAGGATATGTTTGGATTGACACAAGGCTATGCAGAGAGAGTGGGACAGTGGGATTAGTTTGCCACACACAAACATATGCGGGTGCACACACTGACAGATACATACACGTGTACAGATACATGCGTACACACACATCCACTCCAACATAGACACATGTGTGCGTGCGCACACACACACACACAGTTTTGCTGTGTACATTAGCCCTTTAAGGCAATTTGATAGAATGCAACACATCCTATTTTGCCAATGACACCAAACATTAGACAGCATTGCTGAAAAGAAATTGCAGAGAGATATTAATATTTTGGCTGAAGACTGAACTGGTGGACGCATTTCAGTGTAGGGACATGTAAGATGATGCACGTTAGACATAAAAAGGATAGAACCGTGATCTTTATAAATGATGAGAATACAGAAACAGTGGAAGTTTAAACTGGACAGATATTTCACAGCTGGATTCACACAATACAGACAGCAATGTATCGTAGATTTTGGAAGTGCCACAAATGTTGTCAAATGTAGTACATGGGGTCCCTCAATGTTTCAATCTTGCTGAGAGACTGCCAGCCCACAGGGACAACATTTCTGTTTAATAGGACTGATGGACAAGTTAAAATAGTTCCGTTTCAAATTTTAAAATAAGCAGTCATTGCTCTGTGCAGCTTTCGGAATCTGTCAGTGGAATTTACTTCATACTGTGAGAAACACCGCTCACCTGTTAATAATTAACACTTTGTCAAATTCTGAAGAAGTATTTATTCCAATCGATCTTGCAAGAGCGGGTGCCTCCAGTCAGCAGCAGCAGACACAAAGAATTCACACAGCATCACTTAGTTATATACAATCCATGCAAATACAATCCGTGAGAAACACACCTCACACACGATAGACAGGGCAGTTCCCTTATCAGTAATCCCTTATTTGGCCTCCCCCTTGCATAGTGATTTCTGTCCGCTCCTGGTATATCCTTGGACCGTCAGTTAAAGATAAGAATGAGGCCCCCTGCTGGCACCTGCTATCTTCCCCCTTGCTTAGCAAGTTATGTTATTGTACATCCCGTTCTTCCCCGAAGGTCATCCTGGTACATCGTTATAATAATTCGCTCACTATAGCTTACTCAGAACTTGACATGTTAATTTTCCCATCATGCTTCATTGTTGACATCTTAATTGTGAACCAGAGTTTATACATGTAAAAACAACACAAAAACAACACAAAATGTTCATTTCTCACAATACAGGTAAGTGTTAACAAGTGTATTGTGAACTGATTAGAAGTTTTGATGGAGATATTCCTGCATTATGGAAATGTGTGAGATCTATTTAGGGTTCGGAAATGGATTGATGATCAAAGGATGCAGTTGTTTGTTAACTACATTAGACTGAGAGCCTTGAAGATTCACAACTTCCATGTGCTGTGAGAAAGGATTGATTAACCAATGCCTATTATTCAAATACTTCAGACAAATGACAAAACAACAGTAACAGTGAATATACAAACAGAGACAAGCAGACACCTGTAATCGGAGCTTAAACTTCACGTTTGAATGTGAAGGGCTGAAATAAACAAGAGTCCACCCTGGGATTCGGTGCAATTTAAGTTCTGCTTTTCCAAATAGTAAAAATAACTATCTGCAATGAAAAATTTCTTGGACAGGACAGAGGGATTTTGACTCTGTATTTAACCCCAGACAGTATTTGTGTTGTGAGTGTTTGATGGGCAGTGTAGATGGAGCTTTACTCTGAAACACTGGAATTCCGTCTCAGGGGTGATTTAATCAAAATGCTTCAGAATAATAATTGATATTGTCCATCTCGTGTGTGTCTCAGTGTCAGCTGTGTAACATGTACAGCACAATCTCATCCTGTTTCTGTGTCTCTCTCTGAAATTAGCTGGTCCATTTCCTAAATTACCACTGACTAGATTTCACAAGGGCTCCATTGCCTGTGAAGCAGTTTGTGATACCCAAAGGTTATGAAAAGTGCTTTAGAAAAGTCTGTCCCCAAGCTGCTGTGAGGATGTTCAGAGTCAGTGTGTGACTTGGGTCACACACAGGCCAGACACACCTCTCCAAGTTAAAGGTGGAGAATGGATCCCTCTCCATTTGAAAGCTATATTGACGCAGCCTGTCTGAGTTTGTGTCTGTGTGTGAGTTTGTGTTTGTGTATACACGTGTGCGTGTGTGTTTGGGGAGGGGTGGGTGGGGAGGGGTGGGTGGGGGGGGGGTACGTGTGTCATTCTGCATGCGGCACGGGAAATGACACGGTAGCACAGTGGGTAGCACTGCGGCTTCACAGCTCCAGAGTCCCAGGTTCGAATCCCGGCTTGGGTCACAGCAGTGCTAACCACTGTTCAATCCCGGCTCTGGGTCACTGTCCGTGTGGAGTTTGCACGTTCTCCCCGTGTTAGCCTGGGTTTCACCCCCACAACCCAAAGACGTGCAGGGCAGGTGGATGGGCCACGCTAAGTTGCCCCTGAATTGGAAAAACTGAACTGGGCTCTGAATTTATTGAAAAAATCTTTTTATTGCCGTTTCCACAATTCTGTGCATTGCGGCTTGTTTACATTTCTCAGAGAGTGAAAAGGCTTTCTCTTACGTTTCTATAGTTACAAACTGTTGCCGTTCAGTTCGGCGTGTCTGCCCCCCCCCCCAAACCCCCCTTTCCTTAACCCTTCCCCACTCTCCCCCGCAGACCCTCCGTGATGCCCTTCCTGGCCGACTTGGTGTGTGAACCCTGCTCCTTGTTTAGCCCCTTACCCCCCCCTTTCTTTTCTCCCTCCATCGGTTTCAGCCGTGCTCTTTCAGTGGATTGGGAGGGGGGGTTCTCCCACTCCATTTCTCATGGTGAGGGGGGGGTTCCCCCCACTCCATCTCTCTCGGTGGGGGGTCCCCCCTCCATCTCTCTCGGTAGGGGGGATCCCCTCTCTCCATCTCTCTCGGTGGGGGGGGGGGGGGGTCCCCCCTCTCCATCTCTCTCGGTGGGGGGGTTCCCCCCTCTCCATCTCTCTCGGGGGGGGGGGGTTCCCCCGGGGGTGGTTCCTCCCTCTCCATCTCTCTCAGTGGGGGGGGGGATCCCCCCTCTCCATCTCTCTCGGTGGGGGGGGGGGGGTTCCCACTCTCCATCTCTCTCGGTGGGGGAGGTTTCCCCCCTCTCCATTTCTCTCGGTGGGTGGGTGGGGGCTCCCCCCTCTCCATCTGCCTCGGTGTGGGGGGGGTTCCCTCCTGTCCATCTCTCTCAGTGGGGGGGGGGGTTCCCCCCTCTCCATCTCTCTCGGTGGGGGGGGGTTCCCCCCTCCCCATCTATCTCATAGAACATAGAACATTACAGCGCAGTACAGGCCCTTCGGCCCTCGATGTTGCGCTGACCTGTGAAACCACTCTTAAGCCCATCTACACTATTCCCTTATCGTCCATATGTCTATCCAATGACTATTTGAATGCCCTTAGTGTTGCAGGCAGGGCTTTCCACGCCCTTACCACTCTCTGAGTAAAGAACCTACCTCTGACATCTGTCTTATATCTATCTCCCCTCAATTTAAAGCTATGTCCCCTCGTGCTAGACATCACCATCCGAGGAAAAGCGCTCTCACTGTCCACCCTATCCAATCCTCTGATCATCTTGTATACCTCAATTATGTCACCTCTTAACCTTCTTCTCTCTAACGAATACAGCCTCAAGTCCCTCAGCCTTTCCTCATAAGATCTTCCCTCAATACCAGGCAACATTCTGGTAAATCTCGTCTGCACCCTTTCCAATGCTTCCACATCCTTCCTATAATGCGGCGACCAGAATTGCACGCAATACTCCAAATGCGGCCGCACCAGAGTTTTGTACAGCTGCAACATGACCTCATGGCTCCGAAACTCAGACACTCTACCAACAAAAGCTAACACACCGTACGCCTTCTTCACAACCCTCTCAACCTGAGTGGCAACTTTCAGGGATCTATGTACATTGGCACCGAGCTCTCTCTGCTCATCCACACTGCCAAGAATCTTACCATTAGCCCAGTAATCTGTCTTCCTGTTATTCCTTCCTAAATGAATCACCTCACACTTTTCTGCATTAAACTCCATTTGCCACCTCTCAGCCCAGCGCTGCAGCTTATCTATGTCCCTCTGCAACTTCTAACATCCTTCCGCACTGTCCACAACTCCACCGAATTTAGTGTCATCTGCAAATTTACTCACCCATCGTTCTACGCCCTCCTCCAGGTCATTTATAAAAATGACAAACAGCAGTGGCCCCAAAACAGATCCTTGTGGTACACCACTAATAACTGGACTCCAGTCTGAACATTTCCCATCAACCACCACCCTTTGTCTTCTTCCAGCTAGCCAATTTCTGATCCAAACTGCTAAATCACACTGAATCCCATGCCTCCGTATTTTCTGCAGTAGCCTACCGTGGGGAACCTTATCAAACGCTTTACTGAAATCCGTATACACCACATCAACTGCTTTACCCTCGTCCACCTGTTTGGTCACCTTCTCAAATAACTCTATAAGGTTTGTGAGGCACGACCTACCCTTCACAAAACCGTGTTGACTATCTCTAATCAAATTATTCCTTTCCAGGTGATTATACATCCTATCTCTTATGAAACGTTCCAAGATTTTGCCCAGAACAGAAGTAAGGCTCACTGGTCTATAGTTACCGGGGTTGTCTTTACTCCGCTTCTTGAACAAGGGGACAACATTTGCTATCCTCCAGTCTTCCAGCACTATTCCTGTAGACAAAGATGACTTAAAGATCAAAGCCAAAGGCTCAGCAATCTCCTCCCTAGCTTCCCAGAGAATCCTAGGATAAATCGTATCCGGCCCAGGGGACTTATCTATGTTCACACTTTCCAGAATTGCTAACACCTCCTCCTTATGAACCTCAGCCCTTCTAGTCTAGTAGCCTGAATCTCCGTATTCTCCTCGACAACATTGTCTTTTTCCTGTGTGAATACTGACGAAAAATATTCATTTGGCACCTCTCCTATCTCCTCGGACTCCAAGCACAACTTCCCACTACTGTCCTTGACTGGCCCTACTCTTACCCTAGTCATTCGTTTATTCCTGACATATCTATAGAAAGCTCTAGGGTTATCCTTGATCCTACCTGCCAAAGACTTCTCATGTCCCCTCCTGGCTCTTCTTAGCTCTCTCTTTAAGTCCTTCCTAGCTAACTTGTAAGTCTCGAGCGTCCCAACTGAACCTTCATGTCTCATCTTTACATACGCCATGGGCAGCACGGTAGCATTGTGGATAGCGCAATTGCTTCACAGCTCCAGGGACCCAGGTTCGATTCCGACTTGGGTCACTGTCTGTGTGGAGTCTGCACATCCTCCCCGTGTGTGCGTGGGTTTCCTCCGGGTGCTCCGGTTTCCTCCCACAGTCCAAAGTGTGAAGGTTAGGTGGATTGGCCATGATAAATTGCCCTTAGTGTCCAAAATTGCCCTTCATGTTGGGTGGGGTTATTGTGTTATGGGGATAGGGTGGAGGCGTTGATCTTGGGTGGGGTGCTCTTTCCAAGAGCCGGTGCTGACTCGATGGGCCGAATAGCCTCCTTCTGCTCTGTAAATTCTATGATAAGCCTCCTTCTTCCTCTCGACAAGTGTTTCGACTGCCTTCGTAAACCACGGTTCCCTTGCTCGACCACTTTCTCCCTGCCTGACAGGTACATACTTATCAAGGACACGCAGTAGCTGTTCCTTGAACAAGCTCCACATTTCCATTGTGCCCATCCCCTGCAGTTTTCCTCTCCGTCTCGGGGGGGGGGGGTTCCCCCTCTCCATCTCTATCGGTGGAGGGGGGATCCCCCTCCCCATCTCTCTCGGTGGGGGGATTACCCCCTCTCCGTCTCTCTCGGTGGGGAGGGGGGTTCCCCTTCTCCAACTCGCTTGATGGGGCGTGTCCCCTTCTCCATCTCACTCATTGGAGGGGGAGTCCCCTCGGAGGGGGGGTCCCCTCCTCCATCTTTCTCGGTGGGGGGGGGGGTTCCTCCCTCTCGATCTATCTCGGTGCGGGGGGGGGGGCGGTCGCCCCTCTACATCTCTCTCGGTCTCTGCGTATCTCCGTCTCTCTCTGCGAATCTGTCAAAACAAAATTCACAAACAGCAGTCGCCCATTTTATGTCAGTTCACGGCGGCCATTTTATGTCACTTCATGGTGGCCATTTTATGTCAGTTCACGGGGGCCATTTTATTTCAGTTCACGGTGGCCATTTTATGTCAGCTCATGGAAGCCATTATATGTCAGTTCACAGTGGCCATTTTATGTTAGTTCATAGTGGCCATTTTATGACAGTTCACGGTGGCCATTTTAAATCAGCTCATGGCAGCCATTTTAAGTCAGTTCACGGTGGCCATTTTATGTCAGTTCACGGTGGCCATATTATGTCAGTTTACGGTGGCCATTTTATATCAGTTCACGGTGGCCATTTTAAGTCAGTTCACGGTGGCCATTTTCAATCAGTTAACGGTGGCCATTTTATGTCAGTTCACGGTGGCCATTTTTTGTCAGCCCATGGCAGCCATTTTATGTCAGTTCACAGTGGCCATTTTATGTCAGTTCCCGGTGGCGATTTTATATCAGTTCATGGCAGCCATTTTATGTCAGTTCACGGCAGACATTTTATGTCAGTTCACGGCGGCCATTTTTGTGTCAGTTCACGGCGGCCATTGTATGTCAGTTCGCGGTGGCCATTTTATGTCAGCTCACGGCATCCATTTTATGTCAGTTCACGCTGGCCATTTTATGTCAGTTCACGGTGGCCATTTTATGTCAGTTCACAGTGGCCATTTTATATCAGTTCACGGAGGACATTTTATGTGAGCACACAGCCAGCACTGTCAGTGCTCCCCACACACAGCCAGCACTCTCAGTGGGCAGCACGGTAGCATTGTGGATAGCACAATTGCTTCACAGCTCCAGGGTCCCAGGTTCGATTCCAGCTTGGGTCACTATCTGTGCGGAGTCTGCACATCCTCCCCGTGTGTGCGTGGGTTTCCTCCGGGAGCTCCGGTTTCCTCCCACAGTCCAAAGATGTGCAGGTTAGGTGGATTGGCCATGATAAATTACCATTAGTGTCCAAAATTGCCCTTAGTGTTGGATGGGGTTACGGGGTTATGGGGATAGGGTGGAGGTGTTGACCTTGGGTAGGGTGCTCTTTCCAAGAGCCAGTGCAGACTCGATGGGCCGAATGGCCTCCTTCTGCACTGTAAGTTCTATGATAATCTATGCTCCCCCACACAGCCAGCACTGTCAGTGCTCCCCCACACAGCCAGCACTGACAGTGCTCCCCCACATAGCCAGCACTGTCAGTGCTCCCCCACACAGCCAGCACTGTCAGTGCTCCCACACACAGCCAGCACTGTCAGTGCTCCCACCACACAGCCAGCACTGTCAGTGCTCCCCCACACAGCCAGCACTGTCAGTGCTCCCACCACACAGCCAGCACTGTCAGTGCTCCCCCCAGACATCCAGCACCGCCAGTGCACCCCAACACAGCCAGCACTGTCAGTGCTCCCCACAAAGCCAGCACTGTCAGTGCTCCCCCACACAGCCAGCACTGTCAGTGCTCCCCCCCCACACAGCCAGCACTGTCAGTGCTCCCCCACACAGCCAGCACTGTCAGTGCTCTCACCACACAGCCAGCACTGTCAGTGCTCCCCCCACACAGCCAGCACGGTCAGTGCTCCCACCACATAGACAGCACGGCCAGTGGTCCCCCCACACAGCCAGCACTGTCAGTGCTCCCATCACACAGCCAGCACTGTCAGTGCTCCCCAGACAGCCAGCACTGTCAGTGCTCCCCCACACAGCCTGCACGGTCAGTGCTCCCACCACATAGCCAGCACTGTCAGTGCTCCCCCACACAGCCAGCACTGCCAGTGCTCCCCAACACAGCCAGCACTGTCAGTGCTCCCCACAAAGCCAGCACCGTCAGTGCTCCCACCACACAGCCAGAACTTTCAGTGCACCCCCACACAGCCAGCACTGTCAGTGCTCCCCCACACAGCCAGCACTGTCAGTGCTCCCCACAAAGCCAGCACCGTCAATGCTCCCACCACACAGCCAGAACTTTCAGTGCTCCCCCACACAGCCAGCACTGTCAGTGCTCCCCCACAGAGCCAGCACGGCCAGTGGTCCCCCCACACAGCCAGCACTGTCAGTGCTCCCATCACACAGCCAGCACTGTCAGTGCTCCCCAGACAGCCAGCACTGTCAGTGCTCCCCCACACAGCCAGCACGGTCAGTGCTCCCCCACACAGCCAGCACTGTCAGTGCTCCCACCACACAGCCAGCACTGTCAGTGCTCAACCACACATCCAGCACTGTCAGTGCTCCCTCCTCAATGCCAGCACTGTCAGTGCTCCCACCTCACAGCCAGCACAGTCAGTGCTGCGCCACACAGCTAGCACTGTCAGTGCTCCCACCACAAAACCAGCACTGTCAGTGCCCCCACCACACAGCCAGCACAGCCAGTGCTCCCACCACAGAGCCAGCACTCTCAGTGGTCCCCCACACAGCCAACACTGTCAGTGCTCCCACCACACAGCCAGCACTGTCAGTGCTCCCCCACACAGCCAGCACTGTCAGTGCTCCCACCACACAGCCAGCACTGACAGTGCTCTCCCACACAGCCTGCACTGTCAGTGCTCCCAGCACACAGCCAGCACTGTCAGTGCTCCCACCACACAGCCAGCACACTCAGTGTTCCCCACAAAGCCAGAACTGTCAGTTCTCCCACAACACAGCCAGCACTGTCAGTCCTCCCACCACACAGCCAGCACTGCCTGTGCTCCCACCACACAGCCAGCACTGTCAGTGCTCCCACCACACAGCCAGCACTGTCAGTGCTCCCACCACACAGCCAGCACTGTCAGTGCTCCCACCACAGAGCCAGCACTGTCAGTGCTCCCCCACAGAGCCAGCACTGCCAGTGGTCCCCCCACACAGCCAGCACTGTCAGTGCTCCCAACACACAGCCAGCACTGTCAGTGCTCCCCAGACAGCCAGCACTGCCAGTGCTCCCCCACACAGCCAGCACGGTCAGTGCTCCCCCACACAGCCAGCACTGTCAGTGCTCCCACCACACAGCCAGCACTGTCAGTGCTCCCACCACAGAGTCAGCACTGTCAGTGCTCCCCCACACAGCCAACACTGTCAGTGCTCCCACCACACAGCCAGCACTGTCAGTGCTCCCCCACACAGCCAGCTCTGTCAGTGCTCCCCCCACACAGCCAGCACTGTCAGTGCTCCCACCACACAGCCAGCACTCTCAGTGCTCCCACCACACAGCCAGCACTGACAGTGCTCCCCCACACAGCCTGCACTGTCAGTGCTCCCCCACAAAGCCAGCACTGTCAGTGCTCCCCACAAAGCCAGCACTGTCAGTCCTCCCACCACACAGCCAGCACTGCCTGCGCTCCCACCACACAGCCAGCACTGTCAGTGCTCCCACCACACAGCCAGCACTGTCAGTGCTCCCACCACACAGCCAGCACTGTCAGTGCTCCCACCACAGAGCCAGCACTGTCAGTGCTCCCACCTCACAGCCAGAACTTTCAGTGCTCCCCCACACAGCCAGCACTGTCAGTGCTCCCCTACAGAGCCAGCACTGCCAGTGGTCCCCCCACACAGCCAGAACTGTCAGTGCTCCCATCACACAGCCAGCACTGTCAGTGCTCCCCAGACAGCCAGCACTATCAGTGCTCCCCCACACAGCCAGCACGGTCAGTGCTCCCCCACACAGCCAGCACTGTCAGTGCTCCCACCACACAGCCAGCACTGTCAGTGCTCACCCACACATCCAGCACTGTTAGTGCTCCCTCCACAATGCCAGCACTGTCAGTGCTCCCACCACACAGCTAGCACTGTCAGTGCTCCCACCACACAGCCAGCACAGTCAGTGCTCACCCACAGAGCCAGCACTGCCAGTGGTCCCCCCACACAGCCAGCACTGTCAGTGCTCCCATCACACAGCCAGCCCTGTCAGTGCTCCCCAGACAGCCAGCACTGCCAGTGCTCCCCCACACAGCCAGCACGGTCAGTGCTCCCCCACACAGCACGCGCTGTCAGTGCTCCCACCTCACAGCCAGCACTGTCCGTGCTCCGCCACACAGCTAGCACTGTCAGTGCTCCCACCACACAGCCAGCACTGTCAGTGCCCCCACCACACAGCCAGCACTGTCAGTGCTCCCACCACAGAGTCAGCACTGTCAGTGCTCCCCCACACAGCCAACACTGTCAGTGCTCCCACCACACAGCCAGCACTGTCAGTGCTCCCCCCACACAGCCAGCACTGTCAGTGCTCCCACCACACAGCCAGCACTGTCAGTGCTCCCACCACACAGCCAGCACTGTCAGTGCTCCCCCACACAGCCAGAACTGTCAGTGCTCCCACCACACAGCCAGCACTGTCAGTCCTCCCACCACACAGCCAGCACTGTCTGTGCTCCCACCACACAGCCAGCACTGTCAGTGCTCCCACCACACAGCCAGCACTGTCAGTGCTCCCACAACACAGCCAGCACTGTCAGTGCTCCCACCACACAGCCAGCACTGTCAGTGCTCCCAACACACAGCCAGCACTGTCAGTGCTCCCCCACACAGCCAGAACTGTCAGTGCTCCCACCACACAGCCAGCACTGTCAGTCCTCCCACCACACAGCCAGCACTGTCAGTGCTCCCCCACACAGCCAGAACTGTCAGTGCTCCCACCACACAGCCAGCACTGTCAGTCCTCCCACCACACAGCCAGCACTGTCTGTGCTCCCACCACACAGCCAGCACTGTCAGTGCTCCCACCACACAGCCAGCACTGTCAGTGCTCCCACAACACAGCCAGCACTGTCAGTGCTCCCACCACACAGCCAGCACTGTCAGTGCTCCCAACACACAGCCAGCACTGTCAGTGCTCCCCCACACAGCCAGCACTGTCAGTGCACCCCCACACAGCCAGCACTGTCAGTGCTCCCACCACACAACCAGCACTGTCAGTGCTCCCCCCACACAGCCAGCACTGTCAGTGCACCCCCACACAGCCAGCACTGTCAGTGCTCCCACCACACAACCAGCACTGTCAGTGCTCCGCACACAGTCAGCACTCTCAGTGCTCCCACAACACAGCCAGCACTGTCAGTGCTCCCCCCACACAGCCAGCACTGTCAGTCCTCCCCCACACAGCCAGCACTGTCAGTGCTCCCTCACACAGCCAGCACTGTCAGTGCTCCCACCACACAGCCAGCACTGTCAGTGCTCCCCCACACAGCCAGCACTGTCAGTGCTCCCACCACACAGCCAGCACTGTCAGTGCTCCCCCCACACAGCCAGCACTGTCAGTGCTCCCCCACACAGCCAGCACTGTCAGTGCTCCCACCACACAGCCAGCACTGTCAGTGCTCCCCCCACACAGCCTGCACTGTCAGTGCTCCCCCACACAGCCAGCACTGTCAGTGCTCCCCTACATTTAGCACTGTCCGTGCTCCCGCCACACAGCCAGCACTGTTAGTGCTCCCCACACAGCCAGCACTGTCAGTGCTCCCCCACACAGCCAGCACTGTCAGTGCTCCTCACACAGCCAGCACTGTACGTGCTCCCACCCCACACAGCCAGCACTGTCAGTCCACCCCCACACAGCCAGCACTGTCAGTGCTCCCCTACAGCCAGCACTGTCAGTGCTCCCCCACACAACCAGCACTGTCAGTGCTCCCACCACACAGCCAGCACTGTCAGTGCTCCCCCCACACAGCCAGCACTGTCAGTGCTCCCCCACACATCCAGCACTGTCAGTGCTCCCCCACACAGCCAGCACTGTCAGTGCTCCCCTCACAGCCAGCACTGTCAGTGCTCTCCCACACAGACAGCACTGTCAGTGTTCCCCTCACAGCCAGAATTGCCAGTGCTACCCCTCACAGTCAGCACTGCCAGTGCTCCACCACACAGCCAGCACTGTCAGTGCACCCCCACACAGCCAGCACTGCAAGTGCTCCCCTCACAGCCAGGACTGTCAGTGCTCCTCACACACAGCCAGCACTGTCAGTGCTCCCCCACACAGCCAACACTGTCAGGGCTCCCACCACACAGCCAGCACTGTCAGTGCTCTCCCACACAGCCAGCACTGTCAGTGCTCCCCCCACACAGCCAGCACTGTGTGTGCTCCCACCACACAGCCAGCACTGTCAGTGCTCCCACCACACAGCCAGCACTGACAGTGCTCCCCCACAAAGCCTGCACTGTCAGTGCTCCCACCACACAGCCAGCACTGTCAGTGCTCACACCACACAGCCAGCACTGTCAGTGCTCCCCCACAAAAACCAGAACTGTCAGTGCTCCCACCACACAGCCAGCACTGTCAGTCCTCCCACCACACAGCCAGCACTGTCTGTGCTCCCACCACACAGCCAGCACTGTCAGTGATCCCACCACACAGCCAACACTGTCAGTGCTCCCACCACACAGCCAGCACTGTCAGTGCTCCCACCACAGAGCCAGCACTGTCAGTGCTCCCACCACACAGCCAGAACTTTCAGTGCTCCCCCACACAGCCAGCACTGTCAGTGCTCCCCCACAGAGCCAGCACTGCCAGTGGTCCCCCCACAAAGCCAGCACTGTCAGTGCTCCCATCACACAGCCAGCACTGTCAGTGCTCCCCAGACAGCCAGCACTGTCAGTGCTCCCCCACACAGCCAGCACGGTCAGTGCTCCCCCACACAGCCATCACTGTCAGTGCTCCCACCACACAGCCAGCACTTTCAGTGCTCACCCACACATCCAGCACTGTCAGTGCTCCCTCCACAATGCCAGCACTGTCAGTGGTCCCACCTCACAGCCAGCACTGTCAGTGCTCCGCCACACAGACATCACTGTCTGTGCTCCCACCACACAGCCAGCACTGTCAGTGCTCCCACCACACAGCCAGCACTGTCAGTGCTCCCACCACACAGCCAGCACTGTCAGTGCTCCCAACACACAGCCTGCACTGTCAGTGCTCCCCCACACAGCCAGCACTATCAGTGCACCCCCACACAGCCAGCACTGTCAGTGCTCCCACCACACAACCAGCACTGTCAGTGCTCCCCCACACAGCCAGCACTGACAGTGCTGGCTGTGTGGGGGTGCACTGACAGTGCTCCCCACACAGTCAGCACTCTCAGTGCTCCCACCACACAGCCAGCACTGTCAGTGCTCCCCCCACACAGCCAGCACTGTCAGTGCTCCCCCACACAGCCAGCACTGTCAGTGCTCCCCCCACACAGCCAGCACTGTCAGTGCTCTCACCACACAGCCAGCACTGTCAGTGCTCCCCCACACAGCCAGCACTGTCAGTGCTCCCACCACACACCCAGCACTGTCAGTGCTCCCACCACACAGCCAGCACTGTCAGTGCTCCCCCACAGAGCCAGCACTGCCAGTGGTCCCCCCACACAGCCAGCAATGTCAGTGCTCCCATCACACAGCCAGCCCTGTCAGTGCTCCCCAGACAGCCAGTACTGTCAGTGCTCCCCCACACAGCCAGCACGGTCAGTGCTCACCCAAACATCCAGCACTGTCAGTGCTCCCTCCACAATGCCAGCACTGTCAGTGCTCCCACCTCACAGCCAGCACTGTCCGTGCTCCGCCACACAGCTAGCACTGTCAGTGCTCCCACCACACAGCCAGCACTGTCAGTGCCCCCACCACACAGCCAGCACTGTCAGTGCTCCCTCACACAGCCAGCACTGTCAGTGCGCCCACCACACAGCCAGCACTGTCAGTGCTCCCCCAACACAGCCAGCACTGTCAGTGCTCCCACCACACAGCCAGCACTGTCAGTGCTCCCACCACACAGCCAGCACTGACAGTGTTCCCCCACACAGCCAGCACTGTCAGTGCTCCCCCACACAGCCAGCACTGTCAGTGCTCCCACCACACAGCCAGCACTGTCAGTGCTCCCACCACACAGCCAGCACTGTCAGTGCTCCCACCACACAGCCAGCACTGTCAGTGCTCCCCCACACAGCCAGCACTGTCAGTGATCCCACCACACAGCCAGCACTGTCAGTGCTCTCACCACACAGCCAGCACTGTCAGTCCTTCCACCACACAGCCAGCACTGTCAATGCTCTCACCACACAGCCAGCACTGTCAGTGCTCCCCCACTCAGCCAGCACTGTCAGTGCTCCCCTACAGCCAGCACTGTCAGTGCTCCCACCACACAGCCAGCACTGTTCGTACTCCCCCACACAGCCAGCACTGTCAGTGCTCCCCCACACAGCCAGCACTGTCAGTGCTCCCCACACAGCCAGCACTGTAAGTGCTCCCACCCCACACAGCCAGCACTGTCAGTGCTCCCCCACACAGCCAGCACTGTCAGTGCTCCCCTACAGCCAGCACTGTCAGTGCTCCCCCACACAACCAGCACTGTCAGTGCTCCCACCACACAGCGAGCACTGTCAGTGCTCCCCCACACAGCCAGCACTGTCAGTGCTCCCCCACACAGCCAGCACTGTCAGTGCTCCCCTCACAGCCAGCACTGTCAGTGCTCTCCCTCACAGTCAGCACTGCCAGTGCTCCACCACACAGCCAGCACTGTCAGTGCACCCCCACACAGCCAGCACTGCAAGTGCTCCCCTCACAGCCAGGACTGTCAGTGCTCCTCACACACAGCCAGCACTGTCAGATCTCCCCCACACAGCCAACACTGTCAGGGCTCCCACCACACAGCCAGCACTGTCAGTGCTCTTTCACACAGCCAGCACTGTCAGTGCTCCCCCCACACAGCCAGCACTGTGTGTGCTCCCAGCACACAGCCAGCACTGTCAGTGCTCCCACCACACAGCCAGCACTGACAGTGCTCCCCCACACAGCCTGCACTGTCAGTGCTCCCACCACACAGCCAGCACTGTCAGTGCTCACACCACTCAGCCAGCACTGTCAGTGCTCCCCCACAAAAACCAGAACTGTCAGTGCTCCCACCACACAGCCAGCACTGTCAGTCCTCCCACCACACAGCCAGCACTGTCTGTGCTACCAACACACAGCCAGCACTGCCAGTGGTCCCCCCACACAGCCAGCACTGTCAGTGCTCCCATCACACAGCCAGCACTGTCAGTGCTCCCCAGACAGCCAGCACTGTCAGTGCTCCCCCACACAGCCAGCACGGTCAGTGCTCCCACACACAGCCATCACTGCCAGTGCTCCAACCACACAGCCAGCACTGTCAGTGCTCACCCACACATCCAGCACTGTCAGTGCTCCCTCCACAATGCCAGCACTGTCAGTGCTCCCACCTCACAGCCAGCACTGTCAGTGCTCCGCCACACAGCCAGCACTGTCTGTGCTCCCACCACACAGCCAGCACTGTGAGTGCTCCCACCACACAGCCAGCACTGGCAGTGCTCCCACCACACAGCCAGCACTGTCAGTGCTCCCAACACACAGCCTGCACTGTCAGTGCTCCCCCACACAGCCAGCACTGTCAGTGCACCCCCACACAGCCAGAACTGTCGGTGCTCCCACCACACAACCAGCACTGTCAGTGCTCCCCCCCACACAGCCAGCACTGTCAGTGCACCCCCACACAGCCAGCACTCTCTGTGCTCCCACCACACAACCAGCACTGTCAGTGCTCCCCACACAGTCAGCACTCTCAGTGCTCCCACCACACAGCCAGCACTGTCAGTGCTCCCCCACACAACCAGCACTGTCAGTGCTCCCCCACACAGCCAGCACTGTCAGTGCTCCCCCCACACAACCAGCACTGTCAGTGCTCCCACCACACAGCCAGCACTGTCAGTGCTCCCCCCACACAGCCAGCACTGTCAGTGCTCCCCCACTCAGCCAGCGCTGTCAGTGCTCCCACCACATTGCCAGCACTGTCAGTGCTTCCCCCACACAGCCTGCACTGTCAGTGCTCCCCCACACAGCCAGCACAGTCAGTGCTCCCCTACAGCCAGCACTGTCCGTGCTCCCACCACACAGCCAGCACTGTTAGTGCTCCCCCACACAGCCAGCACTGTTAGTGCTCCCCCCACACAGCCAGCACTGTCAGTGCTCCCCACACAGCCAGCACTGTAAGTGCTCCCACCCCACACAGCCAGCACTGTCAGTGCTCCCCCACACAACCAGCACTGTCAGTGCTCCCCTACAGCCAGCACTGTCAGTGCTCCCCCACACAACCAGCACTGTCAGTGCTCCCCCCACACAGCCAGCACTGTCAGTGCACCCCCACACAGCCAGCACTGTCAGTGCTCCCACCACACAACCAGCACTGTCAGTGCTCCCCACACAGTCAGCACTCTCAGTGCTCCCACCACCCAGCCAGCACTGTCAGTGCTCACCCACACATCCAGCACTGTCAGTGCTCCCTCCACAATGCCAGCACTGTCAGTGCTCCCACCTCACAGCCAGCACTGTCAGTGCTCCGCCACACAGCTAGCACTGTCAGTGCTCCCACCACACAGCCAGCACTGTCAGTGCTCCCACCACACAGCCAGCACTGTCAGTGCTCCCCCACACAGACAGAACTGTCAGTGCTCCCACCACACAGCCAGCACTGTCAGTCCTCCCACCGCACAGCCAGCACTGTCTGTGCTCCCACCACACAGCCAGCACTGTCAGTGCTCCCACCACACAGCCAGCACTGTCAGTGCTCCCACCACACAGCCAGCACTGTCTGTGCTCCCACCACACTGCCAGCACTGTCAGTGCTCCCCCACACAGACAGAACTGTCAGTGCTCCCACCACACAGCCAGCACTGTCAGTCCTCCCACCGCACAGCCAGCACTGTCTGTGCTCCCACCACACAGCCAGCACTGTCAGTGCTCCCAACACACAGCCAGCACTGTCATTGCTCCCCCACACAGCCAGCACTGTCAGTGCACCCCCACACAGCCAGCACTGTCAGTGCTCCCACCACACAACCAGCACTGTCAATGCTCCCCCACACAGCCAGCACTGTCAGTGCACCCCCACACAGCCAGCACTGTCAGTGCTCCCACCACACAACCAGCACTGTCAGTGCTCCCCACACAGTCAGCACTCTCAGTGCTCCCACCACACAGCCAGCACTGTCAGTGCTCACCCCACACAGCCAGCACTGTCAGTGCTCCCCCACACAGCCAGCACTGTCAGTGCTCCCCCCACACAGCCAGCACTGTCAGTGCTCTCACCACACAGCCAGCACTGTCAGTGCTCCCCCACACAGCCAGCACTGTCAGTGCTCCCACCACACACCCAGCACTGTCAGTGCTCCCACCACACAGCCAGCACTGTCAGTGCTCCCCCACAGAGCCAGCACTGCCAGTGGTCCCCCCACACAGCCAGCACTGTCAGTGCTCCCATCACACAGCCAGCCCTGTCAGTGCTCCCCAGACAGCCAGTACTGTCAGTGCTCCCCCACACAGCCAGCACGGTCAGTGCTCACCCAAACATCCAGCACTGTCAGTGCTCCCTCCACAATGCCAGCACTGTCAGTGCTCCCACCTCACAGCCAGCACTGTCCGTGCTCCGCCACACAGCTAGCACTGTCAGTGCTCCCACCACACAGCCAGCACTGTCAGTGCCCCCACCACACAGCCAGCACTGTCAGTGCTCCCTCACACAGCCAGCACTGTCAGTGCTCCCACCACACAGCCAGCACTGCCAGTGCTCCCCCCACACAGCCAGCACTGTCAGTGCTCCCACCACACAGCCAGCACTGTCTGTGCTCCCACCACACAGCCAGCACTGACAGTGTTCCCCCACACAGCCAGCACTGTCAGTGCTCCCCCACACAGCCAGCACTGTCAGTGCTCCCACCACACAGCCAGCACTGTCAGTGCTCCCACCACACAGCCAGCACTGTCGGTGCTCCCACCACACAGCCAGCACTGTCAGTGCTCCCCCACACTGCCAGAACTGTCAGAGCTCCCACCACACAGCCAGCACTGTCAGTCCTCCCACTACACAGCCAGCACTGTCTGTGCTCCCACCACATAGCCAGCACTGTCAGTGCTCTCACCACACAGCCAGCACTGTCAGTGCTCCCACCACACAGCCAGCACTGTCAGTGCTCTCACCACACAGCCAGCACTGTCAGTCCTCCCACCACACAGCCAGCACTGTCAATGCTCTCACCACACAGCCAGCACTGTCAGTGCTCCCCCACTCAGCCAGCACTGTCAGTGCTCCCCTACAGCCAGCACTGTCAGTGCTCCCACCACACAGCCAGCACTGTCAGTGCTCCCACCACACAGCCAGCACTGTCGGTGCTCCCACCACACAGCCAGCACTGTCAGTGCTCCCCCACACAGCCAGAACTGTCAGTGCTCCCACCACACAGCCAGCACTGTCAGTCCTCCCTCCACACAGCCAGCACTGTCTGTGCTCCCACCACATAGCCAGCACTGTCAGTGCTCTCACCACACAGCCAGCACTGTCAGTGCTCCCACCACACAGCCAGCACTGTCAGTGCTCTCACCACACAGCCAGCACTGTCAGTCCTCCCACCACACAGCCAGCACTGTCAATGCTCTCACCACACAGCCAGCACTGTCAGTGCTCCCCCACTCAGCCAGCACTGTCAGTGCTCCCCTACAGCCAGCACTGTCAGTGCTCCCACCACACAGCCAGCACTGTCAGTGCTCCCACCACACAGCCAGCACTGTCGGTGCTCCCACCACACAGCCAGCACTGTCAGTGCTCCCCCACACAGCCAGAACTGTCAGTGCTCCCACCACACAGCCAGCACTGTCAGTCCTCCCACCACACAGCCATCACTGTCTGTGCTCCCACCACATAGCCAGCACTGTCAGTGCTCTCACCACACAGCCAGCACTGTCAGTGCTCCCACCACACAGCCAGCACTGTCAGTGCTCTCACCACACAGCCAGCACTGTCAGTCCTCCCACCACACAGCCAGCACTGTCAGTGCTCTCACCACACAGCCAGCACTGTCAGTGCTCCCCCACTCAGCCAGCACTGTCAGTGCTCCCCTACAGCCAGCACTGTCAGTGCTCCCACCACACAGCCAGCACTGTTAGTACTCCCCCACACAGCCAGCACTGTCAGTGCTCCCCCACACAGCCAGCACTGTCAGTGCTCCCCACACAGCCAGCACTGTAAGTGCTCCCACCCCACACAGTCAGCACTGTCAGTGCTCCCCCACACAGCCAGCACTGTCAGTGCTCCCCTACAGCCAGCACTGTCAGTGCTCCCCCACACAACCAGCACTGTCAGTGCTCCCACCACACAGCCAGCACTGTCAGTGCTCCCCCCACACAGCCAGCACTGTCAGTGCTCCCCCACACAGCCAGCACTGTCAGTGCTCCCCTCACAGCCAGCACTGTCAGTGCTCTCCCACACAGACAGCACTGTCAGTGTTCCCCTCACAGCCAGCACTGTCAGTGTACCCCCACACAGCCAGCACTGCAAGTGCTCCCCTCACAGCCAGGACTGTCAGTGCTCCTCACACACAGCCAGCACTGTCAGATCTCCCCCACACAGCCAACACTGTCAGGGCTCCAACCACACAGCCAGCACTGTCAGTGCTCTTTCACACAGCCAGCACTGTCAGTGCTCCCCCCACACAGCCAGCACTGTGTGTGCTCCCAGCACACAGCCAGCACTGTCAGTGCTCCCACCACACAGCCAGCACTGACAGTGCTCCCCCACACAGCCTGCACTGTCAGTGCTCCCACCACACAGCCAGCACTGTCAGTGCTCACACCACTCAGCCAACACTGTCAGTGCTCCCCCACAAAAACCGGAACTGTCAGTGCTCGCACCACACAGCCAGCACTGTCAGTCCTCCCACCACACAGCCAGCACTGTCTTTGCTCCCAACACACAGCCAGCACTGCCAGTGGTCCCCCCACACAGCCAGCACTGTCAGTGCTCCCATCACTCAGCCAGCACTGTCAGTGCTCCCCAGACAGCCAGCACTGTCAGGGCTCCCCCACACAGCCAGCACGGTCAGTGCTCCCACACACAGCCATCACTGTCAGTGCTCCCACCACAGAGCCAGCACTGTCAGTGCTCACCCACACATCCAGCACTGTCAGTGCTCCCTCCACAATGCCAGCACTGTCAGTGCTCCCACCTCACAGCCAGCACTGTCAGTGCTCCGCCACACAGCCAGCACTGTCTGTGCTCCCACCACACAGCCAGCACTGTCAGTGCTCCCACCACACAGCCAGCACTGTCAGTGCTCCCACCACACAGCCAGCACTGTCAGTGCTCCCAACACACAGCCTGCACTGTCAGTGCTCCCCCACACAGCCAGCACTGTCAGTGCACCCCCACACAGCCAGAACTGTCAGTGCTCCCACCACACAACCAGCACTGTCAGTGCTCCCCCCCACACAGCCAGCACTGTCAGTGCACCCCCACACAGCCAGCACTCTCTGTGCTCCCACCACACAACCAGCACTGTCAGTGCTCCCCACACAGTCAGCACTCTCAGTGCTCCCACCACACAGCCAGCACTGTCAGTGCTCCCCCACACAACCAGCACAGTCAGTGCTCCCCCACACAGCCAGCACTGTCAGTGCTCCCCCCACACAACCAGCACTGTCAGTGCTCCCACCACACAGCCAGCACTGTCAGTGCTCCCCCCACATAGCCAGCAATGACAGTGCTCCCACCACACAGCCAGCACTGGCAGTGCTCCCCCCACACAGCCAGCACTGTCAGTGCTCCCCCACTCAGCCAGCGCTGTCAGTGCTCCCACCACATTGCCAGCACTGTCAGTGCTTCCCGCACACAGCCTGCACTGTCAGTGCTCCCCCACACAGCCAGCACAGTCAGTGCTCCCCTACAGCCAGCACTGTCCGTGCTCCCACCACACAGCCAGCACTGTTAGTGCTCCCCCACACAGCCAGCACTGTCAGTGCTCCCCCCACACAGCCAGTACTGTCAGTGCTCCCCACACAGCCAGCACTGTAAGTGCTCCCACCCCACACAGCCAGCACTGTCAGTGCTCCCCCACACAACCAGCACTGTCAGTGCTGCCCTACAGCCAGCACTGTCAGTGCTCCCCCACACAACCAGCACTGTCAGTGCTCCCACCACACAGCCAGCACTGTCAGTGCTCCCACCACACTGCCAGCACTGTCAGTGCTCCCAACACACAGCCAGCACTGTCAGTGCTCCCCCACACAGCCAGCACTGTCAGTGCACCCCCACACAGCCAGCACTGTCAGTGCTCCCACCACACAACCAGCACTGTCAGTGCTCCCCCCACACAGCCAGCACTGTCAGTGCACCCCCACACAGCCAGCACTGTCAGTGCTCCCACCACACAACCAGCACTGTCAGTGCTCCCCACACAGTCAGCACTCTCAGTGCTCCCACCACACAGCCAGCACTGTCAGTGCACCCCCCACACAGCCAGCACTGTCAGTGCTCCCCCACACAGCCAGCACTGTCAGTGCTCCACCCACACAGCCAGCACTGTCAGTGCTCTCACCACACAGCCAGCACTGTCAGTGCTCCCCCACACAGCCAGCACTGTCAGTGCTCCCACCACACACCCAGCACTGTCAGTGCTCCCACCACACAGCCAGCACTGTCAGTGCTCCCCCACAGAGCCAGCACTGCCAGTGGTCCCCCCACACAGCCAGCACTGTCAGTGCTCCCATCACACAGCCAGCCCTGTCAGTGCTCCCCACACAGCCAGCACGGTAAGTGCTCACCCAAACATCCAGCACTGTCAGTGCTCCCTCCACAATGCCAGCACTGTCAGTGCTCCCACCTCACAGCCAGCACTGTCAGTGCCCCCACCACACAGCCAGCACTGTCAGTGCTCCCTCACACAGCCAGCACTGTCAGTGCTCCCACCACACAGCCAGCACTGTCAGTGCTCCCCCCACACAGCCAGCACTGTCAGTGCTCCCACCACACAGCCAGCACTGTCAGTGCTCCCACCACACAGCCAGCACTGACAGTGTTCCCCCACACAGCCAGCACTGTCAGTGCTCCCCCACACAGCCAGCACTGTCAGTGCTCCCACCACACAGCCAGCACTGTCAGTGCTCCCACCACACAGCCAGCACTGTCAGTGCTCCCACCACACAGCCAGCACTGTCAGTGCTCCCCCACACAGCCAGAACTGTCAGTGCTCCCACCACACAGCCAGCACTGTCAGTCCTCCCACCACACAGCCAGCACTGTCTGTGCTCCCACCACATAGCCAGCACTGTCAGTGCTCTCACCACACAGCCAGCACTGTCAGTGCTCCCACCACACAGCCAGCACTGTCAGTGCTCTCACCACACAGCCAGCACTGTCAGTCCTCCCACCACACAGCCAGCACTGTCAATGCTCTCAACACACAGCCAGCACGGTCAGTGCTCCCCCACTCAGCCAGCACTGTCAGTGCTCCCCTACAGCCAGCACTGTCAGTGCTCCCACCACACAGCCAGCACTGTTAGTACTCCCCCACACAGCCAGCACTGTCAGTGCTCCCCCACACAGCCAGCACTGTCAGTGCTCCCCACACAGCCAGCACTGTAAGTGCTCCCACCCCACACAGCCAGCACTGTCAGTGCTCCCCCACACAGCCAGCACTGTCAGTGCTCCCCTACAGCCAGCACTGTCAGTGCTCCCCCACACAACCAGCACTGTCAGTACTCCCACCACACAGCCAGCACTGTCAGTGCTCCCCCCACACAGCCAGCACTGTCAGTGCTCCCCCACACAGCCAGCACTGTCAGTGCTCCCCTCACAGCCAGCACTGTCAGTGCTCTCCCACACAGACAGCACTGTCAGTGTTCCCCTCACAGGCAGAATTGCCAGTGCTACCCCTCACAGTCAGCACTGCCAGTGCTCCACCACACAGCCAGCACTGTCAGTGCACCCCCACACAGCCAGCACTGCAAGTGCTCCCCTCACAGCCAGGACTGTCAGTGCTCCTCACACACAGCCAGCACTGTCAGATCTCCCCCACACAGCCAACACTGTCAGGGCTCCCACCACACAGCCAGCACTGTCAGTGCTCTCCCACACAGCCAGCACTGTCAGTGCTCCCCCCACACAGCCAGCACTGTGTGTGCTCCCAGCACACAGCCAGCACTGTCAGTGCTCCCACCACACAGCCAGCACTGACAGTGCTCCCCCACACAGGCTGCACTGTCAGTGCTCCCACCACACAGCCAGCACTGTCAGTCCTCCCACCACACAGCCAGCACTGTCTGTGCTCCCAACACACAGCCAGCACTGCCAGTGGTCCCCCCACACAGCCAGCACTGTCAGTGCTCCCATCACACAGCCAGCACTGTCAGTGCTCCCCAGACAGCCAGCACGGTCAGTGCTCCCACCACACAACCAGCACTGTCAGTGCTCCCCACACAGTCAGCACTCTCAGTGCTCCCACCACACAGCCAGCACTGTCAGTGCTCCCCCACACAACCAGCACTGTCAGTGCTCCCCCACACAGCCAGCACTGTCAGTGCTCCCCCCACACAACCAGCACTGTCAGTGCTCCCACCACACAGCCAGCACTGTCAGTGCTCCCCCCACATAGCCAGCACTGACAGTGCTCCCACCACACAGCCAGCACTGTCAATGCTCTCACCACACAGCCAGCACTGTCAGTGCTCCCCCACTCAGCCAGCACTGTCAGTGCTCCCCTACAGCCAGCACTGTCAGTGCTCCCACCACACAGCCAGCACTGTCAGTGCTCCCACCACACAGCCAGCACTGTCGGTGCTCCCACCACACAGCCAGCACTGTCAGTGCTCCCCCACACAGCCAGAACTGTCAGTGCTCCCACCACACAGCCAGCACTGTCAGTCCTCCCACCACACAGCCAGCACTGTCTGTGCTCCCACCACATAGCCAGCACTGTCAGTGCTCTCACCACACAGCCAGCACTGTCAGTGCTCCCACCACACAGCCAGCACTGTCAGTGCTCTCACCACACAGCCAGCACTGTCAGTCCTCCCACCACACAGCCAGCACTGTCAATGCTCTCACCACACAGCCAGCACTGTCAGTGGTCCCCCACTCAGCCAGCACTGTCAGTGCTCCCCTACAGCCAGCACTGTCAGTGCTCCCACCACACAGCCAGCACTGTTAGTACTCCCCCACACAGCCAGCACTGTCAGTGCTCCCCCACACAGCCAGCACTGTCAGTGCTCCCCACACAGCCAGCACTGTAAGTGCTCCCACCCCACACAGCCAGCACTGTCAGTGCTCCCCCACACAGCCAGCACTGTCAGTGCTCCCCTACAGCCAGCACTGTCAGTGCTCCCCCACACAACCAGCACTGTCAGTGCTCCCACCACACAGCCAGCACTGTCAGTGCTCCCCCCACACAGCCAGCACTGTCAGTGCTCCCACCACACAGCCAGCACTGTCAGTGCTCCCCTCACAGCCAGCACTGTCAGTGCTCTCCCACACAGACAGCACTGTCAGTGTTCCCCTCACAGCCAGCACTGTCAGTGTACCCCCACACAGCCAGCACTGCAAGTGCTCCCCTCACAGCCAGGACTGTCAGTGCTCCTCACACACAGCCAGCACTGTCAGATCTCCCCCACACAGCCAACACTGTCAGGGCTCCCACCACACAGCCAGCACTGTCAGTGCTCTTTCACACAGCCAGCACTGTCAGTGCTCCCCCCACACAGCCAGCACTGTGTGTGCTCCCAGCACACAGCCAGCACTGTCAGTGCTCCCACCACACAGCCAGCACTGACAGTGCTCCCCCACACAGCCTGCACTGTCAGTGCTCCCACCACACAGCCAGCACTGTCAGTGCTCACACCACTCAGCCAGCACTGTCAGTGCTCCCCCACAAAAATCAGAACTGTCAGTGCTCTCACCACACAGCCAGCACTGTCAGTCCTCTCACCACACAGCCAGCACTGTCTGTGCTCCCAACACACAGCCAGCACTGCCAGTGGTCCCCCCACACAGCCAGCACTGTCAGTGCTCCCATCACTCAGCCAGCACTGTCAGTGCTCCCCAGACAGC
Source organism: Scyliorhinus torazame (assembly GCF_047496885.1). Taxonomy (NCBI): domain Eukaryota; kingdom Metazoa; phylum Chordata; class Chondrichthyes; order Carcharhiniformes; family Scyliorhinidae; genus Scyliorhinus; species Scyliorhinus torazame. The sequence goes on along the minus strand of NC_092729.1, from coordinate 56,144,471 downwards.
CAGCACTGTCAGTGCTCCCCCACACAGCCAGCACGGTCAGTGCTCCCACACACAGCCATCACTGTCAGTGCTCCCACCACAGAGCCAGCACTGTCAGTGCTCACCCACACATCCAGCACTGTCAGTGCTCCCTCCACAATGCCAGCACTGTCAGTGCTCCCACCTCACAGCCAGCACTGTCAGTGCTCCGCCACACAGCCAGCACTGTCTGTGCTCCCACCACACAGCCAGCACTGTCCGTGCTCCCACCACACAGCCAGCACTGTCAGTGCTCCCACCACACAGCCAGCACTGTCAGTGCTCCCAACACACAGCCTGCACTGTCAGTGCTCCCCCACACAGCCAGCACTGTCAGTGCACCCCCACACAGCCAGAACTGTCAGTGCTCCCACCACACAACCAGCACTGTCAGTGCTCCCACACAGTCAGCACTCTCAGTGCTCCCACCACACAGCCAGCACTGTCAGTGCTCCCCCACACAACCAGCACTGTCAGTGCTCCCCCACACAGCCAGCACTGTCAGTGCTCCCCCCACACAACCAGCACTGTCAGTGCTCCCACCACACAGCCAGCACTGTCAGTGCTCCCCCCACATAGCCAGCACTGACAGTGCTCCCACCACACAGCCAGCACTGTCAGTGCTCCCCCCACACAGCCAGCACTGTCAGTGCTCCCCCACTCAGCCAGCGCTGTCAGTGCTCCCACCACATTGCCAGCACTGTCAGTGCTTCCCGCACACAGCCTGCACTGTCAGTGCTCGCCCACACAGCCAGCACAGTCAGTGCTCCCCTACAGCCAGCACTGTCCGTGCTCCCACCACACAGCCAGCACTGTCAGTGCTCCCCCAACACAGCCAGTACTGTCAGTGCTCCCCACACAGCCAGCACTGTAAGTGCTCCCACCCCACACAGCCAGCACTGTCAGTGCTCCCCCACACAACCAGCATTGTCAGTGCTGCCCTACAGCCAGCACTGTCAGTGCTCCCCCACACAACCAGCACTGTCAGTGCTCCCACCACACAGCCAGCACTGTCAGTGCTCCCACCACACTGCCAGCACTGTCAGTGCTCCCAACACACAGCCAGCACTGTCAGTGCTCCCCCACACAGCCAGCACTGTCAGTGCACCCCCACACAGCCAGCACTGTCAGTGCTCCCACCACACAACCAGCACTGTCAGTGCTCCCCCACACAGCCAGCACTGTCAGTGCACCCCCACACAGCCCGCACTGTAAGTGCTCCCACCACACAACCAGCACTGTCAGTGCTCCCCACACAGTCAGCACTCTCAGTGCTCCCACCACACAGCCAGCACTGTCAGTGCTCCCCCCACACAGCCAGCACTGTCAGTGCTCCCCCACACAGCCAGCACTGTCAGTGCTCCCCCCACACAGCCAGCACTGTCAGTGCTCTCACCACACAGCCAGCACTGCCAGTGGTCCCCCCACACAGCCAGCACTGTCAGTGCTCCCATCACACAGCCAGCCCTGTCAGTGCTCCCCAGACAGCCAGTACTGTCAGTGCTCCCCCACACAGCCAGCACGGTCAGTGCTCACCCAAACATCCAGCACTGTCAGTGCTCCCTCCACAATGCCAGCACTGTCAGTGCTCCCACCTCACAGCCAGCACTGTCCGTGCTCCGCCAAACAGCTATCACTGTCAGTGCTCCCACCACACAGCCAGCACTGTCAGTGCACCCACCACACAGCCAGCACTGTCAGTGCTCCCTCACACAGCCAGCACTGTCAGTGCTCCCACCACACAGCCAGCACTGTCAGTGCTCCCCCCACACAGCCAGCACTGTCAGTGCTCCCACCACACAGCCAGCACTGTCAGTGCTCCCACCACACAGCCAGCACTGACAGTGTTCCCCCACACAGCCAGCACTGTCAGTGCTCCCCTACACAGCCAGCACTGTCCGTGCTCCCACCACACAGCCAGCACTGTCAGTGCTCCCACCACACAGCCAGCACTGTCAGTGCTCCCACCACACAGCCAGCACTGTCAGTGCTCCCCACACAGCCAGAACTGTCAGTGCTCCCACCACACAGCCAGCACTGTCAGTCCTCCCACCACACAGCCAGCACTGTCTGTGCTCCCACCACATAGCCAGCACTGTCAGTGCTCTCACCACACAGCCAGCACTGTCAGTGCTCCCACCACACAGCCAGCACTGTCAGTGCTCTCACCACACAGCCAGCACTGTCAGTCCTCCCACCACACAGCCAGCACTGTCAATGCTCTCACCACACAGCCAGCACTGTCAGTGCTCCCCCACTCAGCCAGCACTGTCAGTGCTCCCCTACAGCCAGCACTGTCAGTGCTCCCACCACACAGCCAGCACTGTTAGTACTCCCCCACACAGCCAGCACTGTCAGTGCTCCCCCACACAGCCAGCACTGTCAGTGCTCCCCACACAGCCAGCACTGTAAGTGCTCCCACCCCACACAGCCAGCACTGTCAGTGCTCCCCCACACTGCCAGCACTGTCAGTGCTCCCCTACAGCCAGCACTGTCAGTGCTCCCCCACACAACCAGCACTGTCAGTGCTCCCACCACACAGCCAGCACTGTCAGTGGTCCCCCCACACAGCCAGCACTGTCAGTGCTCCCCCACACAGCCAGCACTGTCAGTGCTTCCCTCACAGCCAGCACTGTCAGTGCTCTCCCACACAGACAGCACTGTCAGTGTTCCCCTCACAGGCAGAATTGCCAGTGCTACCCCTCACAGTCAGCACTGCCAGTGCTCCACCACACAGCCAGCACTGTCAGTGCACCCCCACACAGCCAGCACTGCAAGTGCTCCCCTCACAGCCAGGACTGTCAGTGCTCCTCACACACAGCCAGCACTGTCAGATCTCCCCCACACAGCCAACACTGTCAGGGCTCCCACCACACAGCCAGCACTGTCAGTGCTCTCCCACACAGCCAGCACTGTCAGTGCTCCCCCCACACAGCCAGCACTGTGTGTGCTCCCAGCACACAGCCAGCACTGTCAGTGCTCCCACCACACAGCCAGCACTGACAGTGCTCCCCCACACAGGCTGCACTGTCAGTGCTCCCACCACACAGCCAGCACTGTCAGTGCTCACACCACTCAGCCAGCACTGTCAGTGCTCCCCAACAAAAACCAGAACTGTCAGTGCTCCCACCAGACAGCCAGCACTGTCAGTCCTCCCACCACACAGCCAGCACTGTCTGTGCTCCCAACACACAGCCAGCACTGCCAGTGGTCCCCCCACACAGCCAGCACTGCAGTGCTCCCATCACACAGCCAGCACTGTCAGTGCTCCCCAGACAGCCAGCACGGTCAGTGCTCCCACCACACAACCAGCACTGTCAGTGCTCCCCACACAGTCAGCATTCTCAGTGCTCCCACCACACAGCCAGCACTGTCAGTGCTCCCACACACAACCAGCACTGTCAGTGCTCCCCCACACAGCCAGCACTGTCAGTGCTCACCCCACACAACCAGCACTGTCAGTGCTCCCACCACACAGCCAGCACTGTCAGTGCTCCCCCCACATAGCCAGCACTGACAGTGCTCCCACCACACAGCCAGCACTGTCAGTGCTCCCCCCACACAGCCAGCACTGTCAGTGCTCCCCCACTCAGCCAGCGCTGTCAGTGCTCCCACCACATTGCCAGCACTGTCAGTGCTTCCCCCACACAGCCTGCACTGTCAGTGCTCCCCCACACAGCCAGCACAGTCAGTGCTCCCCTACAGCCAGCACTGTCCGTGCTCCCACCACACAGCCAGCACTGTTAGTGCTCCCCCACACAGCCAGCACTGTCAGTGCTCCCCCCACACAGCCAGCACTGTCAGTGCTCCCCACACAGCCAGCACTGTAAGTGCTCCCACCCCACACAGCCAGCACTGTCAGTGCTCCCCCACACAACCAGCACTGTCAGTGCTCCCCTACAGCCAGCACTGTCAGTGCTCCCCCACACAACCAGCACTGTCAGTGCTCCCACCACACAGCCAGCACAGTCAGTGCTCCCACCACACTGCCAGCACTGTCAGTGCTCCCAACACACATCCATCACTGTCAGTGCTCCCCCACACAGCCAGCACTGTCAGTGCACCCCCACACAGCCAGCACTGTCAGTGCTCCCACCACACAACCAGCACTGTCAGTGCTCCCCCCACACAGCGAGCACTGTCAGTGCACCCCCACACAGCCAGCACTGTCAGTGCTCCCACCACACAACCAGCACTGTCAGTGCTCCCCACACAGTCAGCACTCTCAGTGCTCCCACCACACAGCCAGCACTGTCAGTGCTCCCCCCACACAGCCAGCACTGTCAGTGCTCCCACCACACAGCCAGCACTGTCAGTGCTCCCACCACACAGCCAGCACTGACAGTGTTCCCCCACACAGCCAGCACTGTCAGTGCTCCCCTACACAGCCAGCACTGTCAGTGCTCCCACCACACAGCCAGCACTGTCAGTGCTCCCACCACACAGCCAGCACTGTCAGTGCTCCCACCACACAGCCAGCACTGTCAGTGCTCCCCCACACAGCCAGAACTGTCAGAGCTCCCACCACACAGCCAGCACTGTCAGTCCTCCCACCACACAGCCAGCACTGTCTGTGCTCCCACCACATAGCCAGCACTGTCAGTGCTCTCACCACACAGCCAGCACTGTCAGTGCTCCCACCACACAGCCAGCACTGTCAGTGCTCTCACCACACAGCCAGCACTGTCAGTCCTCCCACCACACAGCCAGCACTGTCAATGCTCTCACCACACAGCCAGCACTGTCAGTGCTCCCCCACTCAGCCAGCACTGTCAGTGCTCCCCTACAGCCAGCACTGTCAGTGCTCCCACCACACAGCCAGCACTGTTAGTACTCCCCCACACAGCCAGCACTGTCAGTGCTCCCCCACACAGCCAGCACTGTCAGTGCTCCCCACACAGCCAGCACTGTAAGTGCTCCCACCCCACACAGCCAGCACTGTCAGTGCTCCCCCACACAGCCAGCACTGTCAGTGCTCCCCTACAGCCAGCACTGTCAGTGCTCCCCCACACAACCAGCACTGTCAGTGCTCCCACCACACAGCCAGCACTGTCAGTGGTCCCCCCACACAGCCAGCACTGTCAGTGCTCCCCCACACAGCCAGCACTGTCAGTGCTTCCCTCACAGCCAGCACTGTCAGTGCTCTCCCACACAGACAGCACTGTCAGTGTTCCCCTCACAGGCAGAATTGCCAGTGCTACCCCTCACAGTCAGCACTGCCAGTGCTCCACCACACAGCCAGCACTGTCAGTGCACCCCCACACAGCCAGCACTGCAAGTGCTCCCCTCACAGCCAGGACTGTCAGTGCTCCTCACACACAGCCAGCACTGTCAGATCTCCCCCACACAGCCAACACTGTCAGGGCTCCCACCACACAGCCAGCACTGTCAGTGCTCTCCCACACAGCCAGCACTGTCAGTGCTCCCCCCACACAGCCAGCACTGTGTGTGCTCCCAGCACACAGCCAGCACTGTCAGTGCTCCCACCACACAGCCAGCACTGACAGTGCTCCCCCACACAGGCTGCACTGTCAGTGCTCCCACCACACAGCCAGCACTGTCAGTGCTCACACCACTCAGCCAGCACTGTCAGTGCTCCCCCACAAAAACCAGAACTGTCAGTGCTCCCACCAGACAGCCAGCACTGTCAGTCCTCCCACCACACAGCCAGCACTGTCTGTGCTCCCAACACACAGCCAGCACTGCCAGTGGTCCCCCCACACAGCCAGCACTGTCAGTGCTCCCATCACACAGCCAGCACTGTCAGTGCTCCCCAGACAGCCAGCACGGTCAGTGCTCCCACCACACAACCAGCACTGTCAGTGCTCCCCACACAGTCAGCATTCTCAGTGCTCCCACCACACAGCCAGCACTGTCAGTGCTCCCACACACAACCAGCACTGTCAGTGCTCCCCCACACAGCCAGCACTGTCAGTGCTCCCCCCACACAACCAGCACTGTCAGTGCTCCCACCACACAGCCAGCACTGTCAGTGCTCCCCCCACATAGCCAGCACTGACAGTGCTCCCACCACACAGCCAGCACTGTCAGTGCTCCCCCCACACAGCCAGCACTGTCAGTGCTCCCCCACTCAGCCAGCGCTGTCAGTGCTCCCACCACATTGCCAGCACTGTCAGTGCTTCCCCCACACAGCCTGCACTGTCAGTGCTCCCCCACACAGCCAGCACAGTCAGTGCTCCCCTACAGCCAGCACTGTCCGTGCTCCCACCACACAGCCAGCACTGTTAGTGCTCCCCCACACAGCCAGCACTGTCAGTGCTCCCCCCACACAGCCAGCACTGTCAGTGCTCCCCACACAGCCAGCACTGTAAGTGCTCCCACCCCACACAGCCAGCACTGTCAGTGCTCCCCCACACAACCAGCACTGTCAGTGCTCCCCTACAGCCAGCACTGTCAGTGCTCCCCCACACAACCAGCACTGTCAGTGCTCCCACCACACAGCCAGCACAGTCAGTGCTCCCACCACACTGCCAGCACTGTCAGTGCTCCCAACACACATCCATCACTGTCAGTGCTCCCCCACACAGCCAGCACTGTCAGTGCACCCCCACACAGCCAGCACTGTCAGTGCTCCCACCACACAACCAGCACTGTCAGTGCTCCCCCCACACAGCGAGCACTGTCAGTGCACCCCCACACAGCCAGCACTGTCAGTGCTCCCACCACACAACCAGCACTGTCAGTGCTCCCCACACAGTCAGCACTCTCAGTGCTCCCACCACACAGCCAGCACTGTCAGTGCTCCCCCCACACAGCCAGCACTGTCAGTGCTCCCCCACACAGCCAGCACTGTCAGTGCTCCCCCCACACAGCCAGCACTGTCAGTGCTCTCACCACACAGCCAGCACTGTCAGTGCTCCCCCACACAGCCAGCACTGTCAGTGCTCCCACCACACACCCAGCACTGTCAGTGCTCCCACCACACAGCCAGCACTGTCAGTGCTCCCCCACAGAGCCAGCACTGCCAGTGGTCCCCCCACACAGCCAGCACTGCCAGTGCTCCCATCACACAGCCAGCCCTGTCAGTGCTCCCCAGACAGCCAGTACTGTCAGTGCTCCCCCACACAGCCAGCACGGTCAGTGCTCACCCAAACATCCAGCACTGTCAGTGCTCCCTCCACAATGCCAGAACTGTCAGTGCTCCCACCTCACAGCCAGCACTGTCCGTGCTCCGCCACACAGCTATCACTGTCAGTGCTCCCACCACACAGCCAGCACTGTCAGTGCCCCCACCACACAGCCAGCACTGTCAGTGCTCCCTCACACAGCCAGCACTGTCAGTGCTCCCACCACACAGCCAGCACTGTCAGTGCTCCCCCCACACAGCCAGCACTGTCAGTGCTCCCACCATAGAGCCAGCACTGTCAGTGCTCCCACCACACAGCCAGCACTGACAGTGTTCCCCCACACAGCCAGCACTGTCAGTGCTCCCCCACACAGCCAGCACTGTCAGTGCTCCCACCACACAGCCAGAACTGTCAGTGCTCCCACCACACAGCCAGCACTGTCAGTCCTCCCACCACACAGCCAGCACTGTCTGTGCTCCCACCACATAGCCAGCACTGTCAGTGCTCTCACCACACAGCCAGCACTGTCAGTGCTCCCACCACACAGCCAGCACTGTCAGTGCTCTCACCACACAGCCAGCACTGTCAGTCCTCCCACCACACAGCCAGCACTGTCAATGCTCTCACCACACAGCCAGCACTGTCAGTGCTCCCCCACTCAGCCAGCACTGTCAGTGCTCCCCTACAGCCAGCACTGTCAGTGCTCCCCCGCACAACCAGCACTGTCAGTGCTCCCACCACACAGCCAGCACTGTCAGTGCTCCCCCCACACAGCCAGCACTGTCAGTGCTCCCCCACACAGCCAGCACTGTCAGTGCTCCCCTCACAGCCAGCACTGTCAGTGCTCTCCCACACAGACAGCACTGTCAGTGTTCCCCTCACAGCCAGAATTGCCAGTGCTACCCCTCACAGTCAGCACTGCCAGTGCTCCACCACACAGCCAGCACTGTCAGTGCACCCCCACACAGCCAGCAATGCAAGTGCTCCCCTCACAGCCAGGACTGTCAGTGCTCCTCACACACAGCCAGCACTGTCAGATCTCCCCCACACAGCCAACACTGTCAGGGCTCCCACCACACAGCCAGCACTGTCAGTGCTCTCCCACACAGCCAGCACTGTCAGTGCTCCCCCACACAGCCAGCACTGTGTGTGCTCCCAGCACACAGCCAGCACTGTCAGTGCTCCCACCACACAGCCAGCACTGTTGTGCTCCCCCACACAGCCTGCACTGTCAGTGCTCCCACCACACAGCCAGCATTGTCAGTGCTCACACCACTCAGCCAGCACTGTCAGTGCTCCCCCACAAAAACCAGAACTGTCAGTGCTCCCACCACACAGCCAGCACTGTCAGTCCTCCCACCACACAGCCAGCACTGTCTGTGCTCCCAACACACAGCCAGCACTGCCAGTGGTCCCCCCACACAGCCAGCACTGTCAGTGCTCCCATCACACAGCCAGCACTGTCAGTGCTCCCCAGACAGCCAGCACTGTCAGTGGTCCCCCACACAGCCAGCACGGTCAGTGCTCCCACACACAGCCATCACTGTCAGTGCTCCCACCACACAGCCAGCACTGTCAGTGCTCACCCACACATCCAGCACTGTCAGTACTCCCTCCACAATGCCAGCACTGTCAGTGCTCCCACCTCACAGCCAGCACTGTCAGTGCTCCGCCACACAGCCAGCACTGTCTGTGCTCCCACCACACAGCCAGCACTGTCAGTGCTCCCACCACACAGCCAGCACTGTCAGTGCTCCCACCACACAGCCAGCACTGTCAGTGCTCCCAACACACAGCCTGCACTGTCAGTGCTCCCCCACACAGCCAGCACTGTCAGTGCACCCCCTCACAGCCAGAACTGTCAGTGCTCCCACAACACAACCAGCACTGTCAGTGCTCCCCCCCACACAGCCAGCACTGTCAGTGCACCCCCACACAGCCAGCACTGTCTGTGCTCCCACCACACAACCAGCACTGTCAGTGCTTCCCACACAGTCAGCACTCTCAGTGCTCCCACGACACAGCCAGCACTGTCAGTGCTCCCCCACACAACCAGCACTGTCAGTGCTCCCCCACACAGCCAGCACTGTCAGTGCTCCCCCCACACAACCAGCACTGCCAGTGCTCCACCACACAGCCAGCACTGTCAGTGCACCCCCACACAGCCAGCAATGCAAGTGCTCCCCTCACAGCCAGGACTGTCAGTGCTCCTCACACACAGCCAGCACTGTCAGATCTCCCCCACACAGCCAACACTGTCAGGGCTCCCACCACACAGCCAGCACTGTCAGTGCTCTCCCACACAGCCAGCACTGTCAGTGCTCCCCCCACACAGCCAGCACTGTGTGTGCTCCCAGCACACAGCCAGCACTGTCAGTGCTCCCACCACACAGCCAGCACTGACAGTGCTCCCCCACACAGCGTGCACTGTCAGTGCTCCCACCACACAGCCAGCATTGTCAGTGCTCACACCACTCAGCCAGCACTGTCAGTGCTCCCCCACAAAAACCAGAACTGTCAGTGCTCCCACCACACAGCCAGCACTGTCAGTCCTCCCACCACACAGCCAGCACTGTCTGTGCTCCCAACACACAGCCAGCACTGCCAGTGGTCCCCCCACACAGCCAGCACTTTCAGTGCTCCCATCACACAGCCAGCACTGTCAGTGCTCCCCAGACAGCCAGCACTGTCAGTGGTCCCCCACACAGCCAGCACGGTCAGTGCTCCCACACACAGCCATCACTGTCAGTGCTCCCACCACACAGCCAGCACTGTCAGTGCTCACCCACACATCCAGCACTGTCAGTGCTCCCTCCACAATGCCAGCACTGTCAGTGCTCCCACCTCACAGCCAGCACTGTCAGTGCTCCGCCACACAGCCAGCACTGTCTGTGCTCCCACCACACAGCCAGCACTGTCAGTGCTCCCACCACACAGCCAGCACTGTCAGTGCTCCCACCACACAGCCAGCACTGTCAGTGCTCCCAACACACAGCCTGCACTGTCAGTGCTCCCCCACACAGCCAGCACTGTCAGTGCACCCCCACACAGCCAGAACTGTCAGTGCTCCCACAACACAACCAGCACTGTCAGTGCTCCCCCCCACACAGCCAGCACTGTCAGTGCACCCCCACACAGCCAGCACTGTCTGTGCTCCCACCACACAACCAGCACTGTCAGTGCTCCCCACACAGTCAGCACTCTCAGTGCTCCCACGACACAGCCAGCACTGTCAGTGCTCCCCCACACAACCAGCACTGTCAGTGCTCCCCCACACAGCCAGCACTGTCAGTTCTCCCCCCACACAACCAGCACTGTCAGTGCTCCCACCAAACAGCCAGCACTGTCAGTGCTCCCCCCACATAGCCAGCACTGACAGTGCTCCCACCACACAGCCAGCACTGTCAGTGCTCCCCCCACATAGCCAGCACTGTCAGTGCTCCCCCACTCAGCCAGCGCTGTCAGTGCTCCCACCACATTGCCAGCACTGTCAGTGCTTCCCCCACACAGCCTGCACTGTCAGTGCTCCCCCACACAGCCAGCACAGTCAGTGCTCCCCTACAGCCAGCACTGTCCGTGCTCCCACCACACAGCCAGCACTGTTAGTGCTCCCCCATACAGCCAGCACTGTCAGTGCTCCCCCCACACAGCCAGCACTGTCAGTGCTCCCCACACAGCCAGCACTGTAAGTGCTCCCACCCCACACTGCCAGCACTGTCAGTGCTCCCCCACACAACCAGCACTGTCAGTGCTCCACTACAGCCAGCACTGTCAGTGCTCCCCCACACAACCAGCACTGTCAGTGCTCCCACCACACAGCCAGCACTGTCAGTGCTCCCCCCACACAGCCAGCACTGTCAGTGCTCCCCCCACACAGCCAGCACTGTCAGTGCTCCCCCACACAGCCAGCACTGTCAGTGCTCCCCTCACAGCCAGCACTGTCAGTGCTCCCCACACCCAGCCAGCACTGTCAGTGCTCCCCCACACTGACAGCACTGTCAGTGTACCCCACACAGCCTGCACTGTCAGTGCACCCCCACACAGCCAGCACTGTCAGTGCTCCCCCACACAGACAGCACTGCAAGTGCTCCCCTCACAGCCAGGACTGTCAGTGCTCCCCACACAAAGCCAGCACTGTCAGTGCTCCACCACACAGACAACACAGCCAGCACTGTCATGGCTCCCACCACACATCCAGCACTGTCACTGCCCCCCCCCACACAGCCAGCACTGTCAGTGCTCCCCACACAGCCAGAATTGCCAGTGCTCCCCCTCACAGCCAGCACTGCCAGTGCTCCACCACACAACCAGCACTGTCAGTGCACCCCCACACAGCCAGCACTTCAGTGCTCCCCCCGCACAGCCTGTACTGTAAGTGCTCCCACTACACAGCCAGCACTGTCAGTGCTCCCCCCACGCAGCCAGCACTGCCTGTGCTCCCCCACACAGCCAGCACTGTCAGTGCTCCCCCACACAGCCAGCACTGTCAGTGCTCCCCCCACACAGCCAGCACTGTCAGTGCTCCCCCACACAGCCAGCACTGTCAGTGCTCCCACCACACAGCCAGAACTTTCAGTGCTCCCCCACACAGCCAGCACTGTCAGTGCTCCCACCACACAGCCAGCACTGTCAGTGCTCCCCCCACACAGCCAGCACTGTCAGTGCTCCCCCACTCAGCCAGCACTGTCAGTGCTCCCACCACACAGCCAGCACTGTCTGTGCTCCCCCCACACAGCCTGCACTGTCAGTGCTCCCCCACACAGCCAGCACTGTCAGTGCTCCCCTACAGCAGCACTGTCAGTGCTCCCACCACACAGCCAGCACTGTTAGTGCTCCCCACACAGCCAGCACTGTCAGTGCTCCCCCCACACAGCCAGCACTGTCAGTGCTCCCCACACAGCCAGCACTGTACGTGCTCCCACCCCACACAGCCAGCACTGTCAGTGCACCCCCACACAGCCAGCACTGTCAGTGCTCCCCTACAGCCAGCACTGTCAGTGCTCCCCACACAACCAGCACTGTCAGTGCTCCCACCACACAGCCAGCACTGTCAGTGCTCCCCCCACACAGCCAGCACTGTCAGTGCTCCCCCACACAGCCAGCACTGTCAGTGCTCCCCCACACAGCCAGCACTGTCAGTGCTCCCCTCACAGCCAGCACTGTGAGTGCTCTCCCACACAGACAGCACTGTCAGTGTTCCCCTCACAGCCAGAATTGCCAGTGCTACCCCTCACAGTCAGCACTGCCAGTGCTCCACCACACAGCCAGCACTGTCAGTGCACACCCACACAGCCAGCACTGCAAGTGCTCCCCTCACAGCCAGGACTGTCAGTGCTCCTCACACACAGCCAGCACTGTCAGTGCTCCGCCACACAGCCAACACTGTCAGTGCTCCCACCACACAGCCAGCACTGTCAGTGCTCTCCCACACAGCCAGCACTGTCAGTGCTCCCCCCACACAGCCAGCACTGGGTGTGCTCCCACCACACAGCCAGCACTGTCAGTGCTCCCACCACACAGCCAGCACTGACAGTGCTCCCCCACACAGCCTGCACTGTCAGTGCTCCCACCACACAGCCAGCACTGTCAGTGCTCACACCACACAGCCAGCACTGTCAGTGCTCCCCCACAAAAACCAGAACTGTCAGTGCTCCCACCACACAGCCAGCACTGTCAGTCCTCCCACCACACAGCCAGCACTGTCTGTGCTCCCACCACTCAGCCAGCACTGTCAGTGATCCCACCACACAGCCAACACTGTCAGTGCTCCCACCACACAGCCAGCACTGTCAGTGCTCCCACCACAGAGCCAGCACTGTCAGTGCTCCCACCACACAGCCAGAACTTTCAGTGCTCCCCCACATAGCTAGCACTGTCAGTGCTCCCCCACAGAGCCAGCACTGCCAGTGGTCCCCCCACAAAGCCAGCACTGTCAGTGCTCCCATCACACAGCCAGCACTGTCAGTGCTCCCCAGACAGCCAGCACTGTCAGTGCTCCCCCACACAGCCAGCACGGTCAGTGCTCCCCCACACAGCCATCACTGTCAGTGCTCCCACCACACAGCCAGCACTGTCAGTGCTCACCCACACATCCAGCACTGTCAGTGCTCCCTCCACAATGCCAGCACTGTCAGTGCTCCCACCTCACAGCCAGCACTGTCAGTGCTCCGCCACACAGCCAGCACTGTCTGTGCTCCCACCACACAACCAGCACTGTCAGTGCTCCCACCACACAGCCAGCACTGTCAGTGCTCCCACCACACAGCCAGCACTGTCAGTGCTCCCAACACACAGCCTGCACTGTCAGTGCTCCCCCACAGAGCCAGCACTATCAGTGCACCCCCACACAGCCAGCACTGTCAGTGCTCCCACCACACAACCAGCACTGTCAGTGCTCCCCCCACACAGCCAGCACTGTCAGTGCACCCCCACACAGCCAGCACTGTCAGTGCTCCCACCACACAGCCAGCACTGTCAGTGCTCCCCACACAGTCAGCACTCTCAGTGCTCCCACCACACAGCCAGCACTGTCAGTGCTCACCCACACATCCAGCACTGTCAGTGCTCCCTCCACAATGCCAGCACTGTCAGTGCTCCCACCTCACAGCCAGCACTGTCAGTGCTCCGCCACACAGCTAGCACTGTCAGTGCTCCCACCACACAGCCAGCACTGTCAGTGTTCCCACCACACAGCCAGCACTGTCAGTGCTCCCCCACACAGACAGAACTGTCAGTGCTCCCACCACTCAGCCAGCACTGTCAGTCCTCCCACCACACAGCCAGCACTATCTGTGCTCCCACCACACAGCCAGCACTGTCAGTGCTCCCACCACACAGCCAGCTCTGTCAGTGCTCCCACCACACAGCCAGCACTGTCAGTGCTCCCACCACACAGCCAGCACTGTCAGTGCTCCCAACACACAGCCAGCACTGTCAGTGCTCCCCCACACAGCCAGCACTGTCAGTGCACCCCCACACAGCCAGCACTGTCAGTGCTCCCGCCACACAAACAGCTCTGTCAGTGCTCCCCCACACAGCCAGCACTGTCAGTGCACCCCCACACAGCCAGCACTGTCAGTGCTCCCACCACACAACCAGCACTGTCAGTGCTCCCCACACAGTCAGCACTCTCAGTGCTCCCACCACACAGCCAGCACTGCCAGTGCTCCCCCCACACATCCAGCACTGCCAGTGCTCCCCCACACAGCCAGCACTGTCAGTGCTCCCCCCACACAGCCAGCACTGTCAGTGCTCTCACCACACAGCCAGCACTGTCAGTGCTCCCCCACACAGCCAGCACTGGCAGTGCTCCCACCACACAGCCAGCACTGTCAGTGCTACCACCACACAGCCAGCACTGTCAGTGCTCCCCACAGAGCCAGCACTGCCAGTGGTCCCCCCACACAGCCAGCACTGTCAGTGCTCCCATCACACAGCCAGCCCTGTCAGTGCTCCACAGGCAGCCAGTACTGACAGTGCTCCCCCACACAGCCAGCACGGTCAGTGCTCACCCACACATCCAGCACTGTCAGTGCTCCCTCCACAATGCCAGCACTGTCACTGCTCCCACCTCACAGCCAGCACTGTCCGTGCTCCGCCACACAGCTAGCACTGTCAGTGCTCCCACCACACAGCCAGCACTGTCAGTGCCCCCACCACACAGCCAGCACTGTCAGTGCTCCCTCACACAGCCAGCACTGTCAGTGCTCCCACCACACAGCCAGCACTGTCAGTGCTCCCCCACACAGCCAGCACTGTCAGTGCTCCCACCACACAGCCAGCACTGTCAGTGCTCCCACCACACAGCCAGCACTGACAGTGTTCCCCCACACAGCCAGCACTGTCAGTGCTCCCCCACACAGCCAGCACTGTCAGTGCTCCCACCACACAGCCAGCACTGTCAGTGCTCCCACCACACAGCCAGCACTGTCAGTGCTCCCACCACACAGCCAGCACTGTCAGTGCTCCCCCACACAGCCAGATCTGTCAGTGCTCCCACCACACAGCCAGCACTGTCAGTCCTCCCACCACACAGCCAGCACTGTCTGTGTCCCACCACATAGCCAGCACTGTCAGTGCTCCCACCACACAGCCAGCACTGTCAGTGCTCCCACCACACAGCCAGCACTGTCAGTGCTCTCACCACACAGCCAGCACTGTCAGTCCTCCCACCACACAGCCAGCACTGTCAGTGCTCTCACCACACAGCCAGCACTGTCAGTGCTCCCCCACTCAGCCAGCACTGTCAGTGCTCCCCTACAGCCAGCACTGTCAGTGCTCCCACCACACAGCCAGCACTGTTAGTACTCCCCCACACAGCCAGCACTGTCAGTGCTCCCCCACACAGCCAGCACTGTCAGTGCTCCCCACACAGCCAGCACTGTAAGTGCTCCCACCCCACACAGCCAGCACTGTCAGTGATCCCCCACACAGCCAGCACTGTCAGTGCTCCACTACAGCCAGCACTGTCAGTGCTCCCCCACACAACCAGCACTGTCAGTGCTCCCACCACACAGCCAGCACTGTCAGTGCTCCCCCCACACAGCCAGCACTGTCAGTGCTCCCCCACACAGCCAGCACTGTCAGTGCTCCCCTCACAGCCAGCACTGTCAGTGCTCTCCCACACAGACAGCACTGTCAGTGTTCCCCTCACAGCCAGAATTGCCAGTGCTACCCCTCACAGTCAGCACTGCCAGTGCTCCACCACACAGCCAGCACTGTCAGTGCACCCCCACACAGCCAGCACTGCAAGTGCTCCCCTCACAGCCAGGACTGTCAGTGCTCCTCACACACAGCCAGCACTGTCAGATCTCCCCCACACAGCCAACACTGTCAGGGCTCCCACCACACAGCCAGCACTGTCAGTGCTCTCCCACACAGCCAGCACTGTCAGTGCTCCCCCACACAGCCAGCACTGTGTGTGCTCCCACCACACAGCCAGCACTGTCAGTGCTCCCACCACACAGCCAGCACTGACAGTGCTCCCCACACAGCCTGCACTGTCAGTGCTCCCACCACACAGCCAGCACTGTCAGTGCTCACACCACACAGCCAGCACTGTCAGTGCTCCCCCACAAAAACCAGAACTGCCAGTGCTCCCACCACACAGCCAGCACTGTCAGTCCTCCCGCCACACAGCCAGCACTGTCTGTGCTCCCAACACACAGCCAGCACTGCCAGTGGTCCCCCCACACAGCCAGCACTGTCAGTGCTCCCATCACACAGCCAGCACTGTCAGTGCTCCCCAGACAGCCAGCACTGTCAGTGCTCCCCCACACAGCCAGCACGGTCAGTGCTCCCACACACAGCCATCACTGTCAGTGCTCCCACCACACAGCCAGCACTGTCAGTGCTCACCCACATATCCAGCACTGTCAGTGCTCCCTCCACAATGCCAGCACTGTCAGTGCTCCCACCTCACAGCCAGCACTGTCAGTGCTCCGCCACACAGCCAGCACTGTCTGTGCTCCCACCACACAGCCAGCACTGTCAGTGCTCCCACCACACAGCCAGCACTGTCAGTGCTCCCACCACACAGCCAGCACTGTCAGTGCTCCCAACACACAGCCTGCACTGTCAGTGCTCCCCCACACAGCCAGCACTGTCAGTGCACCCCCACACAGCCAGCACTGTCAGTGCTCCCGCCACACAAACAGCTCTGTCAGTGCTCCCCCACACAGCCAGCACTGTCAGTGCACCCCCACACAGCCAGCACTGTCAGTGCTCCCACCACACAACCAGCACTGTCAGTGCTCCCCACACAGTCAGCACTCTCAGTGCTCCCACCACACAGCCAGCACTGCCAGTGCTCCCCCCACACATCCAGCACTGCCAGTGCTCCCCCACACAGCCAGCACTGTCAGTGCTCCCCCCACACAGCCAGCACTGTCAGTGCTCTCACCACACAGCCAGCACTGTCAGTGCTCCCCCACACAGCCAGCACTGGCAGTGCTCCCACCACACAGCCAGCACTGTCAGTGCTACCACCACACAGCCAGCACTGTCAGTGCTCCCCACAGAGCCAGCACTGCCAGTGGTCCCCCCACACAGCCAGCACTGTCAGTGCTCCCATCACACAGCCAGCCCTGTCAGTGCTCCACAGGCAGCCAGTACTGACAGTGCTCCCCCACACAGCCAGCACGGTCAGTGCTCACCCACACATCCAGCACTGTCAGTGCTCCCTCCACAATGCCAGCACTGTCACTGCTCCCACCTCACAGCCAGCACTGTCCGTGCTCCGCCACACAGCTAGCACTGTCAGTGCTCCCACCACACAGCCAGCACTGTCAGTGCCCCCACCACACAGCCAGCACTGTCAGTGCTCCCTCACACAGCCAGCACTGTCAGTGCTCCCACCACACAGCCAGCACTGTCAGTGCTCCCCCACACAGCCAGCACTGTCAGTGCTCCCACCACACAGCCAGCACTGTCAGTGCTCCCACCACACAGCCAGCACTGACAGTGTTCCCCCACACAGCCAGCACTGTCAGTGCTCCCCCACACAGCCAGCACTGTCAGTGCTCCCACCACACAGCCAGCACTGTCAGTGCTCCCACCACACAGCCAGCACTGTCAGTGCTCCCACCACACAGCCAGCACTGTCAGTGCTCCCCCACACAGCCAGATCTGTCAGTGCTCCCACCACACAGCCAGCACTGTCAGCCCTCCCACCACACAGCCAGCACTGTCTGTGTCCCACCACATAGCCAGCACTGTCAGTGCTCCCACCACACAGCCAGCACTGTCAGTGCTCCCACCACACAGCCAGCACTGTCAGTGCTCTCACCACACAGCCAGCACTGTCAGTCCTCCCACCACACAGCCAGCACTGTCAGTGCTCTCACCACACAGCCAGCACTGTCAGTGCTCCCCCACTCAGCCAGCACTGTCAGTGCTCCCCTACAGCCAGCACTGTCAGTGCTCCCACCACACAGCCAGCACTGTTAGTACTCCCCCACACAGCCAGCACTGTCAGTGCTCCCCCACACAGCCAGCACTGTCAGTGCTCCCCACACAGCCAGCACTGTAAGTGCTCCCACCCCACACAGCCAGCACTGTCAGTGATCCCCCACACAGCCAGCACTGTCAGTGCTCCACTACAGCCAGCACTGTCAGTGCTCCCCCACACAACCAGCACTGTCAGTGCTCCCACCACACAGCCAGCACTGTCAGTGCTCCCCCCACACAGCCAGCACTGTCAGTGCTCCCCCACACAGCCAGCACTGTCAGTGCTCCCCTCACAGCCAGCACTGTCAGTGCTCTCCCACACAGACAGCACTGTCAGTGTTCCGCTCACAGCCAGAATTGCCAGTGCTACCCCTCACAGTCAGCACTGCCAGTGCTCCACCACACAGCCAGCACTGTCAGTGCACCCCCACACAGCCAGCACTGCAAGTGCTCCCCTCACAGCCAGGACTGTCAGTGCTCCTCACACACAGCCAGCACTGTCAGATCTCCCCCACACAGCCAACACTGTCAGGGCTCCCACCACACAGCCAGCACTGTCAGTGCTCTCCCACACAGCCAGCACTGTCAGTGCTCCCCCACACAGCCAGCACTGTGTGTGCTCCCACCACACAGCCAGCACTGTCAGTGCTCCCACCACACAGCCAGCACTGACAGTGCTCCCCACACAGCCTGCACTGTCAGTGCTCCCACCACACAGCCAGCACTGTCAGTGCTCACACCACACAGCCAGCACTGTCAGTGCTCCCCCACAAAAACCAGAACTGCCAGTGCTCCCACCACACAGCCAGCACTGTCAGTCCTCCCGCCACACAGCCAGCACTGTCTGTGCTCCCAACACACAGCCAGCACTGCCAGTGGTCCCCCCACACAGCCAGCACTGTCAGTGCTCCCATCACACAGCCAGCACTGTCAGTGCTCCCCAGACAGCCAGCACTGTCAGTGCTCCCCCACACAGCCAGCACGGTCAGTGCTCCCACACACAGCCATCACTGTCAGTGCTCCCACCACACAGCCAGCACTGTCAGTGCTCACCCACATATCCAGCACTGTCAGTGCTCCCTCCACAATGCCAGCACTGTCAGTGCTCCCACCTCACAGCCAGCACTGTCAGTGCTCCGCCACACAGCCAGCACTGTCTGTGCTCCCACCACACAGCCAGCACTGTCAGTGCTCCCACCACACAGCCAGCACTGTCAGTGCTCCCACCACACAGCCAGCACTGTCAGTGCTCCCAACACACAGCCTGCACTGTCAGTGCTCCCCCACACAGCCAGCACTGTCAGTGCACCCCCACACAGCCAGAACTGTCAGTGCTCCCACCACACAACCAGCACTGTCAGTGCTCCCCCCACACAGCCAGCACTGTCAGTGCACCCCCACACAGCCAGCACTGTCTGTGCTCCCACCACACAACCAGCACTGTCAGTGCTCCCCACACAGTCAGCACTCTCAGTGCTCCCACCACACAGCCAGCACTGTCAGTGCTCCCCCACACAACCAGCACTGTCAGTGCTCCCCCACACAGCCAGCACTGTCAGTGCCCCCCCACACAACCAGCACTGTCAGTGCTCCCACCACACAGCCAGCACTGTCAGTGCTCCCCCACATAGCCAGCACTGACAGTGCTCCCACCACACAGCCAGCACTGTCAGTGCTCCCCCCACACAGCCAGCACTGACAGTGCTCCCCCACTCAGCCAGCGCTGTCAGTGCTCCCACCACATTGCCAGCACTGTCAGTGCTCCCCCCACACAGCCTGCACTGTCAGTGCTCTCCCACACAGCCAGCACAGTCAGTGCTCCCCTACAGCCAGCACTGTCCGTGCTCCCACCACACAGCCAGCACTTTTAGTGCTCCCCCACACAGCCAGCACTGTCAGTGCTCCCCCCACACAGCCAGCACTGTCAGTGCTCCCCCACACAGCCAGCACTGTACGTGCTCCCACCCCACACAGCCAGCACTGTCAGTGCTCCCCCACACAACCAGCACTGTCAGTGCTCCCCTACAGCCAACACTGTCAGTGCTCCCCCACACAACCAGCATTGTCAGTGCTCCCACCACACAGCCAGCACTGTCAGTGCTCCCCCCACACAGCCAGCACTGTCAGTGCTCCCCCCACACAGCCAGCACTGTCAGTGCTCCCCCACACAGCCAGCCCTGTCAATGCTCCCCTCACAGCCAGCACTGTCAGTGCTCCCCAGACACAGCCAGCACTGTCAGTGCTCCCCCACACAGACAGCACTGTCAGTGTACCCCACACAGCCTGCACTGTCAGTGCACCCCCACACAGCCAGCACTGTTAGTGCTCCCCCACACAGACAGCACTGCAAGTGCTCCCCTCACAGCCAGGACTGTCAGTGCTCCCCACACAAAGCTAGCACTGTCAGTGCTCCAGCACACAGACAACACAGCCAGCTCTGTCATGGCTCCCACCACACATCCAGCACTGTCACTGCCCCCCCCCCCCCCCCACACAGCCAGCACTGTCAGTGCTCCCACCACACAGCCAGCACTGACAGTGTTCCCCCACACAGCCAGCACTGTCAGTGCTCCCCCACACAGCCAGCACTGTCAGTGCTCCCACCACACAGCCAGCACTGTCAGTGCTCCCACCACACAGCCAGCACTGTCAGTGCTCCCACCACACAGCCAGCACTGTCAGTGCTCCCCCACACAGCCAGATCTGTCAGTGCTCCCACCACACAGCCAGCACTGTCAGTCCTCCCACCACACAGCCAGCACTGTCTGTGTCCCACCACATAGCCAGCACTGTCAGTGCTCCCACCACACAGCCAGCACTGTCAGTGCTCCCACCACACAGCCAGCACTGTCAGTGCTCTCACCACACAGCCAGCACTGTCAGTCCTCCCACCACACAGCCAGCACTGTCAGTGCTCTCACCACACAGCCAGCACTGTCAGTGCTCCCCCACTCAGCCAGCACTGTCAGTGCTCCCCTACAGCCAGCACTGTCAGTGCTCCCACCACACAGCCAGCACTGTTAGTACTCCCCCACACAGCCAGCACTGTCAGTGCTCCCCCACACAGCCAGCACTGTCAGTGCTCCCCACACAGCCAGCACTGTAAGTGCTTCCACCCCACACAGCCAGCACTGTCAGTGATCCCCCACACAGCCAGCACTGTCAGTGCTCCACTACAGCCAGCACTGTCAGTGCTCCCCCACACAACCAGCACTGTCAGTGCTCCCACCACACAGCCAGCACTGTCAGTGCTCCCCCCACACAGCCAGCACTGTCAGTGCTCCCCCACACAGCCAGCACTGTCAGTGCTCCCCTCACAGCCAGCACTGTCAGTGCTCTCCCACACAGACAGCACTGTCAGTGTTCCCCTCACAGCCAGAATTGCCAGTGCTACCCCTCACAGTCAGCACTGCCAGTGCTCCACCACACAGCCAGCACTGTCAGTGCACCCCCACACAGCCAGCACTGCAAGTGCTCCCCTCACAGCCAGGACTGTCAGTGCTCCTCACACACAGCCAGCACTGTCAGATCTCCCCCACACAGCCAACACTGTCAGGGCTCCCACCACACAGCCAGCACTGTCAGTGCTCTCCCACACAGCCAGCACTGTCAGTGCTCCCCCACACAGCCAGCACTGTGTGTGCTCCCACCACACAGCCAGCACTGTCAGTGCTCCCACCACACAGCCAGCACTGACAGTGCTCCCCACACAGCCTGCACTGTCAGTGCTCCCACCACACAGCCAGCACTGTCAGTGCTCACACCACACAGCCAGCACTGTCAGTGCTCCCCCACAAAAACCAGAACTGCCAGTGCTCCCACCACACAGCCAGCACTGTCAGTCCTCCCGCCACACAGCCAGCACTGTCTGTGCTCCCAACACACAGCCAGCACTGCCAGTGGTCCCCCCACACAGCCAGCACTGTCAGTGCTCCCATCACACAGCCAGCACTGTCAGTGCTCCCCAGACAGCCAGCACTGTCAGTGCTCCCCCACACAGCCAGCACGGTCAGTGCTCCCACACACAGCCATCACTGTCAGTGCTCCCACCACACAGCCAGCACTGTCAGTGCTCACCCACATATCCAGCACTGTCAGTGCTCCCTCCACAATGCCAGCACTGTCAGTGCTCCCACCTCACAGCCAGCACTGTCAGTGCTCCGCCACACAGCCAGCACTGTCTGTGCTCCCACCACACAGCCAGCACTGTCAGTGCTCCCACCACACAGCCAGCACTGTCAGTGCTCCCACCACACAGCCAGCACTGTCAGTGCTCCCAACACACAGCCTGCACTGTCAGTGCTCCCCCACACAGCCAGCACTGTCAGTGCACCCCCACACAGCCAGAACTGTCAGTGCTCCCACCACACAACCAGCACTGTCAGTGCTCACCCCACACAGCCAGCACTGTCAGTGCACCCCCACACAGCCAGCACTGTCTGTGCTCCCACCACACAACCAGCACTGTCAGTGCTCCCCACACAGTCAGCACTCTCAGTGCTCCCACCACACAGCCAGCACTGTCAGTGCTCCCCACACAACCAGCACTGTCAGTGCTCCCCCACACAGCCAGCACTGTCAGTGCCCCCCCCCACACAACCAGCACTGTCAGTGCTCCCACCACACAGCCAGCACTGTCAGTGCTCCCCCCACATAGCCAGCACTGACAGTGCTCCCACCACACAGCCAGCACTGTCAGTGCTCCCCCCACACAGCCAGCACTGACAGTGCTCCCCCACTCAGCCAGCGCTGTCAGTGCTCCCACCACATTGCCAGCACTGTCAGTGCTCCCCCCACACAGCCTGCACTGTCAGTGCTCTCCCACACAGCCAGCACAGTCAGTGCTCCCCTACAGCCAGCACTGTCCGTGCTCCCACCACACAGCCAGCACTTTTAGTGCTCCCCCACACAGCCAGCACTGTCAGTGCTCCCCCCACACAGCCAGCACTGTCAGTGCTCCCCCACACAGCCAGCACTGTACGTGCTCCCACCCCACACAGCCAGCACTGTCAGTGCTCCCCCACACAACCAGCACTGTCAGTGCTCCCCTACAGCCAACACTGTCAGTGCTCCCCCACACAACCAGCATTGTCAGTGCTCCCCCCACACAGCCAGCACTGTCAGTGCTCCCCCACACAGCCAGCCCTGTCAATGCTCCCCTCACAGCCAGCACTGTCAGTGCTCCCCAGACACAGCCAGCACTGTCAGTGCTCCCCCACACAGACAGCACTGTCAGTGTACCCCACACAGCCTGCACTGTCAGTGCACCCCCACACAGCCAGCACTGTCAGTGCTCCCCCACACAGACAGCACTGCAAGTGCTCCCCTCACAGCCAGGACTGTCAGTGCTCCCCACACAAAGCTAGCACTGTCAGTGCTCCAGCACACAGACAAAACAGCCAGCACTGTCATGGCTCCCACCACACATCCAGCACTGTCACTGCCCCCCCCCCCCCCCCCCCACACAGCCAGCACTGTCAGTGCACCCCCACACAGCCAGAATTGCCATTGCTCCCCCTCACAGCCAGCACTGCCAGTGCTCCACCACACAACCAGCACTGTCAGTGCACCCCCACACAGCCAGCACTTCAGTGCTCCCCCCGCACAGCCTGTACTGTCAGTGCTCCCACCACACAACCAGCACTGTCAGTGCTCCCCCCACGCAGCCAGCATTGCCTGTGCTCCCCCACACAGCCAGCACTGTCAGTGCTCCCCCACACAGCCAGCACTGTCAGTGCTCCCCCCACACAGCCAGCACTGTCAGTGCTCCCCCCACACAGCCAGCACTGTCACTGCTCCCCCACACAGTCAGCACTGTAAGTGCTCCCACCCCACACAGCCAGCACTGTCAGTGCTCCCCCACACAACCAGCACTGTCAGTGCTCCCCTACAGCCAGCACTGTCAGTGCTCCCCCACACAACCAGCACTGTCAGTGCTCCCACCACACAGCCAGCACTGTCAGTGCTCACCCCACACAGCCAGCACTGTCAGTGCTCCCCCCACACAGCCAGCACTGTCAGTGCTCCCCCACACAGCCAGCACTGTCAGTGCTCCCCTCACAGCCAGCACTGTCAGTGCTCCCCAGACACAGCCAGCACTGTCAGTGCTCCCCCACACAGCGTGCACTGTCAGTGCACCCCCACACAGCCAGCACTGCAAGTGCTCCCCTCACAGCCAGGACTGTCAGTGCTCCCCACACAAAGCCAGCACTGTCAGTGCTCCACCACACAGACAACACAGCCAGCACTGTCATGGCTCCCACCACACATCCAGCACTGTCACTGCCCCCCCCACACTGCCAGCACTGTCAGTGCTCCCCCACACAGCCAGAATTGCCAGTGCTCCCCCTCACAGCCAGCACTGCCAGTGCTCCACCACACAACCAGCACTGTCAGCGCACCCCCACACAGCCAGCACTTCAGTGCTCCCCCCGCACAGCCAGCACTGTCAGTGCACCCCCACACAGCCAGCACTGTCAGTGCTCCCACCACACAACCAGCACTGTCAGTGCTCCCCACACAGTCAGCACTCTCAGTGCTCCCACCACACAGCCAGCACTGTCAGTGCTCACCCACACATCCAGCACTGTCAGTGCTCCCTCCACAATGCCAGCACTGTCAGTGCTCCCACCTCACAGCCAGCACTGTCAGTGCTCCGCCACACAGCTAGCACTGTCAGTGCTCCCACCACACAGCCAGCACTGTCAGTGTTGCCACCACACAGCCAGCACTGTCAGTGCTCCCCCACACAGACAGAACTGTCAGTGCTCCGACCACACAGCCAGCACTGTCAGTCCTCCCACCACACAGCCAGCACTGTCTGTGCTCCCACCACACAGCCAGCACTGTCAGTGCTCCCACCACACAGCCAGCTCTGTCAGTGCTCCCACCACACAGCCAGCACTGTCAGTGCTCCCACCACACAGCCAGCACTGTCAGTGCTCCCAACACACAGCCAGCACTGTCAGTGCTCCCCCACACAGCCAGCACTGTCAGTGCACCCCCACACAGCCAGCACTGTCAGTGCT
Organism: Scyliorhinus torazame; assembly: GCF_047496885.1. Taxonomy (NCBI): domain Eukaryota; kingdom Metazoa; phylum Chordata; class Chondrichthyes; order Carcharhiniformes; family Scyliorhinidae; genus Scyliorhinus; species Scyliorhinus torazame. The sequence continues at coordinate 56,119,390 of NC_092729.1, read as the reverse complement.
CCCGCCACACAAACAGCTCTGTCAGTTCTCCCCCCACACAGCCAGCACTGTCAGTGCACCCCCACACAGCCAGCACTGTCAGTGCTCCCACCACACAACCAGCACTGTCAGTGCTCCCCACACAGTCAGCACTGTCAGTGCTCCCACCACACAGCCAGCACTGTCAGTGCTCCCCCCACACATCCAGCACTGCCAGTGCTCCCCCACACAGCCAGCACTGTCAGTGCTCCCCCCACACAGCCAGCACTGTCAGTGCTCTCACCACACAGCCAGCACTGTCAGTGCTCCCCCACACAGCCAGCACTGGCAGTGCTCCCACCACACAGCCAGCACTGTCAGTGCTACCACCACACAGCCAGCACTGTCAGTGCTCCCCACAGAGCCAGCACTGCCAGTGGTCCCCCCACACAGCCAGCACTGTCAGTGCTCCCATCACACAGCCAGCCCTGTCAGTGCTCCACAGGCAGCCAGTACTGTCAGTGCTCCCCCACACAGCCAGCACGGTCAGTGCTCACCCACACATCCAGCACTGTCAGTGCTCCCTCCACAATGCCAGCACTGTCACTGCTCCCACCTCACAGCCAGCACTGTCCGTGCTCCGCCACACAGCTAGCACTGTCAGTGCTCCCACCACACAGCCAGCACTGTCAGTGCCCCCACCACACAGCCAGCACTGTCAGTGCTCCCTCACACAGCCAGCACTGTCAGTGCTCCCACCACACAGCCAGCACTGTCAGTGCTCCCCCACACAGCCAGCACTGTCAGTGCTCCCACCACACAGCCAGCACTGTCAGTGCTCCCACCACACAGCCAGCACTGTCAGTGCTCCCCCACACAGCCAGATCTGTCAGTGCTCCCACCACACAGCCAGCACTGTCAGTGCTCCCACCACACAGCCAGCACTGTCAGTGCTCCCACCACACAGCCAGCACTGTCAGTGCTCTCACCACACAGCCAGCACTGTCAGTCCTCCCACCACACAGCCAGCACTGTCAGTGCTCTCACCACACAGCCAGCACTGTCAGTGCTCCCCCACTCAGCCAGCACTGTCAGTGCTCCCCTACAGCCAGCACTGTCAGTGCTCCCACCACACAGCCAGCACTGTTAGTACTCCCCCACACAGCCAGCACTGTCAGTGCTCCCCCACACAGCCAGCACTGTCAGTGCTCCCCACACAGCCAGCACTGGAAGTGCTCCCACCCCACACAGCCAGCACTGTCAGTGATCCCCACACAGCCAGCACTGTCAGTGCTCCCCTACAGCCAGCACTGTCAGTGCTCCCCCACACAACCAGCACTGTCAGTGCTCCCACCACACAGCCAGCACTGTCAGTGCTCCCCCCACACAGCCAGCACTGTCAGTGCTCCCCCACAGAGCCAGCACTGTCAGTGCTCCCCTCACAGCCAGCACTGTCAGTGCTCTCCCACACAGACAGCACTGTCAGTGTTCCCCTCACAGCCAGAATTGCCAGTGCTACCCCTCACAGTCAGCACTGCCAGTGCTCCACCACACAGCCAGCACTGTCAGTGCACCCCCACACAGCCAGCACTGCAAGTGCTCCCCTCACAGCCAGGAATGTCAGTGCTCCTCACACACAGCCAGCACTGTCAGATCTCCCCCACACAGCCAACACTGTCAGGGCTCCCACCACACAGCCAGCACTGTCAGTGCTCTCCCACACAGCCAGCACTGTCAGTGCTCCCCCACACAGCCAGCACTGTGTGTGCTCCCACCACACAGCCAGCACTGTCAGTGCTCCCACCACACAGCCAGCACTGACAGTGCTCCCCACACAGCCTGCACTGTCAGTGCTCCCACCACACAGCCAGCACTGTCAGTGCTCACACCACACAGCCAGCACTGTCAGTGCTCCCCCACAAAAACCAGAACTGCCAGTGCTCCCACCACACAGCCAGCACTGTCAGTCCTCCCACCACACAGCCAGCACTGTCAGTGCTCCCCAGACAGCCAGCACTGTCAGTGCTCCCCCACACAGCCAGCACGGTCAGTGCTCCCACACACAGCCATCACTGTCAGTGCTCCCACCACACAGCCAGCACTGTCAGTGCTCACCCACATATCCAGCACTGTCAGTGCTCCCTCCACAATGCCAGCACTGTCAGTGCTCCCACCTCACAGCCAGCACTGTCAGTGCTCCGCCACACAGCCAGCACTGTCTGTGCTCCCACCACACAGCCAGCACTGTCAGTGCTCCCACCACACAGCCAGCACTGTCAGTGCTCCCACCACACAGCCAGCACTGTCAGTGCTCCCAACACACAGCCTGCACTGTCAGTGCTCCCCCACACAGCCAGCACTGTCAGTGCGCCCCCACACAGCCAGAACTGTCAGTGCTCCCATCACACAACCAGCACTGTCAGTGCTCCCCCCCACACAGCCAGCACTGTCAGTGCACCCCCACACAGCCAGCACTGTCTGTGCTCCCACCACACAACCAGCACTGTCAGTGCTCCCCACACAGTCAGCACTCTCAGTGCTCCCACCACACAGCCAGCACTGTCAGTGCTCCCCCACACAACCAGCACTGTCAGTGCTCCCCCACACAGCCAGCACTGTCAGTGCCCCCCCACACAACCAGCACTGTCAGTGCTCCCACCACACAGCCAGCACTGTCAGTGCTCCCCCCACATAGCCAGCACTGACAGTGCTCCCACCACACAGCCAGCACTGTCAGTGCTCCCCCCACACAGCCAGCACTGACAGTGCTCCCCCACTCAGCCAGCGCTGTCAGTGCTCCCACCACATTTCCAGCACTGTCAGTGCTCCCCCCACACAGCCTGCACTGTCAGTGCTCTCCCACACAGCCAGCACAGTCAGTGCTCCCCTACAGCCAGCACTGTCCGTGCTCCCACCACACAGCCAGCACTGTTAGTGCTCCCCCACACAGCCAGCACTGTCAGTGCTCCCCCCACACAGCCAGCACTGTCAGTGCTCCCCCACACAGCCAGCACTGTACGTGCTCCCACCCCACACAGCCAGCACTGTCAGTGCTCCCCCACACAACCAGCACTTTCAGTGCTCCCCTACAGCCAACACTGTCAGTGCTCCCCCACACAACCAGCATTGTCAGTGCTCCCACCACACAGCCAGCACTGTCAGTGCTCCCCCACACAGCCAGCACTGTCAGTGCTCCCCCCACACAGCCAGCACTGTCAGTGCTCCCCCACACAGCCAGCCCTGTCAATGCTCCCCTCACAGCCAGCACTGTCAGTGCTCCCCAGACACAGCCAGCACTGTCTGTGCTCCCACCACACAACCAGCACTGCCAGTGCTCCCCACACAGTCAGCACTCTCAGTGCTCCCACGACACAGCCAGCACTGTCAGTGCTCCCCCACACAACCAGCACTGTCAGTGCTCCCCCACACAGCCAGCACTGTCAGTGCTCCCCCCACACAACCAGCACTGTCAGTGCTCCCACCAAACAGCCAGCACTGTCAGTGCTCCCCCACATAGCCAGCACTGACAGTGCTCCCACCACACAGGCAGCACTGTCAGTGCTCCCCCCACACAGCCAGCACTGTCAGTGCTCCCCCACTCAGCCAGCGCTGTCAGTGCTCCCACCACATTGCCAGCACTGTCAGTGCTTCCCCCACACAGCCTGCACTGTCAGTGCTCCCCCACACAGCCAGCACAGTCAGTGCTCCCCTACAGCCAGCACTGTCCGTGCTCCCACCACACAGCCAGCACTGTTAGTGCTCCCCCATACAGCCAGCACTGTCAGTGCTCCCCCACACAGCCAGCACTGTCAGTGCTCCCCACACAGCCAGCACTGTAAGTGCTCCCACCCCACACTGCCAGCACTGTCAGTGCTCCCCCACACAACCAGCACTGTCAGTGCTCCCCTACAGCCAGCACTGTCAGTGCTCCCCCACACAACCAGCACTGTCAGTGCTCCCACCACACAGCCAGCACTGTCAGTGCTCCCCCCACACAGCCAGCACTGTCAGTGCTCCCCCCACACAGCCAGCACTGTCAGTGCTCCCCCACACAGCCAGCACTGTCAGTGCTCCCCTCACAGCCAGCACTGTCAGTGCTCCCCACACACAGCCAGCACTGTCAGTGCTCCCCCACACTGACAGCACTGTCAGTGTACCCCACACAGCCTGCACTGTCAGTGCACCCCCACACAGCCAGCACTGTCAGTGCTCCCCCACACAGACAGCACTGCAAGTGCTCCCCTCACAGCCAGGACTGTCAGTGCTCCCCACACAAAGCCAGCACTGTCAGTGCTCCACCACACAGACAACACAGCCAGCACTGTCACTGCCCCCCCCCACACAGCCAGCACTGTCAGTGCTCCCCACACAGCCAGAATTGCCAGTGCTCCCCCTCACAGCCAACACTGCCAGTGCTCCACCACACAACCAGCACTGTCAGTGCACCCCCACACAGCCAGCACTTCAGTGCTCCCCCCGCACAGCCTGTACTGTAAGTGCTCCCACTACACAGCCAGCACTGTCAGTGCTCCCCCCACGCAGCCAGCACTGCCTGTGCTCCCCCACACAGCCAGCACTGTCAGTGCTCCCCCACACAGCCAGCACTGTCAGTGCTCCCCCACACAGCCAGCACTGTCAGTGCTCCCCCACACAGCCAGCACTGTCAGTGCTCCCACCACACAGCCAGAACTTTCAGTGCTCCCCCACACAGCCAGCACTGTCAGTGCTCCCACCACACAGCCAGCACTGTCAGTGCTCCCCCACACAGCCAGCACTGTCAGTGCTCCCCCACTCAGCCAGCACTGTCAGTGCTCCCAACACACAGCCAGCACTGTCTGTGCTCCCCCCACACAGCCTGCACTGTCAGTGCTCCCCCACACAGCCAGCACTGTCAGTGCTCCCCTACAGCAGCACTGTCAGTGCTCCCACCACACAGCCAGCACTGTTAGTGCTCCCCACACAGCCAGCACTGTCAGTGCTCCCCCCACACAGCCAGCACTGTCAGTGCTCCCCACACAGCCAGCACTGTACGTGCTCCCACCCCACACAGCCAGCACTGTCAGTGCACCCCCACACAGCCAGCACTGTCAGTGCTCCCCTACAGCCAGCACTGTCAGTGCTCCCCACACAACCAGCACTGTCAGTGCTCCCACCACACAGCCAGCACTGTCAGTGCTCCCCCCACACAGCCAGCACTGTCAGTGCTCCCCCACACAGCCAGCACTGTCAGTGCTCCCCCACACAGCCAGCACTGTCAGTGCTCCCCTCACAGCCAGCACTGTGAGTGCTCTCCCACACAGACAGCACTGTCAGTGTTCCCATCACAGCCAGAATTGCCAGTGCTACCCCTCACAGTCAGCACTGCCAGTGCTCCACCACACAGCCAGCACTGTCAGTGCACACCCACACAGCCAGCACTGCAAGTGCTCCCCTCACAGCCAGGACTGTCAGTGCTCCTCACACACAGCCAGCACTGTCAGTGCTCCGCCACACAGCCAACACTGTCAGTGCTCCCACCACACAGCCAGCACTGTCAGTGCTCTCCCACACAGCCAGCACTGTCAGTGCTCCCCCCACACAGCCAGCACTGGGTGTGCTCCCACCACACAGCCAGCACTGTCAGTGCTCCCACCACACAGCCAGCACTGACAGTGCTCCCCCACACAGCCTGCACTGTCAGTGCTCCCACCACACAGCCAGCACTGTCAGTGCTCACACCACACAGCCAGAACTGTCAGTGCTCCCCCACAAAAACCAGAACTGTCAGTGCTCCCACCACACAGCCAGCACTGTCAGTCCTCCCACCACACAGCCAGCACTGTCTGTGCTCCCACCACTCAGCCAGCACTGTCAGTGATCCCACCACACAGCCAACACTGTCAGTGCTCCCACCACACAGCCAGCACTGTCAGTGCTCCCACCACAGAGCCAGCACTGTCAGTGCTCCCACCACACAGCCAGAACTTTCAGTGCTCCCCCACATAGCCAGCACTGTCAGTGCTCCCCCACAGAGCCAGCACTGCCAGTGGTCCCCCCACAAAGCCAGCACTGTCAGTGCTCCCATCACACAGCCAGCACTGTCAGTGCTCCCCAGACAGCCAGCACTGTCAGTGCTCCCCCACACAGCCAGCACGGTCAGTGCTCCCCCACACAGCCATCACTGTCAGTGCTCCCACCACACAGCCAGCACTGTCAGTGCTCACCCACACATCCAGCACTGTCAGTGCTCCCTCCACAATGCCAGCACTGTCAGTGCTCCCACCTCACCGCCAGCACTGTCAGTGCTCCGCCACACAGCCAGCACTGTCTGTGCTCCCACCACACAACCAGCACTGTCAGTGCTCCCACCACACAGCCAGCACTGTCAGTGCTCCCACCACACAGCCAGCACTGTCAGTGCTCCCAACACACAGCCTGCACTGTCAGTGCTCCCCCACACAGCCAGCACTATCAGTGCACCCCCACACAGCCAGCACTGTCAGTGCTCCCACCACACAACCAGCACTGTCAGTGCTCCCCCCACACAGCCAGCACTGTCAGTGCACCCCCACACAGCCAGCACTGTCAGTGCTCCCACCACACAACCAGCACTGTCAGTGCTCCCCACACAGTCAGCACTCTCAGTGCTCCCACCACACAGCCAGCACTGTCAGTGCTCACCCACACATCCAGCACTGTCAGTGCTCCCTCCACAATGCCAGCACTGTCAGTGCTCCCACCTCACAGCCAGCACTGTCAGTGCTCCGCCACACAGCTAGCACTGTCAGTGCTCCCACCACACAGCCAGCACTGTCAGTGTTCCCACCACACAGCCAGCACTGTCAGTGCTCCCCCACACAGACAGAACTGTCAGTGCTCCCACCACTCAGCCAGCACTGTCAGTCCTCCCACCACACAGCCAGCACTGTCTGTGCTCCCACCACACAGCCAGCACTGTCAGTGCTCCCACCACACAGCCAGCTCTGTCAGTGCTCCCACCACACAGCCAGCACTGTCAGTGCTCCCACCACACAGCCAGCACTGTCAGTGCTCCCAACACACAGCCAGCACTGTCAGTGCTCCCCCACACAGCCAGCACTGTCAGTGCACCCCCACACAGCCAGCACTGTCAGTGCTCCCGCCACACAAACAGCTCTGTCAGTGCTCCCCCCACACAGCCAGCACTGTCAGTGCACCCCCACACAGCCAGCACTGTCAGTGCTCCCACCACACAACCAGCACTGTCTGTGCTCCCCACACAGTCAGCACTCTCAGTGCTCCCACCACACAGCCAGCACTGCCAGTGCTCCCCCCACACATCCAGCACTGCCAGTGCTCCCCCACACAGCCAGCACTGTCAGTGCTCCCCCCACACAGCCAGCACTGTCAGTGCTCTCACCACACAGCCAGCACTGTCAGTGCTCCCCCACACAGCCAGCACTGGCAGTGCTCCCACCACACAGCCAGCACTGTCAGTGCTACCACCACACAGCCAGCACTGTCAGTGCTCCCCACAGAGCCAGCACTGCCAGTGGTCCCCCCACACAGCCAGCACTGTCAGTGCTCCCATCACACAGCCAGCCCTGTCAGTGCTCCACAGGCAGCCAGTACTGACAGTGCTCCCCCACACAGCCAGCACGGTCAGTGCTCACCCACACATCCAGCACTGTCAGTGCTCCCTCCACAATGCCAGCACTGTCACTGCTCCCACCTCACAGCCAGCACTGTCCGTGCTCCGCCACACAGCTAGCACTGTCAGTGCTCCCACCACACAGCCAGCACTGTCAGTGCCCCCACCACACAGCCAGCACTGTCAGTGCTCCCTCACACAGCCAGCACTGTCAGTGCTCCCACCACACAGCCAGCACTGTCAGTGCTCCCCCACACAGCCAGCACTGTCAGTGCTCCCACCACACAGCCAGCACTGTCAGTGCTCCCACCACACAGCCAGCACTGACAGTGTTCCCCCACACAGCCAGCACTGTCAGTGCTCCCCCACACAGCCAGCACTGTCAGTGCTCCCACCACACAGCCAGCACTGTCAGTGCTCCCACCACACAGCCAGCACTGTCAGTGCTCCCACCACACAGCCAGCACTGTCAGTGCTCCCCCACACAGCCAGATCTGTCAGTGCTCCCACCACACAGCCAGCACTGTCAGTCCTCCCACCACACAGCCAGCACTGTCTGTGTCCCACCACATAGCCAGCACTGTCAGTGCTCCCACCACACAGCCAGCACTGTCAGTGCTCCCACCACACAGCCAGCACTGTCAGTGCTCTCACCACACAGCCAGCACTGTCAGTCCTCCCACCACACAGCCAGCACTGTCAGTGCTCTCACCACACAGCCAGCACTGTCAGTGCTCCCCCACTCAGCCAGCACTGTCAGTGCTCCCCTACAGCCAGCACTGTCAGTGCTCCCACCACACAGCCAGCACTGTTAGTACTCCCCCACACAGCCAGCACTGTCAGTGCTCCCCCACACAGCCAGCACTGTCAGTGCTCCCCACACAGCCAGCACTGTAAGTGCTCCCACCCCACACAGCCAGCACTGTCAGTGATCCCCCACACAGCCAGCACTGTCAGTGCTCCACTACAGCCAGCACTGTCAGTGCTCCCCCACACAACCAGCACTGTCAGTGCTCCCACCACACAGCCAGCACTGTCAGTGCTCCCCCCACACAGCCAGCACTGTCAGTGCTCCCCCACACAGCCAGCACTGTCAGTGCTCCCCTCACAGCCAGCACTGTCAGTGTTCCCCTCACAGCCAGAATTGCCAGTGCTACCCCTCACAGTCAGCACTGCCAGTGCTCCACCACACAGCCAGCACTGTCAGTGCACCCCCACACAGCCAGCACTGCAAGTGCTCCCCTCACAGCCAGGACTGTCAGTGCTCCTCACACACAGCCAGCACTGTCAGATCTCCCCCACACAACCAACACTGTCAGGGCTCCCACCACACAGCCAGCACTGTCAGTGCTCTCCCACACAGCCAGCACTGTCAGTGCTCCCCCACACAGCCAGCACTGTGTGTGCTCCCACCACACAGCCAGCACTGTCAGTGCTCCCACCACACAGCCAGCACTGACAGTGCTCCCCACACAGCCTGCACTGTCAGTGCTCCCACCACACAGCCAGCACTGTCAGTGCTCACACCACACAGCCAGCACTGTCAGTGCTCCCCCACAAAAACCAGAACTGCCAGTGCTCCCACCACACAGCCAGCACTGTCAGTCCTCCCGCCACACAGCCAGCACTGTCTGTGCTCCCAACACACAGCCAGCACTGCCAGTGGTCCCCCCACACAGCCAGCACTGTCAGTGCTCCCATCACACAGCCAGCACTGTCAGTGCTCCCCAGACAGCCAGCACTGTCAGTGCTCCCCCACACAGCCAGCACGGTCAGTGCTCCCACACACAGCCATCACTGTCAGTGCTCCCACCACACAGCCAGCACTGTCAGTGCTCACCCACATATCCAGCACTGTCAGTGCTCCCTCCACAATGCCAGCACTGTCAGTGCTTCCACCTCACAGCCAGCACTGTCAGTGCTCCGCCACACAGCCAGCACTGTCTGTGCTCCCACCACACAGCCAGCACTGTCAGTGCTCCCACCACACAGCCAGCACTGTCAGTGCTCCCACCACACAGCCAGCACTGTCAGTGCTCCCAACACACAGCCTGCACTGTCAGTGCTCCCCCACACAGCCAGCACTGTCAGTGCACCCCCACACAGCCAGAACTGTCAGTGCTCCCACCACACAACCAGCACTGTCAGTGCTCCCCCCACACAGCCAGCACTGTCAGTGCACCCCCACACAGCCAGCACTGTCTGTGCTCCCACCACACAACCAGCACTGTCAGTGCTCCCCACACAGTCAGCACTCTCAGTGCTCCCACCACACAGCCAGCACTGTCAGTGCTCCCCCACACAACCAGCACTGTCAGTGCTCCCCCACACAGCCAGCACTGTCAGTGCCCCCCCCCCACACAACCAGCACTGTCAGTGCTCCCACCACACAGCCAGCACTGTCAGTGCTCCCCCCACATAGCCAGCACTGACAGTGCTCCCACCACACAGCCAGCACTGTCAGTGCTCCCCCCACACAGCCAGCACTGACAGTGCTCCCCCACTCAGCCAGCGCTGTCAGTGCTCCCACCACATTGCCAGCACTGTCAGTGCTCCCCCCACACAGCCTGCACTGTCAGTGCTCTCCCACACAGCCAGCACAGTCAGTGCTCCCCTACAGCCAGCACTGTCCGTGCTCCCACCACACAGCCAGCACTGTTAGTGCTCCCCCACACAGCCAGCACTGTCAGTGCTCCCCCCACACAGCCAGCACTGTCAGTGCTCCCCCACACAGCCAGCACTGTACGTGCTCCCACCCCACACAGCCAGCACTGTCAGTGCTCCCCCACACAACCAGCACTGTCAGTGCTCCCCTACAGCCAACACTGTCAGTGCTCCCCCACACAACCAGCATTGTCAGTGCTCCCACCACACAGCCAGCACTGTCAGTGCTCCCCCCACACAGCCAGCACTGTCAGTGCTCCCCCCACACAGCCAGCACTGTCAGTGCTCCCCCACACAGCCAGCCCTGTCAATGCTCCCCTCACAGCCAGCACTGTCAGTGCTCCCCAGACACAGCCAGCACTGTCAGTGCTCCCCCACACAGACAGCACTGTCAGTGTACCCCACACAGCCTGCACTGTCAGTGCACCCCCACACAGCCAGCACTGTCAGTGCTCCCCCACACAGACAGCACTGCAAGTGCTCCCCTCACAGCCAGGACTGTCAGTGCTCCCCACACAAAGCTAGCACTGTCAGTGCTCCACCACACAGACAACACAGCCAGCACTGTCATGGCTCCCACCACACATCCAGCACTGTCACTGCCCCCCCCCCACACAGCCAGCACTGTCAGTGCACCCCCACACAGCCAGAATTGCCAGTGCTCCCCCTCACAGCCAGCACTGCCAGTGCTCCACCACACAACCAGCACTGTCAGTGCACCCCCACACAGCCAGCACTTCAGTGCTCCCCCCGCACAGCCTGTACTGTCAGTGCTCCCACCACACAACCAGCACTGTCAGTGCTCCCCCCACGCAGCCAGCATTGCCTGTGCTCCCCCACACAGCCAGCACTGTCAGTGCTCCCCCACACAGCCAGCACTGTCAGTGCTCCCCCCACACAGCCAGCACTGTCAGTGCTCCCCCACACAGCCAGCACTGTCACTGCTCCCCCACACAGCCAGCACTGTAAGTGCTCCCACCCCACACAGCCAGCACTGTCAGTGCTCCCCCACACAACCAGCACTGTCAGTGCTCCCCTACAGCCAGCACTGTCAGTGCTCCCCCACACAACCAGCACTGTCAGTGCTCCCACCACACAGCCAGCACTGTCAGTGCTCACCCCACACAGCCAGCACTGTCAGTGCTCCCCCCACACAGCCAGCACTGTCAGTGCTCCCCCACACAGCCAGCACTGTCAGTGCTCCCCTCACAGCCAGCACTGTCAGTGCTCCCCAGACACAGCCAGCACTGTCAGTGCTCCCCCACACAGCGTGCACTGTCAGTGCACCCCCACACAGCCAGCACTGCAAGTGCTCCCCTCACAGCCAGGACTGTCAGTGCTCCCCACACAAAGCCAGCACTGTCAGTGCTCCACCACACAGACAACACAGCCAGCACTGTCATGGCTCCCACCACACATCCAGCACTGTCACTGCCCCCCCCCACACTGCCAGCACTGTCAGTGCTCCCCCACACAGCCAGAATTGCCAGTGCTCCCCCTCACAGCCAGCACTGCCAGTGCTCCACCACACAACCAGCACTGTCAGCGCACCCCCACACAGCCAGCACTTCAGTGCTCCCCCCGCACAGCCAGCACTGTCAGTGCACCCCCACACAGCCAGCACTGTCAGTGCTCCCACCACACAACCAGCACTGTCAGTGCTCCCCACACAGTCAGCACTCTCAGTGCTCGCACCACACAGCCAGCACTGTCAGTGCTCACCCACACATCCAGCACTGTCAGTGCTCCCTCCACAATGCCAGCACTGTCAGTGCTCCCACCTCACAGCCAGCACTGTCAGTGCTCCGCCACACAGCTAGCACTGTCAGTGCTCCCACCACACAGCCAGCACTGTCAGTGTTCCCACCACACAGCCAGCACTGTCAGTGCTCCCCCACACAGACAGAACTGTCAGTGCTCCGACCACACAGCCAGCACTGTCAGTCCTCCCACCACACAGCCAGCACTGTCTGTGCTCCCACCACACAGCCAGCACTGTCAGTGCTCCCACCACACAGCCAGCTCTGTCAGTGCTCCCACCACACAGCCAGCACTGTCAGTGCTCCCACCACACAGCCAGCACTGTCAGTGCTCCCAACACACAGCCAGCACTGTCAGTGCTCCCCCACACAGCCAGCACTGTCAGTGCACCCCCACACAGCCAGCACTGTCAGTGCTCCCGCCACACAAACAGCTCTGTCAGTTCTCCCCCCACACAGCCAGCACTGTCAGTGCACCCCCACACAGCCAGCACTGTCAGTGCTCCCACCACACAACCAGCACTGTCAGTGCTCCCCACACAGTCAGCACTGTCAGTGCTCCCACCACACAGCCAGCACTGTCAGTGCTCCCCCCACACATCCAGCACTGCCAGTGCTCCCCCACACAGCCAGCACTGTCAGTGCTCCCCCCACACAGCCAGCACTGTCAGTGCTCTCACCACACAGCCAGCACTGTCAGTGCTCCCCCACACAGCCAGCACTGGCAGTGCTCCCACCACACAGCCAGCACTGTCAGTGCTACCACCACACAGCCAGCCCTGTCAGTGCTCCCCACAGAGCCAGCACTGCCAGTGGTCCCCCCACACAGCCAGCACTGTCAGTGCTCCCATCACACAGCCAGCCCTGTCAGTGCTCCACAGGCAGCCAGTACTGTCAGTGCTCCCCCACACAGCCAGCACGGTCAGTGCTCACCCACACATCCAGCACTGTCAGTGCTCCCTCCACAATGCCAGCACTGTCACTGCTCCCACCTCACAGCCAGCACTGTCCGTGCTCCGCCACACAGCTAGCACTGTCAGTGCTCCCACCACACAGCCAGCACTGTCAGTGCCCCCACCACACAGCCAGCACTGTCAGTGCTCCCTCACACAGCCAGCACTGTCAGTGCTCCCACCACACAGCCAGCACTGTCAGTGCTCCCCCACACAGCCAGCACTGTCAGTGCTCCCACCACACAGCCAGCACTGTCAGTGCTCCCACCACACAGCCAGCACTGACAGTGTTCCCCCACACAGCCAGCACTGTCAGTGCTCCCCCACACAGCCAGCACTGTCAGTGCTCCCACCACACAGCCAGCACTGTCAGTGCTCCCACCACACAGCCAGCACTGTCAGTGCTCCCACCACACAGCCAGCACTGTCAGTGCTCCCCCACACAGCCAGATCTGTCAGTGCTCCCACCACACAGCCAGCACTGTCAGTCCTCCCACCACACAGCCAGCACTGTCTGTGTCCCACCACATAGCCAGCACTGTCAGTGCTCCCACCACACAGCCAGCACTGTCAGTGCTCCCACCACACAGCCAGCACTGTCAGTGCTCTCACCACACAGCCAGCACTGTCAGTCCTCCCACCACACAGCCAGCACTGTCAGTGCTCTCACCACACAGCCAGCACTGTCAGTGCTCCCCCACTCAGCCAGCACTGTCAGTGCTCCCCTACAGCCAGCACTGTCAGTGCTCCCACCACACAGCCAGCACTGTTAGTACTCCCCCACACAGCCAGCACTGTCAGTGCTCCCCCACACAGCCAGCACTGTCAGTGCTCCCCACACAGCCAGCACTGGAAGTGCTCCCACCCCACACAGCCAGCACTGTCAGTGATCCCCACACAGCCAGCACTGTCAGTGCTCCCCTACAGCCAGCACTGTCAGTGCTCCCCCACACAACCAGCACTGTCAGTGCTCCCACCACACAGCCAGCACTGTCAGTGCTCCCCCCACACAGCCAGCACTGTCAGTGCTCCCCCACAGAGCCAGCACTGTCAGTGCTCCCCTCACAGCCAGCACTGTCAGTGCTCTCCCACACAGACAGCACTGTCAGTGTTCCCCTCACAGCCAGAATTGCCAGTGCTACCCCTCACAGTCAGCACTGCCAGTGCTCCACCACACAGCCAGCACTGTCAGTGCACCCCCACACAGCCAGCACTGCAAGTGCTCCCCTCACAGCCAGGAATGTCAGTGCTCCTCACACACAGCCAGCACTGTCAGATCTCCTCCACACAGCCAACACTGTCAGGGCTCCCACCACACAGCCAGCACTGTCAGTGCTCTCCCACACAGCCAGCACTGTCAGTGCTCCCCCACACAGCCAGCACTGTGTGTGCTCCCACCACACAGCCAGCACTGTCAGTGCTCCCACCACACAGCCAGCACTGACAGTGCTCCCCACACAGCCTGCACTGTCAGTGCTCCCACCACACAGCCAGCACTGTCAGTGCTCACAGCACACAGCCAGCACTGTCAGTGCTCCCCCACAAAAACCAGAACTGCCAGTGCTCCCACCACACAGCCAGCACTGTCAGTCCTCCCACCACACAGCCAGCACTGTCAGTGCTCCCCAGACAGCCAGCACTGTCAGTGCTCCCCCACACAGCCAGCACGGTCAGTGCTCCCACACACAGCCATCACTGTCAGTGCTCCCACCACACCGCCAGCACTGTCAGTGCTCACCCACATATCCAGCACTGTCAGTGCTCCCTCCACAATGCCAGCACTGTCAGTGCTCCCACCTCACAGCCAGCACTGTCAGTGCTCCGCCACACAGCCAGCACTGTCTGTGCTCCCACCACACAGCCAGCACTGTCAGTGCTCCCACCACACAGCCAGCACTGTCAGTGCTCCCACCACACAGCCAGCACTGTCAGTGCTCCCAACACACAGCCTGCACTGTCAGTGCTCCCCCACACAGCCAGCACTGTCAGTGCACCCCCACACAGCCAGAACTGTCAGTGCTCCCACCACACAACCAGCACTGTCAGTGCTCCCCCCCACACAGCCAGCACTGTCAGTGCACCCCCACACAGCCAGCACTGTCTGTGCTCCCACCACACAACCAGCACTGTCAGTGCTCCCCACACAGTCAGCACTCTCAGTGCTCCCACCACACAGCCAGCACTGTCAGTGCTCCCCCACACAACCAGCACTGTCAGTGCTCCCCCACACAGCCAGCACTGTCAGTGCCCCCCCACACAACCAGCACTGTCAGTGCTCCCACCACACAGCCAGCACTGTCAGTGCTCCCCCCACATAGCCAGCACTGACAGTGCTCCCACCACACAGCCAGCACTGTCAGTGCTCCCCCCACACAGCCAGCACTGACAGTGCTCCCCCACTCAGCCAGCGCTGTCAGTGCTCCCACCACATTGCCAGCACTGTCAGTGCTCCCCCCACACAGCCTGCACTGTCAGTGCTCTCCCACACAGCCAGCACAGTCAGTGCTCCCCTACAGCCAGCACTGTCCGTGCTCCCACCACACAGCCAGCACTGTTAGTGCTCCCCCACACAGCCAGCACTGTCAGTGCTCCCCCCACACAGCCAGCACTGTCAGTGCTCCCCCACACAGCCAGCACTGTACGTGCTCCCACCCCACACAGCCAGCACTGTCAGTGCTCCCCCACACAACCAGCACTGTCAGTGCTCCCCTACAGCCAACACTGTCAGTGCTCCCCCACACAACCAGCATTGTCAGTGCTCCCACCACACAGCCAGCACTGTCAGTGCTCCCCCCACACAGCCAGCACTGTCAGTGCTGCCCTCACACAGCCAGCACTGTCAGTGCTCCCCCACACAGCCAGCCCTGTCAATGCTCCCCTCACAGCCAGCACTGTCAGTGCTCCCCAGACACAGCCAGCACTGTCAGTGCTCTCCCACACAGACAGCACTGTCAGTGTACCCCACACAGCCTGCACTGTCAGTGCACCCCCACACAGCCAGCACTGTCAGTGCTCCCCCACACAGACAGCACTGCAAGTGCTCCCCTCACAGCCAGGACTGTCAGTGCTCCCCACACAAAGCTAGCACTGTCAGTGCTCCACCACACAGACAACACAGCCAGCACTGTCATGGCTCCCACCACACATCCAGCACTGTCACTGCCCCCCCCCCCCACACAGCCAGCACTGTCAGTGCACCCCCACACAGCCAGAATTGCCAGTGCTCCCCCTCACAGCCAGCACTGCCAGTGCTCCACCACACAACCAGCACTGTCAGTGCACCCCCACACAGCCAGCACTTCAGTGCTCCCCCCGCACAGCCTGTACTGTCAGTGCTCCCACCACACAACCAGCACTGTCAGTGCTCCCCCCACGCAGCCAGCATTGCCTGTGCTCCCCCACACAGCCAGCACTGTCAGTGCTCCCCCACACAGCCAGCACTGTCAGTGCTCCCCCCACACAGCCAGCACTGTCAGTGCTCCCCCCACACAGCCAGCACTGTCACTGCTCCCCCACACAGCCAGCACTGTAAGTGTTCCCACCCCACACAGCCAGCACTGTCAGTGCTCCCCCACACAACCAGCACTGTCAGTGCTCCCCTACAGCCAGCACTGTCAGTGCTCCCCCACACAACCAGCACTGTCAGTGCTCCCACCACACAGCCAGCACTGTCAGTGCTCACCCCACACAGCCAGCACTGTCAGTGCTCCCCCCACACAGCCAGCACTGTCAGTGCTCCCCCACACAGCCAGCACTGTCAGTGCTCCACTCACAGCCAGCACTGTCAGTGCTCCCCAGACACAGCCAGCACTGTCAGTGCTCCCCCACACAGCGTGCACTGTCAGTGCACCCCCACACAGCCAGCACTGCAAGTGCTCCCCTCACAGCCAGGACTGTCAGTGCTCCCCACACAAAGCCAGCACTGTCAGTGCTCCACCACACAGACAACACAGCCAGCACTGTCATGGCTCCCACCACACATCCAGCACTGTCACTGCCCCCCCCCCCCACACAGCCAGCACTGTCAGTGCTCCCCCACACAGCCAGAATTGCCAGTGCTCCCCCTCACAGCCAGCACTGCCAGTGCTCCACCACACAACCAGCACTGTCAGTGCACCCCCACACAGCCAGCACTTCAGTGCTCCCCGCACAGCCTGCACTGTCAGTGCTCCCACCACACAGCCAGCACTGTCAGTGCTCCCCCCACGCAGCCAGCACTGCCTGTGCTCCCCCACACAGCCAGCACTGTCAGTGCTCACCCCACACAGCCAGCGCTGTCAGTGCTCCCACCACACAGCCAGCACTGTCAGTGCTCCCCCACACAGCCAGCACTGTCAGTGCTCCCCCACACAGCCAGCACTGTCAGTGCTCCCCCACACAGCCAGCACTGTCAGTGCTTCAACCACACAGCCAGCACTGTCAGTGCTCCACCACACAGCGAGTACTGCCAGTGCTCCCACCACACAGCCAGCACTGTCAGTGCTCCCCCACCCAGCCAGCACTGTCAGTGCTCCCCCACACAGCCAGCACTGTCAGTGCTCCCCCATCACTCAGCCAGCACTGTCAGTGCTCCCCCACACTGCCAGCACTGTCAGTGCTTCCCCACACAGACAGCACTGTCAGTGATACCCCCACACAGCCAGCACTGTCTGTGCTCCCCCCACACATCCAGCACTGTCAGTGCTCCCACCACACAGCCAGAACTTTCAGTGCCCCCAACACAGCCAGCACTGTCAGTGCCCCCCACACAGACAGCACTATCAGTGCTCCCCCCACACAGCCAGAACTGCCAGTGCTCCCCCTCACAGCCAGCACTGCCAGTGCTCCAACACACAGCCAGCACTGTCAGTGCTCCCACCACACAGCCAGCACTGTCAGTGCTCCCCCCAGACAGCCAGCACTGTCAGTGCTCCCCCACTCAGCCAACACTGTCAGTGCTCCCACCACACAGCCAGCACTGTCAGTCCTCCCCCACACAGCCTGCACTGTCAGTGCTCCCCCACACAGCCAGCACTGTCAGTGCTCCCCTACAGCCAGCACTGTCAGTGCTCCCCCCACTCAGCCAGCACTGTCAGTGCTCCCCCACACAGCCAGCACTGTCAGTGCTCCCCTCACAGCCAGCACTGTCAGTGCTCCCCATACACAGCCAGCACTGTCAGTGCTCCCCCCACACAGCCAGCAGTGTCAGTGCTCCCCTCACAGCCAGCACTGTCAGTGCTCCCCTCACAGCCAGAAATGTCAGTGCTCCCACCACACAGCCAGCACTGTCATGGCTCCCACCACACATCCAGCACTGTCACTGCTCCCCCACACAGCCAGCACTGTCAGTGCTCCCCCAAACAGCCAGATTTGCCAGTGCTCCCCCTCACAGCCAGCACTGCCAGCGCTCCAACTCACAGCCAGCACTTTCAGTGCACCCCCACACAGCCAGCACTGCAAGTGCTCCACCACACAGCCAGCACTGTCAGTGCTCCCCCCGCACAGCCAGCACTGTCAGTGCTCCACCCACCCAGCCAGCACTGTCAGTGCTCCCCACACAGCCAGCACTGTCAGTGCTCACCCCACACAGCCAGCGCTGTCAGTGCTCCCACCACACAGCCAGCACTGTCAGTGCTCCCCCCACACAGCCAGCACTGTCAGTACTCCACCACACAGCCAGCACTGTCAGTGCTCCCCCCACACAGCCAGCACTGTCAGTGTTCCCACCACACAGCCAGCACTGTCAGTGCTCCCCCCACATAGCCAGCACTGTCAGTGCTCCCACCACACAGCCAGCACTGTCAGTGCTCCCACCACACAACCAGCACTGTTAGCGCTCCCAACACACAGCCACCACTGTCAGTGCTCCCCACACAGCGAGTACTGCCAGTGCTCCCACCACACAGCCAGCACTGTCAGTGCTCCCCCACACAGCCAGCACTGTCAGTGCTCCCCCACACAGCCAGCACTGTCAGTGCTCCCACCACACAGCCAGCACTGTCAGTGCTCCCCCACACAGCCAGCACTGTCAGTGCTCCCCCACACAGCCAGCACTGTCAGTGCTCCCACCACACAGCCAGCACTGTCAGTGCTCCCCCCACACAGCCAGCACTGTCAGTGCCCCCATCACACAGCCAGCACTGTCAGTGCACCCCCCACACAGCCAGCACTGTCAGTGCTCCCCCACACAGCCAGCACTGTCAGTGCTCCCCCACCCAGCCAGCACTGTTTGTGCTCCCCCACGCAGCCAGTACTGTCAGTGCTCCCCCACACAGCCAGCACTGTCAGTGCACCCCCCACACAGCCAGCACTGTCAGTGCTCCCCCACACAGCCAGCACTGCCAGTGCTCTCCCCACACAGCCAGCACTGTCAGTGCTCCCTCACCCAGCCAGCACTCTCAGTGATCCCCCACCACACTGCCAGCACTGTCAGTGCTCCCCCACACAGCCAGCACTGTCCGTGCTCCCCCACGCAGCCAGCACTGTCAGTGCTCCCCCACCACACAGCCAGCACTGTCAGTGCTCTCCCACACAGACAGCACTCTCAGTGATCCCCCCACACAGCCAGCAATGTCTGTGCTCCCCCACACATCCAGCACTGTCAGTACTCCCACCACACAGCCAGCACCTTCAGTGACCCCAACACAGCCAGCACTGTCAGTGCCCCCCCACACAGCCAGCACTGTCAGTGCACCCCCCACACAGCCAGAACTGCCAGTGCTCCCCCTCACAGCCAGCACTGCCAGTGCTCCACCACACAGCCAGCACTGTCAGTGCACGCCCACACAGCAGGCAATGCCAGTGCTCCCCCCACACAGCCAGCACTGTCAGTGCACCCACAACACAGCCAGCACTATCAGTGCTCCCGCACACAGCCAGCACTGTCAGTGCTCCCGCCACGCAGCCAGCACTGTCAGTGCTCCCCCACAAAGCCAGCACTGGCAGTGCTCACCAGACACAGCCAGCACTGTCAGTGCTCCCACCACACAGCCAGCACTGTCAGTGCTCCCCCCACACAGCCAGCACTGTCAGTGCCCCCATCACACAGCCAGCACTGTCAGTGCTCCTTCACACAGCCAGCACTGTCAGTGCTCCCCCACACAGCCAGCACTGTCAGTGCTCCCACCACACAGCCAGCACTGTCAGTGCTTCCACCACACAGCCAGCACTGTCAGTGCTCCCCCACACAGCCAGCACTGTCAGTGCTCCCACCACACAGCCAGCACTGTCAGTGCTCCCCCCACACATCCAGCACTGCCAGTGCTCCCCAACACAGCCAACACTGTCAGTGCTCCACACAAAGCCAGCACTGTCAGTGCTCCCCCACACAGCCAGCACTGTCAGTGCTCTCACCACACAGCCAGCACTGTCAGTGCTCCCCCAAACAGCCAGCACGGTCAGTGCTCCCACCACATAGCCAGCACTGTCAGTGCTCCCCCACACAGCCAGCTAGGCCAGTGCTCCCCAACACAGCCAGCACTGTCAGTGCTCCCCACAAAGCCAGCACCGTCAGTGCTCCCACCACACAGCCAGAACTTTCAGTGCACCCCCACACAGCCAGCACTGCCAGTCCTCCCCCACAGAGCCAGCACTGTCAGTGCTCCCACCACACAGCCAGAACTTTCAGTGCTCCCCCACACAGCCAGCACTGTCAGTGCTCCCCCACAGAGCCAGCACTGCCAGTGGTCCCCCCACACAGCCAGCACTGTCAGTGCTCCCATCACACAGCCAGCACTGTCAGTGCTCCCCAGACAGCCAGCACTGTCAGTGCTCCCCCACACAGCCAGCACGGTCAGTGCTCCCCCACACAGCCAGCACTGTCAGTGCTCCCACCACACAGCCAGCACTGTCAGTGCTCAACCACACATCCAGCACTGTGTAGAGGGTGCCATCTCTGCTACTCCACTACTGGGCCGATATCTGGGGTTTGAGTATCTGTGTGTGTCTCTCTCCAGCTGGCATTGAAACTTCAGAGGCCAGGGGATGCCGCACTGGGACACCTCCACGGGAGAGAGCACTGAATCAAGCCTGCCGTTTATCCCTAACCGGAAGCCTGAGGCTTATATCACACAGATATCCAGACCCCCACCAATGCCCAGGTGATTCTCTCTCTTGCCGGTGGTGCAACACCCACCCGGTTCCTACTTCGCTGGAGTAGCTTTCCCAAGAGAGAGAATAGGACACTGCTGTTTATTACATAACCAGCAACCTGTCCAGAGTGAATCGTTCAAGATGACCCTAGATTCTCGAACCCGGAATTAAGGTGAGGAATATCTTAACAATGACTTGGTCAGAGATCGCTGGTGAGAGATTGAAGAATTTAAACGACTCCAATTATCAGCAAATCAAGGTTTATTGCAAAACCCAGGTCAAAATCATCAAACAGAAGAAATTATAATAAAATCTTAAACTCTAACACAAACTAAGTCTATTCAGAAAGTACTATAACGGACTCAACGTAAAATCTTATTGTTACACAGTTTTAGCAATGACACAGAACACAAATCAAGTCCCCTTCCCCAAAGCCTCAACCACTATCAAGGTCAAGGGAGTTTCGCAAGCTGCTGCAGGGTACTTACAGTCACAGGCTGCAGGAGGTCAAGTCAAAGGTGGAGAGGTCAAGCCAAGAGAGCCTCAATCGAAACACAGCCCCTTTTATATCCGTTTTACCTGGCTTTTTCCTGTGTTCGGCCAGCCCCTTTTGCATTGAATCCATAAGGTTTAAAGTTCCCGCTGGTCCTGCCCCCTTTGAGCCTGTCAGACCTGTCAAGATAGGAGTACCTCCCCTAGGTCCGCCTCCAGTCTGCTTTTTGAGATAACGAGGTTGAGCTCCCTTGTGAAGATTTTCAAAGTCTTCCGTCTGCTCTGGAGATCGCTGCTATGTTGATGGGGTGTTGATTGGATACTGCTCTGGTGGAGGCAAAGTCATTTACATCTGCATGGGGCTATGACCATCCCATTGTCCTGCTTGCAGGCAGGCCCCTTACAACATTACCATGCCCCTTTGTCTCTGTGTTTAATCTTATCTAGTTGTCTGGCTCCTTCTTCCTTGTAGCTCCTGGGGGGGGTTTGTAAATACCTATGCCCCTACTCAGCTCAGCGGACCAAGCCTGCTGGGAAATTTGGTTACGTTCCTTTGGCTGAAAAGTGTCCAGTTTACAGTCTCTGGGTTTTATTCTTGGGCAGTCCAAAAAGGGCCGAATTGCCCGAAAACCTTACAGATGCCCCTTCGATACGTCCCTACCTGCTTGGACCGTATCGACACAGGTGAAGGGCAATCATTTCCTTTTGTGTGGACCGTAGGCCCCCCCTCAACAACATGCGAAACTACAAGTCCCAAGACAGTTCCCTTAATCTAGGCTACCCCTAATTTCATTGAAAGGGAAAGACAGGACCATACTTAATTCAAACACACAGTAACATACACACATTTCACCGGAACCCCAAACGTAAGGGTCCCTGTACATATATCACAATCAAGTAACTGAAACCCGCGAATCCATACAACTATTTACATTTGAATCTCTTTATTTCACTAAGGATGCTCTTTTCTGGGCTGCACTTCGCTTCTTCCCGTTGAAGGCTCTTCATTTTTCCTCCGTCGTCGATACCTGCAGCTGAGAGGTTCAGTCCAACTGAGGCGACAGCATAATGTACCCCCTGGTACAACATTTTCTTTGTGGGGACAAACACTAAACCATTCTCAGGCCCCCCTGGTGGTGATCGGACAGTTGTGAGGGTCGATTGGTTGGGCTGTGGGCAGGGGTCGCTTTACCTGAACCAGCAGTTCGGTAGCTTTTACAGTCATCCCTTCCCTGGGCGTTACACATCCCTCCCCAGTGCGGTCAATTCATCCCGTTCCCTGGGTTCTGCCATCACCTTACAAAAGTGATCGATGCCCCTTGTGGACATGCCTTGGTAGACCCCCATAAACACAAATAAATGCCCTGGTCAGAAGCCCACCACTTATCCCAGCAAACGGTGATCCTACCCGGTGACCCCGTGATGGTCCGGTAGGTGTTGTTGTCCAGGCGTTCCCAGTCCGAGGACCGATCCCTCATGTCCAGCCTCAGCTTCCTGAGCCACCACCATCTCCCCAAAGGAACGTCCCCCTCACAGGTTAAACACACCCGCCTGCCCTCAGTCACCCTAACCCGGTCAGTCGCCACCTGTATCTCCTCGCAGAGTACAGAGGCCTCTCCATAGGTGAAGCTCTGGTGGCTGGGGTACCTGGTCGAGTTCGCCCCCAGCCACCCAGGCCACCTCCCCAGGTGTGAGTAGCGGGTCTGCTCTGTGGCCACCTGGTCACCCTGTCCGGTAGTGACAAGAGGGGCTCTGCCGCCAGAGCACCCATAGACGAAGGACTCTTCTGTCTCGCCTCTGCGGAGTTCTCCCGGTCCCACCATCGCCAGGATCATCAGCAAGCTCCACATCGGCGGGTGCCCCATCTGTAAAAGAGACAAAACACATCCTTGCCTCTACAGAACTACCTACCTTAAAGTGCATGGCTTCTATCCAGCGCAGTAGCAGCTCCCGCTTTGAAGTTGGGAAATTGACATGAAATTGCCGCAGCCTGTCTGTGGTTCTGTGTCCATAGCCCGGCTCCATCAGGGTCCTAGTGCCTGCTGCTCAATCATTATATCACTGCACTATGCGCTTCTGTGATCCCACGATCCTAAATAACCCACACACTACTAAACACTAATTAGAACTAGCAGGGGGAAAATGATATATACAATGCCACCCGTCTCCGGGTGGCCAAATTAAAACTGGACCCCGCTATACTGGGGCTGTTCATCTGTTTGGACCAACGGCTCGGGCCAGACCGTCCCCTCCCGGGGGTTCGGGCTGCCCCTTGCCTCTCCTTCCCCAACAGGGTTCGGGGATCCCTCAGCGCTCCCTTCTACTCGGGCCCCCTTACTGCGGGACCGGGTTCTAGGGAGGTGTGATGGGGACCATCTTACCGGGGGCTTGGAGACCCGATTGCTCCTTCGTCCCCTGGATGGTTCCCACGCCCAAGGTGATACCTCCCTCTCCTCTGCCTCCCTCGCCTCTATACTAAGGCAGGCCACCTGACCCACAGGTAATGGCTTGGGAATCGTTACTGTCCCTGGGCTGGGTGCTTGCAGCACTGTCGATTTCTTTGGGACTGCCCCTTCGGGACAGCACCTTGTCACCGGTTGTGTGACCGTGGAGTCAGGGACCTCCCCCACCGTCGTTAATTCTACGGGGGGTTTCTCCACTACCACCCCCAGTCTTCCCCCCACCTTGCTCTTTCTTGCCCTTATGGGGTGGAACAATTTAAATTGACTGATGTGGCGTTCGCATGGGTCCCACCTTAAGGGATTTAAAGTGCAAATAGCCGCTGAGGAAGCCTCCAGAATGGGACCCTGCACCTGGACCGGACCAGGGTCTGGGGCTAGAACTACCCCTGCGCTCCCTTTTTCCTGAGGCAGCTCCCTGGGTAGTCATACGGGTTCTTGTGGTGTGGGTGCGGGCAGGCCCTGGCCCGTTGCCATTGCCACCTCTCCCGACCCAGCTGCTAGGCTCTGCAAAAAGGCTAAAAGTTTTTTTAATTCGATGGTTTCCGGGGCAGCTGCTCCTGCCGCCGAGGTCTGACTCTCTACTCCGGGAGCCCTCTCCTTCTTGCTAGGGTTCTCACACTCCCTCTTGAAATGCCCGGCCTTACCACACCCGTAGCATACCGGTCTCTTGTCGGAGGTCCGGGTGCCCTCATGCTTCCACTCTCTCTTAGGGGGTGCTGGCGCGATTTCATGCACCTTACCCTTAAGGGGCTTTTCCTCACTCCTCTCCCCATTGCGATATGCGAGGGTGAGTTTCCTAAGGACCTCTGCCTCATTAAGGTCCGGGGTCTGCGGGTCGAACCAGTGTTCGGCTTTTGCCCTAACGTTAGGGAGACAGTTGGCTACTAGGATCTTTAGCCAGTGGGCTGTTCTCTCCCCTAAATTCTGTCTATCCGCGGGGACCCCGCACGCCTCCACATAGACAATCCACAGCCTGTCTGCGAACATATTGGGAGATTCCCCTGGTTGCTGCTTGGTTTCCCCCACCCTCATGAAAGGGCTCCCCAGATTCAAACCCATTGCCTCCAGCACAGCAGTCTGTGCTGCCGCCCATGTGTCAGGTTGTCCCCCATTCCCGGAGGTCACTGCCCTGCATAGCTGTGCATCTAGGGTCATCAGGAGCATCCTTACTTGCTCCCCCTCGTCGCAGTCATTAATGCTGGCTGCCTGCTCCACCTCCATAAAATGAAGCGACGGATCCCCTTTTGGAGTTAGCCTGGGAACGTGGGCCACCATCCCCCTGAGCGCGGATGCCCCATGAGGAATGATAATGTCGCCCTCAACCGGTCCCCTATTCGCCAGCCCCGCCGGGGGACCATACCTTCTCTGCCTGACAGGGCGCATCTGCCCTACCTGGGGTTCCTGCTCCTCCGCCTCCCCGGCGTCCAGCTCTCCTGCCCCGTTGGGTAGCCCCCCTGTCCCCGGGCTAACTACCCATATAGGAGACGCCGCTATCTGGGGATACACCACTGACCCCCCTTGGACCTGCCCCTGACCGGGCGGTCCGAACCCTACCTGCTGACCCGGCCCCATCACCGGCATCCCAGGCAGCGGTCTGTCCCCATCCCATGGGGACCCACATACGAAACCAGGCGGACACGCCGCCAGCTGGGGGTACCCTGCCGACCCCCCTTGGACTTGCCCCTGAACGTGCAGTCCGATCCCCCCCTGCCGACCCGGACACAATCCCGGCGCCTCAGGAGGCGGTCTATTCCCCTTAGCCTTTGGGGAATCATCCGCTGCGAGGAGCCCCTTGCCCCTTGGGAACCCCCCTGGACCTACCAGGTGTACCTGTCCCCTGACCTTGGACAAGGTCTCCTCCAACTCTGTTATCCGTGCCTGGCACGGCCCGTGAGCACAGTCCCCTACTTCCTCGCGAGCCACTCGGTACGGTGCCTGGATGTCCCGGATCTTCCCCTCCAGCTTCCTACACTGCTCTGTACTCCGAGCATAGAGTTCCTGGAGCCTCCATTCCTTTGTCTTACCCTCCACTATCTGGCAGTGGAGATATTCCTTCTCGCACCGGTTAGACTCGCTTTCCTGTAGGCTGTCCTGTTTCATTTCTGCCAATTCCTCCCGCAGTCGTTCCACTGCGCTAGCGCTGTCCCCTGCGCTGGCCCTAACTTCTCCCAACTCCTGCTCTAATTCTTCGACCCTTCGCTCTGTTTTGGCTACCTGCTGGGACAAGCAGACCAGCCACACTGCCTTCTCCAAGTTCCTTTTGTGTGCCTTACTTTCTGTCCATGCGGCCGCCGCCATTACGGGTCGCTCCGTTCTGAGACCCAAGGTTTGGTGAGGTTGACCTTTTGCCACATATACGAGGAGATTCTCTCCTCCATTTTACTTCGTTCCCTCACCCCCTCTGCCAAGTCACATACTCCAAACCACCGGGTCCTGCCGCGGTCGCCATTGTAGAGGGTGCCATCTCTGCTACTCCACTACTGGGCCGATATCTGGGGTTTGAGTATCTGTGTGTGTCTCTCTCCAGCTGGCACTGAAACTTCAGAGGCCAGGGGATGCCGCACTGGGACACCTCCACGGGAGAGAGCACTGAATCAAGCCTGCCGTTTATCCCTAACCAGAAGCCTGAGGCTTATATCACACAGATATCCAGACCCCCACCAATGCCCAGGTGATTCTCTCTCTTGCCGGTGGTGCAACACCCACCCGGTTCCTACTTCGCTGGAGTAGCTTTCCCAAGAGAGAGAATAGGACACTGCTGTTTATTACCTAACCAGCAGCCTGTCCAGAGTGAATCGTTCAAGATGACCCTAGATTCTTGAACCCGGAATTAAGGTGAGGAATATCTTAACAATGACTTGGTCAGAGATCGCTGGTGAGAGATTGAAGAATTTAAACGACTCCAATTATCAGCAAATCAAGGTTTATTGCAAAACCCAGGTCAAAATCATCAAACAGAAGAAATTATAATAAAATCTTAAACTCTAACACAAACTAAGTCTATTCAGAAAGTACTATAACGGACACAACGTAAAATCTTATTGTTACACAGTTTTAGCAATGACACAGAACACAAATCAAGTCCCCTTCCCCAAAGCCTCAACCACTGTCAAGGTCAAGGGAGTTTCGCAAGCTGCTGCAGGGTACTTACAGTCACAGGCTGCAGGAGGTCAAGTCAAAGGTGGAGAGGTCAAGCCAAGAGAGCCTCAATCGAAACACAGCCCCTTTTATATCCGTTTTACCTGGCTTTTTCCTGTGTTCGACCAGCCCCTTTTGCATTGAATCCATAAGGTTTAAAGTTCCCGCTGGTCCTGCCCCCTTTGAGCCTGTCAGACCTGTCAAGATAGGAGTACCTCCCCTAGGTCCGCCTCCAGTCTGCTTTTTGAGATAACGAGGTTGAGCTCCCTTGTGAAGATTTTCAAAGTCTTCCGTCTGCTCTGGAGATCGCTGCTATGTTGATGGGGTGTTGATTGGATACTGCTCTGGTGAAGGCAAAGTCATTTACATCTGCATGGGGCTATGACCATCCCATTGTCCTGCTTGCAGGCAGGCCCCTTACAGCATTACCATGCCCCATTGTCTCTGTGTTTAATCTTATCTAGTTGTCTGGCTCCTTCTTTCTTGTAGCTCCTGGGGGGGGTTTGTAAATACCTATGCCCCTACTCAGCTCAGCGGACCAAGCCTGCTGGGAAATTTGGTTACGTTCCTTTGGCTGAAAAGTGTCCAGTTTACAGTCTCTGGGTTTTATTCTTGGGCAGTCCAAAAAGGGCCGAATTGCCCGAAAACCTTACAACTGTCAGTGCTCCCTCCACAATGCCAGCACTGTCAGTGCTGCCACCTCAGAGCCAGCACTGTCAGTGCTCCCCCACACAGCCAACACTGTCAGTGCTCCCACCACACAGCCAGCACTGTCAGTGCTCCCCCACACAGCCAGCACTGTCTGTGCTCCCCCACACAGCCAGCACTGTCAGTGCTCCCACTACACAGGCAGCACTGTCAGTGCTCCCACCACACAGCCAGCACTGTCAGTGCTCCCCACAAAGCCAGAACTGTCAGTGCTCCCACCACACAGCCAGCACTGTCAGTCCTCCCACCACACAGCCAGCACTGCCTGTGCTCCCACCACACAGCCAGCACTGTCAGTGCTCCCACCACACAGCCAGCATTGTCAGTGCTCCCACCACAGAGCCAGCACTGCCAGTGGTCCCCCCACACAGCCAGCACTGTCAGTGCTCCCATCACACAGCCAGCACTGTCAGTGCTCCCCAGACAGCCAGCACTGTCTGTGCTCCCCCACACAGCCAGCAGTCAGTGCTCCCCCACACAGCCAGCACTGTCAGTGCTCCCACCACACAGCCAGCACTGTCAGTGCTCACCCACACATCCAGCACTGTCAGTGCTCCCTCCACAATGCCAGAACTGTCAGTGCTCCCACCTCACAGCCAGCACTGTCAGTGCTCCGCCACACAGCTAGCACTGTCAGTGCTCCCACCACACAGCCAGCACTGTCAGTGCCCCCACCACACAGCCAGCACAGTCAGTGCTCCCACCACAGAGTCAGCACTGTCAGTGCTCCCACCACACAGCCAGCACTGTCAGTGCTCCCCCACAAAGCCAGCACTGTCAGTGCTCCCACCACACAACCAGCACTGTGAGTGCTCACCCCACACAGCCAGCACTGTCAGTGCTCCCACAACACAGCCAGCACTGTCAGTGCTCCCACCACACAGCCAGCACTGACAGTGCTCCCCCCACACAGCCTGCACTGTCAGTGCTCCCACCACGCAACCAGCACTGTCAGTGCTCCCACCACACAGCCAGCACTGTCAGTGCTCCCCCACACAGCCAGAACTGTCAGTGCTCCCACCACACAGCCAGCACTGTCAGTCCTCCCACCACGCAGCCAGCACTGTCTGTGCTCCCACCACACAGCCAGCACTGTCAGTGCTCCCACCACACAGCCAGCACTGTCAGTGCTCCCACCACACAGCCAGCACTGTCAGTGCTCCCACCACACAGCCAGCACTGTCAGTGCTCCCCCGCAAAGCCAGCACTGTCAGTGCTCCCACCACACAACCAGCACTGTCAGTCCTCCCACCACACAGCCAGCACTGCCTGTGCTCCCACCACACAGCCAGCACTGTCAGTACTCCCACCACACAGCCAGCACTGTCAGTGCTCCCACCACACAGCCAGCACTGTCAGTGCTCCCTCCACACAGCCAGCACTGTCAGTGCTCCCATCACACAGCCAGCACTGTCAGTGCTCCCCAGACAGCCATCACTGTCAGTGCTCCCCCACAGACCCAGCACTGCCAGTGGTCCCCCCACACAGCCAGCACTGTCAGTGCTCCCATCACACAGCCGGCACTCTCAGTGCGCCCCAGACAGCCAGCACTGTCAGTGCTCCCCCACACAGCCAGCAGTCAGTGCTACCCACACAGCCAGCACTGTCAGTGCTCCCACCACACAGCCAGCACTGTCAGTGCTCACCCACACATCCAGCACTGTCAGTGCTCCCTCCACAATGCCAGCACTGTCAGTTCTCCCACCTCACAGCCAGCACTGTCAGTGCTCCGCCACACAGCTAGCACTGTCAGTGCTCCCACCACACAGCCAGCACTGTCAGTGCCCCCACCACACAGCCAGCACAGTCAGTGCTCCCACCACAGAGTCAGCACTGTCAGTGCTCCCCCACACAGCCAACACTGTCAGTGCTCCCACCACACAGCCAGCACTGTCAGTGCTCCCCCACACAGCCAGCACTGTCAGTGCTCCCCCCACACAGCCAGCACTGTCAGTGCTCCCACCACACAGCCAGCACTGTCAGTGCTCCCACCACACAGCCAGCACTGACAGTGCTCCCCCCACACAGCCTGCACTGACAGTGCTCCCACCACACAACCAGCACTGTCAGTGCTCCCACCACACAGCCAGCAATGTCAGTGCTCCCCCACACAGACAGAACTGTCAGTGCTCCCACCACACAGCCAGCACTGTCAGTCCTCCCACCACACAGCCAGCACTGTCTGTGCTCCCACCACACAGCCTGCACTGTCAGTGCTCCCACCACACAGCCAGCACTGTCAGTGCTCCCACCACACAGGCAGCACTGTCAGTGCAACCACCACACAGCCAGCACTGTCAGTGCTCCCCCACAAAGCCAGCACTGTCAGTGCTCCCACCACACAACCAGCACTGTCAGTCCTCCCACCACACAGCCAGCACTGCCTGTGCTCCCACCACACAGCCAGCACTGTCAGTGCTCCCACCACACAGCCAGCACTGTCAGTGCTCCCACCACACAGCCAGCACTGTCAGTGCTCCCACCACACAGCCAGCACTGTCAGTGCTCCCACCACAGAGCCAGCACTGTCAGTGCTCCCAACACACAGCCAGAAATTTCAGTGCTCCCCCACACAGCCAGCACTGTCAGAGCTCCCCCACAGAGCCAGCACTGCCAGTGGTCCCCCCACACACCCGCACTGTCAGTGCTCCCATCACACAGCCAGCACTGTCAGTGCTCCCCAGACAGCCAGCACTGTCAGTGCTCCCTCCACAATGCCAGCACTGTCAGTGCTCCGACCTCACAGCCAGCACTGTCAGTGCTCCGCCACACAGCTAGCACTGTCAGTGCCCCCACCACACAGCCAGCACAGTCAGTGCTCCCACCACAGAGTCAGCACTGTCAGTGCTCCCCCACACAGCCAACACTGTCAGTGCTCCCCCAACACAGCCAGCACTGTCAGTGCTCCCACCACACAGCCAGCACTGTCAGTGCTCCCACCACTGACAGTGCTCCCCCACACATCCTGCACTGTCAGTGCTCCCCCACAGAGCCAGCACTGCCAGTGGTCCCCCCACACAGCCAGCACTGTCAGTGCTCCCATCACACAGCCAGCACTGTCAGTGCTCCCCAGACAGCCAGCACTGTCAGTGCTCCCCCACACAGCCAGCACGGTCAGTGCTCCCCCACACAGCCAGCACTGTCAGTGCTCCCACCACACAGCCAGCACTGTCAGTGCTCACCCACACATCCAGCACTGTCAGTGCTCCCTCCACAATGCCAGCACTGTCAGTGCTCCCACCTCACAGCCAGCAGAGTCAGTGCTCCCACCACAGAGTCAGCACTGTCAGTGCTCCCCCACACAGCCAACACTGTCAGTGCTCCCACCACACAGCCAGCACTGTCAGTGCTCCCCCACACAGCCAGCACTGTCAGTGCTCCTCCCACACACTCAGCACTGTCAGTGCTCCCACCACACAGCCAGCACTGTCAGTGCTCCCACCACACAGCCAGCACTGACAGTGCTCCCCCACACAGCCTGCACTGTCAGTGCTCCCACCACACAGCCAGCACTGTCAGTGCTCCCACCACACAGCCAGCACTGTCAGTGCTCCCCCACACAGCCAGAACTGTCAGTGCTCACACCACACAGCCAGCACTGTCAGTCCTCCCACCACACAGCCAGCACTGTCTGTGCTCCCACCACACAGCCAGCACTGTCAGTGCTCCCACCACACAGCCAGCACTGTCAGTGCTCCCACCACACAGCCAGAACTGTAAGTGCTCCCACCACACAGCCAGCACTGTCAGTGCTCCCAACACACAGCCAGCACTGTCAGTGCTCCCCCACACAGCTAGCACTGTCAGTGCACCCCCACACAGCCAGCACTGTCAGTGCTCCCACCACACAACCAGCACTGTCAGTGTTCCCCCCACACAGCCAGCACTGTCAGTGCACCCCCACACAGCCAGCACTGTCAGTGTTCCCACCACACAACCAGCACTGTCAGTGCTCCCCACACAGTCAGCACTCTCAATGCTCCCACCACACAGCCAGCACTGTCAGTGCTCCCCCCACACAACCAGCACTGTCAGTGCTCCCCCACACAGCCAGCACTGTCAGTGCTCCCCCCACACAGCCAGCACTGTCAGTGCTCCCACCACACAGCCAGCACTGTCAGTGCTCCCCCCACATAGCCAGCACTGTCAGTGCTCCCACCACACAGCCAGCACTGCCAGTGCTCCCCCACACAGCCAGCACTGTCAGTGCTCCCCCACTCAGCCAGCACTGTCAGTGCACCCACCACATAGCCAGCACTGTCAGTGCTCCCCACACACAGCCTGCACTGTCAGTGTTCCCCCACACAGCCAGCACAGTCAGTGCTCCCCTACAGCCAGCACAGTCAGTGCTCCCCTACAGCCAGCACTGTCAGTGCTCCTACCACACAGCCAGCACTGTTAGTGCTCCCCCACACAGCAGGCACTGTCAGTGCTCTCCCCACACAGCCAGCACTGTCAGTGCTCCCCCACACAGCCAGCACTGTAAGTGCTCCCACCACACACAGCCAGCACTGTCAGTGCTCCCCCACACAGCCAGCACTGTCAGTGCTCCCCTACAGCCAGCACTGTCAGTGCTCCCCACACAACCAGCACTGTCAGTGCTCCCACCACACAGCCAGCACTGTCAGTGCTCCCCCACGCAGCCAGCACTGTCAGTGCTCCCCCACACAGCAAGCACTGTCAGTGCTCCCCCACACAGCCAGCACTGTCAGTGCTCCCCTCACAGCCAGCACTGTCAGAGCTCCCGCCACACAGCCAGCACTGTCAGTGCTCCCCCACACAGCCAGCACTGTCAGTGCTCCCCCACACAGCCAGCACTGTCAGTGCTCCCCTCACAGACAGCACTGTCAGAGCTCCCCAGACACAGCCAGCACTGTCAGTGCTCCCCCACACAGACAGCACTGTCAGTGTTCCCCTCACAGCCAGAATTGCCAGTGCTACCCCTCACAGTCAGCACTGCCAGTGCTCCCCCACACAGCCAGCACTGTCAGTGCTCCCCCACTCAGCCAGCACTGTCAGTGCTCCCACCACATAGCCAGCACTGTCAGTGATCCCCCACACAGCCTGCACTGTCAGTGCTCCCCCACACAGCCAGCACAGGCAGTGCTCCCCTACAGCCAGCACTGTCAGTGCTCCCACCACACAGCCAGCACTGTTAGTGCTCCCCCACGCAGCCAGCACTGTCAGTGCTCCCCCACACAGCCAGCACTGTCAGTGCTCCCCCACACAGCCAGCACTGTAAGTGCTCCCACCCCACACAGCCAGCACAGTCAGTGCTCCCCCACACACCCAGCACTGTCAGTGCTCCCCTACAGCCAGCACTGTCAGTGCTCCCCCACACAACCAGCACTGTCAGTGCTCCCACCACACAGCCAGCACTGTCAGTGCTCCCACCACACAGCCAGCACTGTCAGTGCTCCCCCACACAGCCAGCACTGTCAGTGCTCCCCTCACAGCCAGCACTGTCAGAGCTCCCCAGACACAGCCATCACTGTCAGTGCTCCCCCACACAGACAGCACTGTCAGTGTTCCCCTCACAGCCAGAATTGCCAGTGCTACCCCTCACAGTCAGCACTGCCAGTGCTCCACCACACAGCCTGCACTGTCAGTGCTCCCCCACACAGACAGCACTGTCAGTGCTCCCACCACACAGCCAGCACTGTCGTGGCTCCCACCACACATTCAGCACTGTCACTGCCCCCCCACACAGCCAGCACTGTCAGTGCACCCCCACACAGCCAGAATTGCCAGTGCTCCCCCTCACAGCCAGCACTGCCAGTGCTCCACCACACAGCCAGCACTGTCAGTGCACCCCCACACAGCCAGCACTGTCAGTGCTCCCCCGCACAGCCAGCACTGTCAGTGCTCCCACCACACAGCCGGCACTGTCAGTGCTCCCCCCACGCAGCCAGCACTGTCTGTGCTCCCCCACACAGCCAGCACTGTAAGTGCTCACCCCACACAGCCAGCGCTGTCAGTGCTCCCACCACACAGCCAGCACTGTCAGTGCTCCCCCACACAGCCAGCACTGTCAGTGCTCCCCCACACAGCCAGCACTGTCAGTGCTCCCCCACACAGCCAGCACTGTCAGTGCTCCAACCACACAGCCAGCACTGTCAGTGCTCCCCCACACAGCGAGTACTGCCAGTGCTCCCACCACACATCCAGCACTGTCAGTGCTCCCCCACACAGCCAGCACTGTCAGTGCTCCCCCACACAGCAAGCACTGTCAGTGCACCCCCCACACAGCCAGCACTGTCAGTGCTCCCCCACAAAGCCAGCACTGTCAGTGCTCCCCCACCCAGCCAGCACTGTCAGTGCTCCCACCATGCAGCCAGCACTGTCAGTGCTCCCTCCAGACAGACAGCACTGCCTGTGCTCTCCCCACACACCCAGCACTGTCAGTGCGCCCCCACCCAGCCAGCACTGTCAGTGCTCCCACCTCACAGCCAGCACTGTCAGTGCTCCGCCACACAGCTAGCACTGTCAGTGCTCCCACCACACATCCAGCACTGTCAGTGCCCCCACGACACAGCCAGCACAGTCTGTGCTCCCACCACAGAGTCAGCACTGTCAGTGCTCCCCCACACAGCCAACACTGTCAGTGCTCCCACCACACAGCCAGCACTGTCAGTGCTCCCCCACACAGCCAGCACTGTCAGTGCTCCCCCACACAGCCAGCACTGCCAGTGCTCCCACCACACAGCCAGCACTGTCAGTGCTCCCACCACACAGCCAGCACTGACAGTG
Source organism: Scyliorhinus torazame (assembly GCF_047496885.1). Taxonomy (NCBI): domain Eukaryota; kingdom Metazoa; phylum Chordata; class Chondrichthyes; order Carcharhiniformes; family Scyliorhinidae; genus Scyliorhinus; species Scyliorhinus torazame. Next base: position 56,084,826 of record NC_092729.1, on the reverse strand, counting down.
CTCCCCCACACAGCCTGCACTGTCAGTGCTCCCACCACACAGCCAGCACTGTCAGTGCTCCCGCCACACAGCCAGCACTGTCAGTGCTCCCCCACACAGCCAGAACTGTCAGTGCTCCCACCACACAGCCAGCACTGTCAGTCCTCCCACCACACAGCCAGCACTGTCTGTGCTCCCACCACACAGCCAGCACTGTCAGTGCTCCCACCACACAGCCAGCACTGTCAGTGCTCCCACCACACAGCCAACACTGTCAGTGCTCCCACCACACAGCCAGCACTGTCAGTGCTCCCCCACAAAGCCAGCACTGTCAGTGCTCCCACCACACAACCAGCACTGTCAGTCCTCCCACCACACAGCCAGCACTGCCTGTGCTCCCACCACACAGCCAGCACTGTCAGTGCTCCCACCACACAGCCAGCACTGTCAGTGCTCCCCCCACACAGCCAGCACTGTCAGTGCTCCCACCACACAGCCAGCACTGTCAGTGCTCCCCCCACATAGCCAGCACTGTCAGTGCTCCCACCACACAGCCAGCACTGTCAGTGCTCCCCCCACACAGCCAGCACTGTCAGTGCTCCCCCACTCAGCCAGCGCTGTCAGTGCTCCCACCACATTGCCAGCACTGTCAGTGCTCCCCCACACAGCCTGCACTGTCAGTGCTCCCCCACACAGCCAGCACAGTCACTGCTCCCCTACAGCCAGCACCGTCAGTGCTCCCACCACACAGCCAGCACTGTTAGTGCTCCCCCACACAGCCAGCACTGTCAGTGCTCCCCCCACACAGCCAGCACTGTCAGTGCTCCCCACACAGCCAGCACTGTAAGTGCTCCCACCCCACACAGCCAGCCCTGTCAGTGCTCCCCCACACAACCAGCACTGTCAGTGCTCCCCTACAGCCAGCACTGTCAGTGCTCCCCCACACAACCAGCACTGTCAGTGCTCCCACCACACAGCCAGCACTGTCAGTGCTCCCCCCACACAGCCAGCACTGTCAGTGCTCCCCCACACAGCCAGCACTGTCAGTGCTCCCCTCACAGCCAGCACTGTCAGTGCTCCCCAGACACAGCCAGCACTGTCAGTGCTCCCCCACACAGACAGCACTGTCAGTGTTCCCCACACAGCCGGCACTGTCAGTGCACCCCCACACAGCCAGCACTGCAAGTGCAGCCCTCACAGCCAGGACTGTCAGTGCTCCCCACACAAAGCCAGCACTGTCAGTGCTCCACCACACAGACAACACAGCCAGCACTGTCATGGCTCCCACCACGCATCCAGCACTGTCACTGCCCCCCCCCCCCCACACACAGCCAGCACTGTCAGTGCTCCCCCACACAGCCAGAATTGCCAGTGCTCCCCCTCACAGCCAGCACTGCCAGTGCTCCACCACACAACCAGCACTGTCAGTGCACCCCCACACAGCCAGTACTTCTGTGCTCCCCCGCACAGCCTGCACTGTCAGTGCTCCCACCACACAGCCAGCACTGTCAGTGCTCCCCCCACGCAGCCAGCACTGCCTGTGCTCCCCCACACAGCCAGCACTGTCAGTGCTCACCCCTCACAGCCAGCGCTGTCAGTGCTCCCACCACACAGCCAGCACTGTCAGTGCTCCCCCACACAGCCTGCACTGTCAGTGCTCCCCCACACAGCCAGCACTGTCAGTGCTCCCCCACACAGCCAGCACTGTCAGTGCTCCAACCACACAGCCAGCACTGTCAGTGCTCCCACCACACAGCCAGCACTGTCAGTGCTCCCCCACACAGCCAGCACTGTCAGTGCTCCCCCACACAGCCAGCACTGTCAGTGCTCCCCCACACAGCCAGCACTGTCAGTGTTCCCACCACACAACCAGCACTGTCAGTGCTCCCCACACAGTCAGCACTCTCAATGCTCCCACCACACAGCCAGCACTGTCAGTGCTCCCCCCACACAACCAGCACTGTCAGTGCTCCCCCACAAAGCCAGCACTGTCAGTGCTCCCCCACACAGCCAGCACAGTCAGTGCTCCCACCACACAGCCAGCACTGTCAGTGCTCCCCCCACATAGCCAGCACTGTCAGTGCTCCCACCACACAGCCAGCACTGCCAGTGCTCCCCCACACAGCCAGCACTGTCAGTGCTCCCCCACTCAGCCAGCACTGTCAGTGCACCCACCACACAGCCAGCACTGTCAGTGCTCCCCACACACAGCCTGCACTGTCAGTGTTCCCCCACACAGCCAGCACAGTCAGTGCTCCCCGACAGCCAGCACATTCAGTGCTCCCCTACAGCCAGCACTGTCAGTGCTCCCACCACACAGCCAGCACTGTTAGTGCTCCCCCACACAGCAGGCACTGTCAGTGCTCCCCCCACACAGCCAGCACTGTCAGTGCTCCCCTACACAGCCAGCACTGTAAGTGCTCCCACCACACACAGCCAGCACTGTCAGTGCTCCCCCACACAGCCAGCACTGTCAGTGCTCCCCTACAGCCAGCACTGTCAGTGCTCCCCCACACAACCAGCACTGTCAGTGCTCCCACCACACAGCCAGCACTGTCAGTGCTCCCCCCACACAGCCAGCACTGTCAGTGCTCCCCCACACAGCCAGCACTGTCAGTGCTCCCCCACACAGCCAGCACTGTCAGTGCTCCCCTCACAGCCAGCACTGTCAGAGCTCCCCCCACACAGCCAGCACTGTCAGTGCTCCCCCCACACAGCCAGCACTGTCAGTGCTCCCCCACACAGCCAGCACTGTCAGTGCTCCCCTCACAGACAGCACTGTCAGAGCTCCCCAGACACAGCCAGCACTGTCAGTGCTCCCCCACACAGACAGCACTGTCAGTGTTCCCCTCACAGCCAGAATTGCCAGTGCTACCCCTCACAGTCAGCACTGCCAGTGCTCCCCCACACAGCCAGCACTGTCAGTGCTCCCCCACTCAGCCAGCACTGTCAGTGCTTTCACCACATAGCCAGCACTGTCAGTGCTCCCCCCACACAGCCTGCATTGTCAGTGCTCCCCTACACAGCCAGCACAGGCAGTGCTCCCCTACAGCCAGCACTGTCAGTGCTCCCACCACACAGCCAGCACTGTTCGTGCTCCCCCACACAGCCAGCACTGTCAGTGCTCCCCCCACACAGCCAGCACTGTCAGTGCTCCCCCACACAGCCAGCACTGTAAGTGCTCCCACCCCACACAGCCAGCACAATCAGTGCTCCCCCACACACCCAGCACTGTCAGTGCTCCCCTAGTGCCAGCACTGTCAGTGCTCCCCCACACAACCAGCACTGTCAGTGCTCCCACCACACAGCCAGCACTGTCAGTGCTCCCACCACACAGCCAGCACTGTCAGTGCTCCCCCACGCAGCCAGCACTGTCAGTGCTCCCCTCACAGCCAGCACTGTCAGAGCTCCCCAGACACAGCCAGCACTGTCAGTGCTCCCCCACACAGACAGCACTGTCAGTGTTCCCCTCACAGCCAGAATTGCCAGTGCTACCCCTCACAGTCAGCACTGCCAGTGCTCCACCACACAGCCTGCACTGTCAGTGCTCCCCACACAGACAGCACTGTCAGTGCTCCCACCACACAGCCAGCACTGTCGTGGCTCCCACCACACATTCAGCACTGTCACTGCCCCCCCACACAGCCAGCACTGTCAGTGCTCCCCCACACAGCCAGAATTGCCAGTGCTCCCCCTCACAGCCAGCACTGCCAGTGCTCCACCACAAAGACAGCACTGTCAGTGCACCCCCACACAGCCAGCACTGTCAGTGCTCCCCCCGCACAGCCAGCACTGTCAGTGCTCCCACCACACAGCCGGCACTGTCAGGGCTCCCCCCACGCAGCCAGCACTGTCTGTGCTCCCCCACACAGCCAGCACTGTAAGTGCTCACCCCACACAGCCAGCGCTGTCAGTGCTCCCACCACACAGCCAGCACTGTCAGTGCTCCCCCACACAGCCAGCACTGTCAGTGCTCCCCCACACAGCCAGCACTGTCAGTGCTCCCCCACACAGCCAGCACTGTCAGTGCTCCACCCACACAGCCAGCACTGTCAGTGCTCCCGCACACAGCGAGTACTGCCAGTGCTCCCACCACACATCCAGCACTGTCAGTGCTCCCCCACACAGCCAGCACTGTCAGTGCTCCCCCACACAGCAAGCACTGTCAGTGCACCCCCCACACAGCCAGCACTGTCAGTGCTCCCCCACAAAGCCAGCACTGTCAGTGCTCCCACCATGCAGCCAGCACTGTCAGTGCTCCCTCCAGACAGCCAGCACTGCCTGTGCTCTCCCCACACAGCAAGCACTGTCAGTGCACCCCCCACACAGCCAGCACTGTCAGTGCTCCCCCACCCAGCCAGCACTGTCAGTGCTCCCACCTTGCAGCCAGCACTGTCAGTGCTCCCTCCAGACAGCCAGCACTGCCTGTGCTCTCCCCACACACCCAGCACTGTCAGTGCTCCCCACCCAGCCAGCACTGTCAGTGCTCCCAACTCACAGCCAGCACTGTCAGTGCTCCGCCACACAGCTAGCACTGTCAGTGCTCCCACCACACAGCCAGCACTGTCAGTGCCCCCACGACACAGCCAGCACAGTCAGTGCTCCCACCGCAGAGTCAGCACTGTCAGTGCTCCCCCACACAGCCAACACTGTCAGTGCTCCCACCACACAGCCAGCACTGTCAGTGCTCCCCCCACACAGCCAGCACTGCCAGTGCTCCCACCACACAGCCAGCACTGTCAGTGCTCCCACCACACAGCCAGCACTGACAGTGCTCCCCCCACACAGCCTGCACTGTCAGTGCTCCCACCACACAGCCAGCACTGTCAGTGCTCCCGCCACACAGCCAGCACTGTCAGTGCTCCCCCACACATCCAGAACTGTCAGTGCTCCCACCACAGAGCCAGCACTGTCAGTCCTCCCACCACACAGCCAGCACTGTCTGTGCTCCCACCACACAGCCAGCACTGTCAGTGCTCCCACCACACAGCCAGCACTGTCAGTGCTCCCACCACACAGCCAACACTGTCAGTGCTCCCACCACACAGCCAGCACTGTCAGTGCCCCCCACAAAGCCAGCACTGTCAGTGCTCCCACCACACAACCAGCACTGTCAGACCTCCCACCACACAGCCAGCACTGCCTGTGCTCCCACCACACAGCCAGCACTGTCAGTGCTCCCACCACACAGCCAGCACTGTCAGTGCTCCCCCCACACAGCCAGCACTGTCAGTGCTCCCACCACACAGCCAGCACTGTCAGTGCTCCCCCCACATAGCCAGCACTGTCAGTGCTCCCACCACACAGCCAGCACTGTCAGTGCTCCCCCCACACAGCCAGCACTGTCAGTGCTCCCCCACTCAGCAGCGCTGTCAGTGCTCCCACCACATTGCCAGCACAGTCAGTGCTCCCCCCACACAGCCTGCACTGTCAGTGCTCCCCCACACAGCCAGCACAGTCAGTGCTCCCCTACAGCCAGCACCGTCAGTGCTCCCACCACACAGCCAGCACTGTTAGTGCTCCCCCACACAGCCAGCACTGTCAGTGCTCCCCCCACACAGCCAGCACTGTCAGTGCTCCCCCACACAGCCAGCACTGTAAGTGCTCCCACCCCACACAGCCAGCACTGTCAGTGCTCCCCCACACAACCAGCACTGTCAGTGCTCCCCTACAGCCAGCACTGTCAGTGCTCCCCCACACAGCCAGCACTGTCAGTGCTCCCACCACACAGCCAGCACTGTCAGTGCTCCCCCCACACAGCCAGCACTGTCAGTGCTCCCCCACACAGCCAGCACTGCAAGTGCTCCCCTCACAGCCAGGACTGTCAGTGCTCCCCACACAAAGCCAGCACTGTCAGTGCTCCACCACACAGACAACACAGCCAGCACTGTCATGGCTCCCACCACACATCCAGCACTGTCACTGCCCCACCCCCCACACAGCCAGCACTGTCAGTGCTCCCCCACACAGCCAGAATTGCCAGTGCTCCCCCTCACAGCCAGCACTGCCAGTGCTCACCCCTCACAGCTAGCGCTGTCAGTGCTCCCACCACACAGCCAGCAATGTCAGTGCTCCCCCACACAGCCAGCACTGTCAGTGCTCCCCCACACAGCCAGCACTGTCAGTGCTCCCCCACACAGCCAGCACTGTCAGTGCTCCAACCACACAGCCAGCACTGTCAGTGCTCCCACCACACAGCCAGCACTGTCAGTGCTCCCCCACACAGCCAGCACTGTCAGTGCTCCCCACACAGCCAGCACTGTCAGTGCTCCCCACACGGCCAGCACTGTCAGTGCTCCACCCACACAGCCAGCACTGTCAGTGCTCCCCACACAGCGAGTACTGCCAGTGCTCCCACCACACATCCAGCACTGTCAGTGCTCCCCCACACAGCCAGCACTGTCAGTGCTCCCCCACACAGCAAGCACTGTCAGTGCACCCCCCACACAGCCAGCACTGTCAGTGCTCTCCCACAAAGCCAGCACTGTCAGTGCTCCCCCACCCAGCCAGCACTGTCAGTGCTCCCACCATGCAGCCAGCACTGTCAGTGCTCCCTCCAGACAGCCAGCACTGCCAGTGCTCTCCCCACACACCCAGCACTGTCAGTGCTCCCCCACCCAGCCAGCACCGTCAGTGCTCCCACCTCACAGCCAGCACTGTCAGTGCTCCGCCACACAGCTAGCACTGTCAGTGCTCCCACCACACAGCCAGCACTGTCAGTGCCCCCACGACACAGCCAGCACAGTCAGTGCTCCCACCACAGAGTCAGCACTGTCAGTGCACCCCCACACAGCCAACACTGTCAGTGCTCCCACCACACAGCCAGCACTGTCAGTGCTCCCCCACACAGCCAGCACTATCAGTGCTCCCCCCACACAGCCAGCACTGCCAGTGCTCCCACCACACAGCCAGCGCTGTCAGTGCTCCCACCACACAGCCAGCACTGACAGTGCTCCCCCCACACAGCCGGCACTGTCAGTGCTCCCACAACACAGCCAGCACTGTCAGTGCTCCCGCCACACAGCCAGCACTGTCAGTGCTCCCCCACACAGCCAGAACTGTCAGTGCATCCACCACACAGCCAGCACTGTCAGTCCTCCCACCACACAGCCAGCACTGTCTGTGCTCCCACCACACAGCCAGCACTGTCAGTGCTCCCACCACACAGCCAGCACTGTCAGTGCTCCCACCACACAGCCAGCACTGTCAGTGCCCCCACCACACAGCCAGCACTGTCAGTGCTCCCCCACAAAGCCAGCACTGTCAGTGCTCCCACCACACAACCAGCACTGTCAGTCCTCCCACCACACAGCCAGCACTGCCTGTGCTCCCACCACACAGCCAGCACTGTCAGTGCTCCCACCACACAGCCAGCACTGTCAGTGCTCCCCCCACACAGCCAGCACTGTCAGTGCTCCCACCACACAGCCAGCACTGTCAGTGCTCCCCCCACATAGCCAGCACTGTCAGTGCTCCCACCACACAGCCAGCACTGTCAGTGCTCCCCCCACACAGCCAGCACTGTCAGTGCTCCCCCACTCAGCCAGCGCTGTCAGTGCTCCCACCACATTGCCAGCACTGTCAGTGCTCCCCCCACACAGCCTGCACTGTCAGTGCTCCCCCACACAGCCAGCACAGTCAGTGCTCCCCTACAGCCAGCACTGTCAGTGCTCCCACCACACAGCCAGCACTGTTAGTGCTCCCCGACACAGCCAGCACTGTCAGTGCTCCCCCACACAGCCAGCACTGTCAGTGCTCCCCAACACAGCCAGCACTGTAAGTGCTCCCACCCTACACAGCCAGCACTGTCAGTGCTCCCCCACACAACCAGCACTGTCAGTGCTCCCCTACAGCCAGCACTGTCAGTGCACCCCAACACAACCAGCACTGTCAGTGCTCCCACCACACAGCCAGCACTGTCAGTGCTCCCCCACACAGCCAGCACTGTCAGTGCTCCCCCACACAGCCAGCACTGTCAGTGCTCCCCTCACAGCCAGCACTGTCAGTGCTCCCCAGACACAGCCAGCACTGTCAGTGCTCCCCCACACAGACAGCACTGTCAGTGTTCCCCACACAGCCTGCACTGTCGGTGCACCCCCACACAGCCAGCACTGCAAGTGCTTGCCTCACAGCCAGGACTGTCAGTGCTCCCCACACAAAGCCAGCACTGTCAGTGCTCCACCACACAGACAACACAGCCAGCACTGTCATGGCTCCCACCACACATCCAGCACTGTCACTGCCCCCCCCCCCCCACACAGCCAGCACTGTCAGTGCTCCCCCACACAGCCAGAATTGCCAGTGCTCCCCCTCACAGCCAGCACTGCCAGTGCTCCACCACACAACCAGCACTGTCAGTGCACCCCCACACAGCCAGCACTTCTGTGATCCCCCCGCACAGCCTGCACTGTCAGTGCTCCCACCACACAGCCAGCACTGTCAGTGCTCCCCCACACAGCAAGCACTGTTAGTGCTCCCCCACACAGCCAGCACTGTCAGTGCTCCCCCCACACAGCCAGCACTGTCAGTGCTCCCCCACACAGCCAGCACTGTAAGTGCTCCCACCCCACAGAGCCAGCACTGTCAGTGCTCCCCCACACAACCAGCACTGTCAGTGTTCCCCTACAGCCAGCACTGTCAGTGCTCCCCCACACAACCAGCACTGTCAGTGCTCCCACCACACAGCCAGCACTGTCAGTGCTCCCCCACACAGCCAGCACTGTCAGTGCTCCCCCACACAGCCAGCACTGCAAGTGCTCCCCTCACAGCCAGGACTGTCAGTGCTCCCCACACAAAGCCAGCACTGTCAGTGCTCCCCCACACAGCCAGCACGGTCAGTGCTCCCTCCACAATGCCAGCACTGTCAGTGCTCCGACCTCACAGCCAGCACTGTCAGTGCTCCGCCACACAGCTAGCACTGTCAGTGCCCCCACCACACAGCCAGCACAGTCAGTGCTCCCACCACAGAGGCAGCACTGTCAGTGCTCCCCCACAAAGCCAACAATGTCAGTTCTACCTCAACACAGCCAGCACTGTCAGTGCTCCCACCACACAGCCAGCACTGTCAGTGCTCCCACCACACAGCCAGCACTGACAGTGCTCCCCCACACAGCCTGCACTGTCAGTGCTCCCCCACAGAGCCAGCACTGCCAGTGGTCCCCCCACACAGCCAGCACTGTCAGTGCTCCCATCACACAGCCAGCACTGTCAGTGCTCCCCAGACAGCCAGCACTGTCAGTGCTCCCCCACACAGCCAGCACGGTCAGTGCTCCCCCACACAGCCAGCACTGTCAGTGCTCCCACCGCAAAGCGAGCACTGTCAGTGCTCACCCACACATCCAGCACTGTCAGTGCTCCCTCCACAATGCCAGCACTGTCAGTGCTCCCACCTCACAGCCAGCAGAGTCAGTGCTCCCACCACAGAGTCAGCACTGTCAGTGTCCCCCACACAGCCAACACTGTCAGTGCTCCCACCACACAGCCAGCACTGTCAGTGCTCCCCCACACAGCCAGCACTGTCAGTGCTCCTCCCACACAGCCAGCACTGTCAGTGCTCCCACCACACAGCCAGCACTGTCAGTGCTCCCACCACACAGCCAGCACTGACAGTGCTCCCCCACACAGCCTGCACTGTCAGTGCTCCCACCACACAGCCAGCACTGTCAGTGCTCCCACCACACAGCCAGCACTGTCAGTGCTCCCCCACACAGCCAGAACTGTCAGTGCTCACACCACACAGCCAGCATTGTCAGTCCTCCCACCACACAGCCAGCACTGTCTGTGCTCCCACCACACAGCCAGCACTGTCAGTGCTCCCACCACACAGCCAGCACTGTCAGTGCTCCCACCACACAGCCAGAACTGTCAGTGCTCCCACCACACAGCCAGCACTGTCAGTGCTCCCAACACACAGCCAGCACTGTCAGTGCTCCCCCACACAGCCAGCACTGTCAGTGCACCCCCACACAGCCAGCACTGTCAGTGCTCCCACCACACAACCAGCACTGTCAGTGTTCCCCCCACACAGCCAGCACTGTCAGTGCACCCCCACACAGCCAGCACTGTCAGTGTTCCCACCACACAACCAGCACTGTCAGTGCTCCCCACACAGTCAGCACTCTCAATGCTCCCACCACACAGCCAGCACTGTCAGTGCTCCCCCCACACAACCAGCACTGTCAGTGCTCCCCCACACAGCCAGCACTGTCAGTGCTCCCCCCACACAGCCAGCACTGTCAGTGCTCCCACCACACAGCCAGCACTGTCAGTGCTCCCCCACATAGCCAGCACTGTCAGTGCTCCCACCACACAGCCAGCACTGCCAGTGCTCCCCCCACACAGCCAGCACTGTCAGTGCTCCCCCACTCAGCCAGCACTGTCAGTGCACCCACCACATAGCCAGCACTGTCAGTGCTCCCCACACACAGCCTGCACTGTCAGTGTTCCCCCACACAGCCAGCACAGTCAGTGCTCCCCTACTGCCAGCACAGTCAGTGCTCCCCTACAGCCAGCAGTGTCAGTGCTCCTACCACACAGCCAGCACTGTTAGTGCTCCCCCACACAGCAGGCACTGTCAGTGCTCCCCCCACACAGCCAGCACTGTCAGTGCTCCCCCACACAGCCAGCACTGTAAGTGCTCCCACCACACACAGCCAGCACTGTCAGTGCTCCCCCACACAGCCAGCACTGTCAGTGCTCCCCTACAGCCTGCACTGTCAGTGCTCCCCCACACAACCAGCACTGTCAGTGCTCCCACCACACAGCCAGCACTGTCAGTGCTCCCCCACACAGCCAGCACTGTCAGTGCTCCCCCACACAGCCAGCACTGTCAGTGCTCCCCTCACAGCCAGCACTGTCAGAGCTCCCCCCACACAGCCAGCACTGTCAGTGCTCCCCCACACAGCCAGCACTGTCAGTGCTCCCCCACACAGCCAGCACTGTCAGTGCTCCCCTCACAGACAGCACTGTCAGAGCTCCCCAGACACAGCCAGCACTGTCAGTGCTCCCCCACACAGACAGCACTGTCAGTGTTCCCTCACAGCCAGAATTGCCAGTGCTACCCCTCACAGTCAGCACTGCCAGTGCTCCCCCACACAGCCAGCACTGTCAGTGCTCCCCCACTCAGCCAGCACTGTCAGTGCTCCCACCACATAGCCAGCACTGTCAGTGCTCCCCCACACAGCCTGCACTGTCAGTGCTCACCCACACAGCCAGCACAGGCAGTGCTCCCCTACAGCCAGCACTGTCAGTGCTCCCACCACACAGCCAGCACTGTTAGTGCTCCCCCACGCAGCCAGCACTGTCAGTGCTCCCCCCACATAGCCAGCACTGTCAGTGCTCCCCCACACAGCCAGCACTGTAAGTGCTCCCACCCCACACAGCCAGCACAGTCAGTGCTCCCCCACACACCCAGCACTGTCAGTGCTCCCCTACAGCCAGCACTGTCAGTGCTCCCCCACACAACCAGCACTGTCAGTGCTCCCACCACTCAGCCAGCACTGTCAGTGCTCCCACCACACAGCCAGCACTGTCAGTGCTCCCCCACACAGCCAGCACTGTCAGTGCTCCCCTCACAGCCAGCACTGTCAGAGCTCCCCAGACACAGCCAGCACTGTCAGTGCTCCCCCACACAGACAGCACTGTCAGTGTTCCCCTCACAGCCAGAATTGCCAGTGCTACCCCTCACAGTCAGCACTGCCAGTGCTCCACCACACAGCCTGCACTGTCAGTGCTCCCCCACACAGACAGCACTGTCAGTGCTCCCACCACACAGCCAGCACTGTCGTGGCTCCCACCACACATTCAGCACTGTCACTGCCCCCCCACACAGCCAGCACTGTCAGTGCACACCCACACAGCCAGAATTGCCAGTGCTCCCCCTCACAGCCAGCACTGCCAGTGCTCCACCACACAGCCAGCACTGTCAGTGCACCCCCACACAGCCAGCACTGTCAGTGCTCCCCCGCACAGCCAGCACTGTCAGTGCTCCCACCACACAGCCGGCACTGTCAGTGCTCCCCCCACGCAGCCAGCACTGTCTGTGCTCCCCCACACAGCCAGCACTGTAAGTGCTCACCCCACACAGCCAGCGCTGTCAGTGCTCCCACCACACAGCCAGCACTGTCAGTGCTCCCCCACACAGCCAGGACTGTCAGTGCTCCCCCACACAGCCAGCACTGTCAGTGCTCCCCCACACAGCCAGCACTGTCAGTGCTCCAACCACACAGCCAGCACTGTCAGTGCTCCCCCACACAGCGAGTACTGCCAGTGCTCCCACCACACATCCAGCACTGTCAGTGCTCCCCCACACAGCCAGCACTGTCAGTGCTCCCCCACACAGCAAGCACTGTCAGTGCACCCCCCACACAGCCAGCACTGTCAGTGCTCCCCCACAAAGCCAGCACTGTCAGTGCTCCCCCACCCAGCCAGCACTGTCAGTGCTCCCACCATGCAGCCAGCACTGTCAGTGCTCCCACCAGACAGACAGCACTGCCTGTGCTCTCCCCACACACCCAGCACTGTCAGTGCTCCCCCACCCAGCCAGCACTGTCAGTGCTCCCACCTCACAGCCAGCACTGTCAGTGCTCCCCCACCCAGCCAGCACTGTCAGTGCTCCCACCATGCAGCCAGCACTGTCAGTGCTCCCACCAGACAGACAGCACTGCCTGTGCTCTCCCCACACACCCAGCACTGTCAGTGCTCCCCCACCCAGCCAGCACTGTCAGTGCTCCCACCTCACAGCCAGCACTGTCAGTGCTCCCCCACACAGCCAACACTGTCAGTGCTCCCACCACACAGCCAGCACTGTCAGTGCTCCCCCACACAGCCAGCACTGTCAGTGCTCCCCCACACAGCCAGCACTGCCAGTGCTCCCACCACACAGCCAGCACTGTCAGTGCTCCCACCACACAGCCAGCACTGACAGTGCTCCCCCACACAGCCTGCACTGTCAGTGCTCCCACCACACAGCCAGCACTGTCAGTGCTCCCACCACACAGCCAGCACTGTCAGTGCTCCCCCACACAGCCAGAACTGTCAGTGCTCCCACCACACAGCCAGCACTGTCAGTCCTCCCACCACACAGCCAGCACTGTCTGTGCTCCCACCACACAGCCAGCACTGTCAGTGCTCCCACCACACAGCCAGCACTGTCAGTGCTCCCACCACACAGCCAACACTGTCAGTGCTCCCACCACACAGCCAGCACTGTCAGTGCTCCCCCACAAACCCAGCACTGTCAGTGCTCCCACCACACAACCAGCACTGTCAGTCCTCCCACCACACAGCCAGCACTGCCTGTGCTCCCACCACACAGCCAGCACTGTCAGTGCTCCCACCACACAGCCAGCACTCTCAGTGCTCCCCCCACACAGCCAGCACTGTCAGTGCTCCCACCACACAGCCAGCACTGTCAGTGCTCCCCCCACATAGCCAGCACTGTCAGTGCTCCCACCACACAGCCAGCACTGTCAGTGCTCCCCCCACACAGCCAGCACTGTCAGTGCTCCCCCACTCAGCCAGCGCTGTCAGTGCTCCCACCACATTGCCAGCACTGTCAGTGCTCCCCCACACAGCCAGCACAGTCAGTGCTCCCCTACAGCCAGCACCGTCAGTGCTCCCCTACAGCCAGCACCGTCAGTGCTCCCACCACACAGCCAGCACTGTTAGTGCTCCCCCACACAGCCAGCACTGTCAGTGCTCCCCCCACACAGCCAGCACTGTCAGTGCTCCCCCACACAGCCAGCACTGTAAGTGCTCCCACCCCACACAGCCAGCCCTGTCAGTGCTCCCCCACACAACCAGCACTGTCAGTGCTCCCCTACAGCCAGCACTGCCAGTGCTCCCCCACACAACCAGCACTGTCAGTGCTCCCACCACACAGCCAGCACTGTCAGTGCTCCCCCCACACAGCCAGCACTGTCAGTGCTCCCCCACACAGCCAGCACTGTCAGTGCTCCCCCACACAGCCAGCGCTGTCAGTGCTCCCCTCACAGCCAGCACTGTCAGTGCTCCCCAGACACAGCCAGCACTGCAAGTGCTCCCCTCACAACCAGGACTGTCAGTGCTCCCCACACAAAGCCAGCACTGTCAGTGCTCCACCACACAGACAACACAGCCAGCACTGTCATGGCTCCCACCACGCATCCAGCACTGTCACTGCCCCCCCCACACACACAGCCAGCACTGTCAGTGCTCCCCCACACAGCCAGAATTGCCAGTGCTCCCCCTCACAGCCAGCACTGCCAGTGCTCCACCACACAACCAGCACTGTCAGTGCACCCCCACACAGCCAGCACTTCTGTGCTCCCCCCGCACAGCCTGCACTGTCAGTGCTCCCACCACACAGCCAGCACTGTCAGTGCTCCCCCCACGCAGCCAGCACTGCCTGTGCTCCCCCACACAGCCAGCACTGTCAGTGCTCACCCCTCACAGCCAGCGCTGTCAGTGCTCCCACCACACAGCCAGCACTGTCAGTGCTCCCCCACACAGCCAGCACTGTCAGTGCTCCCCCACACAGCCAGCACTGTCAGTGCTCCCCCACACAGCCAGCACTGTCAGTGCTCCAACCACACAGCCAGCACTGTCAGTGCTCCCACCACACAGCCAGCACTGTCAGTGCTCCCCCACACAGCCAGCACTGTCAGTGCTCCCCCACACAGCCAGCACTGTCAGTGCTACCCCACACAGCCAGCACTGTCAGTGTTCCCACCACACAACCAGCACTGTCAGTGCTCCCCACACAGTCAGCACTCTCAATGCTCCCACCACACAGCCAGCACTGTCAGTGCTCCCCCCACACAACCAGCACTGTCAGTGCTCCCCCACAAAGCCAGCACTGTCAGTGCTCCCCCCACACAGCCAGCACTGTCAGTGCTCCCACCACACAGCCAGCACTGTCAGTGCTCCCCCCACATAGCCAGCACTGTCAGTGCTCCCACCACAGAGCCAGCACTGCCACTGCTCCCCCACACAGCCAGCACTGTCAGTGCTCACCCCTCACAGCCAGCGCTGTCAGTGCTCCCACCACACAGCCAGCACTGTCAATGCTCCCCCACACAGCCAGCACTGTCAGTGCTCCCCCACACAGCCAGCACTGTCAGTGCTCCCCCACACAGCCAGCACTGTCAGTGCTCCAACCACACAGCCAGCACTGTCAGTGCTCCCACCACACAGCCAGCACTGTCAGTGCTCCCCCACACAGCCAGCACTGTCAGTGCTCCCCCACACAGCCAGCACTGTCAGTGCTCCCCCACACAGCCAGCACTGTCAGTGTTCCCACCACACAACCAGCACTGTCAGTGCTCCCCACACAGTCAGCACTCTCAATGCTCCCACCACACAGCCAGCACTGTCAGTGCTCCCCCCACACAACCAGCACTGTCAGTGCTCCCCCACAAAGCCAGCACTGTCAGTGCTCCCCCCACACAGCCAGCACTGTCAGTGCTCCCACCACACAGCCAGCACTGTCAGTGCTCCCCCCACATAGCCAGCACTGTCAGTGCTCCCACCACACAGCCAGCACTGCCAGTGCTCCCCACACAGCCAGCACTGTCAGTGCTCCCCCACTCAGCCAGCACTGTCAGTGCACCCACCACATAGCCAGCACTGTCAGTGCTCCCCACACACAGCCTGCACTGTCAGTGTTCCCCCACACAGCCAGCACAGTCAGTGCTCCCCTACAGCCAGCACAGTCAGTGCTCCCCTACAGCCAGCACTGTCAGTGCTCCCACCACACAGCCAGCACTGTTAGTGCTCCCCCACACAGCAGGCACTGTCAGTGCTCCCCCCACACAGCCAGCACTGTCAGTGCTCCCCCACACAGCCAGCACTGTAAGTGCTCCCACCACACACAGCCAGCACTGTCATGCTCCCCCACACAGCCAGCACTGTCAGTGCTCCCCGACAGCCAGCACTGTCAGTGCTCCCCCACACAACCAGCACTGTCAGTGCTCCCACCACACAGCCAGCACTGTCAGTGCTCCCCCACACAGCCAGCACTGTCAGTGCTCCCCACACAGCCAGCACTGTCAGTGCTCCCCCACACAGCCAGCACTGTCAGTGCTCCCCTCACAGCCAGCACTGTCAGAGCTCCCCCCACACAGCCAGCACTGTCAGTGCTCCCCCCACACAGCCAGCACTGTCAGTGCTCCCCCACACAGCCAGCACTGTCAGTGCTCCCCTCACAGCCAGCACTGTCAGAGCTCCCCAGACACAGCCAGCACTGTCAGTGCTCCCCCACACAGACAGCACTGTCAGTGTTCCCCTCACAACCAGAATTGCCAGTGCTGCCCCTCACAGTCAGCACTGCCAGTGCTCCCCCACACAGCCAGCACTGTCAGTGCTCCCCCACTCAGCCAGCACTGTCAGTGCTCCCACCACATAGCCAGCACTGTCAGTGCTCCCCCACACAGCCTGCACTGTCAGTGCTCCCCCACACAGCCAGCACAGGCAGTGCTCTCCTACAGCCAGCACTGTCAGTGCTCCCACCACACAGCCAGCACTGTTAGTGCTCCCCCACACAGCCAGCACTGTCAGTGCTCCCCCCCACACAGCCAGCACTCTCAGTGCTCCCCCACACAGCCAGCACTGTAAGTGCTCCCACCCCACACAGCCAGCACAGTCAGTGCTCCCCCACACACCCAGCACTGTCAGTGCTCCCCACACAGCCAGCACTGTCAGTGCTCCCCCCGCACAGCCAGCACTGTCAGTGCTCCCACCACACAGCCGGCACTGTCAGTGCTACCCCCACACAGCCAGCACTGTCAGTGCTCCCCCACACAGCCAGCACTGTCAGTGCTCCCCCACACAGCCAGCACTGTCAGTACTCCCCCACACAGCCAGCACTGTCAGTGCTCCCCTCACAGCCAGCACTGTCAGAGCTCCCCAGACACAGCCAGCACTGTCAGTGCTCCCCCACACAGACAGCACTGTCAGTGTTCCCCTCACAGCCAGAATTGCCAGTGCTACCCCTCACAGTCAGCACTGCCAGTGCTCCACCACACAGCCTGCACTGTCAGTGCTCCCCCACACAGACAGCACTGTCAGTGCTCCCACCACACAGCCAGCACTGTCGTGGCTCCCACCACACATTCAGCACTGTCACTGCCCCCCCCACACAGCCAGCACTGTCAGTGCTCCCCCACACAGCCAGAATTGCCAGTGCTCCCCCTCACAGCCAGCACTGCCAGTGCTCCACCACACAGACAGCACTGTCAGTGCACCCCCACGCAGCCAGCACTGTCTGTGCTCCCCCACACAGCCAGCACTGTAAGTGCTCACCCCACACAGCCAGCGCTGTCAGTGCTCCCACCACACAGCCAGCACTGTCAGTGCTCCCCACACAGCCAGCACTGTCAGTGCTCCCCCACACAGCCAGCACTGTCAGTGCTCCCCCACACAGCCAGCACTGTCAGTGCTCCACCCACACAGCCAGCTCTGTCAGTGCTCCCCCACACAGCGAGTACTGCCAGTGCTCCCACCACACATCCAGCACTGTCAGTGCTCCCCCACACAGCCAGCACTGTCAGTGCTCCCCCACACAGCAAGCACTGTCAGTGCACCCCCACACAGCCAGCACTGTCAGTGCTCCCCACAAAGCCAGCACTGTCAGTGCTCCCACCATGCAGCCAGCACTGTCAGTGCTCCCTCCAGACAGCCAGCACTGCCTGTGCTCTCCCCACACAGCAAGCACTGTCAGTGCACCCCCCACACAACCAGCACTGTCAGTGCTCCCCCACCCAGCCAGCACTGTCAGTGCTCCCACCACACACCCAGCATTGTAAGTGCTCCCCCACAAAGCCAGCACTGTCAGTGCTCCCACCACACAACCAGCACTGTCAGTCCTCCCACCACACAGCCAGCACTGCCTGTGCTCCCACCACACAGCCAGCACTGTCAGTGCTCCCACCACACAGCCAGCACTGTCAGTGCTCCCCCACACAGCCAGCACTGTCAGTGCTCCCACCACACAGCCAGCACTGTCAGTGCTCCCCCCACATAGCCAGCACTGTCAGTGCTCCCACCACACAGCCAGCACTGTCAGTGCTCCCCCCACACAGCCAGCACTGTCAGTGCTCCCCCACTCAGCCAGCGCTGTCAGTGCTCCCACCACATTGCCAGCACTGTCAGTGCTCCCCCACACAGCCTGCACTGTCAGTGCTCCCCCACACAGCCAGCACAGTCAGTGCTCCCCTACAGCCAGCACCGTCAGTGCTCCCACCACACAGCAAGCACTGTTAGTGCTCCCCCACACAGCCAGCACTGTCAGTGCTCCCCCCACACAGCCAGCACTGTCAGTGCTCCCCCACACAGCCAGCACTGTAAGTGCTCCCACCCCACGCAGCCAGCCCTGTCAGTGCTCCCCCACACAACCAGCGCTGTCAGTGCTCCCCTACAGCCAGCACTGTCAGTGCTCCCCCACACAACCAGCACTGTCAGTGCTCCCACCACACAGCCAGCACTGTCAGTGCTCCCCCCACACAGCCAGCACTGTCAGTGCTCCCCCACACAGCCAGCACTGTCAGTGCTCCCCCACACAGCCAGCACTGTCAGTGCTCCCCTCACAGCCAGCACTGTCAGTGCTCCCCAGACACAGCCAGCACTGTCAGTGCTCCCCCACACAGACAGCACTGTCAGTGTTCCCCACACAGCCTGCACTGTCAGTGCACCCCCACACAGCCAGCACTGCAAGTGCTCCCCTCACAGCCAGGACTGTCAGTGCTCCCCACACAAAGCCAGCACTGTCAGTGCTCCACCACACAGACAACACAGCCAGCACTGTCATGGCTCCCACCACGCATCCAGCACTGTCACTGCCCCCCCCACACACACAGCCAGCACTGTCAGTGCTCCCCCACACAGCCAGAATTGCCAGTGCACCCCCTCACAGCCAGCACTGCCAGTGCTCCACCACACAACCAGCACTGTCAGTGCACCCCCACACAGCCAGCACTTCTGTGCTCCCCCCGCACAGCCTGCACTGTCAGTGCTCCCACCACACAGCCAGCACTGTCAGTGCTCCCCCCACGCAGCCAGCACTGCCTGTGCTCCCCCACACAGCCAGCACTGTCAGTGCTCACCCCTCACAGCCAGCGCTGTCAGTGCTCCCACCACACAGCCAGCACTGTCAGTGCTCCCCCACACAGCCAGCAGTGTCAGTGCTCCCCCACACAGCCAGCACTGTCAGTGCTCCCCCACACAGCCAGCACTGTCAGTGCTCCAACCACACAGCCAGCACTGTCAGTGCTCCCACCACACAGCCAGCACTGTCAGTGCTCCCCCACACAGCCAGCACTGTCAGTGCTCCCCCACACAGCCAGCACTGTCAGTGCTCCCCCACACAGCCAGCACTGTCAGTGTTCCCACCACACAACCAGCACTGTCAGTGCTCCCCACACAGTCAGCACTCTCAATGCTCCCACCACACAGCCAGCACTGTCAGTGCTCCCCCCACACAACCAGCACTGTCAGTGCTCCCCCACAAAGCCAGCACTGTCAGTGCTCCCCCCACACAGCCAGCACTGTCAGTGCTCCCACCACACAGCCAGCACTGTCAGTGCTCCCCCCACATAGCCAGCACTGTCAGTGCTCCCACACAGCCAGCACTGTCAGTGCTCCCCCACTCAGCCAGCACTGTCAGTGCACCCACCACATAGCCAGCACTGTCAGTGCTCCCCACACACAGCCTGCACTGTCAGTGTTCCCCCACACAGCCAGCACTGTCAGTGCTCCCCCACACAGACAGCACTGTCAGTGTTCCCCACACAGCCTGCACTGTCAGTGCACCCCCACACAGCCAGCACTGCAAGTGCTCCCCTCACAGCCAGGACTGTCAGTGCTCCCCACACAAAGCCAGCACTGTCAGTGCTCCACCACACAGACAACACAGCCAGCACTGTCATGGCTCCCACCACGCATCCAGCACTGTCACTGCCCCCCCCACACACACAGCCAGCACTGTCAGTGCTCCCCCACACAGCCAGAATTGCCAGTGCACCCCCTCACAGCCAGCACTGCCAGTGCTCCACCACACAACCAGCACTGTCAGTGCACCCCCACACAGCCAGCACTTCTGTGCTCCCCCCGCACAGCCTGCACTGTCAGTGCTCCCACCACACAGCCAGCACTGTCAGTGCTCCCCCCACGCAGCCAGCACTGCCTGTGCTCCCCCACACAGCCAGCACTGTCAGTGCTCACCCCTCACAGCCAGCGCTGTCAGTGCTCCCACCACACAGCCAGCACTGTCAGTGCTCCCCCACACAGCCAGCAGTGTCAGTGCTCCCCCACACAGCCAGCACTGTCAGTGCTCCCCCACACAGCCAGCACTGTCAGTGCTCCAACCACACAGCCAGCACTGTCAGTGCTCCCACCACACAGCCAGCACTGTCAGTGCTCCCCCACACAGCCAGCACTGTCAGTGCTCCCCCACACAGCCAGCACTGTCAGTGCTCCCCCACACAGCCAGCACTGTCAGTGTTCCCACCACACAACCAGCACTGTCAGTGCTCCCCACACAGTCAGCACTCTCAATGCTCCCACCACACAGCCAGCACTGTCAGTGCTCCCCCCACACAACCAGCACTGTCAGTGCTCCCCCACAAAGCCAGCACTGTCAGTGCTCCCCCCACACAGCCAGCACTGTCAGTGCTCCCACCACACAGCCAGCACTGTCAGTGCTCCCCCCACATAGCCAGCACTGTCAGTGCTCCCACACAGCCAGCACTGCCAGTGCTCCCCCACACAGCCAGCACTGTCAGTGCTCCCCCACTCAGCCAGCACTGTCAGTGCACCCACCACATAGCCAGCACTGTCAGTGCTCCCCACACACAGCCTGCACTGTCAGTGTTCCCCCACACAGCCAGCACAGTCAGTGCTCCCCTACAGCCAGCACAGTCCGTGCTCCCCTACAGCCAGCACTGTCAGTGCTCCCACCACACAGCCAGCACTGTTAGTGCTCCCCCACACAGCAGGCACTGTCAGTGCTCCCCCACACAGCCAGCACTGTAAGTGCTCCCACCACACACAGCCAGCACTGTCAGTGCTCCCCCACACAGCCAGCACTGTCAGTGCTCCCCTACAGCCAGCACTGTCAGTGCTCCCCCACACAACCAGCACTGTCAGTGCTCCCACCACACAGCCAGCACTGTCAGTGCTCCCCCCACACAGCCAGCACTGTCAGTGCTCCCCCACACAGCCAGCACTGTCAGTGCTCCCCCACACAGCCAGCACTGTCAGTGCTCCCCTCACAGCCAGCACTGTCAGAGCTCCCCCCACACAGCCAGCACTGTCAGTGCTCCCCCCACACAGCCAGCACTGTCAGTGCTCCCCCACACAGCCAGCACTGTCAGTGCTCCCCTCACAGCCAGCACTGTCAGAGCTGCCCAGACACAGCCAGCACTGTCAGTGCTCCCCCACACAGACAGCACTGTCAGTGTTCCCCTCACAGCCAGAATTGCCAGTGCTACCCCTCACAGTCAGCACTGCCAGTGCTCCCCCACACAGCCAGCACTGTCAGTGCTCCCCCACTCAGCCAGCACTGTCAGTGCTCCCACCACATAGCCAGCACTGTCAGTGCTCCCCCACACAGCCTGCACTCTCAGTGCTCCCCCACACAGCCAGCACAGGCAGTGCTCCCCTACAGCCAGCACTGTCAGTGCTCCCACCACACAGCCAGCACTGTTAGTGCTCCCCCACACAGCCAGCACTGTCAGTGCTCCCCCCACACAGCCAGCACTGTCAGTGCTCCCCCACACAGCCAGCACTGTAAGTGCTCCCACCCCACACAGCCAGCTCAGTCAGTGCTCCCCCACACACCCAGCACTGTCAGTGCTCCCCTACAGCCAGCACTGTCAGTGCTCCCCCACACAACCAGCACTGTCAGTGCTCCCACCACACAGCCAGCACTGTCAGTGCTCCCACCACACAGCCAGCACTGTCAGTGCTCCCCCACGCAGCCAGCACTGTCAGTGCTCCCCTCACAGCCAGCACTGTCAGAGCTCCCCAGACACAGCCAGGACTGTCAGTGCTCCCCCACACAGACAGCACTGTCAGTGTTCCCCTCACAGCCAGAATTGCCAGTGCTACCCCTCACAGTCAACACTGCCAGTGCTCCACCACACAGCCTGCACTGTCAGTGCTCCCCCACACAGACAGCACTGTCAGTGCTCCCACCACACAGCCAGCACTGTCGTGGCTCCCACCACACATTCAGCACTGTCACTGCCCCCCCACACAGCCAGCACTGTCAGTGCTCCCCCACACAGCCAGAATTGCCAGTGCTCCCCCTCACAGCCAGCACTGCCAGTGCTCCACCACACAGACAGCACTGTCAGTGCACCCCCACACAGCCAGCACTGTCAGTGCTCCCCCCGCACAGCCAGCACTGTCAGTGCTCCCACCACACAGCCGGCACTGTCAGTGCTCCACCCACGCAGCCAGCACTGTCTGTGCTCCCCCACACAGCCAGCACTGTAAGTGCTCACCCCACACAGCCAGCGCTGTCAGTGCTCCCACCACACAGCCAGCACTGTCAGTGCTCCCCCACACAGCCAGCACTGTCAGTGCTCCCCCACACAGCCAGCACTGTCAGTGCTCCCCCACACAGCCAGCACTGTCAGTGCTCCACCCACACAGCCAGCACTGTCAGTGCTCCCCCACACAGCCAGTTCTGCCAGTGCTCCCACCACACATCCAGCACTGTCAGTGCTCCCCCACACAGCCAGCACTGTCAGTGCTCCCCCACACAGCAAGCACTGTCAGTGCACCCCCACACAGCCAGCACTGTCAGTGCTCCCCAGAAAGCCAGCACTGTCAGTGCTCCCACCATGCAGCCAGCACTGTCAGTGCTCCCTCCAGACAGCCAGCACTGCCTGTGCTCTCCCCACACAGCAAGCACTGTCAGTGCACCCCCCACACAGCCAGCACTGTCAGTGCTCCCCCACCCAGCCAGCACTGTCAGTGCTCCCACCATGCAGCCAGCACTGTCGGTGCTCCCTCCAGACAGCCAGCACTGCCTGTGCTCTCCCCACACACCCAGCACTGTCAGTGCTCCCCCACCCAGCCAGCACTGTCAGTGCTCCCACCTCACAGCCAGCACTGTCAGTGCTCCGCCACACAGCTAGCACTGTCAGTGCTCCCACCACACAGCCAGCACTGTCAGTGCCCCCACGACACAGCCAGCACAGTCAGTGCTCCCACCACAGAGTCAGCACTGTCAGTGCTCCCCCAAACAGCCAACACTGTCAGTGCTCCCACCACACAGCCAGCACTGTCAGTGCTCCCCCCACACAGCCAGCACTGCCAGTGCTCCCACCACACAGCCAGCACTGTCAGTGCTCCCACCACACAGACAGCACTGACAGTGCTCCCCCACACAGCCTGCACTGTCAGTGCTCCCACCACACAGCCAGCACTGTCAGTGCTCCCGCCACACAGCCAGCACTGTCAGTGCTCCCCCACACATCCAGAACTGTCAGTGCTCCCACCACATAGCCAGCACTGTCAGTCCTCCCACCACACAGCCAGCACTGTCTGTGCTCCCACCACACAGCCAGCACTGTCAGTGCTCCCACCACACAGCCAGCACTGTCAGTGCTCCCACCACACAGCCAACACTGTCAGTGCTCCCACCACACAGCCAGCACTGTCAGTGCTCCCCACAAAGCCAGCACTGTCAGTGCTCCCACCACACAACCAGCACTTTCAGTCCTCCCTCCACACAGCCAGCACTGCCTGTGCTCCCACCACACAGCCAGCACTGTCAGTGCTCCCACCACACAGCCAGCACTGTCAGTGCTCCCCCACACAGCCAGCACTGTCAGTGCTCCCACCACACAGCCAGCACTGTCAGTGCTCCCCCCACATAGCCAGCACTGTCAGTGCTCCCACCACACAGCCAGCACTGTCAGTGCTCCCCCACACAGCCAGCACTGTCAGTGCTCCCCCACTCAGCCAGCGCTGTCAGTGCTCCCACCACATTGCCAGCACTGACAGTGCTCCCCCCACACAGCCTGCACTGTCAGTGCTCCCCCACACAGCCAGCACAGTCAGTGCTCCCCTACAGCCAGCACCGTCAGTGCTCCCACCACACAGCCAGCACTGTTAGTGCTCCCCCACACAGCCAGCACTGTCAGTGCTCCCCCCACACAGCCAGCACTGTCAGTGCTCCCCCACACAGCCAGCACTGTAAGTGCTCCCACCCCACACAGCCAGCACTGTCAGTGCTCCCCACACAACCAGCACTGTCAGTGCTCCCCTACAGCCAGCACTGTCAGTGCTCCCACCACACAGCCAGCACTGTCAGTGCTCCCCCCACACAGCCAGCACTGTCAGTGCTCCCCCACACAGCCAGCACTGCAAGTGCTCCCCTCACAGCCAGGACTGTCAGTGCTCCCCACACAAAGCCAGCACTGTCAGTGCTCCACCACACAGACAACACAGCCAGCACTGTCATGGCTCCCACCACACATCCAGCACTGTCACTGCCCCCCCCCCACACAGCCAGCACTGTCAGTGCTCCCCCACACAGCCAGAATTGCCAGTGCTCCCCCTCACAGCCAGCACTGCCAGTGCTCCACCACACAACCAGCACTGTCAGTGCACCCCCACACAGCCAGCACTTCTGTGCTCCCCCGCACAGCCTGCACTGTCAGTGCTCCCACCACACAGCCAGCACTGTCAGTGCTCCCCCCACGCAGCCAGCACTGCCTGTGCTCCCCCACACAGCCAGCACTGTCAGTGCTCACCCCTCACAGCCAGCGCTGTCAGTGCTCCCACCACACAGCCAGCACTGTCAGTGCTCCCCCACACAGCCAGCACTGTCAGTGCTCCCCCACACAGCCAGCACTGTCAGTGCTCCCCCACACAGCCAGCACTGTCAGTGCTCCAACCACACAGCCAGCACTGTCAGTGCTCCCACCACACAGCCAGCACTGTCAGTGCTCCCCCACACAGCCAGCACTGTCAGTGCTCCCCCACACAGCCAGCACTGTCAGTGCTCCCCACACAGCCTGCACTGTCAGTGCTCCACCCACACAGCCAGCACTGTCAGTGCTCCCCCACACAGCGAGTTCTGCCAGTGCTCCCACCACACATCCAGCACTGTCAGTGCTCCCCCACACAGCCAGCACTGTCAGTGCTCCCTCACACAGCAAGCACTGTCAGTGCACCCCCCACACAGCCAGCACTGTCAGTGCTCTCCCACAAAGCCAGCACTGTCAGTGCTCCCCCACCCAGCCAGCACTGTCAGTGCTCCCACCATGCAGCCAGCACTGTCAGTGCTCCCTCCAGACAGCCAGCACTGCCAGTGCTCTCCCCACACACCCAGCACTGTCAGTGCTCCCCCACCCAGCCAGCACTGTCAGTGCTCCCACATCACAGCCAGCACTGTCAGTGCTCCGCCACACAGCTAGCACTGTCAGTGCTCCCACCACACAGCCAGCACTGTCAGTGCCCCCACGACACAGCCAGCACAGTCAGTGCTCCCACCACAGAGTCAGCACTGTCAGTGCTCCCCCACACAGCCAACACTGTCTGTGCTCCCACCACACAGCCAGCACTGTCAGTGCTTCCCCACACAGCCAGCACTGTCAGTGCTCCCCCCACACAGCCAGCACTGCCAGTGCTCCCACCACACAGCCAGCGCTGTCAGTGCTCCCACCACACAGCCAGCACTGACAGCGCTCCCCCACACAGCCGGCACTGTCAGTGCTCCCACCACACAGCCAGCACTGTCAGTGCTCCCGCCACACAGCCAGCACTGTCAGTGCTCCCCCACACAGCCAGAACTGTCAGTGCATCCACCACACAGCCAGCACTGTCAGTCCTCCCACCACACAGCCAGCACTGTCTGTGCTCCCACCACACAGCCAGCACTGTCAGTGCTCCCACCACACAGCCAGCACTGTCAGTGCTCCCACCACACAGCCAGCACTGTCAGTGCCCCCACCACACAGCCAGCACTGTCAGTGCTCCCCCACAAAGCCAGCACTGTCAGTGCTCCCACCACACAACCAGCACTGTCAGTCCTCCCACCACACAGCCAGCACTGCCTGTGCTCCCACCACACAGCCAGCACTGTCAGTGCTCCCACCACACAGCCAGCACTGTCAGTGCTCCAGCCACACAGCCAGCACTGTCAGGGCTCCCACCACACAGCCAGCAGTGTCAGTGCTCCCCCACATAGCCAGCACTGTCAGTGCTCCCACCACACAGCCAGCACTGTCAGTGCTCCCCCCACACAGCCAGCACTGTCAGTGCTCCCACCACACAGCCAGCACTGTCAGTGCTCCCACCACACAGCCAGCACTGTCAGTGCTCCCCCACACAGCCAGCACTGTCAGTGCTCCCACCACACAGCCAGCACTGTCAGTGCTCCCCCCACATAGCCAGCACTGTCAGTGCTCCCACCACACAGCCAGCACTGTCAGTGCTCCCCCACACAGCCAGCACTGTCAGTGCTCCCCCACTCAGCCAGCGCTGTCAGTGCTCCCACCACATTGCCAGCACTGACAGTGCTCCCCCCACACAGCCTGCACTGTCAGTGCTCCCCCACACAGCCAGCACAGTCAGTGCTCCCCTACAGCCAGCACCGTCAGTGCTCCCACCACACAGCCAGCACTGTTAGTGCTCCCCCACACAGCCAGCACTGTCAGTGCTCCCCCCACACAGCCAGCACTGTCAGTGCTCCCCCACACAGCCAGCACTGTAAGTGCTCCCACCCCACACAGCCAGCACTGTCAGTGCTCCCCACACAACCAGCACTGTCAGTGCTCCCCTACAGCCAGCACTGTCAGTGCTCCCCCACACAACCAGCACTGTCAGTGCTCCCACCACACAGCCAGCACTGTCAGTGCTCCCCCACACAGCCAGCACTGTCAGTGCTCCCCCACACAGCCAGCACTGCAAGTGCTCCCCTCACAGCCAGGACTGTCAGTGCTCCCCACACAAAGCCAGCACTGTCAGTGCTCCACCACACAGACAACACAGCCAGCACTGTCATGGCTCCCACCACACATCCAGCACTGTCACTGCCCCCCCCCCACACAGCCAGCACTGTCAGTGCTCCCCCACACAGCCAGAATTGCCAGTGCTCCCCCTCACAGCCAGCACTGCCAGTGCTCCACCACACAACCAGCACTGTCAGTGCACCCCCACACAGCCAGCACTTCTGTGCTCCCCCCGCACAGCCTGCACTGTCAGTGCTCCCACCACACAGCCAGCACTGTCAGTGCTCCCCCCACGCAGCCAGCACTGCCTGTGCTCCCCCACACAGCCAGCACTGTCAGTGCTCACCCCTCACAGCCAGCGCTGTCAGTGCTCCCACCACACAGCCAGCACTGTCAGTGCTCCCCCACACAGCCAGCACTGTCAGTGCTCCCCCACACAGCCAGCACTGTCAGTGCTCCCCCACACAGCCAGCACTGTCAGTGCTCCAACCACACAGCCAGCACTGTCAGTGCTCCCACCACACAGCCAGCACTGTCAGTGCTCCCCCACACAGCCAGCACTGTCAGTGCTCCCCACACAGCCAGCACTGTCAGTGCTCCCCACACAGCCTGCACTGTCAGTGCTCCACCCACACAGCCAGCACTGTCATTGCTCCCCCACACAGCGAGTTCTGCCAGTGCTCCCACCACACATCCAGCACTGTCAGTGCTCCCCCACACAGCCAGCACTGTCAGTGCTCCCTCACACAGCAAGCACTGTCAGTGCACCCCCCACACAGCCAGCACTGTCAGTGCTCTCCCACAAAGCCAGCACTGTCAGTGCTCCCCCACCCAGCCAGCACTGTCAGTGCTCCCACCATGCAGCCAGCACTGTCAGTGCTCCCTCCAGACAGCCAGCACTGCCAGTGCTCTCCCCACACACCCAGCACTGTCAGTGCTCCCCCACCCAGCCAGCACTGTCAGTGCTCCCACATCACAGCCAGCACTGTCAGTGCTCCGCCACACAGCTAGCACTGTCAGTGCTCCCACCACACAGCCAGCACTGTCAGTGCCCCCACGACACAGCCAGCACAGTCAGTGCTCCCACCACAGAGTCAGCACTGTCAGTGCTCCCCCACACAGCCAACACTGTCAGTGCTCCCACCACACAGCCAGCACTGTCAGTGCTTCCCCACACAGCCAGCACTGTCAGTGCTCCCCCCACACAGCCAGCACTGCCAGTGCTCCCACCACACAGCCAGCGCTGTCAGTGCTCCCACCACACAGCCAGCACTGACAGCGCTCCCCCCACACAGCCGGCACTGTCAGTGCTCCCACCACACAGCCAGCACTGTCAGTGCTCCCGCCACACAGCCAGCACTGTCAGTGCTCCCCCACACAGCCAGAACTGTCAGTGCATCCACCACACAGCCAGCACTGTCAGTCCTCCCACCACACAGCCAGCACTGTCTGTGCTCCCACCACACAGCCAGCACTGTCAGTGCTCCCACCACACAGCCAGCACTGTCAGTGCTCCCACCACACAGCCAGCACTGTCAGTGCCCCCACCACACAGCCAGCACTGTCAGTGCTCCCCCACAAAGCCAGCACTGTCAGTGCTCCCACCACACAACCAGCACTGTCAGTCCTCCCACCACACAGCCAGCACTGCCTGTGCTCCCACCACACAGCCAGCACTGTCAGTGCTCCCACCACACAGCCAGCACTGTCAGTGCTCCAGCCACACAGCCAGCACTGTCAGGGCTCCCACCACACAGCCAGCAGTGTCAGTGCTCCCCCACATAGCCAGCACTGTCAGTGCTCCCACCACACAGCCAGCACTGTCAGTGCTCCCCCCACACAGCCAGCACTGTCAGTGCTCCCCCACTCAGCCAGCGCTGTCAGTGCTCCCACCACATTGCCAGCACTGTCAGTGCTCCCCCCACACAGCCTGCACTGTCAGTGCTCCCCCACACAGCCAGCACAGTCAGTGCTCCCCTACAGCCAGCACTGTCAGTGCTCCCACCACACAGCCAGCACTTTTAGTGCTCCCCCACACAGCCAGCACTGTCAGTGCTCCCCCACACAGCCAGCACTGTCAGTGCTCCCCAACACAGCCAACACTGTAAGTGCTCCCACCCCACACAGCCAGCACTGTCAGTGCTCCCCCACACAACCAGCACTGTCAGTGCTCCCCTACAGCCAGCACTGTCAGTGCTCCCCCACACAACCAGCACTGTCAGTGCTCCCACCACACAGCCAGCACTGTCAGTGCTCCCCCACACAGCCAGCACTGTCAGTGCTCCCCCCACACAGCCAGCACTGTCAGTGCTCCCCCACACAGCCAGCACTGTCAGTGCTCCCCTCACAGCCAGCACTGTCAGTGCTCCCCAGACACAGCCAGCACTGTCAGTGCTCCCCCACACAGACAGCACTGTCAGTGTTCCCCACACAGCCTGCACTGTCAGTGCACCCCCACACAGCCAGCACTGCAAGTGCTTGCCTCACAGCCAGGACTGTCAGTGCTCCCCACACAAAGCCAGCACTGTCAGTGCTCCACCACACAGACAACACAGCCAGCACTGTCATGGCTCCCACCACACATCCAGCACTGTCACTGCCCCCCCCCACACAGCCAGCACTGTCAGTGCTCCCCCACACAGCCAGAATTGCCAGTGCTCCCCCTCACAGCCAGCACTGCCAGTGCTCCACCACACAACCAGCACTGTCAGTGCACCCCCACACAGCCAGCACTTCTGTGATCCCCCCGCACAGCCTGCACTGTCAGTGCTCCCACCACACAGCCAGCACTGTCAGTGCTCCCCCCACGCAGCCAGCACTGCCTGTGCTCCCCCACACAGCCAGCACTGTCAGTGCTCACCCCACACAGCCAGCGCTGTCTGTGCTCCCACCACACAGCCAGCACTGTCAGTGCTCCCACCACACAGCCAGCACTGTCAGTGCCCCCACCACACAGCCAGCACTGTCAGTGCTCCCCACAAAGCCAGCACTGTCAGTGCTCCCACCACACAACCAGCACTGTCAGTCCTCCCACCACACAACCAGCACTGCCTGTGCTCCCCCCACACAGCCAGCACTGTCAGTGCTCACCCCACACAGCCAGCGCTGTCTGTGCTCCCACCACACAGCCAGCACTGTCAGTGCTCCCCCACACAGCCAGCACTGTTAGTGCTCCCCCACACAGCCAGCACTGTCAGTGCTCCCCCCACACAGCCAGCACTGTCAGTGCTCCCCCACACAGCCAGCACTGTAAGTGCTCCCACCCCACACAGCCAGCACTGTCAGTGCTCCCCCACACAACCAGCACTGTCAGTGCTCCCCTACAGCCAGCACTGTCAGTGCTCCCCCACACAACCAGCACTGTCAGTGCTCCCACCACACAGCCAGCACTGTCAGTGCTCCCCCCACACAGCCAGCACTGTCAGTGCTCCCCCACACAGCCAGCACTGCAAGTGCTCCCCTCACAGCCAGGACTGTCAGTGCTCCCCACACAAAGCCAGCACTGTCAGTGCTCCACCACACAGACAACACAGCCAGCACTGTCATGGCTCCCACCACACATCCAGCACTGTCACTGCCCCCCCCCCCACACAGCCAGCACTGTCAGTGCTCCCCCACACAGCCAGAATTGCCAGTGCTCCCCCTCACAGCCAGCACTGCCAGTGCTCCACCACACAACCAGCACTGTCAGTGCACCCCCACACAGCCAGCACTTCTGTGCTCCCCCGCACAGCCTGCACTGTCAGTGCTCCCACCACACAGCCAGCACTGTCAGTGCTCCCCCCACGCAGCCAGCACTGCCTGTGCTCCCCCACACAGCCAGCACTGTCAGTGCTCACCCCTCACAGCCAGCGCTGTCAGTGCTCCCACCACACAGCCTGCACTGTCAGTGCTCCCCCACACAGCCAGCACTGTCAGTGCTCCCCCACACAGCCAGCACTGTCAGTGCTCCCCCACACAGCCAGCACTGTCAGTGCTCCAACCACACAGCCAGCACTGTCAGTGCTCCCACCACACAGCCAGCACTGTCAGTGCTCCCCCACACAGCCAGCACTGTCAGTGCTCCCCCACACAGCCAGCACTGTCAGTGCTCCCCACACAGCCAGCACTGTCAGTGCTCCACCCACACAGCCAGCACTGTCAGTGCTCCCCCACACAGCGAGTACTGCCAGTGCTCCCACCACACATCCAGCACTGTCAGTGCTCACCCACACAGCCAGCACTGTCAGTGCTCCCCCACACAGCAAGCACTGTCAGTGCACCCCCCACACAGCCAGCACTGTCAGTGCTCTCCCACAAAGCCAGCACTGTCAGTGCTCCCCCACCCAGCCAGCACTGTCAGTGCTCCCACCATGCAGCCAGAACTGTCAGTGCTCCCTCCAGACAGCCAGCACTGCCAGTGCTCTCCCCACACACCCAGCACTGTCAGTGCTCCCCCACCCAGCCAGCACTGTCAGTGCTCCCACCTCACAGCCAGCACTGTCAGTGCTCCGCCACACAGCTAGCACTGTCAGTGCTCCCACCACACAGCCAGCACTGTCAGTGCCCCCACGACACAGCCAGCACAGTCAGTGCTCCCACAACAGAGTCAGCACTGTCAGTGCTCCCCCACACAGCCAACACTGTCAGTGCTCCCACCACACAGCCAGCACTGTCAGTGCTCCCCCACACAGCCAGCACTGTCAGTGCTCCCCCCACACAGCCAGCACTGCCAGTGCTCCCACCACACAGCCAGCGCTGTCAGTGCTCCCACCACACAGCCAGCACTGACAGTGCTCCCCCACACAGCCGGCACTGTCAGTGCTCCCACCACACAGCCAGCACTGTCAGTGCTCCCGCCACACAGCCAGCACTGTCAGTGCTCCCCCACACAGCCAGAACTGTCAGTGCATCCACCACACAGCCAGCACTGTCAGTCCTCCCACCACACAGCCAGCACTGTCTGTGCTCCCACCACACAGCCAGCACTGTCAGTGCTCCCACCACACAGCCAGCACTGTCAGTGCTCCCACCACACAGCCAGCACTGTCAGTGCCCCCACCACACAGCCAGCACTGTCAGTGCTCCCCACAAAGCCAGCACTGTCAGTGCTCCCACCACACAACCAGCACTGTCAGTCCTCCCACCACACAGCCAGCACTGCCTGTGCTCCCACCACACAGCCAGCACTGTCAGTGCTCCCACCACTCAGCCAGCACTGTCAGTGCTCCCCCCACACAGCCAGCACTGTCAGTGCTCCCACCACACAGCCAGCACTGTCAGTGCTCCCCCACATAGCCAGCACTGTCAGTGCTCCCACCACACAGCCAGCACTGTCAGTGCTCCCCCCACACAGCCAGCACTGTCAGTGCTCCCCCACTCAGCCAGCGCTGTCAGTGCTCCCACCACATTGCCAGCACTGTCAGTGCTCCCCCCACACAGCCTGCACTGTCAGTGCTCCCCCACACAGCCAGCACAGTCAGTGCTCCCCTACAGCCAGCACTGTCAGTGCTCCCACCACACAGCCAGCACTGTTAGTGCTCCCCCACACAGCCAGCACTGTCAGTGCTCCCCCACACAGCCAGCACTGTCAGTGCTCCCCAACACAGCCAGCACTGTAAGTGCTCCCACCCCACACAGCCAGCACTGTCAGTGCTCCCCCACACAACCAGCACTGTCAGTGCTCCCCTACAGCCAGCACTGTCAGTGCTCCCCCACACAACCAGCACTGTCAGTGCTCCCACCACACAGCCAGCACTGTCAGTGCTCCCCCACACAGCCAGCACTGTCAGTGCTCCCCCCACACAGCCAGCACTGTCAGTGCTCCCCCACACAGCCAGCACTGTCAGTGCTCCCCTCACAGCCAGCACTGTCAGTGCTCCCCAGACACAGCCAGCACTGTCAGTGCTCCCCCACACAGACAGCACTGTCAGTATTCCCCACACAGCCTGCACTGTCAGTGCACCCCCACACAGCCAGCACTGCAAGTGCTTGCCTCACAGCCAGGACTGTCAGTGCTCCCCACACAAAGCCAGCACTGTCAGTGCTCCACCACACAGACAACACAGCCAGCACTGTCATGGCTCCCACCACACATCCAGCACTGTCACTGCCCCCCCCCCCCCACACAGCCAGCACTGTCAGTGCTCCCCCACACAGCCAGAATTGCCAGTGCTCCCCCTCACAGCCAGCACTGCCAGTGCTCCACCACACAACCAGCACTGTCAGTGCACCCCCACACAGCCAGCACTTCTGTGATACCCCCGCACAGCCTGCACTGTCAGTGCTCCCACCACACAGCCAGCACTGTCAGTGCTCCCCCCACGCAGCCAGCACTGCCTGTGCTCCCCCACACAGCCAGCACTGTCAGTGCTCACCCCACACAGCCAGCGCTGTCTGTGCTCCCACCACACAGCCAGCACTGTCAGTGCTCCCCCACACAGCCAGCACAGTCAGTGCTCCCCCACACAGCCAGCACTGTCAGTGCTCCCCCACACAGCCAGCACTGTCAGTGCTCCAACCACACAGCCAGCACTGTCAGTGCTCCCCCACACAGCGAGTACTGCCAGTGCTCCCACCACACAGCCAGCACTGTCAGTGCTCCCCCACCCAGCCAGCATTGGCAGTGCTCCCCCACACAGCCAGCACTGTCAGTGCTCCCCATCACTCAGCCAGCACTGTCAGTGCTCCCCCACACTGCCAGCACTGTCATGCTCCCCCCACACATCCAGCACTGTCAGTGCTCCCACCACACAGCCAGCACTTTCAGTGCCCCCCAACACAGCCAGCACTGTCAGTGCCCCCCACACAGACAGCACTGTCAGTGCTCCCCCCACACAGCCAGAACTGCCAGTTCTCCCCTTCACAGCCAGCACTGCCAGTGCTCCAACACACAGCCAGCACTGTCAGTACTCCCACCACACAGCCAGCACTGTCAGTGCTCCCCCCACACAGCCAGCACTGTCAGTGCTCCCCCACTCATCCAACACTGTCAGTGCTCCCACCACACAGCCAGCACTGTCAGTGCTCCTCCCACACAGCCTGCACTGTCAGTACTCCCCCACACAGCCAGCACTGTCAGTGCTCCCCTACAACCAGCACTGTCAGTGCTCCCCCCACTCAGCCAGCACTGTCAGTTCTCCCCCACACAGCCAGCACTATCAGTGCTCCCCTCACAGCCAGCACTGTCAGTGCTCCCCACACACAGCCAGCACTGTCAGTGCTCCCCCCACACAGCCAGCAGTGTCAGTGCTCCCCTCACAGCCAGCACTGTCAGTGCTCCACACACAGCCAGAATTGCCAGTGCTACCCCTCACAGTCAGCACTGCCAGTGCTCCACCACACAGCCAGCACTGTCAGTGCACCCCCACACAGCCAGCACTGCAAGTGCTCCCCTCACAGCCAGAACTGTCAGTGCTCCCCACACATAGCCAGCACTGTCAGTGCTCCCACCACACAGCCAGCACTGTCAGTGCTCCCCCCACATAGCCAGCACTGTCAGTGCTCCCACCACACAGCCAGCACTGTCAGTGCTCCCACCACACAACCAGCACTGTCAGCGCTCCCAACACACAGCCAGCAATGTCAGTGCTCCCCACACAGCGAGTACTGCCAGTGCTCCCACCACACAGCCAGCACTGTCAGTGCTCCCCCACACAGCCAGCACTGTCAGTGCTCCCCCACACAGCAAGCACTGTCAGTGCACCCCCCACACAGCCAGCACTGTCAGTGCTCCCCCACACAGCAAGCACTGTCAGTGCTCCCCCACCCAGCCAGCACTGTCAGTGCTCCCCCACGCAGCCAGCACTGTCAGTGCTCCCTCCACACAGCCAGCACTGTCAGTGCGCTCCCCACACAGCCAGCACTGTCAGTGCTCCCTCACCCAGCCAGCACTGTCAGTTATCCCACACCACACTGCCAGCACTGTCAGTGCTCCCCCACACAGCCTGCACTGTCAGTGCTCCCCCACGCAGCCAGCACTGTCAGTGCTCCCCCACCACACAGCCAGCACTGTCAGTGCTCCCCCACACAGCCAGCACTGTCAGTGATCCCCCCACACAGCCAGCACTGTCTGTGCTCCCCCACACATCCAGCACTGTCAGTACTCCCACCACACAGCCAGAACCTTCAGTGCCCCCCAACACAGCCAGCACTGTCAGTGCCCCCCCACACAGCCAGCACTGTCAGTGCACCCCCCACACAGCCAGAACTGCCAGTGCTCCCCCTCACAGCCAGCACTGCCAGTGCTCCACCACACAGCCAGCACTGTCAGTGCACGCCCACACAGCAGGCAATGCCAGTGCTCCCCCCACACAGCCAGCACTGTCAGTGCACCCACAACACAGCCAGCACTATCAGTGCTCCCGCACACAGCCAGCACTGTCAGTGCTCCCGCCACGCAGCCAGCACTGTCAGTGCTCCCCCACAAAGCCAGCACTGTCAGTGCTCACCAGACACAGCCAGCACTGTCAGTGCTCCCACCACACAGCCAGCACTGTCAGTGCTCCCCCACACAGCCAGCACTGTCAGTGCCCCCATCACACAGCCAGCACTGTCGGTGCTCCTTCACACAGCCAGCACTGTCAGTGCTCCCACCACACAGCCAGCACTGTCAGTGCTCCTTCACACAGCCAGCACTGTCAGTGCTCCCACCACACAGCCAGCACTGTCAGTGCTCCCCCACACAGCCAGCACTGTCAGTGCTCCCACCACACAGCCAGCACTGTCAGTGCTCCCCCCACATAGCCAGCACTGTCAGTGCTCCCACCACACAGCCAGCACTGTCAGTGCTCCCACCACACAACCAGCACTGTCAGTGCTCCCCCACACAGCAAGCACTGTCAGTGCACCCCCCACACAGCCAGCACTGTCAGTGCTCCCCCACACAGCAAGCACTGTCAGTGCTCCCCACCCAGCCAGCACTGTCAGTGCTCCCCCACGCAACCAGCACTGTCAGTGCTCCCTCCACACAGCCAGCACTGTCAGTGCTCTCCCCACACAGCCAGCACTGTCAGTGCTCCCTCACCCAGCCAGCACTGTCAGTGATCCCACACCACACTGCCAGCACTGTCAGTGCTCCCCCACACAGCCTGCACTGTCAGTGCTCCCCCACGCAGCCAGCACTGTCAGTGCTCCCCCACCACACAGCCAGCACTGTCAGTGCTCCCCCACACAGCCAGCACTGTCAGTGATCCCCCCACACAGCCAGCACTGTCTGTGCTCCCCCACACATCTAGCACTGTCAGTACTCCCACCACACAGCCAGAACCTTTAGTGCCCCCCAACACAGCCAGCACTGTCAGTGCCCCCCCACACAGCCAGCACTGTCAGTGCACCCCCCACACAGCCAGAACTGCCAGTGCTCCCCCTCACAGCCAGCACTGCCAGTGCTCCACCACACAGCCAGCACTGTCAGTGCACGCCCACACAGCAGGCAATGCCAGTGCTCCCCCCACACAGCCAGCACTGTCAGTGCACCCACAACACAGCCAGCACTATCAGTGCTCCCGCACACAGCCAGCACTGTCAGTGCTCCCGCCACGCAGCCAGCACTGTCAGTGCTCCCCCACAAAGCCAGCACTGTCAGTGCTCACCAGACACAGCCAGCACTGTCAGTGCTCCCACCACACAGCCAGCACTGTCAGTGCTCCCCCACACAGCCAGCACTGTCAGTGCCCCCATCACACAGCCAGCACTGTCAGTGCTCCTTCACACAGCCAGCACTGTAAGTGCTCCCACCCCACACAGCCAGCACTGTCAGTGCTCCCCTACAGCCAGCACTGTCAGTGCTCCCCCACACAACCAGCACTGTCAGTGCTCCCACCACACAGCCAGCACTGTCAGTGCTCCCCCCACACAGCCAGCACTGTCAGTGCTCCCCCACACAGCCAGCACTGTCAGTGCTCCACCACACAGACAACACAGCCAGCACTGTCATGGCTCCCACCACACATCCAGCACTGTCACTGCCCCCCCCCCCACACACACAGCCAGCACTGTCAGTGCTCCCCCACACAGCCAGAATTGCCAGTGCTCCCCCTCACAGCCAGCACTGCCAGTGCTCCACCACACAACCAGCACTGTCAGTGCACCCCCACACAGCCAGCACTTCTGTGCTCCCCCCGCACAGCCTGCACTGTCAGTGCTCCCACCACACAGCCAGTACTGTCAGTGCTCCCCCCACGCAGCCAGCACTGCCTGTGCTCCCCCACACAGCCAGCACTGTCAGTGCTCACCCCTCACAGCCAGCGCTGTCAGTGCTCCCACCACACAGCCAGCACTGTCAGTGCTCCCCCACACAGCCAGCACTGTCAGTGCTCCCCCACACAGCCAGCACTGTCAGTGCTCCCCCACACAGCCAGCACTGTCAGTGCTCCAACCACACAGCCAGCACTGTCAGTGCTCCCACCACACAGCCAGCACTGTCAGTGCTCCCCCACACAGCCAGCACTGTCAGTGCTCCCCCACACAGCCAGCACTGTCAGTGCTCCCCCACACAGCCAGCACTGTCAGTGTTCCCACCACACAACCAGCACTGTCAGTGCTCCCCACACAGTCAGCACTCTCAATGCTCCCACCACACAGCCAGCACTGTCAGTGCTCCCCCCCACACAACCAGCACTGTCAGTGCTCCCCCACAAAGCCAGCACTGTCAGTGCTCCCCCCACACAGCCAGCACTGTCAGTGCTCCCACCACACAGCCAGCACTGTCAGTGCTCCCCCCACATAGCCAGCACTGTCAGTGCTCCCACCACACAGCCAGCACTGCCAGTGCTCCCCCACACAGCCAGCACTGTCAGTGCTCCCCCACTCAGCCAGCACTGTCAGTGCACCCACCACATAGCCAGCACTGTCAGTGCTCCCCACACACAGCCTGCACTGTCAGTGTTCCCCCACACAGCCAGCACAGTCAGTGCTCCCCTACAGCCAGCACAGTCAGTGCTCCCCTACAGCCAGCACTGTCAGTGCTCCCACCACACAGCCAGCACTGTTAGTGCTCCCCCACACAGCAGGCACTGTCAGTGCTCCCACCACACAGCCAGCACTGTCAGTGCTCCCCCACACAGCCAGCACTGTAAGTGCTCCCACAACACACAGCCAGCACTGTCAGTGCTCCCCCACACAGCCAGCACTGTCAGTGCTCCCCTACAGCCAGCACTTCTGTGCTCCCCCGCACAGCCTGCACTGTCAGTGCTCCCACCACACAGCCAGCACTGTCAGTGCTCCCCCCACGCAGCCAGCACTGCCTGTGCTCCCCCACACAGCCAGCACTGTCAGTGCTCACCCCACACAGCCAGCGCTGTCAGTGCTCCCACCACACAGCCAGCACTGTCAGTGCTCCCCCACACAGCCAGCACTGTCAGTGCTCCCCCACACAGCCAGCACTGTCAGTGCTCCCCCACACAGCCAGCACTGTCAGTGCTCCAACCACACAGCCAGCACTGTCAGTGCTCCCACCACACAGCCAGCACTGTCAGTGCTCCCCCACACAGCCAGCACTGTCAGTGCTCCCCCACACAGCCAGCACTGTCAGTGCTCCCCACACAGCCAGCACTGTCAGTGCTCCACCCACACAGCCAGCACTGTCAGTGCTCCCCCACACAGCGAGTACTGCCAGTGCTCCCACCACACATCCAGCACTGTCAGTGCTCCCCCACACAGCCAGCACTGTCAGTGCTCCCCCACACAGCAAGCACTGTCAGTGCACCCCCCACACAGCCAGCACTGTCAGTGCTCTCCCACAAAGCCAGCACTGTCAGTGCTCCCCCACCCAGCAAGCACTGTCAGTGCTCCCACCATGCAGCCAGCACTGTCAGTGCTCCCTCCAGACAGCCAGCACTGCCAGTGCTCTCCCCACACACCCAGCACTGTCAGTGCTCCCCCACCCAGCCAGCACTGTCAGTGCTCCCACCTCACAGCCAGCACTGTCAGTGCTCCGCCACACAGCTAGCACTGTCAGTGCTCCCACCACACAGCCAGCACTCTGTGTTGGGGAGCACTGACAGTGCTGGCTGTGTGGGGGAGCACTGACAGTGCTGGCTGTGTGGGGGAGCACTAACAGTGCTGGCTGTGTGGTGGGAGCACTGACAGTGCTGGCTGTAGGGGAGCACTGACTGTGCTGGCTGTGTGGGGGAGCACTGACAGTGCAGGCTGTGTGGGGGGAGCACTGACAGTGCTGGCAATGTGGTGGGAGCACTGACAGCGCTGGCTGAGTGGGGAGCACTGACAGTGCTGGCTGTGCTCCCACCACACAGCCAGCACTGTCAGTGCTCCCACCACACCGCCAGCACTGACAGTGCTCCCCCCACACAGCCTGCACTGTCAGTGCTCCCACCACACAGCCAGCACTGTCAGTGCTCCCGCCACACAGCCAGCACTGTCAGTGCTCCCCCACACATCCAGAACTGTCAGTGCTCCCACCACACAGCCAGCACTGTCAGTCCTCCCACCACACAGCCAGCACTGTCTGTGCTCCCACCACACAGCCAGCACTGTCAGTGCTCCCACCACACAGCCAGCACTGTCAGTGCTCCCACCACACAGCCAACACTGTCAGTGCTCCCACCACACAGCCAGCACTGTCAGTGCTCCCACCACACAGCCAACACTGTCAGTGCTCCCACCACACAGCCAGCACTGTCAGTGCTCCCCACAAAGCCAGCACAGCCAGTGCTCCCCTACAGCCAGCACTGTCAGTGCTCCCACCACACAGCCATCACTGTCAGTCCTCCCACCACACAGCCAGCACTGTCAGTGCTCCCCCACACAGCCAGCACTGTCAGTGCTCCCACCCCACACAGCCAGCACTGTCAGTGCTCCCCCACACAACCAGCACTGTCAGTGCTCCCCTACAGCCAGCACTGTCAGTGCTCCCCCACACAACCAGCACTGTCAGTGCTCCCACCACACAGCCAGCACTGTCAGTGCTCCCCCACACAGCCAGCACTGTCAGTGCTCCACCCACACAGCCAGCACTGTCAGTGCTCCCCCACACAGCCAGCACTGTCAGTGCTCCCCTCACAGCCAGCACTGTCAGTGCTCCCCAGACACAGCCAGCACTGTCAGTGCTCCCCCACACAGACAGCACTGTCAGTGTTCCCCACACAGCCTGCACTGTCAGTGCACCCCCACACAGCCAGCACTGCAAGTGCTTGCCTCACTGCCAGGACTGTCAGTGCTCCCCACACAAAGCCAGCACTGTCAGTGCTCCACCACACAGACAACACAGCCAGCACTGTCATGGCTCCCACCACACATCCAGCACTGTCACTGCCCCCCCCCCGCCCCACACAGCCAGCACTGTCAGTGCTCCCCCACACAGCCAGAATTGCCAGTGCTCCCCCTCACAGCCAGCACTGCCAGTGCTCCACCACACAACCAGCACTGTCAGTGCACCCCCACACAGCCAGCACTTCTGTGATCCCCCCGCACAGCCTGCACTGTCAGTGCTCCCACCACACAGCCAGCACTGTCAGTGCTCCCCCCACGCAGCCAGCACTGCCTGTGCTCCCCCACACAGCCAGCACTGTCAGTGCTCACCCCACACAGCCAGCGCTGTCTGTGCTCCCACCACACAGCCAGCACTGTCAGTGCTCCCCCACACAGCCAGCACAGTCAGTGCTCCCCCACACAGCCAGCACTGTCAGTGCTCCCCCACACAGCCAGCACTGTCAGTGCTCCAACCACACAGCCAGCACTGTCAGTGCTCCCCCACACAGCGAGTACTGCCAGTGCTCCCACCACACAGCCAGCACTGTCAGTGCTCCCCCACCCAGCCAGCACTGGCAGTGCTCCCCCACACAGCCAGCACTGTCAGTGCTCCCCCATCACTCAGCCAGTACTGTCAGTGCTCCCCCACACTGCCAGCACTGTCAGTGCTTCCCCACACAGACAGCACTGTCAGTGATCCCCCCACACTGCCAGCACTGTCTGTGCTCCCCCCACACATCCAGCACTGTCAGTGCTCCCACCACACAGCCAGCACTTTCAGTGCCCCCCAACACAGCCAGCACTGTCAGTGCCCCCCACACAGACAGCACTGTCAGTGCTCCCCCCACACAGCCAGAACTGCCAGTGCTCCCCTTCACAGCCAGCACTGCCAGTGCTCCAACACACAGCCAGCACTGTCAGTGCTCCCACCACACAGCCAGCACTGTCAGTGCTCCCCCCACACAGCCAGCACTGTCAGTGCTCCCCCACTCATCCAACACTGTCAGTGCTCCCACCACACAGCCAGCACTGTCAGTGCTCCCCCCACACAGCCTGCACTGTCAGTACTCCCCCACACAGCCAGCACTGTCAGTGCTCCCCTACAACCAGCACTGTCAGTGCTCCCCCCACTCAGCCAGCACTGTCAGTGCTCCCCCACACAGCCAGCACTGTCAGTGCTCCCCTCACAGCCAGCACTGTCAGTGCTCCCCACACACAGCCAGCAGTGTCAGTGCTCCCCTCACAGCCAGCACTGTCAGTGCTCCACACACAGCCAGAATTGCCAGTGCTACCCCTCACAGTCAGCACTGCCAGTGCTCCACCACACAGCCAGCACTGTCAGTGCACCCCCACACAGCCAGCACTGCAAGTGCTCCCCTCACAGCCAGAACTGTCAGTGCTCCCCACACACAGCCAGCACTGTCAGTGCTCCCCCACACAGACAGCACTGTCAGTGCTCCCACCACACAGCCAGCACTATCATGGCTCCCACCACACATCCAGCACTGTCACTGCTCCCCCACACAGCCAGCACTGTCAGTGCTCCCCCACACAGCCAGATTTGCCAGTGCTCCCCCTCACAGCCAGCACTGCCAGCGCTCCACCACACAGCCAGCACTTTCAGTGCACCCCCACACAGCCAGCACTGCAAGTGCTCCACCACACAGCCAGCACTGTCAGTGCTCCCCCGCACAGCCAGCACTGTCAGTGCTCCACCCACCCAGCCAGCACTGTTAGTGCTCCCCACACAGCCAACACTGTCAGTGCTCACCCCACACAGCCAGCGCTGTCAGTGCTCCCACCACACAGCCAGCACTGTCAGTGCTCCCCCCACACAGCCAGCACTGTCAGTGCTCCCCCACACAGCCAGCACTGTCAGCGCTCCCCCCACACAGCCAGCACTGTCAGTGCTCCCACCACACAGCCAGCACTGTCAGTGCTCCCCCCACATAGCCAGCACTGTCAGTGCTCCCACCACACAGCCAGCACTGTCAGTGCTCCCACCACACAACCAGCACTGTCAGCGCTCCCAACACACAGCCAGCACTGTCAGTGCTCCCCACACAGCGAGTACTGCCAGTGCTCCCACCACACAGCCAGCACTGTCAGTGCTCCCCCACACAGCCAGCACTGTCAGTGCTCCCCCACACAGCAAGCACTGTCAGTGCACCCCCCACACAGCCAGCACTGTCAGTGCTCCCCCACACAGCAAGCACTGTCAGTGCTCCCCCACGCAGCCAGCACTGTCAGTGCTCCCTCCACACAGCCAGCACTGTCAGTGCTCTCCCCACACAGCCAGCACTGTCAGTGCTCCCTCACCCAGCCAGCACTGTCAGTGATCCCACACCACACTGCCAGCACTGTCAGTGCTCCCCACACAGCCTGCACTGTCAGTGCTCACCCACGCAGCCAGCACTGTCAGTGCTCCCCCACCACACAGCCAGCACTGTCAGTGCTCCCCCACACAGCCAGCACTGTCAGTGAT
The DNA here is from genome assembly GCF_047496885.1 of Scyliorhinus torazame. NCBI lineage: Eukaryota > Metazoa > Chordata > Chondrichthyes > Carcharhiniformes > Scyliorhinidae > Scyliorhinus > Scyliorhinus torazame. The sequence goes on along the minus strand of NC_092729.1, from coordinate 56,042,229 downwards.
CCCCCCACACAGCCAGCACTGTCTGTGCTCCCCCACACATCCAGCACTGTCAGTACTCCCACCACACAGCCAGAACCTTCAGTGCCCCCCAACACAACCAGCACTGTCAGTGCCCCCCCACACAGCCAGCACTGTCAGTGCACCCCCCACACAGCCAGAACTGCCAGTGCTCCCCCTCACAGCCAGCACTGCTAGTGCTCCACCACACAGCCAGCACTGTCAGTGCACGCCCACACAGCAGGCAATGCCAGTGCTCCCCCCACACAGCCAGCACTGTCAGTGCACCCACAACACAGCCAGCACTATAAGTGCTCCCGCACACAGCCAGCACTGTCAGTGCTCCCGCCACGCAGCCAGCACTGTCAGTGCTCCCCCACAAAGCCAGCACTGTCAGTGCTCACCAGACACAGCCAGCACTGTCAGTGCTCCCACCACACAGCCAGCACTGTCAGTGCTCCCCCACACAGCCAGCACTGTCAGTGCCCCCATCACACAGCCAGCACTGTCAGTGCTCCTTCACACAGCCAGCACTGTCAGTGCTCCCACCACACAGCCAGCACTGTCAGTGCTCCTTCACACAGCAAGCACTGTCAGTGCTCCCACCACACAGCCAGCACTGTCAGTGCTCCCCCACACAGCCAGCACTGTCAGTGCTCCCACCACACAGCCAGCACTGTCAGTGCTCCCCCCACACATCCAGCACTGCCAGTGCTCCCCAACACAGCCAGCACTGTCAGTGCTCCACACAAAGCCAGCACTGTCAGTGCTCCCCACACAGCCAGCACTGTCAGTGCTCCCCTCCACACAGCCAGCACTGTCAGTGCTCCCCCACACAGCCAGCACTGTCAGTGTTCTCACCACACAGCCAGCACTGTCAGTGCTCCCCCCAAACAGCCAGCACGGTCAGTGCTCCCACCACATAGCCAGCACTGTCAGTGCTCCCCCACACAGCCAGCGAGGCCAGTGCTCCCCAACACAGCCAGCACTGTCAGTGCTCCCCACAAAGCCAGCACCGTCAGTGCTCCCACCACACAGCCAGAACTTTCAGTGCACTCCCACACAGCCTGCACTGTCAGTCCTCCCCCACAGAGCCAGCACTGTCAGTGCTCCCACCACACAGCCAGAACTTTCAGTGCTCCCCCACACATCCAGCACTCAGTGCTCCCCCACAGAGCCAGCACTGCCAGTGGTCCCCCCACACAGCCAGCACTGTCAGTGCTCCCATCACACAGCTAGCACTGTCAGTGCTCCCCAGACAGCCAGCACTGTCAGTGCTCCCCCACACAGCCAGCACGGTCAGTGCTCCCCACACAGCCAGCACTGTCAGTGCTCCCACCACACAGCCAGCACTGTCAGTGCTCAACCACACATCCAGCACTGTCAGTGCTCCCTCCACAATGCCAACACTGTCAGTGCTGCCACCTCAGAGCCAGCACTGTCAGTGCTCCCCCACATAGCCAACACTGGCAGTGCTCCCACCACACAAACAGCACTGTCAGTGCTCCCCCACACAGCCAGCACTGTCTGTGCTCCCCCCACACAGCCAGCACTGTCAGTGCTCCCACCACACAGCCAGCACTGTCAGTGCTCCCACCACACAGCCAGCACTGACAGTGCTCCCCCACACAGCTTGCACTGTCAGTGCTCCCACCACACAGCCAGCACTGTCAGTGCTCCCACCACACAGCCAGCACTGTCAGTGCTCCCCACAAAGCCAGAACTGTCAGTGCTCCCACCACACAGCCAGCACTGTCAGTCCTCCCACCACACAGCCAGCACTGCCTGTGCTCCCACCACACAGCCAGCACTGTCAGTGCTCCCACCACAGAGCCAGCACTGCCAGTGGTCCCCCCACACAGCCAGCACTGTCAGTGCTCCCATCACACAGCCAGCACTGTCAGTGCTCCCCAGACAGCCAGCACTGTCCGTGCTCCCCCACACAGCCAGCAGTCAGTGCTCCCCCACACAGCCAGCACTGTCAGTGCTCCCACCACACAGCCAGCACTGTCAGTGCTCACCCACACATCCAGCACTGTCAGTGCTCCCTCCACAATGCCAGCACTGTCAGTGCTCCCACCTCACAGCCAGCACTGTCAGTGCTCCGCCACACAGCTAGCACTGTCAGTGCTCCCACCACACAGCCAGCACTGTCAGTGCCCCCACCACACAGCCAGCACAGTCAGTGCTCCCACCACAGAGTCAGCACTGTCAGTGCTCCCCACACAGCCAACACTGTCAGTGCTCCCACCACACAGCCAGCACTGTCAGTGCTCCCCACACAGCCAGCACTCTCAGTGCTCCCCCTCACAGCTAGCACTGTCAGTGCTCCCACCACACAGCCAGCACTGTCAGTGCTCCCACCACACAGCCAGCACTGACAGTGCTCCCCCCACACAACCTGCACTGTCAGTGCTCCCACCACACAGCCAGCACTGTCAGTGCTCCCCCACACAGCCAGAACTGTCAGTGCTCCCACCACACAGCCAGCACTGTCAGTCCTCCCACCACACAGCCAGCACTGTCTGTGCTCCCACCACACAGCCAGCACTGTCAGTGCTCCCACCACACAGCCAGCACTGTCAGTGCTCCCACCACACAGCCAGCACTGTCAGTGCTCCCACCACACAGCCAGCACTGTCAGTGCTCCACCACAAAGCCAGCACTGTCAGTGCTCCCACCACACAACCAGCACTGTCAGTCCTCCCACCACACAGCCAGCACTGTCAGTTCTCCCACCACACAGCCAGCACTGTCAGTGCTCCCCAGACAGCCAGCACTGTCAGTGCTCCCCCACAGAGCCAGCACTGCCAGTGGTCCCCCCACACAGCCAGCACTGTCAGTGCTCCCATCACACAGACAGCACTGTCAGTGCTCCCCAGACAGCCATCACTGTCAGTGCTCCCCCACACAGCCAGCAGTCAGTGCTCCCCCACACAGCCAGCACTGTCAGTGCTCCCACCACACAGCCAGCACTGTCAGTGCTCACCCACACATCCAGCACTGTCAGTGCTCCCTCCACAATGCCAGCACTGTCAGTGCTCCCACCTCACAGCCAGCACTGTCAGTGCTCCGCCACACAGCTAGCACTGTCAGTGCTCCCACCACACAGCCAGCACTGTCAGTGCCCCCACCACACAGCCAGCACAGTCAGTGCTCCCACCACAGAGTCAGCACTGTCAGTGCTCCCCCACACAGCCAACACTGTCAGTGCTCCCACCACACAGCCAGCACTGTCAGTGCTCCCCCACACAGCCAGCACTGTCAGTGCTCCCCCCACACAGCCAGCACTGTCAGTGCTCCCACCACACAGCCAGCACTGTCAGTGCTCCCACCACACAGCCAGCACTGACAGTGCTCCCCCCACACAGCCTGCACTGTCAGTGCTCACACCACACATCCAGCACTGTCAGTGCTCCCACCACACAGCCAGCACTGTCAGTGCTCCCCCACACAGTCAGAACTGTCAGTGCTCCCACCACACAGCCAGCACTGTCAGTCCTCCCACCACACAGCCAGCACTGTCTGTGCTCCCACCACACAGCCAGCACTGTCAGTGCTCCCACCACACAGCCAGCACTGTCAGTGCTCCCACCACACAGCCAGCACTGTCAGTGCTCCCACCACACCGCCAGCACTGTCAGTCCTCCCACCACACAGCCAGCACTGCCTGTGCTCCCACCACAATGCCAGCACTGTCAGTGCTCCCACCACACAACCAGCACTGTCAGTGCTCCCACCACACAGCCAGCACTGTCAGTGCTCCCACCACAGAGCCAGCACTGTCAGTGCTCCCAACACACAGGCAGAAATTTCAGTGCTCCCCCACACAGCCAGCACTGTCAGAGCTCCCCCACACAGCCAGCACGGTCAGTGCTCCCTCCACAATGCCAGCACTGTCAGTGCTCCCACCTCACAGCCAGCACAGTCAGTGCTCCTACCACAGAGTCAGCACTGTCAGTGCTCCCCCACACAGCCAACACTGTCAGTGCTCCCCCCACACAGCCAGCACTGTCAGTGCTCCCACCACACAGCCAGCACTGTCAGTGCTCCCACCACACAGCCAGCACTGACAGTGCTCCCCCAACACAGCCTTCACTGTCAGTGCTCCCCACAGAGCCAGCACTGCCAGTGGTCCCACCACACAGCCAGCACTGTCATTCCTCCCATCACACAGCCAGCACTGTCAGTGCTCCCCAGACAGCCAGCACTGTCAGTGCTCCCCACACAGCCAGCACGGTCAGTGCTCCCCCACACAGCCAGCACTGTCAGTGCTCCCACCACACAGCCAGCACTGTCAGTGCTCACCCACACATCCAGCACTGTCAGTGCTCCCTCCACAATGCCAGCACTGTCAGTGCTCCCACCTCACAGCCAGCAGAGTCAGTGCTCCCACCACAGAGTCAGCACTGTCAGTGCTCCCCCACACAGCCAACACTGTCAGTGCTCCCACCACACAGCCAGCACTGTCAGTGCTCCCCCACACAGCCAGCACTGTCAGTGCTCCTCCCACACAGCCAGCACTGTCAGTGCTCCCACCACACAGCCAACACTGTCAGTGCTCCCACCACACAGCCAGCACTGACAGTGCTCCCCCACACAGCCTGCACTGTCAGTGCTCCCACCACACAGCCAGCACTGTCAGTGCTCCCACCACACAGCCAGAACTGTCAGTGCTCCCACCACAAAGCCAGCACTGTCTGTGCTCCCAACACACAGCCAGCACTGTCAGTGCTCCCCCACACAGCCAGCACTGTCAGTGCACCCCCACGCAGCCAGCACTGTCAGTGCTCCCACCACACAACCAGCACTGTCAGTGCTCCCCCACACAGCCAGCACTGTCAGTGCACCCCCACACAGCCAGCACTGTCAGTGTTCCCACCACACAACCAGCACTGTCAGTGCTCCCCACACAGTCAGCACTCTCAATGCTCCCACCACACAGTCAGCACTGTCAGTGCTCCCCCCACACAACCAGCACTGTCAGTGCTCCCCACACAGCCAGCACTGTCAGTGCTCCCCCCACACAGCCAGCACTGTCAGTGCTCCCACCACACAGCCAGCACTGTCAGTGCTCCCCCCACATAGCCAGCACTGTCAGTGCTCCCACCACACAGCCAGCACTGCCAGTGCTCCCCCCACACAGCCAGCACTGTCAGTGCTCCCCACTCGGCCAGCACTGTCAGTGCTCCCACCACATAGCCAGCACTGCCAGTGCTCCCCACACACAGCCTGCACTGTCAGTGTTCCCCCACACAGCCAGCACAGTCAGTGCTCCCCTACAGCCAGCACAATCAGTGCTCCCCTACAGCCAGCACTGTCAGTGCTCGCACCACACAGCCAGCACTGTTAGTGCTCCCCCACACAGCAGGCACTGTCAGTGCTCCCCCTACACAGCCAGCACTGTCAGTGCTCCCCCCACAGCCAGCACTGTAAGTGCTCCCACCATACACAGCCAGCACTGTCAGTGCTCCCCCGCACAGCCAGCACTGTCAGTGCTCCCCTACAGCCAGCACTGTCAGTGCTCCCCCACACAACCAGCACTGTCAGTGCTCCCACCACACAGCCAGCACAGTCAGTGCTCCCCCCACACAGCCAGCACTGTCAGTGCCCCCCCCCCCACACAGCCAGCACTGTCAGTGCTCCCCCACACAGCCAGCACGTCAGTGCTCCCCTCACAGCCAGCACTGTCAGAGCTCCCCAGACACAGCCAGCACTGTCAGTGCTCCCCCACACAGACAGCACTGTCAGTGTTCCGCTCACAGCCAGAATTGCCAGTGCTACCCCTCACAGTCAGCACTGCCAGTGCTCCCACACACAGCCAGCACTGTCAGTGCTCCCCCACTCAGCCAGCACTGTCAGTGCTCCCACCACATAGCCAGCACTGTCAGTGCTCCCCCACACAGCCTGCACTGTCAGTGCTCCCCCACACAGCCAGCACAGTCAGTGCTCCCCTACAGCCAGCACTGTCAGTGCTCCCACCACACAGCCAGCAGTGTTAGTGCTCCCCCACACAGCCAGCACTGTCAGTGCTCCCCCCACACAGCCAGCACTGTCAGTGCTCCCCCACACAGCCAGCACTGTAAGTGCTCCCACCCCACACAGCCAGCACTGTCATTGCTCCCCCACACACCCAGCACTGTCAGTGCTCCCCTACAGCCAGCACTGTCAGTGCTCCCCCACACAACCAGCACTGTCAGTGCTCGCACCACACAGCCAGCACTGTCAGTGCTCCCCCCACACAGCCAGCACTGTCAGTGCTCCCCCACACAGCCAGCACTGTCAGTGCTCCCCTCACAGCCAGCACTGTCAGAGCTCCCCAGACACAGCCAGCACTGTCAGTGCTCCCCCACACAGACAGCACTGTCAGTGTTCCCCTCACAGCCAGAATTGCCAGTGCTACCCCTCACAGTCAGCACTGCCAGTGCTCCCCACACAGCCAGCACTGTCAGTGCTCCCCACAAAGCCAGCACTGTCAGTGCTCCCCCACACAGCCAGCACTGTCAGTGCTCCACCCACACAGCCAGCACTGTCAGTGCTCCCCCACACAGCAAGCACTGTCAGTGCACTCCCCACACAGCCAGCACTGTCAGTGCTCCCCCTCAAAGCCAGCACTGTCAGTGCTCCCCACCCAGCCAGCACTGTCAGTGCTCCCACCATGCAGCCAGCACTGTCAGTGCTCGCTCCAGACAGCCAGCACTGCCAGTGCTCTCCCCACACAGCCAGCACTGTCAGTGCTCCCCCACCCAGCCAGCACTGTCAGTGCTCCCACCTCACAGCCAGCACTGTCAGTGCTCCGCCACACAGCTAGCACTGTCAGTGCTCCCACCACACAGCCAGCACTGTCAGTGCCCCCACCACACAGCCAGCACAGTCAGTGCTCCCACCACAGAGTCAGCACTGTCAGTGCTCCCCCACACAGCCAACACTGTCAGTGCTCCCACCACACACCCAGCACTGTCAGTGCTCCCCCACACAGCCAGCACTGTCAGTGCTCCCCCCACACAGCCAGCACTGTCAGTGCTCCCACCACACAGCCAGCACTGTCAGTGCTCCCACCACACAGCCAGCACTGACAGTGCTCCCCCCACACAGCCTGCACTGTCAGTGCTCCCACCACACAGCCAGCACTGTCAGTGCTCCCACCACACAGCCAGCACTGTCAGTGCTCCCCCACACAGCCAGAACTGTCAGTGCTCCCACCACACAGCCAGCGCTGTCAGTCCTCCCACCACACAGCCAGCACTGTCTGTGCTCCCACCACACAGCCAGCACTGTCAGTGCTCCCACCACACAGCCAGCACTGTCAGTGTTCCCACCACACAGCCAGCACTGTCAGTGCTCCCCACCCAGCCAGCACTGTCAGTGCGCCCACCATACAGCCAGCACTGTCAGTGCTCCCTCCAGACAGCCAGCACTGCCAGTGCTCTCCCCACACAGCCAGCACTGTCAGTGCTCCCCCACCCAGCCAGCACTGTCAGTGCTCCCACCTCACAGCCAGCACTGTCAGTGCTCCGCCACACAGCTAGCACTGTCAGTGCTCCCACCACACAGCCAGCACTGCCAGTGCCCCCACCACACAGCCAGAACAGTCAGTGCTCCCACCACAGAGTCAGCACTGTCAGTGCTCCCCCACACAGCCAACACTGTCAGTGCTCCCACCACACAGCCAGCACTGTCAGTGCTCCCCCACACAGCCAGCACTGTCAGTGCTCCCCCCACACAGCCAGCACTGTCAGTGCTCCCACCACACAGCCAGCACTGTCAGTGCTCCCACCACACAGCCAGCACTGACAGTGCTCCCCCCACACAGCCTGCACTGTCAGTGCTCCCACCACACAGCCAGCACTGTCAGTGCTCCCACCACACAGCCAGCACTGTCAGTGCTCCCCCACACAGCCAGAACTGTCAGTGCTCCCCCACACAGCCAGCACTGTCAGTGCTCCCCCCACACAGCCAGCACTGTCAGTGCTCCCCCACACAGCCAGCACTGTAAGTGCTCCCACCCCACACAGCCAGCACTGTCATTGCTCCCCCACACACCCAGCACTGTCAGTGCTCCCCTACAGCCAGCACTGTCAGTGCTCCCCCACACAACCAGCACTGTCAGTGCTCGCACCACACAGCCAGCACTGTCAGTGTTCCCCCCACACAGCCAGCACTGTCAGTGCTCCCCCACACAGCCAGCACTGTCAGTGCTCCCCTCACAGCCAGCACTGTCAGAGCTCCCCAGACACAGCCAGCACTGTCAGTGCTCCCCCACACAGACAGCACTGTCAGTGTTCCCCTCACAGCCAGAATTGCCAGTGCTACCCCTCACAGTCAGCACTGCCAGTGCTCCCCCACACAGCCAGCACTGTCAGTGCTCCCCACAAAGCCAGCACTGTCAGTGCTCCCCCACACAGCCAGCACTGTCAGTGCTCCACCCACACAGCCAGCACTGTCAGTGCTCCCCACACAGCAAGCACTGTCAGTGCACTCCCCACACAGCCAGCACTGTCAGTGCTCCCCCACAAAGCCAGCACTGTCAGTGCTCCCCACCCAGCCAGCACTGTCAGTGCTCCCACCATGCAGCCAGCACTGTCAGTGCTCGCTCCAGACAGCCAGCACTGCCAGTGCTCTCCCCACACAGCCAGCACTGTCAGTGCTCCCCCACCCAGCCAGCACTGTCAGTGCTCCCACCTCACAGCCAGCACTGTCAGTGCTCCGCCACACAGCTAGCACTGTCAGTGCTCCCACCACACAGCCAGCACTGTCAGTGCCCCCACCACACAGCCAGCACAGTCAGTGCTCCCACCACAGAGACAGCACTGTCAGTGCTCCCCCACACAGCCAACACTGTCAGTGCTCCCACCACACACCCAGCACTGTCAGTGCTCCCCCACACAGCCAGCACTGTCAGTGCTCCCCCCACACAGCCAGCACTGTCAGTGCTCCCACCACACAGCCAGCACTGTCAGTGCTCCCACCACACAGCCAGCACTGACAGTGCTCCCCCCACACAGCCTGCACTGTCAGTGCTCCCACCACACAGCCAGCACTGTCAGTGCTCCCACCACACAGCCAGCACTGTCAGTGCTCCCCCACACAGCCAGAACTGTCAGTGCTCCCACCACACAGCCAGCGCTGTCAGTCCTCCCACCACACAGCCAGCACTGTCTGTGCTCCCACCACACAGCCAGCACTGTCAGTGCTCCCACCACACAGCCAGCACTGTCAGTGTTCCCACCACACAGCCAGCACTGTCAGTGCTCCCCACCCAGCCAGCACTGTCAGTGCGCCCACCATACAGCCAGCACTGTCAGTGCTCCCTCCAGACAGCCAGCACTGCCAGTGCTCTCCCCACACAGCCAGCACTGTCAGTGCTCCCCCACCCAGCCAGCACTGTCAGTGCTCCCACCTCACAGCCAGCACTGTCAGTGCTCCGCCACACAGCTAGCACTGTCAGTGCTCCCACCACACAGCCAGCACTGCCAGTGCCCCCACCACACAGCCAGAACAGTCAGTGCTCCCACCACAGAGTCAGCACTGTCAGTGCTCCCCCACACAGCCAACACTGTCAGTGCTCCCACCACACAGCCAGCACTGTCAGTGCTCCCCCACACAGCCAGCACTGTCAGTGCTCCCCCCACACAGCCAGCACTGTCAGTGCTCCCACCACACAGCCAGCACTGTCAGTGCTCCCACCACACAGCCAGCACTGACAGTGCTCCCCCCACACAGCCTGCACTGTCAGTGCTCCCACCACACAGCCAGCACTGTCAGTGCTCCCACCACACAGCCAGCACTGTCAGTGCTCCCCCACACAGCCAGAACTGTCAGTGCTCCCCCACACAGCCAGCACTGTCAGTGCTCCCCCCACACAGCCAGCACTGTCAGTGCTCCCCCACACAGCCAGCACTGTAAGTGCTCCCACCCCACACAGCCAGCACTGTCATTGCTCCCCCACACACCCAGCACTGTCAGTGCTCCCCTACAGCCAGCACTGTCAGTGCTCCCCCACACAACCAGCACTGTCAGTGCTCGCACCACACAGCCAGCACTGTCAGTGTTCCCCCCACACAGCCAGCACTGTCAGTGCTCCCCCACACAGCCAGCACTGTCAGTGCTCCCCTCACAGCCAGCACTGTCAGAGCTCCCCAGACACAGCCAGCACTGTCAGTGCTCCCCCACACAGACAGCACTGTCAGTGTTCCCCTCACAGCCAGAATTGCCAGTGCTACCCCTCACAGTCAGCACTGCCAGTGCTCCCCCACACAGCCAGCACTGTCAGTGCTCCCCACAAAGCCAGCACTGTCAGTGCTCCCCCACACAGCCAGCACTGTCAGTGCTCCACCCACACAGCCAGCACTGTCAGTGCTCCCCCACACAGCAAGCACTGTCAGTGCACTCCCCACACAGCCAGCACTGTCAGTGCTCCCCCACAAAGCCAGCACTGTCAGTGCTCCCCACCCAGCCAGCACTGTCAGTGCTCCCACCATGCAGCCAGCACTGTCAGTGCTCGCTCCAGACAGCCAGCACTGCCAGTGCTCTCCCCACACAGCCAGCACTGTCAGTGCTCCCCCACCCAGCCAGCACTGTCAGTGCTCCCACCTCACAGCCAGCACTGTCAGTGCTCCGCCACACAGCTAGCACTGTCAGTGCTCCCACCACACAGCCAGCACTGTCAGTGCCCCCACCACACAGCCAGCACAGTCAGTGCTCCCACCACAGAGTCAGCACTGTCAGTGCTCCCCCACACAGCCAACACTGTCAGTGCTCCCACCACTCACCCAGCACTGTCAGTGCTCCCCCACACAGCCAGCACTGTCAGTGCTCCCCCCACACAGCCAGCACTGTCAGTGCTCCCACCACACAGCCAGCACTGTCAGTGCTCCCACCACACAGCCAGCACTGACAGTGCTCCCCCACACAGCCTGCACTGTCAGTGCTCCCACCACACAGCCAGCACTGTCAGTGCTCCCACCACACAGCCAGCACTGTCAGTGCTCCCCCACACAGCCAGAACTGTCAGTGCTCCCACCACACAGCCAGCGCTGTCAGTCCTCCCACCACACAGCCAGCACTGTCTGTGCTCCCACCACACAGCCAGCACTGTCAGTGCTCCCACCACACAGCCAGCACTGTCAGTGTTCCCACCACACAGCCAGCACTGTCAGTGCTCCCCACCCAGCCAGCACTGTCAGTGCTCCCACTATACAGCCAGCACTGTCAGTGCTCCCTCCAGACAGCCAGCACTGCCAGTGCTCTCCCCACACAGCCAGCACTGTCAGTGCTCCCCCACCCAGCCAGCACTGTCAGTGCTCCCACCTCACAGCCAGCACTGTCAGTGCTCCGCCACACAGCTAGCACTGTCAGTGCTCCCACCACACAGCCAGCACTGCCAGTGCCCCCACCACACAGCCAGAACAGTCAGTGCTCCCACCACAGAGTCAGCACTGTCAGTGCTCCCCCACACAGCCAACACTGTCAGTGCTCCCACCACACAGCCAGCACTGTCAGTGCTCCCCCACACAGCCAGCACTGTCAGTGCTCCCCCCACACAGCCAGCACTGCCAGTGCTCCCACCACACAGCCAGCACTGTCAGTGCTCCCACCACACAGCCAGCACTGACAGTGCTCCCCCCACACAGCCTGCACTGTCAGTGCTCCCACCACACAGCCAGCACTGTCAGTGCTCCCACCACACAGCCAGCACTGTCAGTGCTCCCCCACACAGCCAGAACTGTCAGTGCTCCCACCACACAGCCAGCACTGTCAGTCCTCCCACCACACAGCCAGCACTGTCTGTGCTCCCACCACACAGCCAGCACTGTCAGTGCTCCCACCACGCAGCCAGCACTGTCAGTGCTCCCACCACACAGCCAGCACTGTCAGTGCTCCCACCACACAGCCAGCTCTGTCAGTGCTCCCCCACAAAGTCAGCACTGTCAGTGCTCCCACCACACAACCAGCACTGTCAGTCCTCCCACCACACAGCCAGCACTGCCTGTGCTCCCACCACACAGCCAGCACTGTCAGTGCTCCCACCACACAGCCAGCACTGTCTGTGCTCCCACCACACAGCCAGCACTGTCAGTGCTCCCACCACACAGCCAGCACTGTCAGTGCTCCCACCACACAGCCAGAAATTTCAGTGCTCCCCCACACAGCCAGCACTGTCAGAGCTCCCCCACAGAGCCAGCACTGCCAGTGGTCCCCCCACACAGCCAGCACTGTCAGTGCTCCCATCACACAGCCAGCACTGTCAGTGCTCCCCAGACAGCCAGCACTGTCAGTGCTCCCCCACACAGCCAGCACGGCCAGTACTCCCTCCACAATGCCAGCACTGTCAGTGCTCCCACCTCACAGCCAGCACTGTCAGTGCTCCGCCACACAGCTAGCACTGTCAGTGCTCCCACCACACAGCCAGCACTGTCAGTGCCCCCACCACACAGCCAGCACAGTCAGTGCTCCCACCACAGAGTCAGCACTGTCAGTGCTCCCCCACAGAGCCAACAATGTCAGTGCTCCCCCCACACAGCCAGCACTGTCAGTGCTCCCACCACACAGTCAGCACTGTCAGTGCTCCCACCACACAGCCAGCACTGACAGTGCTCCCCCCACACAGCCTGCACTGTCAGTGCTCCCCCACAGAGCCAGCACTGCCAGTGGTCCCCCCGCACAGCCAGCACTGTCAGTGCTCCCATCACACAGCCAGCACTGTCACTGCTCCCCAGACAGCCAGCACTGTCAGTGCTCCCCCACACAGCCAGCACGGTCAGTGCTCCCCACACAGCCAGCACTGTCAGTGCTCCCACCACACAGCCAGCACTGTCAGTGCTCACCCACACATCCAGCACTGTCAGTGCTCCCTCCACAATGTCAGCACTGTCAGTGCTCCCACCTCACAGCCAGCACTGTCAGTGCTCCGCCACACAGCTAGCACTGTCAGTGCTCCCACCACACAGCCAGCACTGTCAGTGCCCACACCACACAGCCAGCACAGTCAGTGCTCCCACCACAGAGTCAGCACTGTCAGTGCTCCCCACACAGCCAACACTGTCAGTGCTCCGCCATACAGCTAGCACTGTCAGTGCTCCCACCACACAGCCAGCACTGTCATTGCCCCCACCACACAGCCAGCACTGTCAGTGCTCCCCCACTCAGCCAGCAATGTCAGTGCTCCTCCCACACAGCCAGCACTGTCAGTGCTCCCACCACACAGCCAGCACTGTCCATGCTCCCACCACACAGCCAGCACTGACAGTGCTCCCGCACACAGCCTGCAGTGTCAGTGCTCCCACCACACAGCCAGCACTGTCAGTGCTCCCACCACACAGCCAGCACTGTCAGTGCTCCCACCACACAGCCAGCACTGTCAGTGCTCCCCCACACAGCCAGAACTGTCAGTGCTCACACCACAAAGCCAGCACTGTCAGTGCTCCCCACCCAGCCAGCACTGTCAGTGCTCCCACCATGCAGCCAGCACTGTCAGTGCTCCCTCCAGACAGCCAGCACTGCCAGTGCTCTCCCCACACAGCCAGCACTGTCAGTGCTCCCCCACCCAGCCAGCACTGTCAGTGCTCCCACCTCACAGCCAGCACTGTCAGTGCTCCGCCACACAGCTAGCACTGTCAGTGCTCCCACCACACAGCCAGCACTGTCAGTGCCCCCACCAGACAGCCAGCACAGTCAGTGCTCCCACCACAGAGTCAGCACTGTCAGTGCTCCCCCACACAGCCAACACTATCAGTGCTCCCACCACACACCCAGCACTGTCAGTGCTCCCCCACACAGCCAGCACTGTCAGTGCTCCCCCCACACAGCCAGCACTGTCAGTGCTCCCACCACACAGCCAGCACTGTCAGTGCTCCCACCACACAGCCAGCACTGACAGTGCTCCCCCCACACAGCCTGCACTGTCAGTGCTCCCACCACACAGCCAGCACTGTCAGTGCTCCCACCACACAGCCAGCACTGTCAGTGCTCCCCCACACAGCCAGAACTGTCAGTGCTCCCACCACAAAGCCAGCACTGTCAGTCCTCCCACCACACAGCCAGCACTGTCTGTGCTCCCACCACACAGCCAGCACTGTCAGTGCTCCCACCACACAGCCAGCACTGTCAGTGCTCCCACCACACAGCCAGCACTGTCAGTGCTCCCCACCCAGCCAGCACTGTCAGTGCTCCCACGATACAGCCAGCACTGTCAGTGCTCCCTCCAGACAGCCAGCACTGCCAGTGCTCTCCCCACACAGCCAGCACTGTCAGTGCTACCCCACCCAGCCAGCACTGTCAGTGCTCCCACCTCACAGCCAGCACTGTTAGTGCTCCGCCACACAGCTAGCTCTGTCAGTGCTCCCAGCATACAGCCAGCACTGCCAGTGCCCCCACCACACAGCCAGAACAGTCAGTGCTCCCACCACAGAGTCAGCACTGTCAGTGCTCCCCACACAGCCAACACTGTCAGTGCTCCCACCACACAGCCAGCACTGTCAGTGCTCCCCCACACAGCCAGCACTGTCAGTGCTCCCCCCACACAGCCAGCACTGCCAGTGCTCCCACCACACAGCCAGCACTGTCAGTGCTCCCACCACACAGCCAGCACTGACAGTGCTCCCCCCACACAGCCTGCACTGTCAGTTCTCCCACCACACAGCCAGCACTGTCAGTGCTCCCCCACACAGCCAGAACTGTCAGTGCTCCCACCACACAGCCAGCACTGTCAGTTCTCCCACCACACAGCCAGCACTGTCTGTGCTCCCACCACACAGCCAGCACTGTCAGTGCTCCCACCACACAGCCAGCACTGTCAGTGCTCCCACCACACAGCCAGCACTGTCAGTACTCCCACCACACAGCCAGCTCTGTCAGTGCTCCCCCACAAAGTCAGCACTGTCAGTGCTCCCACCACACAACCAGCACTGTCAGTCCTCCCACCACACAGCCAGCACTGCCTGTGCTCCCACCACACAGCCAGCACTGTCAGTGCTCCCACCACACAGCCAGCACTGTCAGTGCTCCCACCACACAGCCAGCACTGTCAGTGCTCCCACCACACAGCCAGCACTGTCAGTGCTCCCACCACACAGCCAGAAATTTCAGTGCTCCCCACACAGCCAGCACTGTTAGAGCTCCCCCACAGAGCCAGCACTGCCAGTGGTCCCCCCACACAGCCAGCACTGTCAGTGCTCCCATCACACAGCCAGCACTGTCAGTGCTCCCCAGAGAGCCAGCACTGTCAGTGCTCCCCCACACAGCCAGCACGGTCAGTACTCCCTCCACAATGCCAGCACTGTCAGTGCTCCCACCGCACAGCCAGCACTGTCAGTGCTCCGCCACACAGCTAGCACTGTCAGTGCTCCCACCACACAGCCAGCACTGTCAGTGCCCCCACCACACAGCCAGCACAGTCAGTGCTCCCACCACAGAGTCAGCACTGTCAGTGCTCCCCCACAGAGCCAACACTGTCAGTGCTCCCCCCACACAGCCAGCACTGTCAGTGCTCCCACCACACAGCCAGCACTGTCAGTGCTCCCACCACACAGCCAGCACTGACAGTGCTCCCCCCACACAGCCTGCACTGTTAGTGCTCCCCCACAGAGCCAGCACTGCCAATGGTCCCCCCGCACAGCCAGCACTGTCAGTGCTCCCATCACACAGCCAGCACTGTCAGTGCTCCCCAGACAGCCAGCACTGTCAGTGCTCCCCCACACAGCCAGCACGGTCAGTGCTCCCCATACAGCCAGCACTGTCAGTGCTCCCACCACACAGCCAGCACTGTCAGTGCTCACCCACACATCCAGCACTGTCAGTGCTCCCTCCACAATGCCAGCACTGTCAGTGCTCCCACCTCACAGCCAGCACTGTCAGTGCTCCGCCACACAGCTAGCACTGTCAGTGCTCCCACCACACAGCCAGCACTGTCAGTGCCCACACCACACAGCCAGCACAGTCAGTGCTCCCACCACAGAGTAAGCACTGTCAGTGCTCCCCCACACAGCCAATACTGTCAGTGCTCCGCCACACAGCTAGCACTGTCAGTGCTCCCACCACACAGCCAGCACTGTCAGTGCCCCCACCACACAGCCAGCACTGTCAGTGCTCCCCCACTCAGCCAGCACTGTCTATGCTCCTCCCACACAGCCAGCACTGTCAGTGCTCCCACCACACAGCCAGCACTGTCCATGCTCCCACCACACAGCCAGCACTGACAGTGCTCCCGCACACAGCCTGCACTGTCAGTGTTCCCACCACACAGCCAGCACTGTCAGTGCTCCCACCACACAGCCAGCACTGTCAGTGCTCCCCCACACAGACAGAACTGTCAGTGCTCCCACCACACAGCCAGCACTGTCAGTCCTCCCAGCACACAGCCAGCACTGTCAGTGCTCCCACCACACAGCCAGTACTGTCAGTGCTCCCACCACACAGCCAGCACTGTCAGTGCTCCCGCACACAGCCAGCACTGTCAGTGCTCCCACCACACAGCCAGCACTGTCAGTGCTCCCACCACACAGCCAGCACTGTCAGTGCTCCCACCACACAGCCAGCACTGTCAGTGCTCCCGCACACAGCCAGCACTGTCAGTGCTCCCACCACACAGCCAGCACTGTCAGTGCTCCCCCAACACACCAGCACTGTCAGTGCTCCCCCACACAGCCAGCACTGTCAGTGCTCCCCTCACAGCCAGCACTGTCAGAGCTCCCCCACACAGACAGCACTGTCAGTGTTCCCCTCACAGCCAGAATTGCCAGTGCTACCCCTCACAGTCAGCACTTCCAGTGCTCCACCACACAGCCTGCAATGTCAGTGCTCCCCCACACAGACAGCACTGTCAGTGCTCCCACCACACAGCCAGCACTGTCATGGCTCCCACCACACATCCAGCACTGTCACTGCCCCCCCACACAGCCAGCACTGTCAGTGCTCCCCCACACAGCCAGAATTGCCAGTGCTCCCCCTCACAGCCAGCACTGCCAGTGCTCCACCACACAGCCAGCACTGTCAGTGCACCCCCACACAGCCAGCACTGTCAGTGCTCCCCCCGCACAGCCAGCACTGTGAGTGCTCCCACCACACAGCCAGCACTGTCAGTGCTCCCCCCACGCAGCCAGCACTGTCTGTGCTCCCCCACACAGCCAGCACTGTCAGTGCTCATCCCACACAGCCAGCACTGTCAGTGCTCCCACCACACAGCCAGCACTGTCAGTGCTCCCCCACACAGCCAGCACTGTCAGTGCTCCCCCACACAGCCAGCACTGTCAGTGCTCCACCCACACAGCCAGCACTGTCAGTGCTCCCCCACACAGCGAGTACTGCCAGTGCTCCCACCACACATCCAGCACTGTCATGGCTCCCACCACACATCCAGCACTGTCACTGCCCCCCCACACAGCCAGCACTGTCAGAGCTCCCCAGACACAGCCAGAATTGCCAGTGCTACCCCTCACAGTCAGCACTGCCAGTGCTCCACCACACAGCCTGCACTGTCAGTGCTCCCCCACACAGACAGCACTGTCAGTGCTCCCACCACACAGCCAGCACTGTCATGGCTCCCACCACACATCCAGCACTGTCACTGCCCCCCCACACAGCCAGCACTGACAGTGCTCCCCCACACAGCCAGAATTGCCAGTGCCCCCCCCCCCACACTGCCAGCACTGTCAGTGCTCCCCCACTCAGCCAGCACTGTAAGTGCTCCCACCACACAGCCAGCACTGTCAGTGCGCCCCCACACGGCCTGCACTGTCAGTGCTCCCCTACACAGCCAGCACTGTCAGTGCTCCCCTACAACCAGCACTGTCAGTGCTCCTCCCGCACAGCCAGCACTGTCAGTGCTCCCACCACTCAGCCAGCACTGTCAGTGCTCCCACCACACAGCCAGCACTGACAGTGCTCCCCAACACAGCCTGCACTGTCTGTGCTCCCACCACACAGCCAGCACTGTCAGTGCTCCCACCACACAGCCAGCACTGTCTGTGCTCCCACCACACAGCCAGCACTGTCAGTGCTCCCACCACACAGCCAGCACTGTCAGTGCTCCCACCACACAGCCAGCACTGTCAGTGCTCCCACCACACAGCCAGCACTGTCAGTGCTCCCAACACACAGCGAGCACTGTCAGTGCTCCCCCACACAGCCAGCACTGTCAGTGCACCCCCCACACAGCCAGCACTGTCAGTGCTCCCACCACACAACCAGCACTGTCAGTGCTCCCCCCCCCACACAGCCAGCACTGTCAGTGCCCACACCACACAGCCAGCACTGTCAGTGTTCCCACCACACATCCAGCACTGTCAGTGCTCCCCACACAGTCAGCACTCTCAATGCTCCCACCACACAGCCAGCACTGTCAGTGCTCCCCCCCACACAACCAGCACTGTCAGTGCTCCCCCACACAGCCAGCACTGTCAGTGCTCCCCCCACACAGCCAGCACTGCCAGTGCTTCCTCACACAGCCAGCACTGTCAGTGCTCCCCCACTCAGCCAGCACTGTCAGTGCTCCCACCACATAGCCAGCACTGTCAGTGCTCCCCCACACAGCCTGCACTGTCACTGCTCCCCACACAGCCAGCACAGTCAGTGCTCCCCTACAGCCAGCACTGTCAGTGCTCCCACCACACAGCCAGCACTGTTAGTGCTCCCCCACACAGCCAGCACTGTCAGTGCTCCCCCACACAGCCAGCACTGTCAGTGCTCCCCCACACTGCCAGCACTGTAAGTGCTCCCACCACACACAGCCAGCACTGTCAGTGCTCCCCCACACAGCCAGCACTGTCAGTGCTCCCCTACAGCCAGCACTGTCAGTGCTCCCCCACACAACCAGCACTGTCAGTGCTCCCACCACACAGCCAGCACTGTCAGTGCTCCCCCCACACAGCCAGCACTGTCAGTGCTCCCCCCACACAGCCAGCACTGTCAGTGCTCCCCCACACAGCCAGCACTGTCAGTGCTCCCCTCAAAACCAGCACTGTCAGAGCTCCCCAAACACAGCCAGCACTGTCAGTGCTCCCCCACACAGACAGCACTGTCAGTGTTCCCCTCACAGCCAGAATTGCCAGTGCTACCCCTCACAGTCAGCTCTGCCAGTGCTCCCCCACACAGCCAGCACTCTCAGTGCTCCCCCACTCAGCCAGCACTGTCAGTGCTCCCACCACATAGCCAGCACTGTCAGTGCTCCCCCCACACAGCCTGCACTGTCAGTGCTCCCCCACACGGCCAGCACATTCAGTGCTCCCCTACAGCCAGCACTGTCAGTGCTCCCACCACACAGCCAGCACTGTTAGTGCTCCCCCACACAGCCAGCACTGTCAGTGCTCCCCCACGCAGCCAGCACTGTCAGTGCTCCCCCACACAGCCAGCACTGTAAGTGCTCCCACCCCACACAGCCAGCACTGTCAGTGCTCCCCACACACCCAGCACTGTCAGTGCTCCCCTACAGCCAGCACTGTCAGTGCTCCCCCACGCAGCCAGCACTGTCAGTGCTCCCCCCAGACAGCCAGCACTGTCAGTGCTCCCCCACACAGCCAGCACTGTCAGTGCTCCCCTCACAGCCAGCACTGTCAGAGCTCCCCAGACACAGCCAGAATTGCCAGTGCTACCCCTCACAGTCAGCACTGCCAGTGCTCCACCACACAGCCTGCACTGTCAGTGCTCCCCACACAGACAGCACTGTCAGTGCTCCCACCACACAGCCAGCACTGTCATGGCTCCCACCACACATCCAGCACTGTCACTGCCCCCCCCCCACACAGCCAGCACTGTCAGTGCTCCCCCACACAGCCAGAATTGCCAGTGCACCCCCTCACAGCCAGCACTGCCAGTGCTCCACCGCACAGCCAGCACTGTCAGTGCTCCCACCACACAGCCAGCACTGTCAGTGCTCCCCCCACGCAGCCAGCACTGTCTGTGCTCCCCCACACAGCTAGCACTGTCAGTGCTCCCCAACACAGCCTGCACTGTCTGTGCTCCCACCACACAGCCAGCACTGTCAGTGCTCCCACCACACAGCCAGCACTGTCAGTGCTCCCCCACACAGCCAGAACTGTCAGTGCTCACACCACACAGCCAGCACTGTCAGACCTCCCACCACACAGCCAGCACTGTCTGTGCTCCCACCACACAGCCAGCACTGTCAGTGCTCCCACCACACAGCCAGCACTGTCAGTGCTCCCACCACACAGCCAGCACTGTCAGTGCTCCCACCACACAGCCAGCACTGTCAGTGCTCCCAACACACAGCGAGCACTGTCAGTGCTCCCCCACACAGCCAGCACTGTCAGTGCACCCCCACACAGCCAGCACTGTCAGTGCTCCCACCACACAACCAGCACTGTCAGTGCTCCCCCCCCACACACAGCCAGCACTGTCAGTGCCCACACCACACAGCCAGCACTGTCAGTGTTCCCACCACACATCCAGCACTGTCAGTGCTCCCCACACAGTCAGCACTCTCAATGCTCCCACCACACAGCCAGCACTGTCAGTGCTCCCCCCCACACAACCAGCACTGTCAGTGCTCCCCCACACAGCCAGCACTGTCAGTGCTCCCCCCACACAGCCAGCACTGCCAGTGCTTCCTCACACAGCCAGCACTGTCAGTGCTCCCCCACTCAGCCAGCACTGTCAGTGCTCCCACCACATAGCCAGCACTGTCAGTGCTCCCCCACACAGCCTGCACTGTCACTGCTCCCCACACAGCCAGCACAGTCAGTGCTCCCCTACAGCCAGCACTGTCAGTGCTCCCACCACACAGCCAGCACTGTTAGTGCTCCCCCACACAGCCAGCACTGTCAGTGCTCCCCCACACAGCCAGCACTGTCAGTGCTCCCCCACACTGCCAGCACTGTAAGTGCTCCCACCACACACAGCCAGCACTGTCAGTGCTCCCCCACACAGCCAGCACTGTCAGTGCTCCCCTACAGCCAGCACTGTCAGTGCTCCCCCACACAACCAGCCCTGTCAGTGCTCCCACCACACAGCCAGCACTGTCAGTGCTCCCCCACACAGCCAGCACTGTCAGTGCTCCCCCCACACAGCCAGCACTGTCAGTGCTCCCCCACACAGCCAGCACTGTCAGTGCTCCCCTCAAAACCAGCACTGTCAGAGCTCCCCAAACACATCCAGCACTGTCAGTGCTCCCCCACACAGACAGCACTGTCAGTGTTCCCCTCACAGCCAGAATTGCCAGTGCTACCCCTCACAGTCAGCTCTGCCAGTGCTCCCCCACACAGCCAGCACTCTCAGTGCTCCCCCACTTAGCCAGCACTGTCAGTGCTCCCACCACATAGCCAGCACTGTCAGTGCTCCCCCCACACAGCCTGCACTGTCAGTGCTCCCCCACACGGCCAGCACATTCAGTGCTCCCCTACAGCCAGCACTGTCAGTGCTCCCACCACACAGCCAGCACTGTTAGTGCTCACCACACAGCCAGCACTGTCAGTGCTCCCCCACGCAGCCAGCACTGTCAGTGCTCCCCCACACAGCCAGCACTGTAAGTGCTCCCACCCCACACAGCCAGCACTGTCAGTGCTCCCCACACACCCAGCACTGTCAGTGCTCCCCTACAGCCAGCACTGTCAGTGCTCCCCCACGCAGCCAGCACTGTCAGTGCTCCCCCCAGACAGCCAGCACTGTCAGTGCTCCCCCACACAGCCAGCACTGTCAGTGCTACCCTCACAGCCAGCACTGTCAGAGCTCCCCAGACACAGCCAGAATTGCCAGTGCTACCCCTCACAGTCAGCACTGCCAGTGCTCCACCACACAGCCTGCACTGTCAGTGCTCCCCACACAGACAGCACTGTCAGTGCTCCCACCACACAGCCAGCACTGTCATGGCTCCCACCACACATCCAGCACTGTCACTGCCCCCCCCCCACACAGCCAGCACTGTCAGTGCTCCCCCACACAGCCAGAATTGCCAGTGCACCCCCTCACAGCCAGCACTGCCAGTGCTCCACCGCACAGCCAGCACTGTCAGTGCACCCCCACACAGCCAGCACTGTCAGTGCTCCCCCCGCACATCCAGCACTGTCAGTGCTCCCACCACACAGCCAGCACTGTCAGTGCTCCCCCCACGCAGCCAGCACTGTCTGTGCTCCCCCACACAGCCAGCACTGTCAGTGCTCACCCCACACAGCCAGCGCTGTCAGTGCTCCCACCACACAGCCAGCACTGTCAGTGCTCCCCCACACAGCCAGCACTGTCAGTGCTCCCCCACACAGCCAGCACTGTCAGTGCTCCCCCACACAGCGAGCACTGTCAGTGCTCCACCCACACAGCCAGCACTGTCAGTGCTCCCCCACACAGCGAGTACTGCCAGTGCTCCCACCACACATCCAGCACTGTCAGTGCTCCCCCACACAGCCAGCACTGTCAGTGCTCCCCCACACAGCAAGCACTGTCAGTGCACCCCCCACACAGCCAGCACTGTCAGTGCTCCCCCACAAAGCCAGCACTATCAGTGCTCCCCCACCCAGCCAGCACTGTCAGTGCTCCCCCCACGCAGCCAGCACTGTCAGTGCTCCCTCCAGACAGCCAGCACTGCCAGTGATCCACCACCACACTGCCAGCACTGTCAGTGCTCCCCCACCCAGCCAGCACTGTCAGTGATCCACCACCACACTGCCAGCACTGTCAGTGCTCCCCCACACAGCCAGCACTGTCAGTGCTCCCCCACACAGCCAGCACTGTCAGTGCTCCCCCACCACACAGCCAGCACTGTCAGTGCTCCCCCACACTGCCAGCACTGTCAGTGCTTCCCCACACAGCCAGCACTGTCTGTGCTCCCCCCACACATCCAGCACTGTCAGTACACCCACCACACTGCCAGCGATTTCAGTGCCCCCCCCAACACAGCCAGCACTGTCAGTGCTTCCCCACACAGACAGCACTGTCAGTGCTCCCCCACACAGCCAGAACTGCCAGTGCTCCCCTCACAGCCAGCACTGCCAGTGTTCCAACACACAGCCAGCACTGTCAGTGCTCCCACCACACAGCCAACACTGTCAGTGCTCCCCCACACAGCCAGCACTGTAAGTGCTCCCCCACTCAGCCAGCACTGTCAGTGCTCCCCCACACGGCCTGCACTGTTAGTGCTCCCCACACAGCCAGCACTGTCGGTGCTCCCCCCACACAGCCAGCACTGTCAGTGCTCCACCACACAGCCAGCACTGTCAGTGCTCCCCCACCACACAGCCAGCACTGTCAGTACTCCCCCACACAGCCAGCACTGTCAGTGCTCCCCCACACAGACAGCACTCTCAGTGATCCCCCCACACAGCCAGCACGGTCTTTCCTCCCCCCACACATCCAGCACTGTCAGTACTCCCACCACACATCCAGCACCTTCAGTGCCCCCCAACACAGCCAGCACTGTCAGTGCCCCCCCCCACACAGCCAGCACTGTCAGTGCTCCCCCCACAGCCAGAACTGCCAGTGCGCCACCACACAGCCAGCACTGTCAGTGCACGCCCAGACAGCAGGCAATGTCAGTGCTCCCCCCACACAGCCATCACTGTCAGTGCTCCCACAACACAACCAGCACTGTCAGTGCTCCCACCACACAGCCAGCACTGTCAGTGCTCCCCCCACACAGCCGGCACTGTCAGTGCTCACCCCACAAAGCCAGCACTGTCAGTGCTACCCCACACAGCCAGCACTGCCAGCGCTCCACCACACAGCCAGCACTGTCAGTGCACCCCCACACAGCCAGCACTGCAAGTGCTCCACCACACAGCCAGCACTGTCAGTGCTCCCCCCGCACAGCCAGCACTGTCAGTGCTCCCACCACACAGCCAGCACTGTCAGTGCTCCCCCACACAGCCAGCGCTGTCAGTGCTCCCACCACACAGCCAGCACTGTCAGTGCTCCACCCACGCAGCCAGCACTGTCAGTGTTCCCCCCACACAGCCAGCACTGTCCGTACACCCGCACACAGTCAGCACTGCAAGTGCTCCACCACACAGCCAGCACTGTCAGTGCTCCCACCACACAGCCAGCACTGTCAGTGCTCCACCCACGCAGCCAGCACTGTCAGTGCTCCCCAAACAGCCAGCACTGTCAGTGCTCACCCCACACAGCCAGCGCTGTCAGTGCTCCCACCACACAGCCAGCACTGTCAGTGCTCCCCCCACACAGCCAGCACTGTCAGTGCTCCCCCACACAGCCAGCACTGTCAGTGCTCCCCCACTCAGCCAGCACTGTCAGTGCTCCAACCACACAACCAGCACTGTCAGCGCTCCCAACACACAGCCAGCACTGTCAGTGCTCCCCCACACAGCGAGTACTGCCAGTGCTCCCACCACACAGCCAGCACTGTCAGTGCTCCCCCACACAGACAGCACTGTCAGTGCACCACCCACACAGCCAGCACTGTCTGTGATCCCCCACCACACTGCCAGCACTGTCAGTGCTCCCACCACACAGCCAGCACCGTCAGTTTTCCCCCACAAAGCCAGCACTGTCAGTGCTCCCCACCAGACAGCCAGCACTGTCAGTGCTCCCACCACACAGCCAGCACTGTCAGTGCTCCCCCACACAGCCAGCACTCTCAGTGATCCCCCCACACAGCCAGCACTGTCTGTGCTCCCCCCACACATCCAGCACTGTCAGTACTCCCACCTCACAGCCAGCACCTTCAGTGCCCCCCAACACAGCCAGCACTGTCAGTGCCCCCCCCACACAGCCAGCACTGTCATTGCTCCCCCCACACAGCCAGAACTGCCAGTGCTTCCCCTCACAGCCAGCACTGCCAGTGCTCCACCACACAGCCAGCACTGTCAGTGCACGCCCACACAGCCAGCACTGTCAGTGCTCCCACCACACAGCCAGTGCTGTCAGTGCTCCCCCACACAGCCAGCACTGCCAGTGCTCCACCACACAGCCAGCACTGTCAGTGCTCCTTCACATAGCCAGCACTGTCAGTGCTCCCACCACACAGCCAGTGCTGTCAGTGCTCCCCCACACAGCCAGCACTGTCAGTGCTCCCCCACACTGCGAGCACTGCCAGTGCTCCCACCACACAGCCAGCACTGTCAGTGCTCCCCCACACAGCCAGCACTGTCAGTGCACCCCCCACACAGCCAGCACTGTCAGTGCTCCCCCACACAGCCAGCACTGTCAGTGCTTCCCCACCCAGCCAGCACTGCCAGTGCTCTCCCACGCAGCCAGCACTGTCTGTGCTCCCCCACACAGCCAGCACTGTCTGTGCTCCCACCACACAGCCAGCACTGCCAGTGCTCTCCCCACGCAGCCAGCACTGTCAGTGCTCCCCACACAGCCAGCACTCTCAGTGCTCTACCCACACAGCCAGCACTGTCAGTGCTCCCCCCACACAGCCAGCACTGCCAGTGCTCCCCCCACACAGCCAGCACTGTCAGTGCTCCCCCTACACAGCCAGCACTGTCAATGCTCCCCCACACACAGCCAGCACTGTCAGTGCTCCCACCACACAGCCAGCACTGTCGGTGCTCCCCCCACACAGCCAGCACTGTCAGTGCTCCCACCACAAAGCCAGCACTGTCAGTGCCCCCCCACACAGTCAGCACTGTCAGTGCCCCCCCCCCCCACAGAGCCAGCACTGTCAGTGCTCCCACCACACAGCCAGTACTGTCAGTGCTCCCCCCACACAGCCAGCACTGTCAGTGCTCCCGCACACAGCCAGCACTGTCTGTGCTCCCCCCCACACAGGCAGCACTGTCAGTGCTCCCACCACACAGCCAGCACTTTCAGTGCCCCCCCACACATCCAGCACTGTCAGTGCCCCCCCACACAGTTAGCACTGTCAGTGCTCCCACCACACAGCCAGTACTGTCAGTGCTCCCCCCACACGGCCAGAACTGTCAGTGCTCCCCCACACACAGCCAGCACTGCCAGTGCTCCCCCACACGACACAACTGTCAGCAGCGGCTGGAGCTGATGATTGGCTGAGAGACTGCCAGTCTGAAACGGGAGCTGCTGATTGGTTGAGAGGCTGTGAGTTAACGGCTGAAGATCATGATTGGCTGAGAGGCTGTCAGTCAGCGGCTGGAGCTCCTGATTGGCTGAGAGGCTGTCAGTCAGTTTTATTTTCTCATTAATTTAATAATTGATGTAACCGGATATTTCACCGCGACCTTGATCTGCTCCCTGAACCTGGACTGAGTCACCACATAAATAAATGTGTTTGTGCAGCAATTTAAATCCCGCAGCATAAATCCGACTTGTTGTAAATTATATTGAGATAGGGTGATGTAAACTAATTCTCTCACATCCATATAGAAAAAAGTAATAACAGACACGGTCCAGAGGAGGATGAAAGCTCCGGAGATGCTGAAGAGTAAAATCATTGACTTCCTTCTGCTCTCCATCTCTGGGTCGCTGCGATTGTCTCCCTGACGCTGGGCCCTAATGCCTTCCGGACCCGACTGCTGAGTAAAATGTGTCTGACTGTCAGAGCGTTGGTCAACAGGATTGAGAAGAACGGCATCAATGGGGTTACAACCTGAGAAAACCAGTTATATCCACTCCATCCCGGTTCAGTCCAAAAGCTGCTCTTTGTGACGCAGCCCCACTGGACATTGTCGATTATCCCCCCAGGTTCGAATGTAAAGTACAGGGGGATGTTTTTCACACAGAGCAGGAGGCCGCTTGTGGACAGAACCACAGCCGCAGTTTTCCCGGTGCAATATTTAGTTTTCAGTTTCTGGCAGCGAATGGCCACAAATCGATCAAAGGAGAAAGTGAGGGTGAACCAGACAGAACAGTCCGTGGCTGCAGCCTGCAGGACAGAGTTAACAATACACACAGGTGTGAGGTACAGGAAACTCCAGGGGAAATAATAACCACTGATCACGTTCAGTATGGGTTTAGTGATAATAAACAGCAGATCCGCCGTTGCCATGGCCACCAGGTAGTGAGTGGTGCAGGTAGAGAGGCCACACTTCCCCCGACACAGAATCACAATTCCCAGTATATTAACTGTCAGAGAGAGAACGGAGAGACGCGGGAAATTACTGGGTAATGAATCTCGCTGTCTGAACGAGGACACAATTGCAGCATCAATATAATGGACAGTGGGTGGGTGGGGGTGCTGGGAGAGGAGTGGGCACAGAGATGAACATTGCAGAGAGGGGAGTAGGAAATGTAACTCCAGTGTTAAAGGTGGGAAATGTGGGGAAAGTGTGAATTGCAGGCCTGTCAGTTTGATGGCAGTGGTAGGAAAATGTTTATAATTCAGAGACCTTTGGGGGAGGTTACATTTCTCAATTAGTCTGATTTACAGGATTCACTCAGGCCGGCCAGGTTTCCCAAACCGGATACAAACATACCCGAGATTGTCATCCCAGCTCAATTATTGGACCACCCCCCGGATTGGACCGTTCCCTGAACTGGATTTCTGATGGGGTTGGACCCCACTCCTGGTTTATTTGAATACTCCACGATCAATGGGAAAAATAAAACAAACGCGGGACCTTCCCACTTCATAACCATGGGAGGAATGGAAATATAGAATGTACAGTGGAAAAGGAGGCCATTCGGCCCATCGAGTCTGCACCGGCCCTTGGAAAGAAAAAACCAGTCCAGCCCACCCCACCCCCATAACCCAGTGACCCCATCAAAATTGTTTGGAAACTAAACACAATTTATCTTGGCCAATCCACCTAACCCGCACATCTTCGGACTGTGGGAGGAAACCGGAGCACCCGGAGGAAACCCACGTAGACACGGGTAAGAAAGTGCAGACTCCGCATAGACAGTGACCCAAGCTGGGAATCGAACCTGGGATCCTGGAGCTGTGAATCAACTGTGCCAACCACTGTGCTACCGTGCAGCCCAGCCTGTCCAGAATAGAGTCTGTCCAGTCTCCAGAACATCCCGAGGGATCACCCCTCCCAGGTTTAGTCATTCGTACAGCACCCGCTCCCAGGAATCCCCCATTGCCATGTCTCGAACATCCCAACACCACTGTTCCCAGGAATCCATCCTCTCCCTGTTTGGAAAGAATCCCTGCCAAGCTTTTCTCAGGAGTATTCCCGCTCCGGCATTGGACATTCCCCAGTGTTCACTTGGCCGGAATAGACTCTCTCCAGATTCGGACTCATTGCATTCAACAAAAAAGTAGGAACATTCCAAAACAAGAGCGTTAAGATGGAGGAAAAAGTTCCCAGAATAAAGTTGTTTAAATTAAAGTTACATCCTGCGGGACCTAACATCGGAATTGGATGATGAGATGTTGCTCCTCCAGCTTGCGTTGGGCTTCACTGCATTCTGGCAGCAGGCCAAGGACAGACATGTGGGCCCGAGAGCAAGGTGCTGAGTTAACATGGCCACAACAGGAAGGCTGGGGCCATGCTGTGGGCTCAGTGAAGGTGTTCCACAAAGCAGTCTCCCAGTCTGCGTTTAGTCTCCCCAATGTAGAGGAGACGGTATTGGCAGCAGCGAATACAGGAGAACAAACTGAAGGCACAGAAGTGAAACGCTGCTTCCCCAGAAAGGCGAGTTTGCTGCTGAGAACCGGGAGACGGGAGGTGGTAAAGGGACAGTTGTTACACCGTCTGTGATTGCAGGGGAAGGTGCTGGGGGAAGGGAAAGGGGTGTGGGGTGTGAGGGGGAAGTGGACAAGGGGGAGGGAGCGGTACCTGAGGAATGCAGACATTGAGGGGGGTGGTTTGAGAGAGGTGAAGATGTGTTTGGTGGTGACATCATGCTGGAGTTGGCAGAAATGGAGGAGGATTTTCCTTTCAATGGGAGGCTGATGGTGTGGAAAGTGAGGAGGGGAACCCGATCATGTTTCCGGGAGGGAGGGGGATGAGTGAGGACAGAGGTGTGAGAAGTGAATTGAACACGATTGAGCGACCTGTTACCAAAGGAAGGTGGTGGGGACAGCCCGGTTAAGGAAAAGACAGACAAGCCAGGCGGGCTATTTTCGAAGACGCCAGCATCAGAACAGAGGCGATGGAGGCGGAGAAAGTGGAAGAATGAGATGCAGTCTTTACAGGAAGCAGGGTATGAGGATCTGTACACAACCCTCGTGTTGGGGAACGGAGGTGCAGAGGGATTGGACGTCCATTGTGAAGATTAGGCGGTTAGGGCCAGGGAAATGGACCTTGTTTACGACACCAGAGGAATCAGGAATCATAGAATTCCCACAGTGCAGAAGGAGGCCATTCGGCCCATTAAGTCTGTACCAAACCTCTGAAAGAGTACCTCAACCTAGCTCACTCCCCCGCCTACCTCATTAACCCCTGAATCTAACCTACACATCTTTTTGGACACTACGGAGTAATTTAGCATGGCCAATCCACCTAACCTGCACATCTTTGGGCTATGGGAGGTAACCGGAGACCCGGAGGAAACCCACACAGACAGGGAGAGAAAGTGCAGTCTGCACACAGACAGTCACCCAAGGTAGGAAGTGATCCGGAGACCCTGGTGCTGTGAGGCAGCAGTGCAAACCACCGTGTCACTGTGACACCACTGTCTTTGGGAAGGGCAGAACAGGGTAAAGCGGATGGAATCAAGATCGGAAGAAATGATCTTGGAGGGGCTGGAACAGGCCGAAATAATGGGTGCACTGGGACTTTCCTGTTTGTGGATATTGGGACGGAGGTAGAAGCGGGAGGTTGATGCAGGATGTGTGGGGTTGTGGGACTATGCTGTCCAAGGCTGAGGACAGAAGATATCGAGAGTCAACGAGGTCAGTGAAAGCCCTGGAAACAATATCATGATGTGTGGTGGTGTGCTGCTGGTCCAGGGGGAGGTACCAGGATGGGCCTGAGAGCTGACGGTCAGCCTCTGTGAGGAAGAGGTCAGTACACCAGACAATAATGACACCACCCTTGTGAGCAGCTTAGATCACCAGGCCAGGGTTGGATATTAGAGAGAGGATTAGAGCAAGTTTAGAGTGAGTCAGGATAGAGTTGGTGAGAGGCACAGAGAAATTGAGACGGTCGATATTGCACTGACAGATCTCAATGAAAAGATCAAGAGCTGATAGGAGGCCAGAGGGCGGGGTCAAGGTAGACGGAGATTACTGGAGGCGGATGGATTTCATCAACAAATATTCATAAAATAGACAGTGAGAAACAGCAGAGACAATATTATCTATTCACTGATCAACATCAGAATAATTACCAAAGAATTGAAAAGCAGAAGTCGGTCTCTGTTATCCTTGAACTTAGAACAGAATATAATCAAATCTTCCAGTCACAATGTCAACAGTTGGAAACAGTGAATTAGAAGCATGAGTTAAAGACATCCAGTAACACAGATTATACTAAATAGCCGGCACATATTCCAAAGTCAACATTATTCCTGACACATTTCATCCAATTATTTCAATAACTACCAGAAATAATAGCTCTGAGTAGTATGATAGATGTTAAACAATTTGATTTTCTAAAGGCCGTCAGTAAGATCCGACATAACAGACTGATGGGTAATCTCAGAGCCAGTGGAGTTAGGGGACACAGCAGCAGGATGGACACATGTTGGCGACACACACAGAAAACAGGGAGAGGAGTTAAAGGGATTTAGGCTGGTTGCTGGAAGGTGGGAAGTGGTGTTCCACAAGGATCAGCACTGGGATCACTCTCCTTCACCATTCCCATCAACAGTATGGGATCGGGAAGCAGAATGATAATTACACAATTTACAGACAGAATCAAATTGAGAGTGATAGTGAATACAGAGGCAGAATACAACTAATTGCAGGCACACACCATCATTCATTATGAATTTGCAAAGCGGGTATTTCAATGGGACATTAATGTCCCGACAGATCAGTGTCCGCTGCTGCATTTTGATCAGAACAATAAGTCCCCCAATCACTCCTTGGAAAACAAGTGTGTGAATGGACTGGAGGGGTTTCTGGCTTCAGGTGAATAGATTCACAAATCGTGTGAAGCAGAAAGACAGTTTAAAAACACCCATAAAAATGGATCAAACTTGTGAGTTCATTTCAGGATGAATAGGAATGAGAAAGTATCACAAAACCTATTGGAATGCTGCATTGCTGTGGGTTTTGTGAAATCTTAGAGTGTGGGTGATATCTGTTCCTGTTGGAGTAGATCAATAGAAAACAGAGATAGAGACATTTCACTTCATACAATAAATATCAAACATCTTCAAAACACAGCCAAACTCTTCCTGTTTTCAACCTATTCCAAAGTTAAAACACACAGAGAGAACTCCACAGAATGGAGCGACCACTCACCAATAAAATACATCATTTCAAAATAGAACCAACTAATTTCAGTCCAGTTACTGACCCACACACAATACAATTCCACACGGACAGATAGTCCCAGTAATAGATAGATAATTGAATCAGATATTCCACTCTGGTGAGAGACCCACAGTCAGTACAATTCTACACTGACAGACATTTCCAGTAATCCTTCTTCACTGCTGTCAGATATTCCACTCTGGTGAGAGACCCACAGTCAGTACAATTCTACACTGACAGATACTTCCAGTAATCCTTCTTCACTGCTGTCAGATATTCCACTCTGGTGAGAGACCCACAGTCAGTACAAGTCCACACTGACAGATACTTCCAGTAATCCTTGTTCACCGCTGTCAGATATTCCACTCTGGTGAGAGACCCACAGTCAGTACAATTCTACACTGACAGACATTTCCAGTAATCCTTCTTCACTGCTGTCAGATATTCCACTCTGGTGAGAGACCCACAGTCAGTACAATTCTACACTGACAGACACTTCCAGTAATCCTTGTTCACCGCTGTCAGATATTCCACTCTGGATAGTGACCCACAGTCAGTACAATTCTACACTGACAGATACCCACACTCAGTGTGATTTAATTCTTTCTCCTCCTAAACCTCCCTTCAGAGAGATTGCCTTTACTGACATCCAATCTAACATTATACAAAATTCCACTCAATATAATAACTTCCCCGGTCAGAGATCCAGTGAGTTACAAACAGTGGTTTATTGTGAGTTGATGAAAGGGATTCAAACCATTGACATGCTTGAATACATTTGACAATCATATCGTTGACCAGGTGTCGATATAACAGTGAGCACGAGATCAGGATCAGATTTTCAGTCCCAGTTTAAAATCAGAGAGCCGCTCACACACAGATTTACACCACTTCAATGGTGACAGTCACTTACCAGGAACACCAACAATAGCCAGGATTGGGTAGAATACTTTCTCAGCAATATCAATTGGATAAAGCATTTTCAGTGTGAAGTGATGTGTCCCTTCCTGCGATTGGCAATCTCTCTGTCTAAAACTCTGAGGTTATATATTATCCAAGCTTTTAATTAATACCCTGTGGAACCGCCTCAGGGAAATTGAGGTTGTGACATCGTTTAACTTATTTTTCAAGATGTGAACAAACAGATTACGACATTGTGTTCAGTGAAAGAAAATATTATTTTTCTGAGTGAGTGACCTCTTTGCAAACACTGGACGGTGTTGATCACATTGTTCAACTAACATTAACAAGGATGCTGTCCACTCAGAAACCATCAGTCCCATCTCTACATCTCACATTGCTTCAGAGATATCCTTCACTCCACTGTAACCATTCAGTGATTCAGTTCCAATTGTCAGTGTGTTTCTCTGGGTGGTTCCACTGCACTCTGGGTTGTAGCTGTCTCTGTAACTGTGACCATTCAGAGATTCAGTTCCAATTGTCAGCGTGTTTCTCTGGGTGGGTCCACTGCACTCTGGGGCGTAGCTGTCTCTATAACTGTGACCATTCAATGATTCAGTTCCAATTGTCAGTGTGTTTCTCTGGGTGGTTCCACTGAACTCTGGGGTGTAGCTGCCTCTGTAACTGTGACCATTCAGTGATTCAGTTCCAATTGTCAGTGTGTTTCTCTGGGTGGTTCCACTGCACTCTGGGGTGTAGCTGTCTCTGTAACTGTGACCATTCCTTTATTTTATTTCAGTAGTTTCTGTTTGAGCATAAGTAGAACATTTCAATGTCTCCAAAATCTGGAACTATTTAAAGTGCAAAGTATGTGATCCCAAATCTAAATCTGATTCAGCCCCTCAAACTAAGAAAATATTTAGAATCATTGGAACCTCAGAAAACTCAGAGGCTGCAGCAGCAACAAACTCATCACCTCAGAGAGCAGCATTAATACATAGTCAGCAGTGAAAACTAGTACCCCGTCTCTAACTGACACCGGCCTCCATCTGATACACACACTTCAACTGGGAGAGAGGCGGGGTGAGATGTGGAGGAAGAGAGAACTGGTGTGTGACATGTGCTGATAGAAGACAGGGTGAGAGAGAAAGAGGGTGGGAGGAGAGATATTAGGAGAGAAAGATGGTGGAGAAATAAAGGATAAAACGGGAGAAGGGGGTGGATTGTCTGAGAGAAAGGGAACCAGATAGTGGAGAGGGTGAGTGGCTGAGGGAGGCAGATTGGGTGAGAAGGATGGTGTATTAAATACTCACATAATCTTAGACATAAGTACAGGAGGGAGCGACTGAGTGACTGAGGGAGCGGGAGAGGGAAAGATTGTGAGGGAAAGTGTGAGAGAGGGAAACAGAGTGAGAGAAAGTGTGATTGAGGGAAAGAGTGTGAGAGAGGGAAAGAGTGTGAGAGAAAATGTGAGAGAGGGAAAGAGAGTCAGAGAAAGTGTGAAAGAGGGAAAGAGTGTGAGAGAAAGTGTGAGAGAGGGAACGAGTGTGAGAGAAAGTGTGAGAGAGGGAAAGAGAGTCAGAGAAAGTGTGAGAGAGGGAAAGTGTGAGAGAAAGTGTGAGAGACGGAAAGTGTGAGAGAGGGAAAGAGTATGAGAGAAAGTGTGAGAGAGGGAAAGAGTTTAAGACAAAGTGTGAGAGAGTGAAATAGAGTCAGAGACATTGTGAGAGAGGGAAAGAGAGTGAGAGAAATTGTGAGAGAGGGAATGAGAGTGAGAAAAAGTGTGAGAGAGGGAAAGTGTGAGAGAACTTGAGGGAGGGAATGAGAGTGAGAAAAAGTGTGAGAGAGGGAAAGTGTGAGAGAGGGAAAGATTGTGAGAGAAATTGTGAGAGCGAGAAAGAGAGTGAGAGAAATTGTGAGAGAGGGAAAGAGAGTGAGAAAAACTGAGAGAGAGGGAAAGAGAGTGAGAGAAATTGTGAGAGAGGGAAAGAGTGTGAGAGAAAGTGTGAGAGAGGGATAGAGAGTGAGAGAAAGTGTGAGAGAGGGAAAGAGTGTTAGATAAATTGTGAGAGAGGGACAAAGTGTGAGAAAGAGAAAGAGTGTGAGAGAAAGTGTATTTGAGGGAGTTTTGTGAGAGGGAGGGAGGCATGGAGGGAGAGAGATATAGGGATGGAGAGAGAGAGGGACAGAGTGTGAAAGTGTCTAACGGAGATGTGAGAGAGGGAGGGAGGGAGGCATGAAGCAGAGAGAGAGAGGGAGGGGGAGAGTGAGAGAGAGGGACAGAATGTGAGAGAGAGGTAAGTGTGAGACAAGGGAAATCTGCTAGAGAGAGTGGGAGAGTGGGAGTGAGTATCAACGAAGAAGAACGTATGTGAGAGGCAGGAATTTGAGAGAGGGAGTGTGAGAGATGGAGGGATTGTGAGAGATGGAGGGTGAGAGAGGGAGAGAGTGTGAGGAACGGAGATTGAGTGAGACAGGTAGATTGTGTTAGGGAGAGAGTCTGAGAGAGGGAGAGAGTCTGAGAGGGAGACAAAGTGGGAGACAGTGGGAGAGAGGGAGGGTGACTGAGGTAGAGAATGTTCAGAGGGAGAGAATGTGAGGGGGAGAGTGTGAGAGATGGTGAGAGTGCTAGAGAGGGAGGGAGTACAAAAGAGAGAATGCGAAAGGGGAGAGGGGGAGAGAGTGTGAGAGAGGGAGAAAGTGTGAGAGAGGGAGGGTGAGAGAGGGAGGGTGAAAGAGTGAGAGAGTGTGAGAGAGTGAGACACTGTGAGAGAGGGAGGGAGTGTGAGAGGGGGACAGAATGGGATAGAGGGAGAGAGTGTCAGAGAGGGAGAAAGTGTGAGAGAGGGAGAGAGTGTGAGAGAGGGAGAGAGTGTGAGAGAGGGAGACAGTGTAGGAGAGGGAGAGAGTGTGAGAGAGGGAGAGAGTGTGAGAGAGTGTGAGAGAGGGAGACAGTGTGGGAGAGGGAGATAGTGTGAGTGAGGGAGAGAGTGTGAGAGTGGGAGGGATTGTTGAGAGGGAGTGTGAGCGAGGGAGAGAGTGTGAGAGAGGGAGAGAGTGTGAGAGAGGGAGAGAGTGTGGGAGAGGGAGAGAGTGTGAGAGAGGGAGAGAGTGTCAGAGTGGGAGGTAGTGTGGGAGAGGGAGAGAGTGTGAGAATGGGGACAGAGTGTGAGAGAGGGAGACAGTGTGGGAGAGGGAGAGAGTGTCAGAGAGGGAGACAGTGTGAGAGAGGGAGAGAGTTTGAGAGTGGGAGGGATTGTTGAGAGGGAGAGAGTGTGAGCGAGGGAGAGAGTGTGAGAGAGGGAGACAGTCTAGGAGAGGGAGAGAGTGTGAGAGAGGGAGAGAGTGTGAGAGTGGGTGACAGTGTGGGAGAGGGAGAGAGTGTGAGAGAGGGAGAGAGTGTGAGAGTGGGTGACAGTGTGAGAGAGGGAGAGAGAGGGAGAGTGGGTGACAGTGTTGGAGATAGAGAGAGTGTGAGACTGGGAGGCAGTGTGGGAGAGGGAGAGAGTGTGAGAGTGGGAGGCAGTGTGGGAGAGGGAGAGAGTGTGAGAGTGGGAGGCAGTGTGGGAGAGGGAGAGAGTGTGAGAGTGGGAGGCAGTGTGGGAGAGGGAGAGAGTGTGAGTGGGAGGCAGTGTGGGAGATAGAGAGAGTGTGAGAGTGGGAGGCAGTGTGGGAGAGGGAGAGAGTGTGAGAGTGGGAGGCAGTGTGGGAGAGGGAGAGAGTGTGAGAGTGGGAGGCAGTGTGGGAGAGGGAGAGAGTGTGAGAGTGGGTGACAGTGTGGGAGAGGGAGAGAGTGTGAGAGTGGGAGGCAGTGTGGGGGAGGGAGACAGTCTGAGAGTGGGAGACAGTGTGAAAGTGGGTGACAGTGTGGGAGAGGGAGAGAGTGTGAGAGTGGGTGACAGTGTGGGAGAGGGAGAGAGTGTGAGAGTGGGTGACAGTGTGGGAGAAGGAGAGAGTGTGAGAGAGGGAAACAGTGTGAGAGTGGGTAGCAGTGTGGGAGAGGGAGAGAGTGTGAGAGAGGGAGACACTGTGAGAGAGGAAGGGAGTGTGAGAGAGAGAGAGAGTGAGAGAGGGAAAAAGTGTGGGAGAGGGAAAGAGTGTGAGAGAGGGAGGGATTGTTGAGAGGGAGAGAGTGTGAGAGAGTGTGAGAGAGGGAGAGAGTGTGAGCAAGGGAGGGTGTGTGAGAGAGGGAGAGAGTGTGAGAGTGGGTGACAGTGTGGGAGAGGGAGAGAGTGTGAGAGTGGGATGGATTGTTGAGAGGGAGAGAGTGTTAGAGAGGGAGAGAGTGTGAGAGTGGGAGACAGTGTGGGAGAAGGAGAGAGTGTGAGAGAGGGAGGGATTGTTGAGAGGGAGAGAGTGTGCGCGAGGGAGAGAGTGTGAGGGGGAGAGTGTGAGAGATGGTGAGAGTGCGAGAGAGGGAGGGAGTACAAAAGAGAGAATGCGAAAGGGGAGAGGGGGAGAGAGTGTGAGAGAGTGAGAAAGTGTGAGAGAGGGAGGGTGAGAGAGGGAGGGTGAAAGAGTGAGAGAGTGTGAGAGAGTGAGACACTGTGAGAGAGGGAGGGAGTGTGAGAGGGGGACAGAATGGGATAGAGGGAGAGAGTGTCAGAGAGGGAGAAAGTGTGAGAGAGGGAGAGAGTGTGAGAGAGGGAGAGAGTGTGAGAGAGGGAGACAGTGTAGGAGAGGGAGAGAGTGTGAGAGAGGGAGAGAGTGTGAGAGAGTGTGAGAGAGGGAGACAGTGTGGGAGAGGGAGATAGTGTGAGTGAGGGAGAGAGTGTGAGAGTGGGAGGGATTGTTGAGAGGGAGAGAGTGTGAGCGAGGGAGAGAGTGTGAGAGAGGGAGAGAGTGTGAGAGAGGGAGAGAGTGTGGAAGAGGGAGAGAGTGTGAGAGAGGGAGAGAGTGTCAGAGTGGGAGGTAGTGTGGGAGAGGGAGAGAGTGTGAGAATGGGGACAGAGTGTGAGAGAGGGAGACAGTGTGGGAGAGGGAGAGAGTGTCAGAGAGGGAGACAGTGTGAGAGAGGGAGAGAGTTTGCGAGTGGGAGGGATTGTTGAGAGGGAGAGAGTGTGAGCGAGGGAGAGAGTGTGAGAGAGGGAGAGAGTCTAGGAGAGGGAGAGAGTGTGAGAGAGGGAGAGAGTGTGAGAGTGGGTGACAGTGTGGGAGAGGGAGAGAGTGTGAGAGAGGGAGAGAGTGTGAGAGTGGGTGACAGTGTGAGAGAGGGAGAGAGAGGGAGAGTGGGTGACAGTGTTGGAGATAGAGAGAGTGTGAGACTGGGAGGCAGTGTGGGAGAGGGAGAGAGTGTGAGAGTGGGAGGCAGTGTGGGAGAGGGAGAGAGTGTGAGAGTGGGAGGCAGTGTGGGAGAGGGAGAGAGTGTGAGAGTGGGAGGCAGTGTGGGAGAGGGAGAGAGTGTGAGAGTGGGAGGCAGTGTGGGAGAGGGAGAGAGTGTGAGAGTGGGAGGCAGTGTGGGAGAGGGAGAGAGTGTGAGAGTGGGTGACAGTGTGGGAGAGGGAGAGAGTGTGAGAGTGGGAGGCTGTGTGGGAGAGGGAGAGAGTGTGAGAGTGGGTGACAGTGTGGGAGAGGGAGAGAGTGTGAGAGTGGGAGGCAGTGTGGGAGAGGGAGACAGTCTGAGAGTGGGAGACAGTGTGAAAGTGGGTGACAGTGTGGGAGAGGGAGAGAGTGTGAGAGTGGGTGACAGTGTGGGAGAGGGAGAGAGTGTGAGAGTGGGTGACAGTGTGGGAGAAGGAGAGAGTGTGAGAGAGGGAAACAGTGTGAGAGTGGGTAGCAGTGTGGGAGAGGGAGAGAGTGTGAGAGAGGGAGACACTGTGAGAGAGGAAGGGAGTGTGAGAGAGAGAGAGAGTGAGAGAGGGAAAAAGTGTGGGAGAGGGAAAGAGTGTGAGAGAGGGAGGGATTGTTGAGAGGGAGAGAGTGTGAGAGAGTGTGAGAGAGGGAGAGAGTGTGAGCAAGGGAGGGTGTGTGAGAGAGGGAGAGAGTGTGAGAGTGGGTGACAGTGTGGGAGAGGGAGAGAGTGTGAGAGTGGGATGGATTGTTGAGAGGGAGAGAGTGTTAGAGAGGGAGAGAGTGTGAGAGTGGGAGACAGTGTGGGAGAAGGAGAGAGTGTGAGAGAGGGAGGGATTGTTGAGAGGGAGAGAGTGTGCGCGAGGGAGAGAGTGTGAGAGTGGGTGACAGTGTGGGAGAGGGAGAGTGTGAGAGAGTGAGACAGTGTGAGAGAGGGAGAGAGTGTGAGAGAGGGCGACAGTGTGAGCGAGGGAGACAATGTGGGAGAGGGAGAGAGTGTGAGAGTGGGTGACAGTGTGGGCGAGGGAGAGGGTGTGAGAGTGGGAGGGATTGTTGAGAGGGAGAGAGTGTGAGCGAGGGAGAGAGTATGAGAGAGGGATAGTGTGAGAGAGTGAGGGGGAGGGAGGGAGAGAGTGCAAGAGAGAGATAGAGTGTGAGGGAGTGCTCTTGGAGATACAAAGAACAAAGAACAAAGAAATGTACAGCACAGGAACAGGCCCTTCGGCCCTCCAAGCCCGTGTCGACCATGCTGCCCGACTAAACTACAATCTTCTACACTTCCTTCGTCCGTATCCCTCTATTCCCATCCTATTCATGTATTTGTCAAGATGCCCCTTAAATGTCACTATCGTAAAGATATGTGGAACTGGGTATCATGTGGAAAACACAATACCGATTGATACATTTGCTGAGGAAACAAACTTGTTCCTAAATTATAAAATCAGATCCTGGATGAAGTAAATGTCCTTCATGCAGTATTGCACCATTTAAGTTGTGAATAACTGACAGAGTGTGATAGGTCAGTTATTGTGCAGAGCTGGAATAGAACTTGTCCTTCCCCAGTCAGAGGCCAGAAAGCAAACACGTGGCACAGCCGCTTTTAAAAATAATTGCAAAACAACCTGAAAAAAGATAGACCTCCCTCTAATTATTAAATGTGCGTCTGCTTTTATTGGGAGCAACACAGATGTTTTCAATATTAAAGCACAGGCAGCGCCCAGGGTCAGACAGATTGGAACTTACAATTAAGTTGATGCTGTGAAGTAAGCAGTGAGCTAAAGCGGACGCCTGGTTCACACATGGACACAGTGAATAGAAAGGATTACAGTGAGAATACTCGCGGTGCTGGGAACTTGGAGGGAACCTGCAGGTGTTGGTCCCTTCATCTCACAGCCAGACCACATCCAAAGCCTTTAAAATGCGTGAAGTCCCGAAGGAGGACATTCATTCCTGGGGCTGGTTTAGCACACTGGGATAAATCGCTGGGCTTTAAAGCAGACCAAGGCAGGCCAGCAGCACGGTTCAATTCCTGTACCAGCCTCCCCGAACAGGCGCCGGAATGCGGCGACTAGGGGCTTTTCACAGTAACTTCATTTGAAGCCTACTTGTGACAATAAGCGATTTTCATTCCGTTTCATTTCATTCCGTTTGATCTCAGCGGCTCTATAGATGAGCAGATGATTCAATCCGACTGCACCGCCCTTTCCCCGGAGACGTACATTTGATTTCTGTCACTCCTACCATTCCCTGTGAATCCACTGTTGTATCTGCCGGCACCAGTGTCCCAGGCCGTGCAGACCAGATCAGAACCACTCGCTGTGTGAATCGTTTAGAAGCAGTTTTCCCTTCGGGATGATTGGATTGGCTGGAGCGGGGTTATTGGGAATAAAAGACCATGATGTGCGATTCGTTCCACACATTTATGATGATAAAGTTTTGGATAATCTGGATGTAAATGAACTGTTTCCATGAACAATATAAATATCTGTGGGAAAGATGTAACTGAAGTATATGATCATGCAGCTACATTCATCAGGAGTAATGCAGAGCCGGAACTGATAACAAATGGCAACATGGGGAGACTACACGGTCCCTCACACCTCCTCCACCATTCAATTTAATCACTGCTCAGCT